>NC_083722.1:105193405-105801833 GCF_028564815.1 Eubalaena glacialis | reverse complement strand
GTACCCAAGTGATGGACCATCTTCTTCTCCACCCAGCCCCTCCGGCGCAAAAGGCACCGGATCACAGGGTAGCGGCCTTGGATCATGAAAATCTTCTTCTGCTGCAAGGTGACAGAAGAAAGCTTGTTCAGTAAGTATAGCCTAAGTGCCAGCCACAGGGGATATAATGGTGAACCAGACAGCTATGGTCTCTGCCTTCAGGAAATTTTTATATTCCAGTAGAAGAGACAGGCTATAAATAAATAGAAAAATAATCTGCATAGTAATCATCATAAGAGTAACTATATTTATTTGCTAATATTTATCGAGCACCTACTATGTGTTAAACACTTATATACATTACTAACAATGATATGTATTTTTAGTAGATACTATTATCACCACTTAACTGGTTATGAAACAGAGACATAGAGAGATTGAGTAGCTTGGCCACACAGTGGTTAAGTGAAAGAGCAGGAATTTACATCCAGGCTGGCTAGCTCAAGAAACTGGATCTTAATGGGGACGCAGAGAAACACAGTCAGGGGAGGCTGAGAAGGAGCCAGGAATGTGCAGAGCCGGGCAAATGGCAGTTCAGGCAGAGGGAAAAGCATGTGCAAAGGTCTTGAGGCTGGAGAGGTTGGGAGGAACTGGAAGAAAGCCAGGGTGAATGGAGTGTGGAAAATGAGGGGGAGACCTCCTGAGAGGTAGGAATAGACTGTGGAAGGTCCTGCAGGCCTTGGAACGAACTTGAATTTTATATTAAGAGTAGCGTGAAGCAATAAAGCGAAGGGAGGGAGTGACATAGTTGGAGGCTGTAAGTGTGGCTTGCTGGCTTGCTGTCGTATGGAAAACAGATGGAGGGGACAAGGATGGAAGCAGGGAGACGAGTCAGAAGGCTGTTGTGCTTTCTGCAGGTTCTTACAGTGGAGATGGGAACAAGGCAATAGAGTTGAGATTCGTTTTGGAAATAGAGACTAGTTTTGCTGATGGGATTAGATGTGTGCGTGAGGGAACAGAAAGATCAGATTTCTGGCTTGAACAACTGGGAGATGGAGAAGACCAGAGAGTAGGGAGGAGAACAGGTTTGGGCAGGAAAATCAAGAGTATGGTTTGGGACATGGGTCTGAAATGCTTTGATATTCCCTGGGCGGAGATGTCAAGTGGGGGGTTGGATCTCTGGAGCGTGCAGTTAGAGGACTGGCTGGGCTGGAAAGGGCATGGAGGGGGCACAGCACACTGACTGGACTCACGGCCAAGGAGACAGGTGTGGAGAGGGACCCAGGGAACCAGGAGTGTCCCAAGAAGTCTTCAAAGGCAACTGAAAAGTAGCTGCCAGGGAGGGAGAAAGGAGAACTAGGAGTGTGCAGACAGCCAAAAGGGAAGGTATGTGGGGGGAGTCGGTGCCTAAGGTGCCAAACCAAGGTCAGGACAGAAAAGGGACTGACTGCTGGATCTGGCTCCTTGGAGGTCACCAGTGACCTTGACTAGAGTGGTTCCCGATGGGAGTGGGGGAGGGCAGGGAACCAGAATGGTGGGAGCTGAGGAGTGAATCCCAGGTAAAGTAGACAATTCTGCCAAGAAGTCTGGCTGTGAACGGGGTATTGAAAAACGGGGAAGTATTTGAAGATGGGTGTGGGATCAAGGATTTTTTTCTTGTATGTTTTCTAAGGATGGGAGAAAATAGTGCAGGGAGGCAGGATGAGCTACTCTCCAGGCCCTTCCTAGACCCCCAAGCTCCCTCCGACCTTGATAGCTCTCTCCACGTGGATCTTGGCGTTTCTGAGCCGGCCCATGTGTTGAGACGCCTTGGAGAATCCTCGCCAAAGGACAAGAGAACCTGCAGAAAGATGCGCAGTGGGGCTGGGGTAGGCACCCCTCCTCTCTCTCCACTCTTCATCCGGATGCTCATCCTCTACAGCTCTTCTCCGTATCCCCACGTCCGCCCCCAGTCTTCTGGTCCTGGCCCCAACCGCCTCGGGCCAGGAGGGGCGGGCCGCAAGGGGCCTCACCGTCCTGCGGCGGGGCGTCCTCCTGGGCCGGGGTGGGCGAGGGCCCAGGGGGGCGGGGATCCGCGGCTCCCTGGGTGTGGCTGCCGTGGGCCGAGGACTCGAGGTCGCAGCCTAGGCGGCGCGCGGAGTCTAGGCTGCCGGCCCAGCGTTGGCCGCCTGCCGGAGCCTCCTCTGGAAGCCGGAACTCGGAGTGGCCCGCCGAGGGCCATGGGGCGGGGGGACTGGTGCGGGGCTCGGGCGGCAGCAGCTTTCGCGGCCAGCTGCACACGGGACCCCCGTCCTGGCGGTACCAGGCGGTGGAACCGCGGGGTGTAGCCACCAGCTCCCCCGCCCTCAGGAGCAGCGCCGCGCCGGGGCCGTGCATGCGCCCCTCGCCGCGCGCGCGCGCGCGTTCCCAGTGCCCCAGAGCCCGCCTCCCCTCCGCTCGCAGCCGCGTCTCCGCGGGAAGGCCCTTCGGTGCCCGAGCTGGGCCCTCCGTTCTGAAGCCCCGCCCTCTTTTTTGTCGCCTTAGAAACCATTCACCCGGCACAATCAGGCCTCGGATGGAGGATTCGGCGGGACTACTTCCAGCAGGCCAAACTCCGAGCCTCACCTGCCCCAGACCCTTAATGAACAGGGCGCTGGAGTTGGAAGCGCAGAGCACTGGTCCGCCAGTTTCTAACAGAGTCCTGATTCTTTATCCAGCGCTTCCTGGGGCTTCAGTTATTCCGCAGTATTCATAGGGGACCACATGCTAGGTGGTGAGCTAGGTGCTGGGGACCGGAAGAACCACCTAGAGATGGTCCCTGATTTCACGGAGCTTACAGCCAAGTGAAGGGGAAACAAACAAAAAGCGAGCAACAAAGGAATAAAACAGGTGTAGGTATGATAAGGGCAATGAACAAGCAATGAACTGAAACTAGGAAGGGGGCACACTTTATATAAGGTAATCAAGGATGTCCTCTCTGAAATGGTGACATTTAAGCTGAAGCCTACAGAATGCAAAGGTGTTGAGGAGTTCGCCAGGGGAAGAACAGCATTCCAGGGAGAGGAAAGTCTCAGCAACAGCCCTGAGAGAGTAAGAACCTTCCTGGGGAACTAAAAGGAAGCCAGTGTCCTGGTGAGACCTGATCAGATCTGCAGGACCTGGCAGATGGAGCTAGGGTAAGGTCCTTGGGGGTAGATTTGAAAGCCAGGGCAGTATTATGGGGAAAATAATGAAGTGCAGAACACCCCCCCCCCAAAAAAAAACCCCTCAGAAATAAAGTCTCATTGTTTGAGTCGACTGCAGAAAAAAACAAGTTATGCAACAGCCCTCAAGACAAGACTGTAAGCAACCTTTTTGGAAGCAGTAGGAAAGTGTTAACCTCAAATGTCACAGGTGAGATAAATAAGGCTCCAAGACGTTAAATAATTTGCCTTAAATCACACAGCAGAGGCAGCACTGGAACCCAGATCTGACTCCAGAGCCCCACTCTGAAACAGAAATGCTATTAAACACAAGTCCATGTCATCGCTCAGAAGGGTTGCCTATCAGTCATGCAAGTACCAAATGGACAGTTTGTGAGGCAAACTCTAGCAATGCCCACTCAAGCAAAGTCCACGAACCCAGCTTTGTTAGTCACTGGTAGATCTGCTCATACAGTGACGGTGGGTCCTCCACAGAGCTGTCCAGCCAACCCTAACCACTGAAATCACCCTTCCCAACCCTGTGGCTGGTGACTGGGCTTCCCAAAAGGCATGCCATCAGGAGAGGACCGGCTGATTGGCAACCATCCAGTCTGTACTCACCAGCCAGCAAATTTGGTTTTAGGGGCTCTGAACCCTGGGAGATGGATCTGTGACAAATGAGAGTTCTGGCTGGCTCACCCAGGCAATGCTGTCGTGTGAGGGCTGAGTGAGCAGCTACCATACTCTAGTGGACATCCACCTTCACCTTGAGCACCTTCATGAGAGCAACATTCACTGCAAAGCTAGGATACAGCCATATGCCCCAGAGAAGGGCACACCTAGTTCTGCAAGGCAGGAGGTAATGTCATAAAGGGGATGATAGCTGTCCAAGCTGCCCCCACCCCCAGCCCCTCCATCCTTAAGTCTTTAACAGTACCTTTTCCTGTTTCAAGAGACCCCTTTTGGCCACATGGAAGAAACTCTTTTGAAAACTCAGCTCAAAGGCCAACCCTTCTGAAACTTTTCCTGACATCCTCTTCCATAAAAACACCCCCTGTGGGCCCCCCCAGACTTCCACTAGTGAATCTGAAATGCTTCAACGCACCTATTTACACACCCAGCCGTTTTACTGACCCCCAAGTCTCTCTGAGACAGGGATGATGTCATCCCCCACGTCCAGCACAATGGAAGTTACCAAACAGCTTGGATACTGGGCTGGTGGAAAGATCAGTTACTGTTAATTCAGTACCTGTACGGCAGGTACTGTGTCAGATTTACATTATCTCCACTTTAAGAAACTGAGGCACAGACTATTAATAACTTGCTCAAATTCATCAGTAAGAATCAGGGCTCAAGACATTTTTTTTTAACTTCAAGGTATCACTAAGGTTTAGTGCTGTCCAAGAGAACTTTCTGCAATGATGGAAATGTTCTATTTACATACCCTGTGACACGGCAGGCATCAGCAACTTGTAGCCATTGAGCACTGGTGGGACTGAGACAGTAGATTTTAAACTTTTTTAACTGTAACAATTAGACACACGTGGCTAGTGATTACTGTCTTAGCACAGGTAAAGGCAGAAATCTTGGATTTGAACTCTATCCTCTTGCTCACTAGCTGGGAGATTTGGGGCAGGCTGCTGCATCTCATGGAACCTCAGTTTCCTTAGCCATGAAATGGGATCATTATTTCTCTGAGGTTACCTTCTAGCCCAAATGAGCTCATTACGTGGAAAGGACCAAAGCTCTATATAGGCAGAGAGAGCAGTTTCAGAAATGGGTGGAGCCTGGACTGCAATGGAGGTCTCTTGGGTTAGGGCCCTCGGCAGGACTAACGCCAGGGGCCAATCATGAAACTGTCTCTGGTGGGGACCCCCAGGCCCAAGTGCCAGCCAGATTGTTTTAGGGAAGAAAAAGCCTCATCTCCCCTCTTTTCACGTATACACAGAGAGCACAGACCTCATGCACCCCCAGAGGGGCAAAAAGAGACTTTAATTAGGGGAGGGAGGATCCACCAGAATAAGAAAAGGTACAGTGAGCGTGGGAGCAGAGGAGCCAGAGCAGGCAAGAGGCCCCAGCCGGGAAGCTCTGGAGGACTCACCTCTCCACCTCTAGCACAGGCACTGCACTGACAGACAAGGCGAAACAGCAGCCCCTCTCAGCTGGGAGGGCACGAAGAGGCCCCTGCGGCCAGAGGCTGCCTAGCTTTCAGGCCCCAGCTCCTAGGCGTGGCTGGTGGCCACCAGTTCAGCCCTTGTCCCCAACCAGTGCTGGGTGGCCATCTTCAGGCAGAGCTCAGGAAGCTGGCAGAGGGTCTCCACCGCTTCTACTGGGCCCAAGGAAATAAGAGAAGGAGGGAGAGGAACTGGAGTCTGAAACCTCCCTCCCTCCCCATCTCGGGTGGCTCCAGGGAGGAACAGTAGTCGCCTTCTGGCTCCAGGCCTGCCCAGACCCACAGCGACCAATAAGGTACAATCACTGGGACCAGTCACAGCCACTGGAGGTGGAGGTTGTTTGTTTAAAAAAAAAAAAAAAAAAAAAGACAAAAAGGTTACAGTCTCCTACAAGCACAGAGTTTTAAGTTTCAAGACGTTAAAAAAAATCTGTCCCAGCCCAGGGGACTGAACATCAGAAGCCAGCCTGACCAGGCACATGTGGCCTTGGGGCAGGTCCACTGCTGCTTTGCTGCCCAGCTAGCAAGCACACCCCACCTCCCACATCTAATGCCCACCCCGAGACCCAGCTCCCCTCCGCTGCTGCTGCTGCCGCCGCCGCCGCTGCTCTGGGGAGTAACTCCAGGACGCCTTCGCAGAGACACGGGGGAGTCTGAGGGGGAAGGCCACGAGATCCAGCCAGATGCTTTAAAACTGTCAAGAGAACCAAGAGGCGGTGAATGATGGTTATTACTGTATCCTCGGAGGCCTGCTCTGGGGAGGTGGGTTGATTTGAGAGCTGCAGCTGTACTCAGATCTCTGCAGGGCAGGGTTGGGTCTCAGGACACCCTGTGGGCACGCTCTAATTTAGCCAGCATTCAGCAGTGACCTTTGGGGCACTGGCCCTAAAACCTAGCACTGGACAAGGCAGAAAAATTAAGGGTGATGCGGGTTTTTCCACAGCTCCCCTTGGCCGTGCCACAATGGCTGCCAAAAAGCCCTGTCACAGTGCCTTGCTTGCTGAACTGAGGTTGCCTTCTTTACAAATGGGGGCTCACATGCAAATGCTTGGGGATTCAGAGAGGGACCCAGGATCTGGTACTCTGTGTCAAGCTCTGGGTGGTCCTCCAAGTAGGACAGGCCCTTGAATGCTTTCTGCCCTCAAATATCTCCCATGGTGCCTAGAACAGCCCTGGATATTTTATAGACCAGAGATTGTGGACCAATGGCCCATGGGCTGAACTCAGCCCAAAGATGAGCACTGTTTGGCCCAGGGTTTAAAAGAATATGAATTAGTCAATATGAATATGAATTAGCCAACCTTGAAAATATAGTACACCGCACAAAGATCCAGATTTTGAGATTCTTTTGATGAAGCCACGGAGGGCCAGAGCTGTGCGGTGGTGATCCTCTTCAGGTGAGGCACGTGCTCACCAGGTCCCCACATAGCCCACCTCACTCATGTACATTACCGGCCTGACCCTTACATGCACCTGATGCCATAATACTATCTTAGATCTTTGAGTCTGAAAACTCCAATTCCTGGTTCACTCACTTACTGGCTGAGGCACCTTGGACATATGACTTAACTTCCAGAGCCCAGATAATTCATCTATGAAATGGGGATGACACCTGATTCAAAGGTTGTTTTAGGTATTAAATGAGACACATGAATGTACTTTTTAGCTGTATTACCACAGAAATGTAATTACTGTAACAACTAAATGACTGTTGAATGAATGACACAAATACTAAATTGGGACAAGAACTATTTTTCTTCAGTTGAATTTAGAGACCTCCCAGTGCCCTGGCCATATAGCCTTGTGCTACAATACAGGGAAAGCTTACTATGCACCAGGTGACATGCTTTATACACATTTCCTCATTAATGCTCAACCACACGGAAAGGTACGGATTAATTAACAGTCTCACTTCACAGCCGAGGAAACTGAGGCTTAGTCGAGAGGTTCTGTAACATGCCCGAGGAAGCAGTGGAGCCGGCCTCACACATAGGTGGCCTGACTCCACGGCCTGTGTGACCTGAACAAGCGCGTTCCCCTGCGTGCACAGTACAGCTACTTTGTACACTGGCTGTCCTCAGTATAATTAAAGCCCAGGGGAAGTGGGTGTAATATCCATTTTCAGGAATTGGAGCTCCTCCTGGGCTGGACCTGTACGCACTGGTAGGAGTAAACACGAATTCTACCATCTAGGGGTCATAGTTGACTGAGCGGAACATAGCAACAAACCAAGGACTGTTTGGAAAAAGAAAAAAAAAGAGAAGGCACGTCGTGATTGACTAAAAAAGAACAACTGTGTCATCATTTCATCAGTGTAAACAATTCGTCCTCCTCAAAGGGCTGTAGTCCTTTCCGTCACGAAGCCACAAACAACTAAAGAGGGATCTGTAGGACTTAAGCCATGAAAATGATGGAAAACAGGCTGAAGAAATCATGACTTTAAGCCTGAGAAACAGATGCCGAAGGAAACTATTCCAGTCTGTTTGAGAAGTGGAATTATACTATGATTAACTGTCCTATACTCCTAGAAAATTCACATGTGGATTTAACTTGCCTCACTCGGGGATTGAACTAGATACAGGGAAGGACTGTGTACATTTTGAGATGTAGAAATGAGCGACTAAGAGAGGCATCCCCCAGGCCCCCGGAGATGGAAAATGCCCTGCAGCTCTCCAACATGAAGCACGGTCCCTCCCGCCCCAAGGAATCGGGCTGACCTGCAGCCCACCAGAGTTCCTAGAGGCCTCAGGAAATATTCATGCACAGTTGGCACCACTTTCCCACCGGATGCTAAGTTCTCAGCACAACCCATAGGTCTTTCTATTTCTGGAAGGAAACCAGGAAGGCCCCTACACTTACATTCTTGAGGAACTCTTCGGCCACAATGCGTGCACGGGCATTGACCGACAGCTTCATCTCACTGATCTCCTTGTCGATTTCTTCCATGAAGTGGATCACAAAGTCCACCAACTTGTGTTTATACATCTGCTCTGTGTGGAAGTTGGTGATCAGAAAACTGATGTCATACCCCTAGGGAAGGAAGACAGTGGGGAGCAGGGAGAGAAGAAACAGGAGAGAATCAGCATCCTGGGGGCACTGAGCTGGCCATGCCCTCTACGTCCACTTAGCCACATGCTTCCAGCTGCTTGTGACCCTATCCCAAGCTACATGCCCTTCAGGCAGCAGCCCACCTGCTCTGGTGGGGTGTGTATGTTGGATCCAAGGAACCAACAGTTGGATCAACTAAACCCAGTTGAGAATTTTGTGTCTATCAGACATCTCTGGCAGACTATCTGTGGCACGGACAGTTGCATTCAGAATGAGTCAAGGAAGAGTGAAGGGACTGGAAATCCTGTCAAAGAAGAATCTCATCAAACAAAAGGAACATCTAGTCCAGAGAGAAGCGAAGATGCTGTGGGAGAAGGATGGGACTGAGGTCTTTAACTATCAGATGGGCTGTGTGTAGAAGAGCAATTTTATTTATTCTGGGTGGCCCTGGAGGTTAGATCTAGGACCAGGAGAGATTTTAGCTCAGGATGAGGACAAGCTTGGCCAACATGTCTAATGCGTCTGACGATGGTGTTTGCTGCTGTGTGTGGTAGTTGCTTAGTCACTGGCAGAGAGTCGGTCTGGCAGGGAGTCTGTAGAGAGGACTCAAGTACAAAGTCAGGCAACAATTGACCCAATGTCAACTGTGGCCTTGAGACTATGATTGAGTTGGTGGCAGAGTTTAGATTTCTGATTCATCATGCCCTTTCTGCCACTAGACTATAGGCTCTGGGAAGGTGCACAACGCATCTCATCTTTTTTGCCTTTTCCATGGTTGAGGCAGACCCAGCCTCCTAAGCTGATTCCCCTTATTCCCACAACAGCCGAAATGAAGGCCAACTCTCAACTAAGGCTGTGGGTGCCCTACAGCTGGGGGAGCAGCATTCCCAGTTCTAGAAACAATCCCAGGCCAGTGACAGTTGACTCGGTAGTGGAATTCTGGGTATTACAAACATATGGATCACAGTCTCACCTCCACTGGTTTCCTTCGGAGGATAAAGAAGTTCTCTGCTCTCATCATCATGAAGCGCATGAACTTGTGACATAAAATCTTCTCGATCTCATCAGCCTGGTGAGAGCAAAGGAGAAATTTGTTTCCCTAAAGCTGACACTCTAGGCCAATGGAAATCTGGAGCATGGTCTTCTGACTGCAATTTCCCCCAGGTTCGCTGGAGGTAGTGGGGTTGGGTATTGGAACACCACCACCTGAACTCTGAATCGTGGGGTAACTGGTTGCCAACTGAAAAGAGGGTCTACTACATTAGCGCCCTCCAACTTAATGGGACGTTATCATGATCTTGCCTTCACCCTTTCCAGAAAAGTAATTCTGGCAAGCCCAAATCTTTTTTTAGTTTTTATTTTTTGGCCATGCCGCATGGCATGCAGGATCTTAGTTCCCCGACCAGGGATCGAACCTGTGCCCCCTGCAGTAGAAGTGCAGAGTCTTAACCACTGGACCGCCAGGGAAGTCCTGGCAAACCCAAACCTTTTATCTGTTCCTTCCAGAGTCCTCATCTATATTCAAAACTACCCTTTCCTTTCTTATCTCACTAGTGCTACATTTTCCAGTCTGTGATACATACTGTGAAGAATATCACAGATAACCTTAGGTGGTCTCCACTTTAGTAACAATGAACATCAAACAATCCCCAAAGTTTCTCTCTGATGAACTCTCAACATTTCTGAAGGAAGAATTTTGCTGCACAGGGCAGACACGCCCTTAACAGCCCCCAACACTTGTTAATCTCCCCTTTCAACAAAGAGAGAAGGCCCTTGGGTTAGAGCTTTCTATAGGCAAAAGTGTCTAGTCTGAACTTAATAACCTTGTTTTGTTTTCAATGTGCTTGTTTTTTAGAGTTGTCCTCAATTTGGCAAGTGGTATTATTTTTCCATTTGTGGCACAAAGTTTCTTTTTCAAACAAACTTAAGTAGGAGAAAATAAGTTGGGTTTCCCTGGTGGCGCAGTGGTTAAGAATCCGCCTGCAAATGCAGGGGACACGGGTTCGAGCCCTGGTCCGGGAAGATCCCACATGCCGCGGAGCAACTACGCCCGTGTGCCACAACTACTGAGCCCACACGCCACAACTACTGAAGCCTGCGTGCCTAGAGCCTGTGCTCCGCAAAAAAAGGAACCACCACAATGAGAAGCCCGCGCACTGCAAGGAAGAGTAGCCCCTGCTTGCCACAACTAGAGAAAGCCTGCGCACGGCAACGAAGACCCAGCACAGCCAAAAATAAATAAATAAAATAAATTTATTAAAAAAAAAGAAAAACAAAAAGAAATTACACTTCATATTTTTACCCTAAATCTCACTTTCGGAGTTTATGGCTATCAAATTGATACTGTTACTGCTTACTTTTCTGAACTGGACTTATCCTTCATTCCTTAGGAAAAGTTTTGTGACCTGACACCAAACTGGCCTGTAGCCTTGGCTGCTACATTTCCTGCCTTCTAATCCAGAGCAAGGCCTAGAAGATGGGGCTGATCTCTCTTTATTCTACCGAGCTGACGAGTTTGGCAATCATTTCCTGGAAACAGAACCTGGGTTTCTTTGCACCCTGAATCTGGCATGCTGATCTCTCACATGGGGGCCCCTGGCCTCCTGGTGAGGCAGGGGATCTGTGGTGAGCTCACCTGTTTCACAGCAATGCTGACCCGGACAGAGTTGATGGAGCCTTCAATCAGAACCTTTTCCTTCTCATTCCTGCTGATGGTCACAGGCTGTAGCAGGAGCTCTTTGCTACTCCTGAAAACACAAAATCACAGAGGCCTCTGTACTATAAAAGAACAGAATGGTCAAGGAGACCCCACAGCAGGTCCTAGAATCACTATCTGGGACCACAGAGTCCAAGGAATAGGAGACTCACAAGCAGGGGTGCTCCAAGATGGGGGCCAGCAAGCATGTTCTCCAGCAGAAAGAGCACAGGCTCTGGAGTCAGGGCGAAAACGTTTTGAAATCCAGCCTCCTCTGTTACTTTCCTTGGGCAAGTTACCCTGTTGGAATCTCAACTTCCTCATTTGTAAAATGACTCTGATTCCTATTTCACTGCTGAGGACTGAGAGAGATCAAAAAGGGTCAAGTGTCTAACAGTGTGCCTGGCACATTGTAGGAGCTTTACAAATGACAGCTCTTATTTTCATAACTATGGGCAAACCCATACACTGTTTAGGGAATGAGGAGAGAGCCTGCCTTAGAGATAAGGACAAGCTAAAATCGAACAGTCTGGCCTCCTTTAATGATCAATCCAGAAGGATTCACTTGTTCAGCATTAAGATCCCTCTCAGCTCAGCTCCCATTTTGATGTCCCTAGATCCCTGTGATGATAGTTGGTAGTTAACTATGGTGGTGGTATCTGGGAGCTATTATCCTTTAAAAATGCCTATTGGAAACCATATATGTTAAGTAGCATAACAGGGCACATCCTAACATCTTGTCAGTTTTCTTAAATTCAAATCATATCAACCTAGTGTGGTAACACTGCTTATCTCAGTTGTATATGTCCCAGATTAAATTTTAAAGGGGAAAAAGAATAATTTATTTACAAAACATAAATTACATAAGAGAAAATAATCCCAAGTACGGAATATTTGGCGTGGACGATGGAAGAGTCCAGTTTTTTTTTGGCGGTGGGGGGGGGGGGGGGGCGGGGCGGGGCGGGGGAATCCTTGATCTTTAAATTAGAAAAGAATAGAGATGGCATCTCAGGTAACTGAATTCTTAGTCTTCTCCTTAAACTGCCAGAGGGCTCACTAACTCCATGGGAGATAATTTCCAAATGGCCCTACGCTGAGAAGTCACACCTTGTGTCAAGCAATCTTAACTCCAGAGCAGCTTCTCCCCTGAGTTTTGTCCTGCCAACCCACTGACCCTATTTTCTGAACTTCAAATTGGGAACCATTGTTCATCTGGCAGCAAGACAAAAAATGTGAACTGTAGCTGTACTGACAACTCCAGGATGGAAGTTGTTCATGGCACACAGTCATCTCTGGGTGCTGCACCCATCAACCCCACCCCTTTCCCTTCCCTACCTGACTTCCACTTCCGGCTTGTTGTGTCGTTCCACCACCTGGGAGGAGAAATTCTCCAGGCAGAGGGCAGCCTGCAGTGTGGCCCGCACGGCACTCAGGTAGGGACGGAGAGTGGCAGTCTGTAGGAAAAAAGCCAACAGAGGATCAGAATTTGTCTCACCAAACCCACTGGTCCCCTAGCCCAGGTACACAGGAGCCAGGCAGTACTCAGGGTCCCTGACTCTCAGACACTACAGTAAACAGAATAGACTAGGCCTTCAAGGTGCCTTTCATTCTAGGTTTAGAACAGTGGTTGTCAACAGGGGACCATTTTGCCTGCCAGGGGACATTTGGCAATGTCAAGACATTTTTCATTTTCACAACTTGGGGTGGGGTAGGGGTTACTGGCATTGAGTAGACAGAAGTCAGGCATACTGCTAAATATCCTACAATGCACAACAAAGAATTATTCAGCCCCAAATAGTGCTGAAGTTGAGAAACTCTGGTCTAGAAGCATACAGATGAATGACTGTCTTCAATCTACCTTTTGAGCCAACAAATGTATAAATCTACAGTGTGCCAGGCACGCTAGGGGCTGGGAATTCAAAGATGATTAAGACCTTCTCTACCCTTAAAACACCTCAACTAGGTCAAAAAAACAGAGAAAGTAACTATGATATAATGGGTAAAATGTAAAATAGATTTACAAATTTTATTTGCAAAAGAAATTGGTTTTGATTTGAAGATGGAAATAAGATTAGGAGGACTTTACAATGATAAAAAGTAGAATGACATTCCTAATAGAGGCAACAGTGTCTAGCTACACTGGCCTATCTTCAGTTCCTCCTATTAGCAAAGTTCTTTCTCACCTCAGGCCTTCACACATGCCAAACCATCTATCTGCAGGCTTTTCTCCCCCTTCTTTGCCTAAGTCATCCTTTAGATCTTGGCTTATTCAGGGAAGGCCTCCTCCTTCCTCAGAGAGGCCTTTCCTGACTTCGCTCTTCATAGCACTTACTATAATTTACAATGACACACCCTTTATATACCTTTAATAAAGTAATTTTCTCCTTCACTAAACTGTAAGCTCCATGGTCAACAGACCATGTCTATTTTATTCAAATTTACATACCCTGCACCTAGCTCAGTCAGCACCTGACATATACACTGTCTTACTCAGTTTCTGTAGAATAAGTGAATGAATGAAAAAATAACTTACGCAAGATCAGAATAACAAAAAAGGGCAGTAAGAGTTCCAGAAGTAGTAATGAGTACAGTGTTGCCGGGAAGCATTTTAGATTCAATGGATGAGGCTGCAGTGGTAGCCTAGAGATTCATGGGGAATCTCAAATGCCAGGCTACTGAGTTTAGCTCTTCTTTTAAGGTGGTAAGGAACTGCTGGGGCTTTCTGAGGAGGAAGTTACACGACTACAGTTGCATGGCAACTCTGTGGAGAATGGACTGGAGGAGAGGGAAGTGAGAGAGCAGGCAGAGAAGGTTATTTAAGGAGGGTAATGAGGGCTTGGCCTGGGGCAATGCAGGACAAGCAAGATTATCTCTGTCAAAATTCAGACAGCAAATCTGAAAAAGGTGCATTTTAGGTGGCCAGCCCTGTGATGCCTGCCCTTTCAAAAACAGAATAGACACATTCTCGTGTAATACCTCAACAAGTTTGATGTTTAAAAAATCAAGAGGCATGACCTAAATTAAAACAAAAAAAGAACATCCCAGCTTTCTAGCTGACATAAGAGGACACAGACGCGGAATAAGTAACACAGGAGGACGAGCAAGCTTAGGGAGAGAAGATGAGTTTTGATCCAGAGGTCTAATTTCAAGGTGTCTTCAAGATATCCAGGTGAACCTTGAAAGAGAGCTAGGAAGGTAGATTTAGGAGTCACCATAAATCACATGGTCACGAAAACCTGTACATTAAATAGGTATCACCAGAGAGTGTAAAGAAGAGGAAGGTAGTGAGCCAAAGTCTCAATTTCCAGGAACACCCACAGTTATCAAGAGGACTTCCTGGAAGGGAGGGGTCAGCAGTATGAGAGCTTATATTCTACAGTAAGGTTGATACGGTTGAGTTCTGACCAGGAAGGCGTCGGCGTAGAGGCAGCATAAAGGAGATCCTTCAGTGAGGCAGAAGCAAGGCTGGGGCAACATGAAGAGTGGGATAAGCAAGTGTGGAAGTTTCCCTGAGAGAACTGTGGGGTCAAGCGGGCAAGAGAGAACAGGGGAGTGTACTTAGTGAAGGTCTACTCGGGGTAGGGAGGTGGCCCTACTACGTGCCTCAGCGGCCCTACTACGTGCTGAGGCTTACTACGTGCCTTCGAGGCGCTACCACAAGCCTAGGAGAGCCCACTTCCGGCTTCCTCCGTGCCTCACTAGCCCCCACCTGCTTCAAAGATTAGACTATGCAGCCGCAAGGCCTGCTTCTTACAAGGGCGTCCCCCGCTCGCCCCTTCCTCACCTCGGCCCCGCCCCGCCCTCTTTCTTTCAGCCTCAGGGTGCCCCCACACCCCCAGCATCCCTCGGCCCAGGGCCTCTCCGCTGCAAAGCCGCATCTCCCCCAGACCCTGATCCTTGAGACAGAACAGCGGGGGTCCCCGGCCCGGGGCCCGTCTCTCACCATCGCGGGCGCTGGCTGGGCCGGAAAGCGGAAGTGCGGAAGTGGCCAGTGCCGCGCCGCCTTCCCTTTCGCGAGAAGCGCAGCCGCAGTCTCCGCCCGGACGTCTGGACTGTACCATCAACGGTCCGAGCGGGGGAGGAGAAGGCTAAAAACATTTGGCCCCTCGGAAGTTTCCCCCCTAGGACTGTCTTGGTAGTTTTAGGCTCCTGAAGTGTAGAGTCACTACTCAAGCTTCTCCCGTTACCCATGGAGCTCTTGCTTGCGACTCTGGCCGTCTTGTCGTCTTTGCCGCCTTCTTCCCTCATGGTCATGCAATGGTGCAGCCCGGCCTCAGGTTGGGCACCATATTAGGACAAGGCGAGGCGGAGGAGCCCTTCGATCCTTCCGGTTCTGCGCCCCCCATCCTTTCTCCGGGCCCCTCCTACCTGCAGCCTTTGGGGCTCGACGGGACTAACTGCCCGGCAGAGAACCCGGCCGCCGAGTCCCGCCCCCCGGCGCCGGGCTGTTCCCTAGGGTCCGCGCGAGGCATACCCTCTCCGCCCCACCTGCAGCGGGCTCGCTTGCTGCCCGCAAACCTCCATCCTCCGAAAGACACAGGGTCTGGCCCTCGCATTCTCCCGCCCCCGCGTCAACTGCAGGGGCCCCCCACATAGCCAGTTCCGGGGCGGTTGCTCGCACCGACCGGAACTCCCCGCCCCCTCCCGTGGCCGCGGGGCCGTGGGAGGCAGCAAGGAGGAGGTAGAGGGGGCGGAGGCCGCGGTAGGGTGTTCTTAGAGGACTGGGACCCTAAAGGCGGGACATTGGGGCGATCCATGGGTGGGGCCAGCCATTAACCAGCCCCACTTTTTCTGTGCCAGGCACTGAACTGAGCTCTTGACGGGCATCATCTCTTAATCCTCAGAACATCCCAGGGAGGTAGGTACTATTGTTACCCCATTTTACAGATTCAGACTTCTTATGGGGAAACAGACTCAGGCTTCTTTTGCCCCATTTTACGGATGGTAAAACCGAGACTCAGGAGAGTTAATCAACATGTTCAGGGCTAAATAAATAGAGACTGGTCAAGCCTGAGCTTGAAGCCAGATATATCTGGCTTACCAGCCCACATACTTTACTATCCGGGGCAAAGAGAAGGGGCAGAGGTGGGGAAGGGTGAGACAAGGAGAGGATGGGAGGCACAAAGAACATTAAGATAATAAGTATGGGATGCTTGGAACTCTGGGGCTTTGCAGAACTCAGGAAGAGTGGAACTGAAGGGAAGAGCATCAGGAAGACAAGCGTAGTATATCATGGCGGTTAGGGGCACAGGCTCAAAACTATCTGGATTCAAATTGCATATTGGTAAGCTTGGACATGAACCCACCCTTACAGAGTCTCAGGTTCCTCATCTGTAAAATGGAGATGAGCATGGTCCCTGCTCATGGGGTTGGGTGAGGAATTCAATGAGAAGTCAGTAATGTGTCTGCACCTCACTTGGCACACAGTAGGTGCTCTACGAATAGGAGCTGTGCCATCACCTTGTCAGTAGGTTACTGAAGCCTGACTTTCTCCTGGATGGAAGGAGCCCTTGGGCTTTTCTTGTGCCACTTCCTCCCCCCCCCCCCCCCGCCCCATCAGTGGTCCTTTCCTCTCCAGCTCCACAGGGTCCCCTATCCTGGGCCATGAGTGAGCTGAAGGACTGCCCCTTGCAGTTCCACGACTTCAAGTCTGTGGACCACCTGAAGGTCTGTCCCCGCTACACAGCAGTGTTGGCCCGCTCTGAGGATGATGGCATCGGTATCGAGGAGCTGGACACTCTGCAGCTGGAGCTTGAGACCCTGCTTTCTTCTGCCAGCCGACGCTTGCGGGTGCTTGAGGCCGAAACCCAGGTGATACCCCACAGAGGGTACATCACCAGGGATGGACTGTGGCAAGTTATGGGTTAGCCTCATCTGCTGAGGCTTGGGTTACAGGAGCTTAGTGGGGAAGAGAGAGGCCCAAACTGGGCTTGCGTGACATGGAAAATATGCAAGAATGTGCATGATCCTCATACACTGCGAGATTTCTAACTCACTAAGCAACTAGTGACCCTCACTCCCCACAATGTTCTGGGCCCTGTGCTAGTCACTAGAGAGAGGTAATTAGGACAATTCTGGCCTTTGGGGAGCTTGCCAACTAAAGGGAAGGGGAGGTCAGACAAGTACCAGGAGAAGTGCTGTTGTGGTTAGGAGTACTGGGGGAACTGGAATGGGGAGGCCTGGATTTGAATCCTGACCTAAGCGCTTGCTAGCATTGCTATTGCCAATGCTAAATTCCAACGCTTGCAAAAGTTACCTCCTGCCTCTGAGGATCAGTTCTCCATCTGCCAAGTGGGCTGGATAATAGGACCTACCTCAGAGCTTTTGTGAGAATTAAAGACTTTTTGCAAAGGCTCAGCCCAACGTCTCATACTAAATAAGCATGTCAAACATTATTTACTGGTATGACTCTCATTATTTCTATTTATGGCATAAATATTTTCTGAGCCCTGGGTGCCAGGTGCTATGCCAGATCCTGGGGACCAGAGATGGTTAAGATGAACTTCCTGGTCTCCAATAGCTTATCATCTTCTTGAAGAGACAAGGTACTCTGTTTATTCTAGTTATGACCAAACAACACGATTGGGCCTACAGTGGAGGTACGAAGTACCAGATACTCATAGAGGAAGAAGATGCCATTTTTAACTGGACTTTAGAAGATGAATAAAATTAACTTGTGGCCCCTGGGAATCCACTGAAGCTTTTTGAGCGGGGCTGTGGCACAATCAGTTGTATTTTAGCATCTAAGAAGCTGGATAACTATTCAGAAAAGGCTTCCCAGTTGTGGTGACATTTGAAGTAAAGGTTTGCTGGGAGGCATGCTTGCTTCCACCAGAAAGTTACCATCAGCGTATTTTCCTAGAGCTAATGTGCACTGAGATGTGATCTACTTGTTTGAACTGCCTAACGCTGTGTGACCAGCTTGGGTGCTGCAGAGGTGAATCAATACAGACAAACAAGTGAATGGAATGATGAGAAATGTATGAATAAAATCCTGTGAGATGGGCACAGAAAAGGAGCTGAGTTTTGCAGGATGAGTAGGCGTTTGCTAGATAAAAAGGGGAGGGGGAGAGACTTGGAGCCTTCTTGAGTTCTAGGTCCTTATTTTTCACCGGGAGACAGAGTTGTCCTGTGTCTTCCCTTCTTCCCCTCAGTGACAGTCTCTGTGAATTTCAGATCCTCACCGACTGGCAGGATAAGAAAGGTGACCGACGATTCCTGAAGCTGGGTCGAGACCATGAGCTTGGTGCTCCCCCCAAACATGGGAAGCCCAAGAAGCAGAAACTGGAAGGGAAGGCGGGACATGGGCCGGGCCCTGGCCCTGGGCGACCCAAATCCAAAAACCTTCAGCCCAAGATCCAGGAATATGAATTCACTGATGACCCAATCGACGTGCCACGTATCCCCAAGAATGACGCCCCCAACAGGTTCTGGGCCAGGGGACATAAATGGGCCTTGGGATTCGGGTATTGGAGGCTGTGGAAGGGCCCGGGGCTTAGGCTGGTGGGGCAGGGGGCACCCCCTCAGGCTCTGCTTCTCTCTGCAGATTCTGGGCTTCGGTGGAGCCCTACTGTGCCGATATCACCAGTGAGGAGGTGCGCACGCTAGAGGAGCTACTGAAACCCCCAGAAGATGAGGCTGAACATTACAAGGTAGAGACCCCAGGCCTAGATAGACGTGATGGAGAACAAGAAGGCTCAGAGGTGCCTCAGAATCAAAGATTGCAGTGCTGTACATCATCTTCCTGCCCTGCCCTGCCTCGCCTCCCGTCTGTTCCATTAACCCACCCAGACACCCAAGTTCTAACTCTCAGCTTCCTCCCTTCTACCCCATCCAAATGGTCACCACGTCCTAAGGCATCTTCTTCAGTGAGATCCTCCCTTTTTCTCTCATCGCCATCCCCTCTGCTTTGGCTCAAGCCTTCATCAGCTTTTACCTTAACAGCCTGTTAACACTTTGTTCCCTCTAGAGCAGGGGTCCCCAAACCCGGGGCCGCGGACTGGTAGCGGGCCGCAGCCAGTTAGGAACCGGGCCGCACAGCAGGTGGTGAGCGGCGGGCAAGCGAAGCTTCATCTGCCGCTCCCCCATTGCTGACGTTACCGCCTGAGCCACCCCCCGGCCCCCCATCCCGGTCCATGGAAAAACTGTCTTCCACGAAACCGGTCCTGGTGCCAAAAAGCTTGGGGACCGCTGGTCTAGGGGGATTCTCTTTTTTTTAATATATAAAAATTTATTTTTTTTCTGATGAAAATAAAAAAGGTTCCGTTAAAGAAAATGTAGAAAATACAGAAAAGTGCTGGTGGGGAATTCTCCCATAGGTCAGCTGTCATGATCGGATGTGCTCATGACATGGCCTCCCCTGGCTCCGGTTACCTACAGAATCGAGTCCAAGCGTCTCAGCCCTTGGTGGCACAGCCCCAGTGCCCCTCTCCAGTTTCCTTGGCCACACTCCCTCTCCACTGCTGTATTTACCAGCCCTCCCAAGCACCTTGCCCTCACTCCAGGCCTACACGGGGTCCTTGCAGGTCTCTGGGCCTCTGCACATGCCCTTCTCCCCTTGGCAAACTAACACCCTTCGAGCCCCTGATCGCATGTTACCGCCACCAAAATGGCTTTGCAGATTCCCCAGCAGAAGGTTGGTCTGTCTTTTGTGCTGCCACAGCACCTGGACCTACCTCTGTCACTTCACTTGTCTGAATTTTTAAAAAATTTATCTGAAAAGGTAATCCATACAGGCAGTAACAAGTTCAAGCAATGCAAAAGATATTTTCCTCTCACTTCTGACCCTAGGATCTATAGTTCTCTCTAGAGATATCAGCTGTCAACGGAAAAGGTCCATGTACACGCACCATTCTGCACCTTACATCTTGGAAATTGTTCTGTATTGCCGTCTGTTTCAGTTCCGTACGTACCTGGCTTCCTTACTAGACTGTGAGTGTAGAGATTTTATCTCCTTTATCTCTTCTCACCTGTACCAGGCTCAGGCCTTGGCCCTGGGCTAGGTACTTGGGAAGACAGGTAAATGAAGCAACGAGGGATGAACGAAGAGCCTGTTGGCAGTCCCAAGTGCGCAGAGAGCCCCTGACACCCCAGGCACGGCTGGCCTGTATTTACTGCTTTGGGACCGGACGGGGTGTCTCCCACAGATCCCGCCCCTGGGGAAGCACTACTCCCAGCGCTGGGCACAGGAGGACCTGCTGGAGGAGCAGAAGGACGGGGCCCGGGCAGCAGCCGTGGCGGACAAGAAGAAAGGCCTCCTGGGGCCACTGACTGAACTGGACACGAAAGGTAGGCCCCTCACCTCCCTGCCCACCCCAGGCCAGGACTTGAGTCCCTAGCACTTCAGCACACCTGTCCACCCCTTCTCTGCCCGATTCAGATGTGGATGCCCTGCTGAAGAAGTCTGAGGCCCAGCACGAGCAGCCGGAAGACGGGTGCCCCTTTGGTGCCCTGACGCAGCGACTCCTGCAGGCCTTGGTGGAGGTGAGCACCCCAACCCAAAACAAGAACTGTGTTCACTCTGTTTCAATGTTTAATTTTTATTGTTTATTGCAGTACATTTTACATTTAGAAAGGTACATAGATCATAAAGGTACAGCTTGATCAGTTTTCACAAATGAGCACACTTGTACAGGTAGCCCCAGGACCACAAAAGAAGACATCATCAGTATTCTCAAAGGCCCTCTCACACCCTTCCCAGTTTTTAACCTCCCCCCAAGGTAGCCACTACTCCACAGTTACTTTTGCTGAGCGTTGGCTAAAGGCCCCGTGCAAGGGGGCTTTCTACACATCCTCTCGTTAGAGGCAAAGACAGTGGTTAACCCCATGTTACACCCAACGAGGTTGAGGCTCAAAAAAGGGAACTGTTTGCTTGAGGTCACACAGCTAATACATAGAAGCAGGACTCAAACCCCAGGTTCAGGGTCCCTTTCTTTATGCCTGCTGGCTGCCCTTAGGCATATCTCTTCACCTCTTGAGCCTCAGTTTCCTGGCTGTCTCAAACACGATAGCGTCTTTCTCTCCCACGTCTTTCTGGGCACACGTTCCAGGTTGGCTGAGGTGGGGGTAGGGGGACATCTCCGTTCCACACCATCAGACGGGGACCCCACGTATGCTGGCTTTGCTGTCTTAAACATGCACTCTGCACAAGGTCACTCCAAGTGTGATTGCCACTCCAAGCCCACAGAAAAAGAGCAAGGAGGAGTGTGTGAAGGCCGTGGCCAGCTGTGGCTCTTATCTCTTCTAATCACTTTCCACTGGAGAGAGTTCGTCAGATGACCACCCCTGACTGCAAGGGACGCTGGGAAGTGTGGTGTATCTGGGCAGCCATAAGCCCAGCTACTGTGGAAGAAAGGCGAGAATGGCTTTTGGACAGCTGGCAGCCTCTGCCACAGCATGCTTAGTGCAGCGCCTGGGGCATTGCAAACGGTTAACATACCTTAGCTCTTATTACCATTGTTGAGTGTTACCGTCACTCTTCTGTGCTCCCTTCTTTTGGTATCAGTACAAAAAAAAGAATTTTTAAAATGATCAAAGTTTTTTAGAGTCGGTTTGGGAAGACTTGCCACAGGGGGTGGGATAAGAAAAAGAAAAAGATACTTCTGGTATGTGAAGACTGTCCGTGTAGGTCAGAGGGGGGCAGGAAAATGGTAATGCTACAGCTCTTTCTCCCTCCATCCATTTCTGTGCTCTTCTAGGAAAATATTATTTCCCCCATGGAGGACTCTCCTATTCCGGACATGTCTGGAAAAGAATCGGGGGCTGACGGGGCAAGCACCTCTCCCCGCAATCAGAACAAACCCTTCAGGTGAGTGACATCCTGTCCGCACCTCACAGTCTGGCCTCTGCTTCTGTTGACTTTTGTCCATCCCAGCATGGCTGGTCTTCATTAATAGAGAGACTGAGGACATTTTGATAAAGACCAGCAGAAGTCAGATGTGCGTGCTGGGCCAGGATTTCCACATGCACAGTCTTGGTACAGGGTTTTCGTCATGGCCCTGTTCTTACTATAAACAACCTAAATGTCCACCTGGAGGAGACTGGTTGGCTAAATTGTCATAACTCCATATGATGAAATAACTTGCAACTATTAATCGTATTAGAGAAATATAGTTAACTGACACGCAAAGATGTAAACAATAGAGTGATAAGTGGAAACTGTCAGTTGTAGCACAATACAGACAATATGATCCTATTTTTACTTAAGATATATTTAAATGTTGGTACGTGGGGGGGAAAGCTAAAATAATACATTAAAAAAGTGGGAATATGTAACAAAATCTGGAATATGTATAGTATTTATATAAGAACATAAAATACATATTTTTATGTATATAACGTAATATATGGTAAGAAGATGGTAATATATATAATAGTAACAGATAACAAAATAGTGATTCTCTTTGGGTCGTTAGCATTGTAGGTTTTTCTGTATTTTATATTACATAGCATATTGATAACTGTTGCTTATGTTTACAACAAGACCAGATGTGTCTCTCTCTGTATTTTTACGTGTAGATAGATAGAGAGGCGGTGCCCAAAGAGAAAGGAAGGTGTTCACTAACCTTGGGCACCTCAGAGCGGTCCCCCCTTCAGGCTGGCCCTTGAGCTGAGCACTGCCTTTCCCTGCAGTGTGCCGCATACCAAGTCCCTGGAGAGCCGCATCAAGGAGGAGCTGATCGCCCAGGGCCTGCTGGAATCTGAGGACCGCCCTGCAGAGGACTCGGAGGACGAAGTTCTGGCGGAGCTGCGCAAACGGCAGGCCGAGCTGAAAGCGCTCAGTGCCCACAACCGCACCAAGAAGCACGACCTGCTGAGGTGAGTGTGGACAGGATGCCCGGGCCAGGGGGTGGCCAGCGAGGCCTTGGCCATGCTGGTGACCTTCCGGGAGCTTTATGACAGGCTTTCCAAACCCGGCAGGGCGTCTAAATCACCCGGAGGGCTTTGAAAAAAATGTCAGTGCCGGGCACCACCCCACTAGTTTTGTCTCAAACAGATTCTCATTCCACAGACTAGAGCTCAGGCATCTGTGACTTGCTTATTCACTTCTAATTGTGGTAAAAACAAATAACACAAAATTTACCCTCTAAACCATTTTCAAGTGTACGGTTCAGTGGTGGTAACTATATTTGCATTGTTGCGTGGTTTATTTTTTAAGTCTTTCCATGCTTATTTTCTTTTTCCCCCCGAGTTTTATTGTGAAAAATTTCACACACACAGAAAATCTGACGGAATAGTACAGTAAACACCAGTATACTCTCCATCTCAGTTTATCAACTGTTAACATTTTCTTGAGCATCTGTGATTACTACCAGCCCCTCACCAGGAACTGACCAATGTTTTAGTGCGATGTCATTCATTTTCTATTCATTCCCATCCATCTTGCCCTGCACTGGTCACAACAAGGGTGCAGGTGGTATCTGTAAGGAGATCACGGTAGTGGCTACCCTTTTATTGGGGAGATAGAGAAGCAGCCAAACTAAGTCCCCTTGCTCCTCGTAGGCAGGTGCTGTGTCTCCGCCTCACAGAGCCCCAACAGAGCAGGGCACGCTCGTTCATTTGGCCACCTCTGCCTGTCTCTTAGACGTTGTGCTGGGTTAGGAAGAGAGGCAGGGTGAAGGGCTTGCAGTCACCACGCGAGTGGTTGGTAAAGATGTGCATCATTAGAAGGAGAAGAAGTTGCTGGCAAGCTGCTAGGGTATTTAAGGATGAGGGTATACTGAGTGCCTACCATGTGCCAGGGGCTTTATGTACACCCTCTTACTTAATCTCTGCTATAGCCCAGGGAGTAGATGGTAGTTTTCCCTGTTTACCAAATGAGGAAATAAAGGCCCAGTGAAATGAGTGCTCTGCTGAAGGTCACACAGCCAATAAACAGCTAAGCTGTGACTAGAGCCCAAGGCTGAATCCAAAGCCTCTTTCTAGTTCCCTTTCAAGGGCAAGAAGAGGAAAATACAGATGAAAGAGTACTGAGGTAGGGAGGGGGAGGGGAGAGAGAGAGAAGTGGGGATGTGCAGCTATAGAAGTAATGGGCAGTGAAGGAACTAGCTTGGCTATCAGAAGGCCAGCGTGCAGCCCTCAGCCCTGCATGGGCTAGCTGCAGGGCCTTAAGCAAGGCATCTCCTGCCCTGAGCAGCAGCTTCCCCTTCTGAAAAATTAACAGGTTGGATTAGATAGATCTCTAAGTGACCTTCCAGCTCCACCATGAATTGAATTCATAGGTCAGGTTCCATTCGGAGGGGTCAGTTTGGTATCTCACTCACCTCCTGTAGACCTCAGGCTGTCTAGACCCTTAGGTTGCTCTGGAATTTGGATGCTGAAGTAAGCAGGTCTTCTGCTGGCACCAGAACACCTTTTTTTTTTCTTTCTTTTTTAAAATTTATTTATTTCATCTATTTATTTTTGGCTGCATTGGGTCTTCGTTGCGGTGCACGGGCTTTCTCTAGTTGAAGAGAGCTGCGGCTACTCTTCATTGCCTTGCACAGGCTTCTCATTGCAGTGGCTTCTCTTGTTGCAGAGCACGGGCTCTAGAGCGCAGGCTCAGTAGTTGTGGCACACAGGCTCAGTAGTTTTGGCTCACGGGCTCTAGAGCGCAGGCTCAGTAGTTGTGGCGCACGGGCTTAGTTGCTCCGCGGCATGTGGGATCTTCCCGGACCAGGGCTCGAACCCGTGTCCCCTGCATTGGCAGGTGGATTCTTAACCACTGTGCCACCAGGGAAGCCCCCAGAACACCTTTTAAAGAAGATTGTTTGGAGCAAGCCTGCCTTGATTCAGATCTCCTCCTCACTAGTTGTGGGATCTTGGGGCATTTCTTATCCTCCTTGAGCCTCAGTTTCCTCACTGGTAACATAGGAATAATAGTACCTACCTCACAAGGTTGTTAGGAGGATTAACTGAGCTGATATTTTTGAAGAGGTAGTACCTGGCACAGGGCACCATGTAAGCGTGGCTCAATTACTTTGCTTTTTGGTATGAAACGGTCCACAGGAGTGGCAGCCCTGGGTATTGGGGTGGGCTCAGTCTGGAAGAGGGAGGAGCCCTACTCTGGTGGGCTTCCCATGGCACCTGGCTGGCTGGTCCCCACAGGCTGGCAAAGGAGGAGGTGAGTCGGCAGGAGCTGAGGCAGCGGGTCCGCATGGCAGACAATGAGGTCATGGACGCCTTCCGCAAGATCATGGCTGCCCGGCAGAAGAAGCGGACCCCCACCAAGAAGGAGAAGGACCAGGCCTGGAAGACTCTGAAGGAGCGTGAGAGCATCCTAAAGCTGCTGGACGGGTAGCTCTCACCCCTGCCTCAGGCTGCCTCCCCCTGGCTTGGGAGGGGGAGGCCCACTTCCTTCTTTGGGCTGCCAGAAGCCTCAGCCTGTGGCTGCCTGTCTAACAGCGACAGTCTCTAGAAGCTGTGACCCTTCCCTGAGGTCTTTTGGCCCAGCTCTGTACAGCCAGGACACGAGAGGCCCTGCTGGGCTGGCCTGGGGCCCAGTCTCTGCTTGGTCCCCCAAGATGGGGGGGACTTCATTTCTGGGTTGTCCTCGTCCCCCTCTTCACCATCTCCCACTCCCCTACCCCTTTCACCCTCAAGGACTTCTCCCTTGTGGTTTTGTAAAGTACAAACTTAAGAATAAAGTGACTGATGTGGGTTTTTTTTAAAAGCATCCAGAATCTTTGAATGTCTGTTACTGTGGGGTAGAAAGGAACTTGTGTGGGTGGCATAGTTTAGGAGGGCATGCTTGAGGGCTCTCAGCCTGTGGCCACTCGCCTTGGTCATTCATTGAGGGAGAACTTTCTGAAGATACTTGTGGCCGCAGGTAACAGAACATCCCAGCTCAAGGTGGTTTAACAACAATGAAATGTGTTAGCTAGGGGTTTGGTGGTCCTGGGGCAGGGTGGCATCCAGGGTTGGCCAATCCAGCAACTCAGCAAGGCCATCAAGGGTCCAGGTGTCTCCACACTCCCACGGTGTCAGCTTTTGCCTAAAGTAGGGTCCCTTCCAGCTGTGCAGTGGCAGCCAGTAGCAGCTGATGGAGGCCAAATGCTTCCTCATCTCTGTCCTGCACGAGAGAGGGCAGGAAGGCGCCAGCTGGCTTCCATGCCCACCCAAAAGAGCAAGAAGCCTTTCCCAGACACCCTTATGTTTCACCAGCCCAAACTAGGTCCTACGTGCCCATTCTTGAACCAGTCACTGGCAAGGGATGACTCTAATGGGTTTAAACTACTCTCCGTGAAAATGGAGTCAGCTTTCCCACTAAGCCTAAGGCAGTGGGGAGACAAGGTGGAACACAACAAAGATCTGAAGAGGAAGGGGAAATGGATGCTGGATAGGCCACCAAGAGCGTCCCTTCCACAGCCCCGGTTAGGAAGCTAGGCCTGGGGTCACAAATGAATAAATACACTCTTGTCCCTGCCTCCAGTTGTTCCCAAACTATGGTGTCAGAGAGTCGGAGAATAATTTGCAATTTACTGTGGGAAGGCTGAGGTCCACGTGGAGGAGGGGAGGGGAAGGTTCCCTGAGGAAGTGACCTATGAACTGAGCCGTAAAGAAGGATGGCCAGGACGGCCAACATTCTTGTATGCCCAGCACCTCTCCTATTGGAGAACTGTCCCTTCCCCGTTCCATGTAGCTTTGTGGGGCTGTCAAACTCGTGGACACACGACCCTAGCTTGGCCAATCTCAGTCCACCATCCCTCTAGCCACAATGATTGATCCAAAGAGTGGGCATGTGACCCAAGCTGGGCCATCAGAGGCCTTCCATAAGATTGCTCTATGGATGCAGAAAGAAAGGAGGATTTCTCTTCTTTTATATGAAAAACCATAAAATATAAGCTTGAACCACCCAGTAACCCATTTTCCTGCCACATGGAAGAGTCTGCCTGAGAATAAAGCCAATACAGAGAAGCAGAGCCAGGAGATGGAGAAGACAGAGCGCTCATGATGTAGCCGGAGCCCTGGATCCTCCATTGGAGTTCAGTTATATCCACCCACAAATGCTTCTTTTGGCTTAAGCTAGTTTACTTTGCAGCTGTCATTTGTCAGCTGAAGAAGACCTAATAAAAGCGGATTTTGGCAAAAAGAAGGGTGGAGTAGGGTCCTGTGAGAAAGGACAGCGTGAGGATCTGCCTCCTGCTACGTGGCAGTGGGGGAGGCGTGGGGGTCGGGTGGCGCGGCTGCAGATTTTTGGTGACCCACTGACCCTAGCTTGTGTACAGCCTTCTCAGAAAAAACACCCACACTTAATTTCTAAAATTAAGTGCTCAGTAAATTCAGTCCTTTACAAGGCACTGTTAAACTCGTTAAGCTACTGAATCTTCTCAACTATCCCTCATGGTAGGTACTAATAACATCCCACTCACAGATGAGGAAGCTAAGTCAGGAGTTTACATGTGTTGCTTGCTCAAACAATTGATTAGTGGTTGAGCCAGGTTTCAAGCTCAGTTCATCTGACTTGCGCACAGAGCCTCTTTATTACACAACACATCAGGGCCCCACTTCCTTACAGTCTGTGAATGGTACTTCCAGGCTCAGGCAGTGCACAACCTGTGCAGCCATACATGGCAGCCCTGCCTACAGACCCCCTGTTCTTAATTCACTACTCATTTCCATGTCCACTAGACCAGACCATAAGTATGGTAGGCGTTGTTAGTAGAGTGTTCCAGGAACAGAGACAGATTTGTGGAGGAGGTAGGATGGCAGCTGAGGTCCCATAATTAGGTAGAATTGTGAGAGAGGAAGGTAGATATTATAAATAGAAGGAAAAACCCTAGAAGAGTGACTGGGCCTGATTCATTAGGGAAAAAACTTAACTTTCTCATCAGTTGTGAGAATTCTAGTTATTCTATTTATTCTCTATTGTACACCTACTATCTGCCTAGTACTGTGCTGGGCCCTTTACTCCCATGTCTTATTTGATGCTCGCCACACATCTGCAAGGTGAGTAGTAACATCCCTACCCTGCAGAGTAGGACATCAAGGCTCAAAAAGGTTCACTGCCTTCTGAGGCTACACAGCCTTGGTGCAGGAACAGTTACCACCATGATAGCACCATCCCTGACAGCGTTGACAACCACAGCAGGACAGGGAGTCCCTTCTTATGGACATACCCATGTCCGCTGGAGCCAAAGAAGGCTTCCTTTATGGGGTTTGGAGAAAGCTGGGTTCCCTGTGATGAGGGGGAGATTAGTTCCAGCACCTCAAGGTTCCAATTTTATTTGTTTATTATTTTATTTTTTGGCCGCACCCCACGGCTTGCAGGATCTTAGTTCCCTAACCAGGGATTGAACCTGGCCCCAGCAGTGAAAGTGTGGAGTCCTAACCACTGGACCTCCAGGGAATTCCCTAGGCTCCAATTTTAATTTGAAACAATATTGACACCTTATCACCAGTTTGGTGAAAAAGTCTTCTGTGTCTTGGCCCTGAAAATCATCCACCAGCATCGTTTACCTGAGTCCCAAATGCCTTACAACTGACTTTCAGAAACACCAGGGTGGGTGAGAACAGGATTGGGTAGAGGTTAAGCCCTGGCATAGGGAACATGACCCAGCATGGGTCCCGAGGCCAGTTCTGCGGAAGTGACTGGTGGATGCTGGGTCCCAGGTGACTTCTGCTAGGAAGGAAGCAATGGGAGACTTCCCTGGTGGCGCAGTGGTTAAGAATCTGCCTGCCAATGCAGGGGACACGGGTTCGAGCCCTGGTCCAGGAAGATCCCACATGCCGCGGAGCAACTAAGCCCATGTGCCACAACTACTGAAGCCTGCGTGCCTAGAGCCCATGCTCCTCAACAAGAGAAGCCACCGCAATGAGAAGCCCGAGCACCGATAGACAGATAGATAGATAGATAGATAGATAGATAGATAAATAAATAAATGAATGAATGAATGAATGAATAAAAAAGAAGGAGGGGTTCCCTGGTGGCCTAGTGGTTAGGATTCTGGGCTTTCACTATCGTGGCCTCGGTTCAATCCCTGGTGGGGGAACTGAGATCCTGCAGGCCACGGGGCACAGCCAAAAAAAAAAAGAAAAAGAAAGGAAGGAAGCAATGGCTGGAACTTTGTGGAAAAATGGTCAGAGGGTAAACTCCTTTCCTGATCTGTGACTGAGGACTCAAAGGAGAGAACCAAGCACAAATGGACCATAACTCACTTGTTCGTGTATTAACTCACTCATCATTTCTTCTCTTCACTCACCTCATTGATTTATTCACTCCATCTACCTGCCTCCTTTTCCTCATTCATTCTTTGGTTTCCTTACTCAGGGACCCTGTTACCGTGGCTAAGAGCTATGTAGGTGACTAAGGCTTCAGAGATGGGGAGGCAGCTGGGCAGACAACCAACACACAAGGCAATAAAAGCAATAACAGAAGAATGTACAAAATGTGTAGGGACCCGGGACAGAGACTGGTTTAACAACAGCTTAGAGGGTCAGGAAGCCTTTGGGGAGGATGTGGAAAGGAGGCTGCCGATCAGAAGATATTCCAGACAAAAGGAACAGCAAGGCACAAAGGTGCGAACAGCTTGCCTGCGTAGAGAGAGGTAAGAACTTCAGTGTGGCTGGAGCCCTGGGTGTGTGGAGGGGGAGGGAAGGATGAGAGATGAGGTGGAAAGTAGGTTGAGACCAGGCTGGAATAGCCTTTGCATGGCAGGTTAAGGAGCACTGGTTTTATTCTTGAGGTCAAGGGTCCTCAAAGTGTGCTTCCTGAACCAGCAACATCAGCATCACCTGAGAACTTAATAAAGATGCAAATTCTCAGGGGCCAGACCTACCCAGTCAGTAGGGCTACAGGTGGGGCCCAGCTGTCTCTGTTTTAGCATGCCCTCCAGCTGATTCCTAATGCATTGTACAGTTTGGGCATCACTTTCCTAGGTAGTATGGAGCCAGGGTTGGTTTGTGACCAGGGCAGTGGCATAATAACACTCTGAAATAGAAAGTACTCTGATAGCAGCATGGAAGCTGTACTGAATAGAGGGGGTGAGGGTGAAATTGGGGCAGACGGGAGTGCAATCATGTGCAAAGAAATACATCTGAGGGACTTCCCTGGTGGCACAGTGGTTAAGAATCCACCTGCCAATGCAGGGGACACGGGTTCGAGCCCTGGTCCAGGAAGATCCCACATGCCTCGGAGCAACTAAGCCCATGTGCCACAACTACTGAAGCCCGCGCACCTAGAGTCCAGGCTCCACAACAAGAGAAGTCACTGCAATGAGAAGCCTGCGCACTGCAACGAAGAGTAGCCCCCGCTCTCCGCAACTAGAGAAAGACCGCACAGCTACGAAGACCCAACGCAGCCATAAATAAATAAATAAATAAATAAAAGAAATAAATACATCTGAGATGGCGGACGTGGCAGAAACTGGTAGATGTCCTTCCAAATCTGTTCTCCCTTTCTTCTATAGTAACAGAACTCCTGATTTTTAGCTGGACATGTGCCTCTGAAAGACTAAATATCCCAGCCTCCTTTGCAGTGAGGTGTGATCACGTAACTGAGTTTTGGCTGACAGGATGTGAGTGGAAGAGATGTGTGTCACTATGAGGTCTTGGTCCCAGTGCGTGTGCCCTCCATGTCCCCCTCCTCCCCTGGCTGGGATGAGGCATGGTGGCCACTCATCTTGAAACATGTGGTCAAAGACACCATAGGAACAGCTGAGCAATAAAATAAGAAGCTAGGGTCCCTCTTACCTTGTAGTCATCGTACCAGCCTGAGACTGCTGTGGCCAGATTGTTATACACTTCTATTTTATTTAAGTCACAATTATTTTGGGTGTCTCTTAGAGAAACCAAACCTATATTCTAGTTGATACAGTGAGTAGGTGGCATGCCAAGCCCTCTTTTCAAACTATACCTGCTTCTGTCTCTTCCCTTCTTCTCCTCTTTCTTTTTCAAAAGAATTTGAGAAAACTTATAACTGAGGGTGTGTCTCATGAGTTTCATAAAATACAAATATAAAGTTAAGCCCATCTGATTTAATGGAGTCGCTGTCATTAAGCATTAGATTTAGCTCTAAGCTCCCTGGAAGCTAAGGCGAAAAATGGAAATATGATGAATCAGTCTCAGAACATTTGATATCAGAGTAAAGGGCATCTCCCAGTTTTCAGGACAAAAATTCTAATAATTTGTCATGCTGGAGAAATTTCTCAACTGGAGTCATATGTTGATAAGATTCTCCATAAATTTGGCAGCAAAAGGAGACTGAGTTTCACATGGTGATTTCTTATCACAACCTTTGATGAAAGCTCAGAGCCTATTGTTAAAACAACTCTGGGAGGACGGTTATGCAAGGGAAAAAGCTAGGGTGATGCCCAGCACTGTACATGAATTTGATCCTCTCAACAAGCTACGTCAAAGCAGGTAATATTATTACACTTATTTTACAGATGAGGAAACTAGAATACAGAAAGGGGAAGGGCCAGATCAGAGAGTTGGTGGTGAGCCAGTTTTGTAAGGCAGGTCTTAGACTCTAGAGGCCCTTACACGTCCCTCTCTAGGGCCTACCAGCACCCTCACATACAAAATTGTAGGTACTGTGGGCTGAGAATCAGAGAAAAGCACAACAATCATTGCCCCAGACGGAGGGCAGGGGGGAAGATGGGGGAGTAGAAGGACATGCGCACACTTCCTCTTGCGAGAGAACTGGAATCACAACTAACTGCTGAACAATCATCGACAGCAAGACACCAGAACTCACCAAAAAAGATACCCCCCATCCAAAAACAAAGGAGAAGCCGCAATGAGAGAGGCATAAGAGGGGCGCAATCACAATAAACTCAAATCCCATAACTGCTGGGTGGTTGACTCACAAACTGGAGAACACTTATACCACATAAGTCCACCCACTGGAGTGAAGGTTCTGAGCCCCACGTCAGGCTTCCCAACCTGGGGGTACGGCAACGGGAGGAGGAATTCCTAGAGAATCAGACTTTGAAGGCTAGTGGGATTTGATTGCAGGACTTCGACAGGACTGGGGGGAAACAGAGACTCCACTCTTCGAGAGCACACACAAAGTAATACGCACATCGGGACCCAGGGGAAGAAGCAGTGACCCCATAGGAGACTGAACCAGACCTATCTGCTAGTGTTGGAGGGTCTTCTGCAGAGGCGGGGGGTGGCTGTGGCTCACCGTGGGGACAAGGACACTGGCAGCAGAAGTTCTGAGAAGTACTCCTTGGCGTGAGCCCTCCCAGAGTCCGCCATTAGCCCCACCAAAGAGCCGCATAGGCTCCAGTGTTGGGTTGCCTCAGGCCAAACAACCAACAGGGAGGGAACCCACCCCACCCATCAGCAGACAAGTGGATTAAAGTTTTATTGAGCTCTGCCCACCAGAGCAACACCCAGCTCTACCTACCACCAGTCCCTCCCATCAGGAAACTTGTACAAGCCTATTAGATAGCCTCATCCACCAGAGGGCAGACAGCAGAAGCAAGAAGAACTACAATCCTGCAGCCTGTGGAAGAAAAACCACATTCACAGAAAGATAGACAAGATGAAAAGGCAGAGGGCTATGTACCAGATGAAGGAACAAGATAAAACCCCAGAAAAACAACTAAATGAAGTGGAGATAGGCAACCTTCCAGAAAAAGAATTCAGAATTATGATAGTGAAGATGATCCAGGACCTCAGAAAAAGAATGGAGGCAAAGATGGAGAAGATGCAAGAAATGTTTAACAAAGACCTAAAAGAATTAAAGAACAAACACCTAGAAGAATTAAAGAACAAACAAACAGACATGAACAATACAATAACTGAAATGAAAAATACACTAGAAGGAATCAATAGCAGAATAACTGAGGCAGAAGAACGGATAAGTGACCTGGAAGACAGAATGGTGGAATTCACTGCTGTGGAACAGAATAAAGAAAAAAGAATGAAAAGAAATGAAGACAGCCTAAGGGACCTCTGGGACAACATTAAACACAACAACATTCGCATTATAGGGGTCCCAGAAGGAGAAGAGAGAGAGAGAAAGGACCCGAGAAAATATTTGAAGAGATCATATTCGAAAACTTCCCTAACATGGGAAAGGAAATAGCCACCCAAGTCCAGGAAGCGCAGAGAGTCCCAGGCAGGATAAACCCAAGGAGAAACACGCTGAGACACATAGTAATCAAATTGACAAAAATTAAAGAAGAAGAAAAATTATTGAAAGCAGCAAGGGAAAAACGACAAATAACATACAAGGGAACTCCCATAAGGTTAACAGCTGATTTCTCAGCAGAAACTCTACAAGCCAGAAGGGAGTGGCATGACACATTTAAAGTGATGAAAGGGAAGAACCTACAACCAAGATTACTCTACCCCGAAAGGATCTCATTCAGATATGACGGAGAAATCAAAAGCTTTACAGACAAGCAAAAGCTAAGAGAATTCAGCACCACCAATCCAGCTCTACAACAAATGCTAAAGGAACTTCTCTAAGTGGGAAACACAAGAGAAGAAAAGGACCTACAAAAACAAACCCATAACAATTAAGAAAATGGTAATAGGAACATACATATCGATAATTACCTTAAACAAGAATGGATTAAATGCTCCAACCAAAAGACACAGGCTCGCTGAATGGATACAAAAACAAGACCCGTATATATGCTGTCTACAGAAGACGCACATCAGACCTAGGGACACGTACAGACTAAAAGTGAGGGGATGGAAAAAGATGTTCCATGCAAATGGAAATCAAAAGAAAGCTGGAGGAGCAATACTCATATCAGATAAAATAGACTTTAAAATAAAGAATGCTACAAGAGACAAGGAAGGACACTACATAATGATCAAGGGATCAATCCAAAAGGAAGATATAACAATTATAAATATATATGCACCCAACATGGGAGCACCTCAATACATAAGGCAACTGCTAACAGCTCTAAAGGGGGAAATCGACAGTAACACAATAATAGTGGGGGACTTTAACACCTCACTTACACCAATGGACAGATCATCCAAACAGAAAATTAATATGGAAACACAAGCTTTAAATGACACAACAGACCAGATAGATTAAATTGATATTTATAGGACATTCCATCCAAAAACAGCAGATTACACTTTCTTCTCAAGTACACATGGAACATTCTCCAGGAAAGATCACATCTTGGGTCACAAATCAAGCCTCAGTAAATTTAAGAAAATTGAAATCATATCAAGCATCTTTTCTGACCACAACGCTATGAGATTAGAAATCAATTACAGGGGAAAAACGTAACAAACACAAACACATGGAGGCTAAACAATACGTTACTAAATAACCAAGAGATCACTGAAGAAATCAAAGAGGAAATCAAAAAATACCTAGAGACAAATGACAATGAAAACACGACGATCCAAAACCTATGGGACGCAGCAAAAGCGGTTCTAAGAGGGAAGTTTATAGCAATACAAGCCTACCTCAAGAAACAAGAAAAATCTCAAATAAACAATGTAACCTTACACCTAAAGGAACTAGAAAAAGAAGAACAAACAAAACCCAAAGTCAGTAGAAGGAAAGAAATCATAAAGATCAGAGCAGAAATAAATGAAATAGAAACAAAGAAAACAATAGAAAGATCAATAAAACTAAAAGCTGGTTCTTTGAGAAGACAAAATTGATAAACCATTAGCCAGACTCATCAAGAAAAAGAGGGAGAGGACTCAAATCAATAAAATTAGAAATAAAAAAGGAGATGTTACAACAGACACCACAGAAATACAAAGCATCCTAAGAGACTACTACAAGCAACTCTACGCCAATAAAATGGACAGCCTGGAAGAAATGGACAAATTCTTAGAAAGGTATAACCTTCCAAGACTGAACCAGGAAGAAACAGAAAATATGAACAGACCAATCACAAGGAAGGAAATTGAAACTGTGATTAAAAATCTTCCAACAAACAAAAGTCCAGGACCAGATGGCTTCACAGGCGAATTCTATCAAACATTTAGAGAAGAGCTAACACCCATCATTCTCAAACTCTTCCAAAAAATTGCAGAGGAAGGAACACTCCCAAACTCATTCTATGAGGCCACCATCACCCTGATACCAAAACTAGACAAAGATACTACAAAAAAAGAAAATTACAGACCAATATCACTGAAGAATATAGATGCAAAAATCCTCAACAAAATAATAGCAAACAGAATCCAACAACACATTAAAAGGATCATACACCATGATCAAGTAGGATTTATCCCAGGGATGCAAGGATTCTTCAATATACGCAAATCAATCAATGTGATACACCACATTAACAAACTGAAGAAGAAAAACCATATGATCATCTCAATAGATGCAGAAAAAGCTTTTGACAAAATTCAACACCCATTTATGATAAAAACTCTCCAGAAAGTGGGCATAGAGGGAACTTACCTCAACATAATAAAGGCCATATATAACAAACCCACAGCAAACATCATTCTTAATGGTGAAAAACTGAAAGCATTTCCTCTAAGATCAGGAACAAGACAAGCATGTCCACTCTCACCACTATTATTCAACATAGTTTTGGAAGTCCTAGCCACAGCAATCAGAGAAGAAAAAGAAATAAAAGGAATACAAATTGGAAAAGAAGAAGTAAAACTGTCACTGTTTGCAGATGACATGATACTATACATAGAGAATCCTAAAGATGCCACCAGAAAACTAGTAGAGCTAACCAATGAATTTGGTAAAGTTTCAGGATACAAAATTAATGCACAATGGACTTGAGGACACGGGGAGGGGGAAGCGTAAGCTGAGACGAAGTGAGAGAGTGGCATGGACTTTAATATACTACCAAATGTAAAATAGATAGCTAGTGGGAAGCAGCCACATAGCTCAGGGAGATCAGCTCAGTGCTTGGTGACCACCTAGAGGGGTGGGATAGGGAGGGTGGGAGGGAGGCAGACGCAAGAGGGAGAAGATATGGGGATATATGTATATGTATAGCTGATTCACTTTGTTATAAAGCAGAAACTAACACATCATTGTAAAGCAATTATACTCCAATAAAGATGTTAAAAAACAAACAAAAAAACCAAAATTAATGCACAGATATCTCTTGCATTCCTATACACTAATGATGTAAAATCTGAATGAGAAATTAAGGAAACACTCCCATTTACCACTGCAACAAAAAGAATAAAATACCTAGGAATAAACCTACCTAGGGAGACAAAAGACCTGTATGCAGAAAACTACAAGACACTGATGAAAAAAATTATAGATGATACAGACAGATGGAGAGATATACCATGTTCTTGGATTGGAAGAATCAATATTGTGAAAATAACTATACTACCCAAAGCAATCTACAGATTCAGTGCAATCCCTATCAAATTACCAATGGCATTTTTTACAGAACTAGAACAAAAAATCTTAAAAATTTGTATGGAGACAGAAAAGACCCCGAAGAGCCAAAGCAGTTTTGAGGGAAAAAAACGGAGCTGGAGGAATCAGACTCCCTGACTTCAGACTATACTACAAAGCTACAGTAATCAAGACAATATGGCACTGGCACAAAAACAGAAACATAGATCAATGGAACAGGATAGAAAGCTCAGAGATAAACCCATGCACATATGGTCAACTAATCTATGACAAAGGAGGCAAGGATATACAATGGAGAAAAGACAGTCTCTTCAATAAGTGGTGCTGAGAAAACTGGACAGCTACATGTAAAAGAATGAAATTAGAATACTCCCTAACACCATACACAAAAAATAAACTCAAAATGGATTAGAGACCTAAATGTTAAGACTGGACACTCTAAAACTCTTAGAGGAAAACATAGGAAGAACACTCTTTGACATAAATCACAGCAAGATCTTTTTTGATCCACCTCCTAGAGTAATGGAAATAAAAACAAAAATAAACAAATGGGACCTAATGAAACTTAAAAGCTTTTTCAAAGCAAAGGAAACTACAAACAAGATGAAAAGACAACCCTCAGAACGGGAGAAAATATTTGCAAACGAATCAACGGACAAAGGATTAATCTCCAAAATATATAAACAGCTCATGCAGCTCAATATTAAAAAAAAAAACAACCCAATCAAAAAATGGGCAGAAGGGGCTTCCCTGGTGGTGCAGTGGTTGAGAATCTGCCTGCCAATGCAGGGGACACGGGTTTGAGTCCTGGTCTGGGAAGATCCCACATGCCGCGGAGCAACTAGGCCCGTGAGCCACAACTACTGAGCCTGCGCGTCTGGAGCCTGTGCTCTGCAACAAGAGAGGCCGCAATAATGAGAGGCCCGCGTACTGCGATGAAGAGTGGCCCCCACTTGCCGCAACTAGAGAAAGCCCTCGCACAGAAACGAAGACCCAACACAGCCATAAATAAATAAATTAAAAAAAAAAAAAAAAAAAGGGCAGAAGACCTAAATAGACATTTCTCCAAAGAAGACATACAGATGGCCAAGAAGCACAAGAAAAGCTGCTCAGCATCACTAATTATTAGAGAAATGCAAATCAAAACTACAGTGAGGTATCACCTCACACCAGTTAGAATGGGCATTATCAGAAAATCTACAAACAACAAATGCTGGAGAGGGTGTGGAGAAAAGGGAACCCTCTTGCACTGTTGGTGGGAATGTAAATTGATACAGCCACTATGGAGAACAGTATGGAGGTTGCTTAAGAAACTAAAAATAGAATTACCGTATGATCCAGCAATCCCACTACTGGGTATATACCCAGAGAAAACCATAATTCAAAAAGACACATGCACCCCAATGTTCATTGCAGCACTATTTACAATAGCCAGGTCATGGAAGCAACCTAAATGCCCATCGACAGACAAACGGATAAAGAAGATGTGGTACATATATACAATGGAATACCATTGTATTACCATCAATTTACGAGCTGTGAAATATTACATCTGGTAGATGTACTTTATGTTTTTCAATCATTCCCTTCTTGGTGATTTCTTGTAAATTTTCCTGTTATAAAAATATTTCTTCAAACATCTTGGCGCGTATATCTTTGTCCTAATTTAGGATTATTTCCCTGAAATTGATTCCCAGAAGAGAAATTCCTGGGTCAAAAGACCTGGGCATTATTTCTTTTTTTAAATAAATTTATTTATTTATTTATTTTTGGCTGCGTTGGGTCTTCATTGCTGCGTGCAGGCTTTCTCTAGTTGCGGCGTGTGGGGGCTACTCTTTGTTGTGGTGTGCGGGCTTCTCACTGCGGTGGCTTCTCTTGTTGTGGAGCACGGGCTCTAGGTGCGCAGGCTTCAGTAGTTGTGGCGTGCAGGCTCAGCAGTTGTGGCTCGCGGTCTCTAGAGCGCAGGGTCAGTAGCTGTGGTGCATGGGCTTAGTTGCTCCGAGGCATGTGGGATCTTCCTGGACCAGGGCTCAAACCCGTGTCCCCTACATTGGCAGGCGGATTCTTAACCACTGCACCACCAGGGAAGTCCCAGGCCTGGATATTATTTAAGCCTTTGATACATACTGCCAAATTGCTTTCCAAAAGAAAGATTTTTAGCAAGTCATTTTCCCACCAGAAATGTAGAAGTATCCATTGCTCACACTAACACCAGCTTTTGGGGTTACCAGTTTTTTTAAACTTTATATTTGAGAGGGTATAAATGGCTTCTTTTAGTTTGTACTTCCTTAACTACTTGTGAGGTAGAGAATGTTCCATGTTCATTGTGTTTCATCTGTCTCCTTTGACCATTTATTGGGTTCTTAGTCTGTTATCAATTTTATGTTCTTTACATAATGGAAATATTAACCCATTGTCTGTAAAACATTTCCCCAGTCTGAAGTTTGCCTTCTACTGTTAGTTATGATTTTGGAATAAAGTAGGGTTTTTTTTTTTTTTTTTTTGGTTTGTTTCCAAAAACAGAAGTTAAGAATGTTTTTATGTTTGTGATGCAACAGACAAGGGCTTAATTTCCAAAATATACGAACAGCTCATACCACTCAAAAACTAAAAAACAAACAACCCAATCGAAAAATGAGAAGACCTAAATAGACATTTCTCCAAAGAAGAAATACAAATGGCCAATAGGCACATGAAAATATGCTCAACATCATTATTAGAGAAATACAAATCAAAACCACAATGAGGCACCACCTCACACTGGTCAGAATGGCCATCATTAAAACGCTACAAATAACAAATGCTGGAGAGGGTGTGGAGGAAAGGGAACCCTCCTACACTGTTGGTGGGAATGTAAGTTGGTGCAGCCACTATGGAGAACAGAATGGAGGTTCCTCAGAAAACTAAAAATAGAGCTACCATATAATCCAGCAATCCCACTCCTGAGCATATATCCAGACAAAACTCTAATCCAAAAAGATACAGGCACCCCTATGTTCACTGCAGCACTATTCACAATAGCCAAGACATGGAAACGACCTAAATGTCCTTCTACAGATGACTGGATAAAGAAAATGTGGTACCTATATACAATGGAATACTACTCAGCCATAAAAAAGAACGAAATAATGCCATTTGTAGCAACATGGGTGCAACTAGAGATGATCATACTAAGTGAACCAAGTCAGACAGAGAAAGACAAATAACCATATGGTATCACTTACGTGTGGAATCTAAAATATGACACAAGGAACTCCCTGGTGGTCCAGTGGTTAGAACTTGGCACTTTCACTGCTGTGGCTCAGGTTCGATCCCTGGTCGGGGAACTAAGATCCTGCAAGCCATGCAGCATGGCCAAAAAATAAATAAATAAATAAGATAAAATATGACACGAAATGAACCCATCTACGAAGCAGAAACAGACTCACAGACATAGAGGACAGATTTGCGGTTGCCAACAGGGAGGGGGTTGGGGGAGGGATGGGGTGGAGGCTGGGGTTAGCAGATGTAAGCTATTATATATGGAATGGATAAACTCAAGGTCCTACTGTATAGCACAGAGAATTATATTTAGTATCCTATGATAAACCGTAATGGAAAAGAATATAAAAAAAGAATGTGTATATATACATGTACATATACATATATATATATATATATATATGTATAGGCGAATCATTTTGCTGTACAGCCGAAATTAACATAACATTGTAAATTAACTATACTTCAATTAAAAAAAGAATGTTTTTATATTTGTAAAGAAACCTGTCCATCTTTTCCTTGTGATTTCTTCCATTTTTCTCTAATCTTAAAAGATCATTCACTCATCTAATGGCTAATTTTCTGTTGGATTCAAGAATTGATGGAGGGACTTCCCTGGTGGTCCAGTGGCTAAGACTTCGAACTCCCAATGCAGGGGGCCCAGGTTTGATCCCTGGTCAGGGAACTAGATCCCACATGCTGTAACTAAGAGTTCGCATGCCGCAACTAAAGATCCTGCACGCTGCAACTAAAGATCCCACATGCCTCAACTAAGACCTGGTGCAGCCAAAGAAAGAAAGAAAGAAAGAAAGAATAATAAAAGAATTGATGGAGATGTCTGAGTTGTTTTGTCATTTTTTAATAACAAAAGAGAGAAGAGGATTATTTCCTTTACTTTTTTTTTTTCATATATTTGACTTTCCTTGACTTTTTCAGTACCTTGAAATATGCTCACTGGAAGTGGGGGCTGTAGGAGGAAGTGTGTATATGTATACACATCAAAAAAAGTCTGGAAGAATATGTACCAAAACATATTAACACTGTTTTTTTTCTGACTGATGGGAGCAGGGCTGGGATGGATTTGTTAGTTGTGCCTGCCCAGCACTACTATTTCCTTTGGGCAAGATAGCCATCTTCATTCCCTGTGACTTTGGTGTGGCTGCCCATGACAATACACTTACCCTGTATAGTACCTTATTCCTCTGGCAACAGTTCTGGGGGTAAAGGCATAGGCATGTCACTCCAGCAGAGCCCATCGGAGTCCTTCCCTGAGACTGATACATGAAACTGGGTGTAGCTCCTATTTTGCTGGGTTCAGTTGGAAAGTTGGGGCTGCCTCACACCATGCTTCCTGCCAGGTAGAGGAGATCACTCTGTAGAGGAAAGGAAGCCAAAGTGTAAAGAAAAATCGAGACAAGGAGAGATAAGAGAAAGCAAATCCTCCAAGTACTGTGTCTCCAGTTCCAGTCTCACACCCTGATCCATGGTGTTCCTCTTTCAATCTTGCCTCAGCTATTGTGAGCCATAGGCTCCTCTTTGGTGAAGCTGGCTTAGATTGGGATTCTATTACTTGACAAGTGAAAGAATCTAAGCAATGGCAAGGAGATTTAGGGGAGGGAAATTGCCCCTTAGCCCCCTATCCCCCAGGCAAATCAGGTCCCTTCTCTGAGCCTCAGTTTACACTAAAAGTACATTTTAGCTGTCAAATTTTTAATCCCAGTGGTATTCAAGGCATTTCACATATATCAGTCTCATAGAATTCTCAGGAGAATTCTGAGTCAGTCATCAATATTCCCATATTCCCAATGAAGAAACTGAGACTCAGAAAGGCAGAGTGTGACTCAGTTAAGTTAGTCTCAAAAGCCTTTCTAGGGGGACTTCCCTGGTGGTGCAGTGGTTAAGAATCCGCCTGCCAATGCAGGGGACATGGGTTCGAGCCCTGGGCCGGGAAGATCCCACATGCCACGGAGCAACTAAGCCCGTGCGCCACAACTACTGAGCCTGCGCTCTGGAGCCCACGAGCCGCAACTGCTGAGCCCACGTGCCACAACTACTGAAGCTCGCACGCCTACTCTCGTCGTAACTATGGAAAGCCCGTGCACAGCAACGAAGACCCAACGCAGCCAAAAATAAATAAATTAAATAAAATAAATTTATATTAAAAAAAAAAAAGCCTTTCTAGGAACCTCAGCCATCTTCCTTTCTAACTGTAAAATGGGCATAATAACTGATCACCCTCAGACACAGTCCTGAGGATAAGAGAGGGAAAAGCCAGTTGAAGTTGAGTTGGGGGTAAGCATTGTCCCTTCCCCACCTTCCTGGAAAATGCAGGAATTCAAGAGTTGGGGGCAGCACTGGGTGATGATGGAGGTGGAGTTGGGGACCTCGGCAACGAGCCTCCTCTGGCTGGCTTCAGTCCATCCAGCCCCACCCCTACTTCCTGGGAGTTGCTGCCCCGCCCCCCCGGGCCACCTTCCCAAAGAAGGCCTTGCGCAAGAGGACGTCAGTCAGGTCCCTTGGCCCCCTGCCTACCTCCCCGGAGCACTTTCGGGCTTTCCCTCCCCAACCTGGCCCCGAGCCATCGGCCACTGGCGCCTGCCCAGTCACGTGGTCCTCTTTGGCCGACTTCCTCTAGGATCCTGATTTAACTCTCCCTCCTCCACCGTCCCTCCCCGCCCCAGGCTCTCTGGGCACCACACCTGTTCTGCCCGGCAGGTGTAGGGAAGTAGAGCATCAGCTCTGCCTCAAAGGGGGACTTCGGGCTTTAGTTTTCCCGCCGGTCAAATGCGGCCCCCACCCTGTGGTTGCCTCAGTTCTCTTCACTGCCTCCTACTCTTGCTTTGTCCTTTCCCTACGGCCCCATCCCTCCACCCCCATCAGTCTCCTAAGCCCTTCCCAGGGGCGGAGGTGGGGGGAGGGGGAGGGGATGAGGGACAGAGTCCAACCTTAACGGAGCTCACGGAAATGGTCTGAAAGAAACTCCAAGAGACAGGGTGAAAATGGCCAGCTTCCGGCATCAGACAGACTTGGGTTCGAATTCGACTCTTCTTCTGACCAATTGCTGATTCTGAACCCTTCATCTCTGTGCCTCAGTTGTTCCTTCTGTGAAACGGGGACCCTGCCGGGAGACGAAGGATGGAAAGACTCCAAGGGAGGCTCCAACCTGAACTAAGGGGTTCCCCCGCCCACCCCCGCCCCCGCCCCCGCCCCCGCCCCCGCCCCCGCCCCCGCCCCCGCCCCTGGCGCCCCTTCCCTAGCCCGGGAGCGGAGCCTCACCTCCCAGTCCCTAGTCCCTCCGCCGCAGGCTCCTCCTCCTCTGACATCAGAGCCGCGGGCGGGGGGGCGGAGGGAGCCAGCTGAGCCCGAACCGAGCCCCAGCGCGAGAGCGGGCGGGCGGCCCAAGCGCGCAGCAGCGGCGGAAGGCGGACGGAGCTCGGCACCTGCGAACTCGGGCCTCCCAGCCAGCCCCGCGGCTGGGCAGCCGCAGGTACAGCCGGGAACCGCCCCGCCCGCGACCCTGGGCGCTGGCGGGAGGCGGGACCCTTCAGCCGCTGGATACCATCCCCGAAAGATGGGAGGGGGTGCCTGGGCGTGCTGGACTCTACAGGGGCAGGGCTGGGCCTTTCCCCCCCACCTATGCCCCAGGCCCAGCAGGTGCCAGGCGGCCGGTGGGAAACTGAGTGGGTAAAAGAGGAAGGAGGAGAGGGTGTGTGTGTGTGTGTGTGGTGTGGTGTGTGTGTGTGTGTGTGTGTCTGCCTTCAGCTGGGCCTGAATATGGAAGGACTGGGCATTAGGAGGTAAAGACGTGTGGGGGCCGTGTTGGGGTATGCGAATGTCATAGCACAGGCAAGTGGATCTGATATGAAGTTGCAGCATGTTGGTGTGTAAGGGTATCCGTATGGGTGGGGATGTCTGGGAATCAGTGTTTGGGCTGCACATGTGTACCTAGGTGTTGTGTGTGCTGGAATCTGGCTCAAAGGGTAGTAAGTCAGAGTTGGGGGGTATACAGTTGTGTACTGAGGATGTTTGGAGTTAGATGTATGAGGATTTGGAGTTTAAGAGCTTCTAGGGTGTATAGGAGCTGGAGGGTGAAGGATGTGAATGAATCTGGGATGTGTGGTTATACAGGTGAGGGGTGTGTCTGTCCTGTCTGCATGTCATCTCATCCAGGTGTGTGTGGATGTGTGTTTTGGGGTGTGAGAGGGATCTGTGGGAGGGATGTCTGGGTGTGAGGATGTCTGAGGAAGTGTGTCTTTGGACATGTGTGCTGATGTCTGGGGGTACATGTATGATCAGATGTCAGAGTATCATCTGGAGATGGAGTGTGCTGGATCTGGGGCCAGGTGTTTGGGTTCAGGGGTGTGAGTGGGTCTTGGTGTGGTGTATCTGGGTGTAGGGATATGTGTGGAACTGTGAGGTTTGTATTTGCCAGGCCTCCAGGTGGGTTTTAAAATTCTGCCTCTAGAGCTTACCATCAAGTCTCCTTTCCTAGAAGTTTCTGCCCCTGGGATAGGTGGCCAGACCCCCCTGGGAACAAAGTCCCACCCAAAGAGTGGGATCGCACACCAGGGGCTCTAGTCAGGGCACCTTCCCCTCATTTTCCCACAGAAGAAACAGAGAAGAAAAGTGCTCTCCCTGAGGTCACACAGTGACTGAGGTCACACAGTGGGCTCTCTTTTGGCCTCACTTTCTGTGGGCCTGGGATGGGATTGAGAGGCTGTGTTCTCTGGATGGGTCCTAGTCTGGCTGCAGCCCCCCTCCAAGGCCTTTACCTTCAGCAAGTTTAGCTGGGGCCCCAGCTAGGGTCATTGGGCAACTCTGGGTCCAGACCCTATCCATTGCCAACCTCAGTCTCCCCATTCTCCATCTGATAAATGGAGAGAGAATGCTCACCCTCTACTGCTGGTTGAGACAGAGGTCTCAACAGAGAAAAGTACAGGCTGGATCAGGGTGAGATCAAGCCGGGAGGGGACAGGTTGGGTGGGACCATTTCTCAGGCTGCTGGGACCCAGACGGGGAGTCAGGAGTGAGAGGGGGGTAATAGGAGGTCCGGGGAGCTCCAGCTGTGGCTGCTGTTGCTGTGGTAACAGTGCAGAAGGAGCTATTTAAAAACATGGCTGAGATATTGCTGGAAGCCCAGGCTGACGGAAACCTGATTTCCGAGAGGCCTGGCAGGGAGGAGGAGGGAGAGGAGACACCCCAGCAATTCCCAGGGTGGGGCTGGGACATCGCTGGTTCTGGGGACGGGGGATCCTCCGGGTCTGTGCATTTCTACAAGCTGCTCTGGGGTCTTCTCTGCTGTCCTCCCAGAGGTCAGTGTCCCCCTCAGTGTTTGGATTTAGAGAGGGAGAAACTGAGAGGTGAGCTGAATAAACGAATGAATGAGTGACTTTGTTGAATAAAGAATTTTGCTGCCACCCTGAAGGATTTTCCTCTAGGCATAAGGATATGATGCATGGATGTTGCTGAATGAACAAATGACCTGTGAATGAGTGAAAGTTGAATGATTTTGTCAAATGAATGAATAAAGGAATGAATAAACGCAGGCTGAATGGGGCCCCCAGTAAGTTCCCACGAAGAAGGCTGGGCCCTGCTGAGTCTTTTCCTTCCATTCCCTTTCCCAGGAGCCCTGGCTGTGGCCAGGGGGCAGTGGGCCATGCCGGGGGCAGTGGAAGGCCCCAACTGGAAGCAGGCGGAGGACATTGGGGACATTTACGACTTCCGTGATGTTCTGGGAACGTGAGTCTCAGGGCAGGAGAGAAGGGGGAGCTGTCCCTGAGCTGGGGGGTGGGGTTGGGAAGGTCCTCACTCCTGGGCCTGACTGGCTGTGGAGGCTGCGTCCAGGGTGGTGCTTCCTCTAGCCAGTTGATCACTGCTTCCTGTTTCCTACTGCCCAGGCCCCATGGTGGCCTTGTATGGCCCGACTGGCCTGGGCTTCTCACTTCTGGCTGACAGTGGGTGGAACAGAGGCTGCTCTTGCCACAGCTCTGGGTTCCTGTGACGAGAAGAAAGTAGGAGGAATGAAGGAGCCAGTTTTTCAAACTTGCTGCCAAGAACTGGGGGTTCTGGCCAAGGTTTTGGAACTGAAGCTGGGCGTGGCTCTGTTCTCAGTGGTGGGAATCCAGAAATAACTCAAACTTGATCTCCCAAGTCGATCCCAAACATGTGAGGGAGACAGACCTACGGAAAATGACAACAGGGTGTGTGCTGTGCTCTAGCTAAATTCGGGAATGAGGACTTTGTTGAGCCCAGAGAGAGCAGTGGCTTCTGTGTGGAGAAGAACTTTCTGGAGAAGGGAGTATTAGAGCTGGGGACTAACGGATGGGTAGGAGTGTACTTGTCAGAGAGGGAGAAGGCATTCCAGGCAGAAGGAATAGCATCAGCAAAGGTTCAGAGGTATGTTATGTGTGGAAGGAAAGAGAGTCTAGTGGAGCTTCTAATCAGAGGCTGGGGGAAGAGTGGAAGAAGAGGCTGAGAAGAGAGAGGAACAGGTCATGTAAGGCCTGAAAGCCAAGCTATGGAGGCTGGACTTGATCCCATGAGCCACAGGAAGACATTTAAGACTTTGTGGCAGATTTGCAATTCAGGATGGTCACTCTGGCCACAGCATAGAAGGTAAATTGGAGAGGGACAAGACTGGAAAGCAGCAATGAGGCTATCACAGTCACTAGTTATTCTGATGATTGAGCTTTCACGAGAGATGCTTTTCTTTGACTTATGACTTCTTATTATCCCAGGGAAAGCAAATCGTCCTAGAAAGAACACTCTAGTAAACCCTCCTTAATCAGTGAACTTTAGTGAAAATGAATGTGTTCCTTTCTAAGAGCCTGTTAGAAAGCATTGCTTCTCAAACTTCAGTGAGCATACACATCAGCTGACAGTCTTGTTAAAATGCAGATTCTAGGGCTTCCCTGGTGGCGCAGTAGTTAAGAGTCCACCTGCCAATGCAGGGGACACGGGTTCGAGCCCTGGTCCGGGAAGATCCCACATGCTGCGGAGCAACTAAGCCTGTGCACCACAACTACTGAGCCTACACTCTAGAGCCTGTGAGCCACAACTACTGAAGCCTGCGTGCCTAGAGCCCGTGCTCAACAAGAGAAGCCACCACAATGAGAAGCCTGCGCACGCAACAAAGAGTAGCCCCTGCTCGCCGCAACTAGAGAAAGCCCGCGCGCAGCAACAAAGATCCAACACAGCCAAAAATAAAATAATAAATTAAAAATTAAAAATGCAGATTCTGATTTAGTAGGTCTAGGGTGGGGCCTGAGATTCCACACTTCTGAAAAGTTCCCAGGTGATGCTGATGGTTCTTCATGGTTCTAAAGGGTGTTAAATAAGCCATGACTCAAATTGGCTTTCAGAAAAAGGAGTGAATCAGTCATGCACATAATAAAAAAGCCTAGGGAGTAAACTTCAGGCATGGGATGCAGGGGCTCACATGATGTTATCAGGAAATTGTCCTTGACGGTTTCTCAGCTCTGATTTCCTTTGTGTTGGCTTCATTCTCAAGCAGGCTCTCCCCAAGTGGTGGCAAAGATGACCACCATTAGCTCCAAGCTTACGTCTTACCAGCTTAGCAGGAAAGAGCACCTCATTCTCAAAGTGCCAGTAACCTGGCTTATATCACAGAACCCAATTACTGTGGCCAGGGGATAGACTACTCTGATTGGCCAGGCTGGGTCACCTGTGGTACCAGGGAGGTGAATGAGTGATGGAGGGAGGCTCATCCCACCTCCTTGGTCTGGGGATGGTCACGTAACCCATAGGGGGATGGAGGAGAGGCTGGAGGGAAGCTGAGCTCCCCACCTCGTGAATCCCCTCTCTCTGCAGAGGGGCCTTCTCAGAGGTAATCCTGGCAGAAGATAAGAGGACTCAGAAGCTGGTGGCCATCAAATGTATCGCCAAGAAGGCTCTGGAGGGCAAGGAGGGCAGCATGCAGAATGAGATTGCTGTCCTGCACAAGTACGTGAGCCACATCCTGTCCCTGCCCTGGGTTGACTCTGCCTTGACCCCTCCCATTCACTTCCTATCTCTGCTTTGGGCAAATCATCTAACCTCTCTGAGCCTCAAATTGCTCATTTGTAACATGGGGTAATAATCTCCACTTGGTAGGGATTTGGGGAGTATTAGAGGTCCTTTATTTCAAGTGCCTGGCACAACAGCTAACATGACAGATGTGACCGAGATGCCACTGCTTCTTTACAGTGGTTTAATGTCCAATCAGATCTAAAGGTCAATCCTTGAACATGTCTTGAACCCATGTATCTCAACTGACGTTATCTCTAGACCTACTGCAAGTTCCTGCCACATATTAAACCACCCAGCAAGTTGAAAAATGCCCATCTGCGGATGCCCTGACTCAACAACCAAATGGTCTCTGAACTGTTCATGCTGATGGGAAACCTGCTGTTCTCACTGGAAAGCTCATATAGAATCTTCACTTCCAGCCTCCCCCCTGAGCTTTCCAACCACCAAGGGCAGGGACGAAATAATCATTTCCACTATTGGGTCAGGAAGACTGAGGCCCGGAGAGGACAAAGGACTTGCCCAAGGTCACACAGCAAGTTTGTGGCAGAGCCAGATCTTCCATCAAACTCAATGACCATCATTGGTTCATTTCTGGAGCGTTTACTGTGTGCTAGGCATTGTGCCGATTCTTCCCCGCATTTCCTCACATGATCCTCACTCCAACACTTGGAGGGAAGTACTATCACTGGCTTCATATTATAGATGAAGAAACTGAGGCCCGGAGAGGTTACCCTCAATTCAGTGAATATGAGTGAGCACCCACTCTGCACCAGGTGCGGAGCAACAGTGGTGAGCAAGATAAAGCTGCTGGTCTCGTGGAGATGACGTTCTGGTGGGGGAGGCTGACAACTGTATAAACCCAGACAAGTGTTAAAATCATACACTGATCAGCACTGTGAGGTGAGAAGACTTGCCCCCAAACAGCACGTGGCAGAGGCGGATGAGGACCCAGGTCTGTCTGACGCCGGAGCCCAGTGTTAACCCCCGTGGCTCTCCTGCCTTCCATGACACTATGATACATCAGGGTAAATCAGCTTTTCCCTTTGAGACCCAGATCTTTGGCTCGTCCTGCCCAGGTTTGCAGGCGGTGGTTCTTCACGATGAGGGTGGGGACGTGGCTGAACTGTCCTCAGCTCTGAACCACCTCATTTCTCCTTTCAGGATCAAGCACCCCAACATTGTAGCCCTGGATGACATCTATGAAAGTGGGGGACACCTCTATCTCATCATGCAGCTGTGAGTGGCCCTGCCTCTGCCCCTTCCTCACACCTCTCCCTGCTGCCCCCTCCCTGGCCTCTCTGCCTCCCGTTCTCTCGTCCAGACTGCCCTGTCCCTGGCTACAGGGTGTCAGGTGGGGAGCTGTTTGACCGAATTGTGGAAAAAGGCTTCTACACAGAGCGGGACGCCAGCCGCCTCATCTTCCAGGTGCTGGATGCCGTCAAGTACCTGCACGACCTGGGCATCGTACACCGAGACCTCAAGGTGGGTGTGAGGGTGCGTGGGGAGCCGGGGCACCCAGAGGTGGGGCCTCTGCAAACTCCTCACTGAGACCTTGGGTACCTCTCACCCCCTTGCTGAGCCTTGCCTTCCCATCTGCAGAACTGACCTGGTAACCCCTAAACTGCTTCCTCCCCATTCCATTTCCGACACACAAATGGACACAAAGGTGAACTGTGCTGTTATTTTATCCCAGTCGCATCTTATGTCTTTTTCTGATAATAAAAGTCCCACTTGCTCTTTGTAGAAAACTTGAATGGGGCAGCAAAACACAAAGAAGAAAGCCAGAAGCCCCTGAAAGCCTGCTGCTCAGAGACAATGACGGGGTTCACGTTTTGTAGTACATCTCATTCTGCTCTAGGAGAAGAGCGCTGGGGTGAAACAGATCTGGGTCTGAATTCTGTCCCCGCCACTCCCCTCCCTAACTGTAGATTCTCAGTCAAGTCACTTTGCCTCTCAAGGCATCAGTTTCTCCCCCTGTAAAGTGGGATTATTCAGAGTGGCCTAGCAGGGATGTGGTAAGGATAAATTGAAATCAAGCACAGCACAGGATCTGGTGCACGGGAGCTCCTCAAAAATTATTCAGGGCGTCACAGTACACACCTGAGGTTTATAGGAAATTCCCTTCCATATCCCCGAGGCCCTTGTCCTTTTGGAACTTCGAACTTAATTTTCTTGTGCCTCCAACCAAGATGGCAGTTGTGACACCACAGTGGCTTTTGGGGGGCTCGCTGGGGTGCTTGGGGAGGCAGAAGGTCCTGCTGGCCTCTGGCCATCTCCCACTCCTCTTCCCCACCCTCCCGTCTTCCAAGCCAGAGAATCTGCTGTACTACAGCCTGGATGAAGACTCCAAGATCATGATCTCCGACTTTGGCCTCTCCAAGATGGAAGACCCCGGCAGCGTGCTCTCCACAGCCTGCGGGACCCCAGGATACGTGGGTGCGGAGGGCCGTGGGCTGGGACTGTGGGCGGGGGAGGAACACAAAGCTGCCGGGCAGATTTGTCACCACCATGTCCCCTTCCCTCCACAGCCCCTGAAGTGCTGGCCCAGAAGCCCTACAGCAAGGCAGTGGATTGCTGGTCCATTGGGGTCATCGCCTATATCCTGTGAGTGGGGGCTTGGCCGTTGGGGATGTGGCTTCAGAGTTCTCCTCTCCCCTACTTTACTCTCTTCCTCCTCTCTGCCATTTCTTCCTTCCTGCCGTCCATATTTATATCTACCAATTAATGACTAATATTACTTCACTCAACAGATACTATGTTTCTGGCACTGTGCCAAGCACTGGGGCTTTAGCAGAGAACCAGACAGACAAGGTGCCTGCCCTCGGGGAGCAGACATGCTAGTAAGGGAGACAGAAAATAAATAAGTAAATAAATCTATAAAATAATGGCAGGTGGTAAGAAATATTAACAAGAAAAATCAAGCAGGGGAGGGAGATGGGGATGGATGCTATTTTAGATAGGAGATCAGGGAGCCTCTCTGAGGAGGTGGCATGAGTGGCATCCTGACTGAAGTGAGGGAGCCAGACATTCGAGGTGTGGGGGGGAGAATGGTTTAGGCAGAGGGCACAGCAAGTGCAAAGGCCCTGAGGAAGGACAGATGGCGGCACGTTAAGGAACAGAAAGCCAGGGTAGCTGGACAGGAGTGAGCAAGGCAGAGAGGGGTACATTTCCCCCCTTTGTAAAAGGGGGAACTCCTTCCTGTGGGTCCTGCCTGATCCTTGAGACTGCCCCAAAGCTCCATCCCAGAGCCAGTGGGTACACTGAAAGTGGAAATGAGAATGAGTTTCTCCTTGCCCAGGCTCTGTGGTTATCCCCCCTTCTATGACGAAAATGATGCCAAACTCTTCGAACAGATTTTGAAGGCCGAGTACGAGTTTGACTCTCCTTATTGGGACGACATCTCTGACTCCGGTATTTGGGGCTTTGCTTTCTTCCCTTGGGTCCTACCTCCGGTGCCTTCCTCATCTGCTTTGGGGGTCTCCTCACTGCCTTCCTTCCACCAGATTCCCCAGCCCCAGACTAAGAGCTGTCCTCGAGACCAGACACCCACCCTGGGTGCTTCTCTTTGCCGGGCTCCTGGCCTGAGAAACTGTAGGCTTTCATTCATTTGGTCTTCAAACATAGTATTTTAGAAAATACCTCCCCCCACTGACTTCCTAATGCCTAAGACACCACCATTCATGTTTTTATCTGTCCTCCCGTGCCTCCAATTAGGAGGCAAAGCTGTGAAGCCATTATCAATCATGTACACATCAGTGTGAATACACTGAGCACAATCTTCTCTAGGAACAAGTTATTCTTAAGGGAGAAAGCTGGAGGGTTGGGGTGGGTCTGGGGGCTTAGAGAAAAGGGTGCAGGTGGGGTGGGGCGGTGAATGGACAGATCTGGCTTCGATGCTGGCCAGACCTGAGGGGTGGGTTCTATCTTGGGGGTGTTCTCAGGCACCACCATGCTGTCTTTGCTCTTGTCTTGGGGATTCAGCCAAAGACTTCATCCGGCACTTGATGGAGAAGGATCCAGAGCAGAGGTTCACCTGTGAACAGGCCTTGCAGCACCCCTGGTGAGAGCTCCCACAAGCTGCGGGCTGGGGTGGGATCTGGGGCCCCCAGGCCTGCCTCTACCTTCACTGACAACCCTCCACACATATCCGCTCTAGGATTGCAGGAGATACGGCTCTAGATAAGAATATTCACCAGTCGGTGAGCGAGCAGATCAAGAAGAACTTTGCCAAGAGCAAGTGGAAGGTGAGCCCACGTTTAGTCCTGGGTCCCAGCCTCCCCAGGACTCCTTCCCACCCCCATCCAGCCCTCAGCTCACACAGCAGCTCGCACCTCGTGGGGCACACTGTAAATGCTCAGGGGTGCTTACTGAAGAACCTCATTCATTCATTCATTCAATGCTCTGTGACACCTACTCTATTCCAGTGATGGTCCCTGACCTCCAAGCCTAGAGGGAGAAGGAACAGTGTATACTTCTTAAGGAGACATCGAACCCAAGCTACGAGGTCCTGGAAGGGGCATAAACCTGTCAGACGTGATAGCCGAGTAGGAATTAGCTGGGCACAGCAGAATAATGTCTGAGGCAGAGGGAACCAGGGTGCAAAGGGCCAGGAGACGTGAGAGTGTGGCCATTCAGGGCAGTGCAAGCGCTAAGCCTGGCTGGACCGGAGGAGCTGTGGGGCAGGAGCCCAGGCTGCAGACACAGGTAGGGGCCAGGCTGCTCGGGGGCTTGAGTGCCACAGTGGAGCAATGACTTGATCCTGAGGATGCTGAGGAGCCCCAGAAGGATTTTCAGCTGGAACTTGCCCGTTAGAAAGGGATCTCAAGATGCAGAAAGGCACAGTGGAGGCTGGGAGACCCTTTAGGGGGCTGTGGCAGAGACACAGTCAGGAGACGGTGAGGGCTTGGACCAGAGCAATGGCAACGCGAACAGAGAACACTGGTTGGTCCAGGAGTCGTTTGGGAGGCAGAACTGACAAGAAGTGATCGTAGAATGGATATTGGGGGAGAGAAGAGATGTCCAGGGCTGGCCCAAGATTTTGGCTGGGGACGAGGTGGATGGCGGTACTGTCACTAACATGGAGATCCCAGGGGCAGAAACTTGTTTTAGGGGATGATTTTGGTTTGGGACATGGTAAATTTGAGGGACATCTCAGTGGATAGGTTGAAGAGAGAACGATACACACACACCTGGGCAAGTGAGTTAACCTCTCTGTGCCTCCGTTTCCTCCTTTGACAATGGTGACAGTAATAGTGCCCACCTCAAAGACATTCGTGAAGATTCAATGAACTACTGTGTAAATTGTTTAGAACAGTGCCTGACACATAATGCTATATTAAGCGTTTACTATTATGTGAATATAAATTATATATAAAAAGTTACGCACGTCTATCTATATATTTATATACATTTTATACATGTGCATGTATGTCTGTATTACTATATGATATGACTGAATATAATTTAATAAAGCCTTGTAGAGGTTTCAGGGAGTTTTAGGCGATCAACCCATATCGCCTGAATAAAACTAACAGAACTGCTGCGAGAATTCCACCGCCAGACCCTGCCCCGTGATGTCCCACTCTCTCCAAAGTCCCTTCTTCCGCCTCTCTCCACAGCAAGCCTTCAATGCCACGGCCGTGGTGCGGCACATGAGGAAGCTACAGCTGGGCACCAGCCAGGAGGGGCAGGGACAGACGGCGAGCCACGGGGAGCTGCTGGCACCAGCAGCTGGGGGTGAGGCCCTGGGCTCTGTGGGAGGGCATGGGTGGTCCACAGAGAGGCACCCAGGCTACAGCAGAGGGTCTCCTCCTGTGGCCAACTCTGCTCTCTCTCCCCGTGTAGGGCCGGTGGCCAGCTGCTGCTGTCGAGACTGCTGCGTGGAGCCGGGCCCGGAACTGTCTCCCACACTGGCCCCCCAGCTCTAGGGGCCTGGATCCCCTGTGTAGGAGGGGTTGGGGGCAGCCTGCTCCCCCTCCCTCCCTGAACTGGGGAGTTACCCTGCTCCACCCGCGCTCCGCACCCCTTTCCCTACAGCCCCTCCACTGCATTTTCCATACAAATGTTTCTATTTTATTGTTCCTTCTTATAATAAAGGGAAGAGGTTAAAACCACAGGTAGCTCTGTCTCCCCGGACAACCCCCATCCCACACTGTCGCGCAAACTGCTTGATTTGAGGGTGCCTGGCCCCTGAGGTAGCTGCAGGGAGCCCCCTTTCCAACATGAGACTGGATGGGGGTGGGGAGGGGTGTTTGGGGAATCCCTTTGTCCAGTGCCCCCACCTAGCCTTCTGGCCCTGGGCATCTCTTTCTGCGCTTTGCTGGTGGCTCCTGAGCTCGGTGGGGTTGGCGCAGGTCAGCACTGAACAGCACCTGGCGGGGGGGGGAGGAGTCTGAGTGGAGAGAGGGTACACTGGGGTCAAGACTAGGGGGGCAGTGTGGGGAGCTGGAAGGGTTCATGGGGGGCAGGGCTGGGGCAAGGAGAGTCCACTGGAGTCAGGGCTGGGGTGGGTGGAGTCCTTTAGGGTCACCTGGGGCAGTGGTGGGGTAGAGGAAAGTGGGTCAGGGCTTGGGGCGAAGTCCCATGGGGTCTGGACTGGAGGAGGAGGAGAGGAAGCCTAAGTACACTCACTGCTTGGGCCCAGCCAGCATAAGGTCCCCACAGGCTCCGGAAAAAGCTTCCTAAACCAGAAGTGGTGAGGTGACATAAATTGGCCCCTCCTGCTCCCTATCCACAAGGGTGGGGTTTAGGGGGAGGTGTGGGAAGTTTCCACCACCTCAGCCCACTGCCAGCCCCGACATCCCACTCTCTCCTTACCCAGTTCCTTGTTGGCCTGCGGGCTCGGACCCTTGGCGGTGGTGGGGTGCCAGCTGTAGTCACATTGAGCGATCTGCCACACGTGGACGTCCACGGGCACAGCCTGGGGCTTGTCTAGGGCCATCAAGCAGATGCAGTCGGCCACCTTTGACAGACACAGAGTGAGCCACAGAGGAGGAATGGCAGGGTCCAGCCAGCAACCTGCTTCTAGCCCCAAGGCCAGCTGCTTCCTTCTCCACTCTGAGGTTACTATGATTGTACATTCTATTAATAATTTAAAAAACAGCTGTGTGGACTTCCCTGGTGGCGCAGTGGTTAAGAATCCGCCTGCCAATGCAGGGGACATGGGTTCAAGCCCTGGTCCGGGAAGATCCCACATGCCGCGGAGCAACTAAGCCCGTGCGCCACAGCTACTGAACCTGCGCTCTAGAGCCCGCGAGCCACAACTACTGAGCCCGTGCTCCGCAACAAGAGAAGCCACTGCAGTGAGAAGCCCGCGTATTGCAATAAAGAGTAGCCCCTGCTCACCGCAACTAGAGAAAGCCTGCACGCAGCAACAAAGACCCAACGCAGCCAAAAATAAATAAATAAATAAATTAATTAATTTTAAAAAAGAAATATCTCCTGGTATTAAGAAATTGTTGTAAAAAAAATAAAAATAAATAAATAAAAAACAGCTGTGATGAGGGTGCTACTGGGTGAACATCTTATGTGCGTCAGGTTCTCAGGTTCTTGGTTTTTTTTAATAAGTTTATTTATTTATTTAATTTATTTTTGGCTGCATTGGGTCTTCGTTGCTGCACGCGGGCTTTTCTCTAGTTGTGGTGAGTGGGGGCCCCTCCTCGTTGTGGCACGCAGGTTTATTGCTGTGGCTTCTCTTGTTGTGGAGCACGGGCTCTAGGTGCACGGGCTTCAGTAGTTGTGGCACGCGGGCTCAGGAGCTGTGACTCGCGGGCTCCAGAGCGCGGGCTCCAGAGCGCAGGCTCAGCAGCTGTGGCCCCCGGGCTTAGTTGCTCCGCAGCATGTGGGATCCTCCCGGACCAGGGCTCGAACCCGTGTCTCCTGCATTGGCAGGCGGATTCTTAACCACTGCGCCACCAGGGAAGCCCCTTGTCTTGTTTCGCAGACAAGAAAACTGAGGTTCTGAAAGGTGAAATGACTTGGCCAAAGTTACACAGCTAGGGAGACGCAGAACCAAGATTTAATGTTAGGCTGGAGTTCAGAGCCCATTAAAAAGAGTACTTTAAACAAAAGTTCATTTTTAAAGTACAGAGAAATATAAAAAAGAAAACAATAAATGCCAAATTCCCAATCATCTTTCTGATGTTGATATTAAACAAGAAGTTCTATAAGTACATATAATTTTAAGAGAAGAACAAAATGAAAAGTGGAAACATCTTTTCATTTGTCTTCCCAAACGTAACCACTATTAAGTTCCCTGTGATTCCTTCTGGAAATTTCTGCATAGAGCAGTGTATATATGTACCTGAACAAATGGTTTTTCTGAAAATGCATTCAAAGAGCAATGTCTTTTATACCCTTTCTGCATTCTACATTTCTCTAATAAAACATCTGCTGGTATCCTTTCTCCTTCCCACTTTGCCTCCAGAAGAGAAGCTCGCATCCAAGCACCCAACTCTCAGGCCTGCCTTCTCTCCTCCTCCGCTACTCTCTGCATGGGTGGTGAGGGCAGCTCCTACCCCCCTGGGGCCTTACCTTGGTGCCTACCCCAGGCAGGGTGCAGAGGGCCTTATGGGCTTCCTCGTAGGGGACCTTGCGCAGCTGCTGCAGCCAGGGAAGTCCACCCTGTTCTTCCAGGATGGCTCGGGCACTGGCACTCACGTAGCGGGCACGATACCCCAGGCCCAGCTTCCTGAGCTGAGCCTCCACCTGTGGCCCTGTGGGGTGGTGGGGAGGGGAGCAGGGGTCAGGCATTATCACATCCTTCCTGTCATCAGGCTAGTGTGTGAGCCCTGCACCCCGCAGGAATGCTTTCCCTAAGCACCCCTCTCCTACCTTGCCACCCTCTGGGAGATCCCAGGACACCTGCATGTACAAAGGAAAGGGTTAAGGCCTGGGTTCTGCCCCTCCACAAATGTTTTCTGAGCACTGACTATGTGCTGTGCACTGCAGCAGGGACTGAGAAGGACTTGCTGCCCTGGAGGAACTCCCCAGTTAAGTTTCTTAACCTTTCCAAAGGGTGTTCACATTCATGATATAAAATAAAAGTCTAATAACAGCAACAGCTTCTATTTTCAAGTGCTGGGTATCATGCATGGGCAAAGTGCTTTAGGTACATTATCATGCTTACTATTCTCAAGGACCCTGACGACAATATTATTGTTCTTCCCACTTTATGGATGGAGAAAATGAAGGCTTAGAAGAGGTTAAGTAACTTGCTCAAGAAAGGACATGGTAGAGGTGGGACCTTGCACTGAGGTCTGGGACACCAAGCCTGTGCTCTTAACCCATTGCACTACCTACCTCATGATTGCTTTATTCATCCCTCAAACCCTTCTGGATAGAGACTGTTATTCCCATTCCACAAACAAGTTAAGAGAAGCTTGGAGAGGTGAATGAATTTCTTGAGGTCTTATGACTACTAAGCTGGGAGCTAAGACCCAAGATTGGGTTTCTAAGCACCTAAAACATTCTGTTTTCTCCAGAGGGGGCTGTCTCCTTCCTATGCAGTCATCAAGCACTTTCTCTAGCTTGGTTCTCACATCTGCCAACTGATATACTTGCCTCTGTAAAATACTTGCCTCACAGGGCTGCCGTGAAGAACACGTGTGTTTCTGGATGCAGAATTGTTGGAATCATTGCAAAGATAACAAATTGAATTTTCTGTTTACGTCCCATAAGCCAAACACTGTGCTAGCTGCAGTATGTGTATTCCTTTACTTAACCCTCATGACAACTCTGATAGGTAGGTGCTATTCTTATCCCATTCAATGGATTAAAAAACTGAGGCACACAGAGGCTAAATAATGTGCTCAAGGTCATATACGTAGAAGTCACGTGCCAGAGTTGAGATTCTGACCCAGGCAGCTGTCTCTAGAATGCGTGCTCTTAAGCCCAAACTACTGTACACTGTATACAGATGTCTTCTGATGAGCCACTGAACCCATGGGGCAAAAAGCCCAGACTAGTGAGGTGCTGACATTTCAGGGACAGATAAGGAAGATGAGGTGTAACTGGGGCTGATCAGACTAGGCAGGGTGGTTCTGGATGAGGGCAGTATTTAGAAAGGCAGGAAGCTTTGAGATGGGAGAAGGGCACCAGGGGAGAACTGAACAGACCCTGAAAGCTGCTGGAAGGCCCGGAGGCAAGGACCCACTTACTCACCAGTCAGGGCCTGCAAGCTGGGGAAGCCATGGTAGGCGACATCATCAAGCTGGAGGAGCCGAGGTCCGAAGGTCTGGCAGAGCCGCTCCACCATGCCAGTGATGCGGGCAATGTTGTTGTTGGAGGAACAGATGAAGGAGAAGAGGCACTCGATGGGGTCCTGTTGCAGGAGCCGCACACCTGGGGACCAGAAAGGCAGGGGGACCAGAAATCACCTGTTATTGGGAGTGGCCTCTTCTCACCCTCAGATTCTAGGTACCAAGGCTCCGGGAGATCCCAGGGGAATGAGGGACAGCATTGTTAGAGAAAGCAACACCAGAGCTCTCATTCCTCATAGCATCTTGTGAGGTCTGGGTTATCATCCCATTCCACAGATGAAGAAGCCACGATGTAAGCACTATGAGGGTGGGGATTTGTTTCTGTTTTGTTCACTGTGGTATCCCCAGTCGCATAGCTGATGCTCTGTAAACATTTACAGAATGAATGTCTGTCACCAGCCCCAGATCACACAGCCAGGATTTGGCTCAATACCCTTATCACTCCACTATGGTGGTCAGCAGGACAATAATAACAGTAATAATAATTACTATGTGTCAGGCACTATTCTAAGCACTTTACATGTCTTAGCTTCTTTAATCCTCATAAAATCCTATGAGGTGGATATAATCCCCATTTTACAGATGGTGAAACTGAGTAACTTAACCAAATCACAAGCACCCCAACCCCTGCCTCAGGCTCCGTACTCACCTTGGAATTTCTGAGCCACCTCTTGAAAGTGGGGGTCCACGGAACTCCAATGGTGATACAGCTGAGCAAGGCTGACATCCAGCTGGAAGTACTGTCGCACGGCCTTTAGCTCTTCCAGTGTGGGCCTGCCAACCCGGCCCTTATCCCCTCGGTACACAGTGCAGTAAAGATGCTCCTCAGTCTGGGTCAGTGTCCATACCTGGTCGGCCAGCACGCCACTCCAGTGCGCAGGGCTTTGCTCCCTCCACCTGACCCCCAGGCACAGGGCAGCCCTAGCACTCGGTTTCCCTTCCTGCACCCTTTGGGGCCCTCCCATCTTATAACTGCTCCATATACAAAACTGACTTACAAATTGCAAAGTAAAAGCGCTTTCTTTTACATCAATTATATCATGTAATCCTCGCAACAACACTGCGCAGGCTTATTACCTCCACTTTATAAAGCAGGTAACAGGGTCACCACCCGTGCCTCACAGTCTCCTCTTTTGTCCTCTGAAGTTTCTTCCATCACCCCCAATGCACCCCAGGATCTGCCGTGCTGAGGAGCCAGGAGCCAGGGTCACTCACCGGAATGACTGTCCAGAAGCCAGAACCAGGTCCAGGCGCAGCTCAGAGCGTGGACAGGGGATGGAGGCCCACAGGGCCGGGACGGAGGCTAGAGTGCGATGTCTCATGCTATGCTGCAGAAGGGAGCGAGCTAACATTTCCACGTCAGGCTCCGCCCCATGATGGCCCCGCCCACTCAAAGCAGCTCTACGCTCCGCCGAGACCCCGCCCCAAAGATCACGCCCCTCTAGGCCTCGCCCACCAAATCCTGGCCTCTTAATTTGCTTATTTAAGGCCCGCCCAGTTTTATTTAATTTCTCCACTCCCCACAGGTCCCACTCCTTGCGGTCCACCAAGGCTCCATCCCTCCCACTCTGTCCCGACACTCCCGTCCTTCCGCCTTACGTATCCTCCCCCGCCCTCCACAGCCTCCGGGAGCGTACCACTGTCCCCACTGTCCCAAAGAGCCGCCGCGAGTTTGGGAAGCGCGCGCAAGCGCGCTCTTCGACTTTCTCCGGGGTCCGACCTCTCTCTCACCGGAAGTACGGTTGAAGCCCGGCTAATTGGATCCAGAGGTAGCCAATCCACGGAGAGTTAAGAGTCGCCAATGAGAATCGGGCGTGGCGGCGGGTGGGCGGGCCTTTCCGTGGCGCCGCAGCGGTTGGCGCGGGCTGGGCTAGCTGCCCGCCCTTGAGCTTTCTTCTGTGGGCTCGGGTGTACTCGGCACGCCGGCGTGTGCCATCCCCGTTCCCCACGGTCCAGGCGCACTGTGCGCCCTCAGGCCCCAGTCCTCACTGTCTGATCTTCTCAGAGCCCTGGGATTCCTCAAGGTCTGCCCGCCCACAGAACCAAGTCCTATCCCTCGCCGTCCTTAGCCTTTCTCACCGAGCCTCTCCGGGCTGATCCTCGCCCTCCTCAGTCGGCCTCCCCTGAACCACCCCCTCACTGAGAATCGCGCCGGAACGCAGCTCCGGGCCCGCCGAGCCCCTGAGGTGTCTCCACGGCGTCTGGCTCCCGAGGATTCTGCCTTCGCGCTCACCCGCTGAGCCGCTCCCCTCCAAGGGCTTGTCCCTGAGCCTCGACGCTGTAGCCTTAGGCCTCCTCACAGACTTCCTCGTCAGAGGCCTGCCTCCTCGGACTGTCCCGCCGGGCGCCGCCCGCTGGCTGCCACAGCTGCTCCCTCCGTCTAGGGCCTTCCTCCACAGCCGTCCCTCAGCCCTGCCCAACGGGGCCTGGGTAGGCCTTCCTCGGGGACTGCGCCCAGCGGCCCAGAGAGGCCACAGGACCACCAAGTGTGTGGCCCCGGGGCAGCCCCGGTGCTAGGGCCGGCTGCCTGGCCCAGGAGAGATGTATCATGTAACTTCTTACCTTCTAGAGAAAGACAAAAAACAGGGACACAAGAACTGCCTCTGGGCGGTGATTCTTGGTTACTGTATCTGAGCGATTAGCCTTCAGATTCCTTAAGGGACAGACTGGCAGCTGATTTATCTGTGTCCCTCTTGCCACAGTTCCTAGCAGGGGGGGGCTGTGAGCCTGGCAGCGTCTCAGTTCCGGGCTTCAGGAGCCCCAAGGCCCTGGGGCAGCTGCTTCCTGTGCGTGTCTCCTCTGTAGACACGACAGCCCACAGGTGCCTAGTGCTTAGAGGGCATTCCTCCAGTAAATGTTTAAATTGGAAGAGAAGGTGTCAAGGTGGGGAATGAAGAGTCCCTCTGCATTCCTGCTCAGTCCCCAGCTAAACAGGGGAAGAAGGGTCACACAGCTATAGTGACTCTGAAGCAGCACCCGGACCGTCCCACTGGCAAAGGACTCGAAGCATCTGCAGTTCACGAAGGAATGGCCACTAGACTCTTCCCTTCCAGCCGTTCGGCATACTGGTTGAAGAGCCAGCTTTGGAGGCAGGCTCTTGTTCAAATGCTAGCTCTGCGACTTCCTAGTTGTGGGAACTTAGGCAAGTTACTTAATTTGTCTAAACCTTGGTGTCTTTGTGGAGATATCTACCCTGTCATTAACTTTCCCCACAGTTATTGCAAGGATTATACAAAACTGTGTCTCTAAAGGTGCTTCAGCACAGGGTCTACCACTCAGTGAAGGACATGGGGAATGGGAGCTGTCATACTGGGTTAGCCAAAAAGTTCGTTTGGGTTTTTCCGTAAGATGTTACAGAAAAACCCAAATGAACTTTTCGGCCAACCCAATATTATCTTTGCTGTTGTCTTACAAATGCAGCAGGCACAGCAGCCAGCAACCGCTTGGGCCCAATCATTTACCATCCCTGAGGAACACAGCCTCCCTGTTTATCCCTTTTGCCCTGGCAGAAGGCAAGAACCAAGAATTCCAAACAGACCATTTATTTTCTAAGAATCAATATATTTTCTTCCTTTGAAATAAATACAAACCAGTTTGAAAGGCGGGGGAATCTATGGGAAGAAGGGAAGTGGGGACAGGCCCCAGTCTTTTTTTTAGTACCAAATGACTCTGGCGCGACCCGGAAACGCAGTTATAAATGAGAATAATTTAAATTCTCCACTATTTACAGTATTTACAACAGCAGGGGAGGGGGTCACCTAGTGCCCCTCTTCCAGGCTGGACAGACATCAATCTCACTGCTAGGCTGTGCAGATGCCAGCTCACCTCACCACCTCAGGGGCCTCAGGCCACTAGGCAGTTAGGGGTTCTCCTGGCATGAGTAGGCAGAGGTGGTTGGATGGCCTGTTTTACGCAGTGTCCTAACCTTGGCCCACCAACTTGCGCTACAATGCCATGAGGTCTCTGGAGCTTTCTGGCCTGTGGGACCTCCCCTCTCATTGCGCAGAGCCCCCATGGGCCCTTGGAGTGTTCTGTACAGTCCAGCTGCACTCAGGGCGGGAGGGACCTCCCCCACCCAGCTTCCCCTGAGACTGGCCCCAAGACCAGGAATGAGTCAGTGCAGAGGCCGGTGCCACTCCAGGACAGCGAGCAAAGGGGAGGAGAGAGGTGGCTGGGCACTGTAGGTTGGGCTGTGCTGGATAGTATCAGTCACTATCGCTGGTCTCACTGCTCTGCTCGCCCTGCACCTTGCTGCGGTGCTGCAGAGCCCTGTGGTAGGCGATCTGTACTGACTTGCGGATGTTGGATTTCCGGCCCTCCAGCATCTTCTCCTTGTCAAGGTCCTGGTTCACGCCCAGAGGAACCAGCTTAGTCCTGGGCAGCCACTGCCTGTAGGACGAGGTGAGAATCGAGTAAGTCATCTCTTATCTCTGGGGGAGCAACAGGCACCAGCCTTCCTCACTTGTTCATTCCTTCAAAAACTCCTCCTGAGTGCCCCACTCTGGGCCAGGCTCTGGTGGGAATTAAAGAAACCAAGAGATGCAGTCCCTGCTCTCAAGGAACTGCTCACAGGCTAGTGATGAAAAGAGCCCAGTCATTGGTCACAACGGGGTAATCATAGGGTATTTATGGGCACAAAAAGGAGCCTTGACCAACCCTGAAATAGGTACCTTGTCCAGTGGGCTCCAGGCAGACTTAAGTGACATTAAACACCCTCTGCAGACAATTAACAACCAGAGACTACACGTGTAAGTGTGCCGGAACAGGGATTCAGAACCTGAATGATTATGCCTGCTTTATCCCCATCTTGTCACCATGGAGGCAGAGGTGGGAAAAGTAAGTCTAGAAGCCACCTTAGTCTGGGTGGGGAGCCACCCCCACATTTGTCACAGTCACTCACGGTCCTTTGATTTCTAGCTACAGCTGTCAGCTGCTGCCCGCTCAGTCTCTCAGACTCTTGGTCAACACAACCCTTTTGCTCAAAGATCTAAGTCCCTCCCCCACTGATTTATGACAGCTCAGGCTGTCTGTTGCTGGAGTTCCCTGGCAGCCTGCCCCGATACCGAGGGTTCCATCTGTGGCTATGAGTCACATCAAATGCTCCCCTCCTCCCTTACCAGGTTCGCTTGTTGTCAAAGAAGAGGACGAGGTAGAGATGCTCTCGGGCTTCCTGGGTCATCTGTTCCCCAAGTTTCAGCACCTCCAGTGGGGGCACAGGGATGGGAACCCCATGGTGGAACATACCTTCCCGGGGCATCTTTGGATCAATGATCTAAGGGTGTAATAAGACCTTGGTTTAGTTCAGTCTCCTCCTTCCCAAGGCTTACCCTATCCAAGAATTTGGAGACTACATCTGAAGTGGGAACAGAAAAAGGTTATCACACTCCTAGGGCTGCAGTGCTGACCCTTGGCTTCTTCCCATGCTGAACTATTTCAGATCCCAAGGGGCAAAGGGAAGAAAAAGGGAGAGATGGAGAAACTAACCAGGGACCTCTAAGTGTCTATCTGCCAAAGACTCCTGTGCTCTGCAGCTCAGCAGAGAGTAGGAAAAGTCTGCTACTTTTGAGTGTGTGTTCTGGGGTTGGAAGACAAGGGATATGACAAGAAAAGTGGAAGCCTACCAGAGCTGGGTATGATGGATACCCTCGGCATTTGGCCCACACCAGGTCCAGAGCATCCAGCGGGGAGTCCTCATCCTCTGACAGCCAGCCAGCTCCCCGGCCCAGACTCTTCCTTACCACTTCACAGGAATGGGAGAGAGGGGGCGGATCAGCAGTCCGGGGTCTGGCAAGGCCCTGGCACTGGGCCCCCAGAACCCCTGGCTTTGGGCGGGCGTACTTACTGCTGTGGCCCACGCCGCGGCCAGTGCCCACGGAGTAGGCCTCGTTCTCAGTGCCTGAGGTATCTTCACTGCTGTCCTCTGGGAACGTGCCCCGAGAGAAGGAGGGCTTGCCCCGGCCTTGTTTTGAAGGCGTTGTGCTGTGGACAAAAGGGAAGCTCAACTCAAAGAAGGGGAAGAGTGGGGAATGGCATGGTGGGTATCCTCCCTTCTTTAAGCCCCTAGGGTCTAAGACGTTTGGAAAGCAGAGGCTACTTGAAGAATTTCAAACTCAAATGCCCTCAGGGACTTGGGGGCGATTTGACTGAAGTGGGCTGGATATAGCAGTAGTGATGAATGCATGCGCAACAGTGGCCAGAATTGCCAGTCTGATTTTTAAAGAGACTATAGCAACTGGGAATTTTATATGGCACTTCCGAATCTTTTTTTTTTTTTAATACCATGCTGGCCAAACAAAATATGTCTGCAGGCCAAATCCAGGCCACAAGGAACCGGTTTATGCCCTCTGTTCTAAACCATCAGCTTAACACAGGGTGGGCCCCTCTGTTTCATTATGGTGACAGTCTCATCTATTCCATTTATTTTGCAGAGAACCTTTGGTTTGAGCCATCTTAATCTAGGCTAAGATGGCTGCCACCCCACTCCCCATAGGGAAATCTGGAAGGCCATCCCGGAGGTGGGTCTTGATCCGGAGGACTGGTACCTGGTCCGGTCTGAGGCAGCACTGCTGCTGCTACTGCTGCTGGACTCAGAGTCTGAGCTGCTCCGAGGAAGGCTGCAGTCATTACGATATACCAAGAAACTCTTCTTTACTGGCTGGTTTCCACCGCTGAAGCCGTTGGCTGGTAAGTCTTGGTTGGCGGGAGGGGGGAAGGGAAGGAATCAGTCAGGAAGACGTAGATCAGAGATCTACTGGGGGTAAGAGGGACTTAGAGCTTGGCTTTCACTTCTGTGCTGGAAAATTCCTCCAACCTTGGCCAGCAGAGCTAGCTCTGGGCAGTGTCCACCACAGTTGGCCACAGCTCTGCCCCACCCCTTGCACTTCCCTTGGCAGTTACTGGCCTTAGGACACAAATGGCTTAAAGGAGATTCCCCAAGGAGGATAAGAAGAGAAAAGGTGAAGTGATACAATGGAGGAGGGGGGCCCCTGGATGGGAATCTAGCTGGGTCATCATCTCTGGGCTTCAGTTTCCCCGTCTGTAAAATGAGGGAATTGAATTCAAGGATTCCTAAGGGCCCTTCTAGCTCTGATATATCATGGGCAAATGAAGGGATAGGTGGGAGTTATATTGGGAAGGATGGCGGCTTTGCTCACTCTACTGGGGGGCTGGGTGATGGTGAGGCTCACCCATTGGGGGGTCTTCTGTGGATTTATCACTGTCGCTGTCTGAACTCGAACTGGGCCGAGGGCTCCTACCCCGCTTGCGCTGACGCAGGGAGCCCATGATGGGGAGCTGGGGGGGCCCCACAGGACTGCCTCCGTGGCTGGGGGTCATCTGGCTCTCCCGGTTTTTTGGGGGCCGGCCCGGCCTCTTGGGCGGTCCAGCTGTCTTCGGGTTCTTTTTGGAGAACAGAACTGAGGTTCTCCTGCCCACCTCATGTGCGGGGGTTGAGGACATGTTGGGACCCAGGCCTGGAGCAGAGAAAGAGAGAAGGAGAGTCGGTGAGGGGCCTGATGTGGGAAGGGCATACGTCCAGGGTAGGCCCTGGGTATATAGGACCATAACTCCAGCTACAGTAGGGGAGATAATTGGGGGGGCATGGAGTTGGGAACATTGTCTCTTATACAAATAGCCAGAGAGGCAGCTAAGAGGCCCTTGACTGGGGAATGAGGGAGAAAGTGCAGCTGGCTGTGCATGAGGGACCTCTGCCTGGGGCATGGCAGGCGCTGAGTGTGTGCTGCAGAGTCAAAGTCTGGCTGGCCTCGGGGTCCACCATGCTGCGGGGTTCAGACCTTTGCTTGTCTCCTGGCTGCTGCTCTCCTCGGCGGCACTGTCTGTCTGCCCGTCCTTGTCGCAGGCTGCCGGGTGGGGTGTCAGGCTGCCCCGGCTGGAGGGGCCATGCCGCTCAGGCCCATCTCGTCCAGTTTCCCGCTGGTTGGCAAGCTTGCGCCGCAGCGCCGTCATCTCTTTCTTGATCATCTTTGCACGCCGTGAGCGGCCCACGCTCTGCTTACTGGCATTCACCTCATCCAGCCGCTCGAGCAACAGCTTCAGCTGCTCTTCCACTGGCAAGTGCTTCTGGTTCTCCAGCAGGACCAGCCGCTCTTCCTCTGCTGCCAGGGGTGGGAATAGGGAGGAAAGGGTCAGACTCAGGGCAGTCCTCTGGGCCCCGTGAACCTGGGCAGGCAACAAGAAACCCACTCTTCTCCCCCTCTGCTTCTCACCAGGAACAGCTGTAAAACAGTAGCACCGAGATGTGGAATGGCAGGGATTGCTATCCATTCACCCAGTCTGGCTTCTTAGAGAGCATTCCTGGGGATAGCTTGCCACTGCTCAGCCTAGCTGCTTCCTGCCTACACTGCCTGCTCCCAGGAGGGGACTTTGGAAAGCTGTTCATCCCTGGCATTGGCCTCTATGTGGAGGTGTGACTTATCACCCACCATCTTCGGTGTGGTGTGAGGCCTCGTCTCCAGCCAGGCTGTGGGGGATATGCATGCCCGTCTCAAAGTCAATGCCCATTTTTTCTGCCTGGCGCCGGGCCTGGCGGAGCACAGCACCACCCTGCTCACGGAGCCGCACTGCTGCCCGGTAGAAGATGGTATCCTTGGCATTGTACTTGAGGCAGTTGCTGACGATGAGGTTGAAGTCCTCCTCAAAATCATCAAAGTTCAGGTAGCGGTAAGCCTCCAAGTTCTGCTTCATGGTGAAAAAGTCCATAGGCTTTTTGATGTGGTCTAGGTAGTCAGGTACCTGGGAGAACACGGTAGGTGTAGCTAAGTGGAGATACGTTCCTCATTCCCCCTGAACCCCTGTTCCTAACAACCTCCCTTGAAATGCATCCAGCAACCTCCTCCCACCACAGTTAGAGGCAGGCATACAGCACAGGGGAAAAGAAAGCTGGATTCTAGTCTTGACTTTACTAGTCACAAGCTGTGTGACCTTGGCAAGCCTCTTAACCTCTCTGGGCCTTCTTTTCCTCACCTAGAAAACAGTAATGAAATTACAGCCAAATCTACCTCCTAGAGCCATATGAGGCTTTAGTAAGAAAATGACTAGGGGAATCCTCTGGAAATAACACCTTGCATTCCTATAGCTCTTTTTACTTATCATTAAGACTTGTAAGGAGGCTGCTGCCTCAGGCCTCTCATTTTATACCTTTTAGAGAGAAGAGTCTGCCAGTCAGGACCTAGGGCTTCAGAGATGGTTCTTTAGGTGCTGAGCCTTCTAAATTCTCCGTTCTAGGGTTCAGCACCCGGAAAGTGTCTTCCTGCCCTGGGATTATTCATTTGGCAGACTCAGTCCCTGCCTCTGGGGAAGGAGTGCAGATTGCCTCCCATTCTGGGCCCTTGGGATATGACAGGGACAAGACAGAGTCCAGGTGATGCATGTGGCTCCAGTTCATCCTGGAGCCCCAGAGCCACCAGCCCCTCTCTTCAAGGTCCCCTCCTAGTCCCTGGCCCAGACCTGAAGCGGGGGTGCATCTGGGAGAGGAACAGAAAGAAGGTGGAGTGAGGGGAAGGGATTCTTACTTCGTCCAATTCGGTTACCTCAGACAGAGGGACCGGCTCGCTGAAGATGTTGCCTGTGTCCTTCTCTTGGAGCTGCTCCAGGGTTTTTCGAAGGAGGATGAGGAAAGGGGTCAGCTGCATCTCCATGGCAATCTGCTGGACCTTGATCTGACACACATAAAGGCCCAATCAGCTAGGCCTAGGCCAGTCCCTTGGCAGAGAGGTCTGAGGAGATGGTTGTAGCTGGTATGGGAACTCGCCTTCCTTCCCACCCAACACAGCTCGGTGTACTTGACTCCTCTGGACTTTCCCTTCCTTGAGCTCCCAGCACCAGCTACCTGCATCACATAATTTAGGATTCCGCTCATACTCTCCTGTGACATTCTGCTTCCGGTGGGCCTGAGAGCAAACTGAGCTCAGGAGACCTGACTCCCGCATCAGCCCTGTTGCTTCCTGGACAGGTGACACATACTTGTCCATGTTTTCTGTTTTCCTGGGTCTGTTTTCTCTACTGTAAAAAAGAGTTGGCCCAGGAGCACTCACCGTCTCCCTTTTGAGTTTCTCCCGCTTGCGGATCAGCTCCACCAGCAGCCGGGCTCGCTCCAGGTCATGCCGAAGCCGCTGCCAGGACTTGAGCTGTTCTTTGAGGGCCCAGTTCTTGTCTTCAGAATCTCTCTGAAGAGGCAAAAGAGGGATCAGGAAATGATGAGAGAGCCAGAGGGGACGAGAGCCCAGGAAACTTGGGTCAAGGGCAGGTAAAGCCAAAGGAGGGAGCACAGTGATTTATTGGTAGGCTCACTAACTAACTGAAGTGGAAGCTCCTCAACCCACGTGTCCCCTAGGCCCAGCACAGAGTCGGTGCTCAGTATATGCTTGCTGTGAACGAACAGATGAACACATAGGAAAAATGCGTTAAAAATAATCTGTAAGGATTTCATCCTGAGCTTGCTTTGAGGCCTAGTTTAAAGGAGGAAACAGCCCAAGCCCTCAGACACTGGAAACTACAGTCACAAATCTCTGTCCTTGGGGACTTCCCTGGCGGTCCAGTGGTTAAGACTCCGCGCTTCCAAGGCAGGGGGTGCGGGTTCGATCCCTGGTCGGGGAACTAAGATCCCACATGCCGGGTGGTACGGCCAAAAAAAAAAAATCTCTGTCCTCGTCCCCCTGGCACTAGTTCCTAGAGCCCACAGGGAATCTGACACAGTACCCCAACTTGGTCACAGTTCCTCTGAGACTGCAGGTGTGTCTGCAGGCGACGCAGCAGTGGGACCCCATTCCGTGACTGCCTCTTTAGCGTCCAGTAGCTGTGCAGCCTCTGCATGAACTGGCTCTTCCTTTGGATGGTCAGGCGGTTAGTGATTTTACTGAGCCTGGGAAGCAGGAGAGCAAAGAGAAAAACCTCTTGGGCCCTGATTTTCTTAAGCAAAACAGTGGTCTCTGGCTAATGAGAGTTTCTGAGTGGGGCTAAATAGGGAATAAATCTATTGTCAAAAAGGCCTATGACACTGAGCTAAGGCAAAGAAGAGCAAAGAGAGCTGTCAATGGCAACTCAGCAGACAGGAAGCCAAGCTCCCAGCTCTAAGCCAGATCCATAATTCTGTTCACCAGTGGGTCAGGGAGCCTGGCCCCTAAGACTGCTCTTGTCCCTGCAGCCCAGAGTACTGTTTGACCCTGGGATACCCAACTCAGACTGAGCCTGGGAAGGTTTTAAGATGAAGTACTATTGTACAGCAGTAAACTATAGGAAATCAACTAGATAGCACAAGAGAGAGTAAAAAATAACTGATGACTGCAGCCCTCATTTGGACTTATTTGTGGCAGTAACCATTTCACAATTCCTTGAGCGTATCCTTCCCCCTTCCTCATTCCATTCTCCCTTCAGAGTCAGACCATTTCTTCCATTGTGGCTGGTAGCTATTCCATCCTCTTTCTTCCTAACTTAAACCACCTCATCAAAATGGAAGGCAGTTTAAAACACATGTTAGGTCTGCCAGATAAAAGCTGAAGTTTCTGGTTCCTAATGTAAAAGCCAGGTGACCTGCTAGAGCTCATCTCTTTTGATATTAAAAAAAAAAAAACAAAACCCCCCAAACTTCTATGTAGCTCCTGATAGGAAGAAGATACCCCAGCCCTGTCACTCCACTCAGGGGGCTGTCAGTCTCCAACAGGGCTTCTTCCCTCAACAGCCTGTCTACCTGCTCCCCTCATACCTGTGTGGTGGGATGCAGGGCACAGACACCACAGGTGCTGCTGCCCGTTTCTCTGCCAAGATCTTCCGCGCCTTCTTCATCTTGATCCGGGACTTGGCCTTGGCCTTCTTGACCTTCTCTGAGCTCCAACTCTTACCCTCCTCCTCTTCCTCCTCCTCCTCCTCCTCACCCTCGCTGTGGGATAGGGCAGGCAGGCGGCGTGCTGAACCTGGAGGTGTATGGATGTCGCAGTAGGCAGTCTTGCGGACGCTGAAGGAGGTGCCATTGGCACCCGTCTCCCGCACAGGCTCCATCTTCATGTAAAGGCCGGCCTGCTGGGCACATGTCACATGGAAGGCTGTGTAGCAGTTGGCCTTGTGGCACTGGATGCAGGCCCCTGAGCCCCGCTGTTTGCAAATGTAGCAGGTCAGCTTCCAGCGAGCTGGCGGGATGTGCTCGATGCTGTCGATAGGCTCCAGGAAGACCGTGTTGGCAAAGCAGACCTCAGGGATCCATAGGGCACACACCACATGGGCCCAGCGCCCATCATCTGTCTGCTTGAAGGCACCACCCTTGTTGGGGCACAGGGCGCAGTCCACAGCACGGGAGGGTGACTGTAGGCAGCGGCGGCACAGCCACTGGCCCTCAGGGATGTAGGGGACACCGTAGCACTCCTGGTGCACAGCCAGGTTGCACATGTCACAGAAGAGGATGACATTGCTGTTCTGGCACTCACCATCATTGCAGATACAGCACACAGCATCCTCATCCACTAGCGCATTGGGGTCGCCTTTATTGTGGCTCTCAAAGTAGGACTCTTTCTCCAGCCGGTCCATTAAGTACTCAAAGATTTCCTGCGGAATGGGACTCACACCCTCCGTCTTCCGCCGCTCGTTCATGATATCCAGCCAGATGTAGTCCTCCTCATCCATGTCATACTCTACTTCCTCATCCAGCTCTTCCGCCGACTTCTCGATGTACCTGCAGTGCACAGAAGCAGCTCAGCACCAGAAGGTTGAGATTTCCCTCCCTTAAAGACCATGGGTTACATCTGCCGAGCACTCACCCTATTCCAGGCCTGTGCCTTTACATCTGTGTTGTCTCATTCTATCCTCACCTTTACCCCAGGCACTCTAAGTCCTATAATTATTCTTATTTTGCAGAAAAGGAAACCTTACATTTGGGGAGGTTAATTCACCTGCCCTGGCCCTCTTGTGAGAAAGTGGCAGAGCTGGGATATGAACCCAACCATGCCGATTTCAAAGCTCATGTCCTGGCTGCTACACTGCCTCCTTTGAGGTGCAGAGGCTCAGCCAGGCCCCTGAAGGATGGGGCAGCTAGGACCCATTACTGGGGTGGTCTGGGTGATGGTACAAGGAGTCAGGGGAAGGAAGGTCCTCAGTTTTCATTTGCAAATCATACATAAGTTGTTTTACCACCAACTGGCTATGTCCTGAATGCAGCTGCTGTAGGTCTCCTGTTAGCTGGTGCCAGCATCAGCTCAGGGCTCCCTCAAACTCTAGGTACTCTGTGCTCTCTGGATAGCCTTGGGAAATAACAGTCAGAATAGCTAAGATTTACTGAGCATTTACTATAAGCTAGGCATTGTGCTAAGCTATCACATTTATTTTCCCCATAGCCATAGGGTCAGTGTTTTTATTGCCCTCACTTTATAGATGAGGAAACTGGAAGCTTTGAGAAGTTAATTAACTGCCCAACACACATAGTTCACACAACCAGGAAGTGGCAGAGTGACGATTCAAACTCCACTTCACAGCACTCAGTGGGCCAGCAGGGCTGCAGCTAAGGATTGCTCCAGGTGCCTGCGATACAAAGCAGGCTCCCCACCCCCTTGCCATGCACACTCTAGGTGGCCTGACCCTGGAGTTGTAAAGCTACAGGGAGCTTCAACGGAAAGAGCAGGGCTTTGCCCTCTAACAAACCTGGATCTACATGCTGGCTCTGTTACTTTGTGGCATTCAGGACATCACTGCCCTTTTCTGAACCTCAGTTTTATTGATGACAGAATGAGGATACTACTTACTCCCAAAGACATCAGGATTAAATGGAATTACAAAAACAAATGGGCTAAATCAAGTGGCACACAGCAGGCCCTAGATAAATGTTACTTCCCATGCCTCCCCTCTCCTCTCCACAAGGGAAATGTGGCTTTGGGGGCTAGAGCAGGCCACGCAAGCATAGGTTCTGGAGCCATGCTCTGGATGACAGCAGGCGAGTGAGCTAACCTCTCTGGGCCTTGGTTTCCACATCTGTAGAATGGTGATGCTAACTTGAACCTATTTCATACAGCTGTTGTGAACATTAAATGAGTTACTACAGGTAAAGGGCTTAGAACAGTAGCTGGCACGGAGCAAGTACTCAATAAATGTTAGCTTTATTATTAGTTTTTGTATAGATCTGCCCCACCCTGTCTTGCGTTATAACTGTTTTTGTGTCTTAACTCCTCCACTATTAGATAGAGGCAAGAACCATGTCTGATTCACCACACAGAAAGAGGTGCTCAGTGTTGTTCATTTGAAAGACATTTAGGGGGTGGAAGGGAGGACAAGCTAAAATACTGTGTCTATCAGAAGCAACTTCTTCCTTAGCCCTTTACCTCTTCCCCAAGGTGAATGCAATGTCCTCATCCTTGAAAAAGGGTGTGGCTCAGGGCTAGTGTGAAACATCTGGTCCCTTCTAGGCCTTGGCACCAGCTCTCAACCTTTTCTCTGCCACGACACACGTCACGTTATGTGATGGTGCATAACACACCCCCACGGTGCACCAAGATTACAGGCTGTGGCGCAGATAAGGTAGGCTGCATGTCACGTACAATTCCTGACACAACAGCTGACACTCCACCCTCTCTCTCCCCCTCAAGAAAGCATACCAGATGTGAGCAAGAGCAAGTGGTGTTATTAGAGAGATGACCTCAAATCTTCTTACATTTGTATAAAAAGTAAATCATTTCCAAAACAGGCAGTTCTGCTCACAGTAGTTAACAAATTACATGCAACACACCTCCCAACTGATTGCAGTGCACCAGCTGAGAGCTGCTGCCTGGAGAACAGATCTGATCCCCCGGAGGAAAGAGTGAATCTGAGTGCAGGGATGAAGAAAAGGAGCAGGAGGAGCTGGGCTGGACTGCCTACTGGAGCCAAGAGCGCTGAAGAGCCATTAGGAGAGAGGGCAGGCCCAGAGAGGGGTCTGTGTGTTGGGAGGTGGGCATGGCAGTCAGTACCAACAGACAGGAGAGACAGTGGAAAGCCAGAAGGAAATGGAGCTGGGCTGAACAGATGAAAGGATGGAAGAGAGGAAGAAGAGACTGGCTAGCATGTGAACAGCGGTGAGAGAAGAGTGACACACTGGGCCAAATTACTTGAGTTCCCAAAGATTTGCTTTTAAAAAACTGAGATTTAGTATAACATCACATGGGTTGCCCTTCTGGTAAAAACTACCTTTCGTATAAAAACCTTTACAACAAGTCCTTGTCAGAGATCAGGCTTTCTGATTAGCTGATACCAAAGATGGCTCCTTAACGAACTCACCCAAATGCCCTCTTTGACTTGATGCCAAGACTCTAAGAAGTTTTACACTTGGTTTTTATTCCATCCTTCAGCTAGGGTTTCTGTGTGTAGTTCCACCACCACACTTCCCCACTCCTTCATTTTTTACCTCATGTTAAAGGAATTTAGCCTTATGCCTGTGACTTTTTAAAAATATTAATTAATTAATTAATTTATTTTTGGCTGCATTGGGTCTTTGTTGCTGCACGTGGGCTTCTCATTGCGGTGGCCCCTCCTGTCGCGGAGCACGGGCTCCAGGCGCGCAGGCCTCAGCAGTCGTGGCTCGCAGGCTCTAGAGCGCAGGCTCAGTAGTTGTGGCGCACGGGCTTAGTTGCTCCACGGCATGTGGGATCCTCCCAGACCAGGGCTCGAACCCGTGTCCCCTGCATTGGCAGGTGGATTCCCAACCACTGCGTCACCAGGGAAGCCCTATGCCTGTGACTTTATTAGGAGCCACTGTGACTAATTTTTGGAAGGAAGTGGGGTACTAAGAAACAGTTAAATGAAACAAATAAAAGGGTCCTTGGAGGAGTACAAAACATAGGCGATGAAAATACTGCTTACGCAGGCTAAAGGATGGGTGACAGTAACACGACAAGTAATGGGAAAATTACTTCTTTAGATTTACAAACTGATTTTATAACCTTATGAAATCATTGTCCCTGGTCTTGTACCTTTAGGCTAGCAGAGGAATATTATACCTACTCTGCAGATGGGGTCACTGCAACACCAAAAGCTGGATGCCTTTCCCAAGATCACAGAGTGATGGAGTAGAAAGAGGAACAAAAAATGGGACCTTTTGATACTGTGGAAATAGTGCAGCTTTGGAGTCAGAGGAACCTGGGTTTGTCAGCTATCTACTGACATGTGACTTCTCGTAAGTCTGGTCCTTTTTCTGGACCGTGGTTTCCTCATCTGTGAAATCGGAACAATACCTACCTGAGTGAGTTGTGAGAATAAAATAATGGAACGGCTATAAAACACCCACTGCAGGGCTGGGCATGTGGCAGTGTATAGGAAGTGCCATCATCATTAGCTGGGGCACTCTTCTGCCTTGGCAGGACCAGTGTGCTTCTGCTATGCTTTACCCCTGCCACTTCCTATCACCTATCTTTGACTCCTGAGCCCTGCTTGACCAGTTTTCCAGAGTTGGGAGGCGGGGGCGGCCTTACCGGTAATAGGAAGTCGGCCGGGGCGGGGCGTCAGGGGTGTCCTGCTCCAGCTCCCGGTACACCACCTCCGGCAGCTTGGGGGTGGTGCTTGCAGAAGCGCTGTGGTGATGGTGGTGGTTGGAGTCCTTGCGCTTCTCCTTGTTCTTATGCTTGCCTGACTTGGGGGTAGCAGCCGGTGTCTCAGTGTTCTCCTTATTGCTGCCGTTCTCAGGGGCCTCCTCAGGGGCCTCCTCATCTTCTGACACCACATCCAGGTTGTCAAAGATGCTGATGCGGTGGACGCGGCCGTGCAGGTCCACCTCCACCATGCGCTGGGCCTGTGCGTAACTCATCACCTCACGGCTGGGCGACTGGGATACCTCTGAGGGGGTGGGCGACTGCTTGTTGGCTGGGCGTGACTGGCGCCCCTTCTTCTTGTGCTTTCGGAGTGGAGTCTGCTGTGGGGGCGGTGGGTTGTCATGGTCATAGTGGTACAGGTGGTACTCAATACCACTGTAACTCTTGTAGACCTTGCGGCAGGTCTCCACGGGGCACTCATACGGTGGCTTAGTTGCCCGCAAGTTGTGGCAGAAAGTCTTCACGTCAAAGTCCACCCCCATGCTGTCACATCTAGAATGTACAGATCAGTTAGCACAGGCCCAGGGAAGAGTTCCTGGCCACCCACTCCACTCTCTCCAGCCCTCCCTCTCCCCAAGGGTCTTGGCCAGCCAACCTCTACAGCAGCTCCAAATGCCCCCTCCTCCACAACATGGCCATAGTCTCGGCCTTATCACCTCTTGCCTGATCATCCTGCTCTATGTCTCAGTTCTTCTAGCCTAATCTCACACAATGTGTCCAGAACGATCTTTCTACCAAGTAGAAATGATCATGTTAGTCTCTTGATTAAAAGCATCCTGATGTTCCCCACTTACTTCAGGATAATATCCAAATTCCTTATGATGATATTCAAGGTGCTTCTTTCACTGTTTGGCCTTAGTCCTCCTTTCTAGATTCTTCTTTTCACCAGTTACAGCTGTATTTCTGTCTAACCAGGGCAACTTGCCAGTCCCTGAATGTTACAACCTCGCATTCCTGCAAGATGATCTCTATTTAGAATGCCTTCCATCCTCCCTGATTAGTGAGCTCCTACTCATTCTTCAAAACATGGCTCGAATGTCACTCCTGTTATGCTTCTTTGTCTCTCCCATGGAGAGCTGTGTTTCCACAGCATTTCATCCTCACCTCCACCATGGCATTCACCACACTGGAACTTCTCTGTCTCCTCCCATTAGACTGGGAGCTGTGCAGTGCAGACACCAGAGCCTACCCACCTCTGTATCCCCAGTACCTGGCATGTAGTGCTGTTTTGGCCAATGAATAAATAATCTGTTGAATGAATAGCTAAATGAGGGGATCACCAGTTCTGGAGCTGAGACGGATGAAGGCTAGTGTCAGCCCATGCGGAAGCCTGAACAGGTAGCCAATGATTTGGTCCTGGACTCCAGCAGAAATCACTTGGGTTACAGAAAGAATTAGTTAATTTCTGAGGCCTTTACGGTAAGCCTATGCCCTGGCCCTGGGAGTGGCACCAGGCCCTAAGGGTACAAACAGGAACATGACAATCCAGGCACACTCAGCTCCATGCTGGTCCTCAGAGTCCTCCCTTCCTCCTCTCCAGTGTTCCTGGGTGAGTGGAGACAGCAGATGGCACCAACCCCCAGGAAGCCCAGCTTGGTCAGAGAGATTGCCCCAATTTCTCCAGGCCTAGCTGAGTTCAACAATTTAACTGTGGTCTTGGCACCATTCCAAGCAAAGCCACCCTGAGCTCCCTGATTAATAACGGTCCTTGTTGGCTCCTCTCCTGCGACTTAACCAAGCTAGTGAGCTGCTCCAGTCTCTCTGTCAAAGCCCCAAATTGTCACATCAGTAAAACTACTCCTTAAACTCGCCCCTACTTCCTACCTGCACCTGTCTTTAAACAAACCAATCAGAAGCACAAACAAACTCTCCTCTTTCAATGATGAGTCCCTGGTGAACGCTGCAGCTCTGCTGCCTCGGCTCCCTAAGCAGCACAGAAACCTCCAGCAAACGTCCCGCTGGGACTCAGCAGAAGCACAGAGGAGAGACAAGGCAACTTAGACCCGAAAGCCCGTGGGGAGGGCCCCAGGCCCAGGGGTATGGCGGCGGCATCTGCCCCAGGCGCTCAGAGGGCTGGAGGAAGTAGGGGGCGGAGGCCAGAGGGATTAGGCCGGGCCCGGGCGGTGCCCGCAGCCCTCTCCCGGATGCGGCTACGTTTCCCCTTTGTCAAAGTGTAAAAAGTTAAACAAGGCTCCTCTCCTGCCATTGGCCCAGGCAGCCCCAGGCAACCCCGAAGGATACACTGTTGCCCGGGATGCAGGCTGTGAGCTAATGCACTGTCAGTTCTTCGGGCTGGAGTGGCCCGAGGGTACTCGGGCCGGACAGCTCAGTGCGCGCCCCACGAAAGTAGCCTACCCCTTCCCGGCTGGCCACTCCCGCCCTGGTCCCTGGCCCGCACTCACCGGCCACCTCGAGTCCGGGCTCATTGCCGAGGGCGCCCGCCGGGGCTCCGACCCCACTAGGGGAGGCCGGCGGGGAAAGACGGGCCGGGGATGGGGAGCCCCAATTCCGGAGACTGCAGACCTCGCCACCCCGACCCCCTGCCGCCCCACGCTCTGGCCCGGCTCCCTGGGATTCCCGCGCTGACCCCTGCCGCTCCCAGTCCCGCCGGCGCCCCGGTCTCTCAATTGCGGCGGCCGCCGCCCCTTTCGAAAGCCCCTAGGTTGCCCGGTCTCGGGATCCAGCACCGCCGGAACAATGGAGGCTCCCGGAGGCAGCACGGGGACGGCGGCGGCGGAGACGGTGGCGGCAAAGGCAGTGGCAGCGGCGGCGGCAGCAGCGGCGGCGACGGCGTCTGCGCAGGGTAAACGCGACGCCGCAACGCTGCCGAGCTGCACTTTCGCCACAGATCCCCGCCCGCCCGCTGAGGCTCGAGAGGCCATTCTCTGGGATTCGGAAGGGCCCCTGGACACCCTACATGGCTTTTCTAGCACCTCCATCTTAGAGTTGAGTTTCTGGGGACTGAAGTTGCGGTACTCGGGATCCGGAGTGGTGGGGCCGTTTGTAGCGAATCTGCGGCCACGTACGGTGAGCGCGGACTGGGCGTGAGGAGCCCGCCCTTCTCCCTTCCCCCTCTGCCTCTCTCCCCCCATCCTCCCTCCGCCTCTCTCCCCCCCTCCTCCCTCCCTCCCTCCCTCCCTCCTGCTGGCGCCGCGGCTGCGGTAGGGACCTGGCCTTGGTCTCGGAGGAAGGCGGCGAGGCGAGGCGGGGCGGGAGCCACGGGGCGGGACTGGGGGCAGGGCCAAGAGCAAGAGGGACGCGGACTGGAGCCTAAGGGGGACCCGGAGTTATAGGTAGGGGCGGGGCGGGGCTGGAAGAGAATAAACCAGTCTACGGGGCGGGGTTTGCTGAGAGTGGGCGGGGCCATCTGTAAAGCAGACCACAGTAAGGAGAAGAGGGGCTGAACGGGGGGGGGTGAAGCGTGGGACTAAACAGAAAAGTGGGCCTCAGAAAAGAAAGGGCGGGGCTTTGGGTGGGCCTGGAACTTGGAGCTGGGCTAGGGAGAAAGGATATAGCTGGGAAAAACGATGCGAAGCTGAAGGTAAAGGGTGGGGCTTGGGAAAGGTAAAGGGGCAGGGCTGGAGAAAAGGTGTGAATCTGAAAGTAGCGGCCTGATTGGGGGTGGTGCAGAAGGCTGGTGGGGCGTGAAAGGGGTTGTGTAAGGTAAAATGAGATTCAGATGCTGGAACCCTGTAGGTAGGCGGGGAAATGCTTCATGGCTACGGGTTGCCGGTTGGAAGATAGTGTCAAAACAGAGCTGCTTTTAATGTGACTGGGCCACTTAGTAGCTATGTGAACTTGGGCAAGTCGTTAAATTCTTCCTACCTCATATCGTTAAATTCTTCCTCACCTACCTTTACTTATTTGTAAAGCTGAGCTCGACAACTCTGTTGTCAGTTCTTGGGGGCTTCGGAGAACTTGGGGGCCAGGAAGAGTCCACTTGTTAAACAATACTTGTTGCTGAGCCTGTCCAGTTTTGCCATCAACGGGGAGCGTGAAAGATTCTGCCAGGGTTCTGGGGCAAAGCCCAAAGCATCTGGAAACTTCTATTTTATCTTAACACAAACCTTGCTGTTGACCCACTATAAAGTATGTGTTTTCATATACAGTGTCTTCCCCCAAACATCCTAATAAAATTAACACCCCAGGAAGAGGTTTGCTGATTAAGATCTTGGCATCTGGAGTCAAACTGTTGGGTTCTCTACAATAAGTGACTTAACCTCTCTGAGCCTCAGTTTCTTCATGTGTAAAATGGAGATAAAATAGTGCTTACCTCACAGGATTGTTGTGAGGATTAAATAAGATGATACCTGTAAATCACCTAGCACAGTGTCTGACGTGTAGTGAATACTCAAAGAAAATATCAACTCTTTTATTATCCTCACTCAAAAAACTTGGACTAGATGGATTAGAGCAGAGTTACACAGAATCATCTTAAAGCTGACCCCTTTTGAGGTCAAGAACCCCTTTTAGAATCTGGTAAAAGCTATGGGCCTCTCCCCTCAGAAAAAATGAACACACATAAAGATTCACTTGTTTCTTAACGTATTTGAAGAATGTCTGAAGTGTTAGATGAATGTGTGTTAGGATGGGGATGAACCCTAGCTGAAACCGTCCTTGCCCCCTCCTTCTCTTGGTGTGGCCCCAGATCCTGGGTCCCTCCTTTCCCAAGACCCATGAGACAGAACTGGAGTAAAGATCAGCTTTATTACTGGCACGAAGGCAGGGAGTGTCAGGCCCTCCTATGGTTGAGGGGGGCAGAGGGCTCGACCAGCCAGTACCGATCCTCCAAGCTGGCCTCCCGGTGAGGTCCAGGGTTCCAGGTGCCTCTGGCTTTCAGCAGAAGCAGTGGGTGGGCAGGTGAGCAGGCTGCTAGGCTTTGGATAGGTGGGCTATTCAGGGATGCTCTGGAGCTGGCGTCGGGCTGGGGTTGGCAGGGGGTGGAGGGCGAGGCTGGATGTCCCTGGTGCGCATATAGGACAGTAGCTGCTCTGGGATCTCGGCCAGCACGTCCTTGGCTAGTCGGGCCATGCTCAGCACCTGGTTCCCTGACCGGTCGACATAGTCTCGGAATGGGACGAACTGGGACAGGCACAGACAATCAGATGTGGGTGGTGGACAGAAGAGAGGGGAGTGGGGAAGGCAGCAGTAGGGAGGCTTCCTCTTTGACCCCCTAACATCTCTTTCCAAATATCCCACTATCTCTCTCCCCCATCTTGAGGAGCTTTCTACATTTGCTTTCTCTCCACCCACTTTTTTTTTCACCTTCTGTTCACCCTCAACCCACTCTAATTTGGCTTCATGTAGTCTACTGAAACTGCTCTCGCTAACGATGTCAACAGCACCATTTTCCCAAATTAGTCCAGAGGGCAATGATTGTCAGCCTCATCTTGCTGACTCCTCTTTAGCTTTCTATTACATTTGACCATAATCTTCCTGAACACTTCCCACTCTTGACACATTACATTCTTCTAGATTCTCCTACCTTTCTGGATGCCTTTCCCCCCACCCCTACCCCCAGTCCTCTGGGTCTACCTAATCTCTAAATCTGGTGCCTTCTCTCTCTCAGTTCTCTTCCTAGGTGATTTCATACACTTCTGTGACTTTACAAACTGTTCCCTGGATTAAGAGATACAAACTACTATGTATAAAATAGATAAGCAACAAGGATATATTGTATAACACAGGGAATTATAGCTTTTATCTTGTAATAACTTTCAATGGAGTATAAACTAAATATACTGAATCACTATGCTGTATACCTGAAACATATTGTAAATCAACTATACTTCAATTTAAAAAAAAAAAAACCTGTTCCCTGATGACTCCCCAATTTATACATCCATCCCTGACCTCTTTTTTAAGGCCCAGAGCCACATATTTAGTTGTCCATATCACATCTCCTTTCATTTGTCTTAGATACCTCAAGCCCAATGTGTTTACAACGGAATTCTAGGCTTGTCTGCCAAATCTGCTCCTCCTCCAGCTTTCTCTTTCCCAGTAAATGGGACTATCACTCACCCAGTGGCTCAGTATAGAAAACTGAGAATCATCCTTGAAGCCCCCATCACTCCCTGTCACCATTTAATCAAATCTTCAACTCTTGGAAATTTTTCTTAAATAATCTTTTGACCCTGCTTCTTCTCTCCATCCTTACTGCTTCCATTCCCATCCAAATCCCCTGTACTACTTCAAAGGCTTCCTCATTAACGGGTCTACCTGCCTTCTCTCTTGCCCTGCTATATAGTCCACCGTCCTGCAGCATCTCTGCATGTCTTAAAATGGAAGTCTGACCACCCCACTTCTCTACGTAAAATCCTTCAAGAGCTTTTCATTTCTTTTAGAACAAAGCTCTAAGCTTCACCATGACTGGCAAGGCCTTGGCTTCCTCTTCCTCTCACTCCCTGTGATCCTGCCACCCTGGCCTCTTGCCTTCTCCATGATTGGGCAAGTTCTTTTGAGCCTAAGGACCTTCTCACGTGCTGCTTCTCTACCTGTAATGCTTATACCCTCCTTTAGATTTCAGCTCAAACGTCATTTCCTCGTAGTAGCCTTCCCTGACTACCCTACCTAATCAGGTCCCTGTTATAGGCTCTCATTGTGGCATTTGCAGTCCCTCTGGAGCACTTATCACAATCTAATGAGATGTGTGATTATTATTGGTTGCCTCCACTAGAGGGCAGGAGCCTTGGTATCTCCTACACTATGAATCCACAATGGCTGCAGCAACCTGCCTGTTTCTCAAAAAGAATTTGTTGAATGAATGTAGGAAGGCTGAAAGAGTGAAGGGAAGAAAGGTAGGTGATTAAGAAGGCAGTAAAGGAGAATAGCTGCTAACTTAGCCTCTCCTTCCCACCGTGCCTTTTGACTCCATGACTTCCTCTCCCTGGTCAGGTCTACCTGAACGATGTCCCGCTCTGCATAGCGTCCCCTAGAGGACACGCGCACGTCATCACCATCCAACTCTTCCATTGCTGCGGAAAAGACACCCCTCAGCTGATTGGCCTTTCCCACACCAACCCATGCTGCCCCCTCCCTCTTAGCTCCCCTTTGGAGTCATCAGGAGAATGCCTAACAGTTGTATCAAAGTCCTACAAATATTAGACATTGTAATGGAGTTATTATTATGCCCTCCCACGCATTCCTTCATCCCAGGAACCTCAGGAGGGAAGTATTTGTATCAACAGCCTCGGTTATGATGAGGAAACAGGTTCAGAGAAGGTCTGTGACTTGGCCAAAGTCCAGCACAGGCATCCATCCTATCTTTTCTATGAGGCAGGCCTGGGTGCCCAGATCCTCCCCTATTTTCCCCAGTTACTGGTCCCACTCATGGACACCCCCCATCTTACCCTCAAACATGGCTGGTCCCACACCGACAATAATGATAGACATGGGCAGTGAGGAGGCCTGTGAGGGAAAGAGGGTAAATGGTTGGGGTGAGCAGGCATAACAAGGGAAGTGACTGTTGGGAGACAATTCTGTGTGTGTGTGATGTTTCTGCACATCTTACAAGCAGAGGCACTGATTCCCTTTGTGTCAGATTATCTTTTCAAGGATGTCTCCATATGTAACTGCCTTGAAATATACAGTGTCTTCCTGTAGAGCAAAGGGCAGGTTTGTTTACTGTCCAGTATAATATCTCACACTGGAACAAAGGGAAGGCATGCTTACTGCCCATTATAAAAGACTCGGGTTCTCTACACTCAGGGTTTCTGTTCTATAATGCAACCCACTGTGGGTACAGGTGTCATCTGGCCCTCTGCACATTATCTTGTGGGAAGTGGGACTTAGTGAATCAGAGCCAATGCTGATAGTTGAGCTACTGCTATTGCTGGGAATAGCAAAGTACTTTGCTTTTTTTGGCCACGCTGCATGGCATGTGGGATCTTAGTTCCCCAACCAGGGATCGAACCCGTACCCCCTGCAGTGGCAGCGCAGAGTCTTAACCACTGGACCACCAGGGAAGTCCCAAAGTCCTTTGCTTTTGTGTCTGCTGCCAGCATCCATGAAACTGGCAGGCTGACTTGTTAGCTTGCATGTAGGGTAAAATCTCAGCCCCTTCACGGTTATTAAGAGTGACCCCTCCCTGCCAAGCCCTCCTCCTCAGACTCACACTGACAATGGCCTCCTTGGTCTGTGTCATGTCAGAGATGACCCCATCAGTGATGATGAGCAGAACATAGTACTGAGAACCATCAGAGATCTTGGCTGCAGCCCTGGGTGAGAGGCCAAGATCAGAATTCAGCTGAAAGCCCAGAGAGTTCAAAGGAATGTCCTGTCCCTAAAACTTCCATAGCCAGCATGTAAGCAGTGGGCAAGGACTGGGGCTTCTGAAGCTCATGCTCCTTCCCCAGACCTGGCTGCCTGCCCCACCTACCATCCCTCCAGTTACATTTATAGAGCACTCACTATAGCAGGTACTGTGTTAGGCACTGGAGGTACACAGTGAGAAAAAACAAATCCATCCCAGTCCTCTTGAGAGGGGATGCTGATCTAAGAATCACAGAAATAGCTATAGAATTGCACTTGTGACGAGAGTTGGGATAGAAAGAGACACTGCTATGACAGTGTCCTGTAGGGGATCTTGACATGGCCCAGGTCAGTGAAAGCTTCTTTAAGTAAACAATGTTTGAGGGTAAAGGAGAGAAGGAAGGAGAAGAGGCTAAGTGAAGGGGGAGGATCATTCCAGGTAGAAGGAACAGCATGGACAAAGGCCCCATAACGGGACTGGAGGAATCCTACCCTTTCTGGAGCCCAGAAAGTGAAGGAAGCAGAGTGGACCATGTGACTGAAATGGGGCGGGGCCCAAACCACACAGGGCTTTGTTGGCCCTGGAAAGATTTTGGTATTTAGACAAGAACAAGACCAAAGACTGAAGGCCTCCTTTCTTCCCTCTCTCACCCATTTCTCCTCTCTCCCTTCTCCCCTCTCTCCCTTCTCCCCTCTGCTGACCACATCCCATTGCCTAGGCTTCTGGGTCCTCAGCCAGTCTAACAGCTGCTCCCAGAGCTCCTTTTCCTTCTCTCACTATCAGTCTTTGAATCCAAGATTTTTTGATCTGAAAAGGACTTCAGAAGTCATTAACTCTAGTCCCCTTATTTTACACATAAGAAAAATGAGACCTCAGAGAGCACAAAGGCCGTGGCAGACCTGGTCTCTTGACTTCCAGTCTCGGGCCCTGTGTGGATTGGAAAGGATGGAGTTGCACTCTCCAGTAAGGTAGCCCCTATTGAAATTTATATTAATTAAGTTAAAAAAAATTAAACATTCAGTTCCTTGTTCACCCTAGCAACATTTCAAGTGCTCACTATCTGTATGTGCCTGGTAGCTACCATATAGGACATCACAGATGCAGAACATTTCCATCATTGCAGACAGTTCTGTTGGACAGTGCTGGTATTTAAGCTTGATATAAAAAAGGAGGAAAGCGTGGTGAGAGTGGAGAATTCAAATAGCTTCAGTTCATTTTGCCCAGGGTGGGAGTGGGCCATGATCCGTTCCTGAATTCTGGCTGCAGCCTCCTCATAGGCTTGGGCTGGTACTGTTTCCTGTCACTCACTCATTTTGCAAATAATCATTGCACACCTGCTATGTGTCAGGCACCAAGTTTGGGGCTGAGCATGCAGCAGAGAATTGGACATTGTCCTGGGGGGAGATGGATGCTTTCACCACTAAGATGCAGTGAAGTTAGGGCTTTGAGGACATGACATCTAACCTAAGACCTGAAAATGAGTAGGAGTTAGCCAGGTGGAGATGGAGGTGGAGGTGGGGTGGGAGGAGGAGGGGAGGGTAAAGGGAAAGTGTTCCAGAGAGAAGGAATAGCATGTGCAAACCAAGATAGTGTGTTCTAGGGGGTGCACGTAGGACCACAGAAGAGAGATGAGGCTGGAACAGTGGGCAATGGCCCCCTCATGAAGGGATTTGTGAGCCAGGGCATTGGGGGGCATGGAAGGGCTTGGGGCCACGGGAGGTACCTCTTTGGCTCCCTGCCGATGCCTGGCATTCCCAAGGCCATTTAGACCTGGAGCTGGGTGACTGGCTGGGGAAGGCCAGTCTGTGCCCCACTTGGCTGTGGGGTGGGAAACAACAAAGAGTCGTCTGTGATCATCAAAATCACAGCCGCACTCTTGACATACGTGATCTACTTTAATCCTCACCACCATTCTATGAGGTAGGCACATTTTTTATTCCAATTTTTAAAATGAGAAAAGTGAAGTTCAGAGACATTAAGTAGCATCCCCAACGGGTGGTGCAGCTGGGGTCCAAGCCCACGCTTGACCAACGGAACCTAAAGCCTGAGCTCTTGATTCCTCCAGTCTTCATTCCAGCCTGCTCCTTGGATACTCCTCCGTACACACTGCACATTCTGGTCAGAGTATACTGTTCACTGTTCACCGAGCTGGCCCTTCATGCCTCTGGGCTTTTCACATGGGGTTCCTGCTGCCAGGCCTGCTCTGTGCATCTTCCTCTGATAAAGTCCAGTTTGCCCTCTGCACCCAGCCAAGCAGTCAGTCCCCTCCACGACTAGGCTGCCTTGGGTCTCTCAGACTCTCCTTCTCCCTCTGCCTTCTAGGGTGCCACCCACCAAGACGGGCTGTCTGCCCATCCAAATGGGTTCTCACACCCCTGAGGGTACCAGCATGTGTACCAAGGGGAACCCAAGGTCACAGGATACCTGAAGCACTCATTATACTATATGATTTGGTGGATAAAGCTAGATGACTCTAAGTACACTTAAAACACCTCCCCCCCCCCAAATTATAGCAAACATGGACACAGTATCAGAAGAATGTAAATTTGCATGAATTTTTAAGATAAAATATGGGGATTTCAAAGACATTTTCAGCTTGGCTGCTTTCAGCTGTGCCCCCAGTTTCCCCTAGGGGAAGCGGTTGTTTGCCTTTGCCAACAGGCAACTTGCTGGAAAAGTCTGGGAAGCTCTGGCCTACAGAAGGTAATGATTTGTTTATATTTCTGTCTCCTGCACCAAGGCAGGAGATCTCAAGGGCTGAGCCTAGATCTGATTCATCTGTGAGCCTCTAGTGCCCCAGCAGAGAACTGAGCACACACAGATGCCCTTAGAATAGTAATAATGATAATAGTACCAGTAATAGCTAACACCTATAGCACTTACAGTGTGGCAGGCACTGTTCTCAGTGCTTGACAAATATTAATTTAGTTAGTCCTCACAACAGCTCTATGATACTATTATCCCCATGTACAGCTGAGGAAACAGGTACAGAGAGGTTAACAGTCTTGCCCAAAGTGACTCAGCTAGTAAGTGGTAGAGTGGGTGTAACTTAGCTAGTCTAGCCCCACAGCCCACATTCATGCTACATTCTCCTTTATGGAATGTTCACTGAATGAGTGAATGAGTGAACTTGCCCAAGATAATATTTAAGAAATCTGTTTAATAACAACAAAAAAATGTGCTCAGTTTCCATTATTAAGTGAAAAAATCAGTAGTGAAATGTTACATGTAATTTGACTGCCACTATGGTTGCATAAGGAAAAGACTGTCAATAACTATATATACATCCACATTCCCACGGGCCATATTCTGGGTGATTTCTTATTTAATTTCTCCATCCTTGAAATTTTCTACAGCAATGTTATGTTACTTTTGTAATTAAACTATTATCTCACTATGAATTAGAAAATAACTAATCTTTATTAGAGAAAAGGCAAGTCTCTGGACATATAAATCTCCCTGAAATCCTTCCACTTTTATTCTCTTTTTTTGTTTCATCTTTTTACTTTCAAGTTTTCTGAGGTACTTTGTTTTCAATGGGTCTCTTCTATTTAGCATACTACGGTTTTCTTATTATTTTTTATTCAATCAGAGAAACTTTAGGTTCACTGACATATGTTTGGTTTTAGTTGTCATTTTATTTTATCTGCATTTAAGAAAATCATTTGTTATGTGAGCTGGATTTTCTTTGCATTGTATGTTTTTGTTCTGAAAATTTGGAGTTACTCTTTTGTTTTTAGAAGTTACTCTTCTATAGTTTAATCTGCAACTTGAGCTCATTTTAATCTACCATGAGCACTTACTATGGGCCACACACTGTGCTGATCATTCTTTTTTTTCTTAAAGAGTTTGTGTAATTTCTTTTTTTTTTAAATTTATTTATTTTATTTATATTTATTTTTGGCTGCGTTGGGTCTTCCTTGCTGTGCGTGGGCTTTCTCTAGTTGTGGCGAGCGGGGACTACTCTTTGTTGCAGTGCATGGGCTTCTCGTTGCGGTGGCTTCTCTTGTTGTGGAGCACGGGCTCTAGGTGTGTGGGCTTCAGTAGTTGTGGCATGTGGGCTCAGTAGTTGTGGCTCACGGGCTCTAGAGCTCAGGCTCAGTAGTTGTGGCTCACGGGCTTAGTTGCTCCGCGGCATGTGGGATCTTCCCGGACCAGGGCTTGAACCCGTGTCCCCTGCATTGGCAGGCGGATTCTTAACCACTGGGCCCCAGGGAAGCCCTAATCATTCTTATAGTGTTATCTAATTTTAAATTCCCAATAACCCTATAAAGAAGGTACTATGGTTATCCATTATTACACCTATTTACAGGAATGAAATGGAGGCTTAGAGAAGCTAAGTTGCTTCAGGTCACATGGTTAGTGAGTGGTAGACCTGGGATCACTCCCAGGTCTGATGCCAAAACTTGTGCCTTATCCACTGTTCTGTAGGCCCTTCTCTCTTCCCCAAACTTGAGGCCTGGGTTGTTGTTCCCAGGAAGTGGGGTTGGGGTAGTTTGTTGACACCCTTTCTACCTCAGAATAAGGCATTATGTAACCTCTTTATAACAGAGCCTGGCCAACACTGAAAGTTTCACCTTCTCCCCAGAGCCCAAATTCACCCAAGAGTGGTCCTAACTATCCTTGGGAAGTCAGTTCACTGTCTGGGTCCCCTTAATTTCCCCCAGCCCCACCCAGTTTCCTTACCTGGCCACCTGGTTGATGACAGGGGCGAAGTAGGTGGGCCCGTAGAGCTGCACTGTGCGCAGGCTCTGGAAGTAGCTCTCCAACACGCCCTCAATGCCCGCACAGTTGGGGTCCTCATCATTGTTGTTCTGTCAGGGAAGATGCCCTGCTGGGCTGATCCCAGCTCACTCTTTCCTTTTTCCATCGCTGTCTTTCATAGTCCCCTCCAAACTCCAACCCTGCTCCCCTCCCTGCTCTGCCACCTTCTCCTAGCTCCTCCTGCTCCTTGGCAGGTCCTTGACCCTTAGAAGAAACATAAGCAGAAGAATCTTGTCAACTTGGGTGGGCCAGATGCCAGGGCATGGAGTCTAGGTTCTGGCCATACCATACCAGGGGGAACTGGTGGGAGATCCGTCCCTCGGGAGGCAGCTTGGCCCCAAAGCCGTAAGCTGGGAACAGCTTGTCACTGTCATAGTCCTGGATGATTTCTCCCACGGCCTTGAGGGCCATGGCATAGGCGCTGAGCTGATAAGGACTCATGTAGTGCAGGGAGGTGGGCTGCAGGGGATTCCCTGTAGGGAAACAGGAGCCCCACCTCATGGTCATCTTGATGATCTATCAGTTCACCTGCCTATCATTGTATGCATCCATCCACCTATCCATTCACCCACTCTTTACCCATGTACTCCCTCATTATTTTACCCAGTCATCCAAATGTTCATTTGTCCATCTATCCATCCACCAACCCCTTTATCTATCCATCAGTTCATCCACCTACTCATACATCCATTCACCCATCCACTGGCCATAAATCCATCTTTCAGTCTACCTATTCATCTCCATCCGTCCGCTTCTCCATTCTCTTATCCAACTATCCACCCACCTAACCATCCATCCATCTATCCATCCATTCACTTGTTCACCTGCTATTTCTCTTTCTTTCCCATCCATCAATATAGCCATATTCTTTCATCCATCTATCCATCCCATTCATTCACCTGCCTGTCTATCCTCATATGGATCCATTCACCTGTCCACTCATCCACTTCCCCAACTTAAACATCTGAGCATTTGTCCACCCACATACCAGTTCATGCATCCACCTGTCTAACCCATTGTACTCATTCATTACCCATTTGCCCCCTCTGTTTATAAATCTATTTAGCCACCCAGTCATCCACCCATTTACCTATTCATCTCTCATTACACTCCTATTCCCTCCCATCCATTCATTTACTCATCTGCTTCTCAAGCTATGTAGAGCTATCTATCCTTTCAACTTTCTTTGATCCATTTACCCACTTATTTTTCTGTACCCTCTCCCACCATTACACCCAGTAATCTCCTCACGACACTCCTGCCCCAGGATGAGCCTGACTGGGCCTTGCCTCAAGCCTGGGCTTCCTGGGTAGCTTAACTCTTATTCCCAGGTCGGAATACAGGCCAATCCCTAGTGACTTCTTTAGAATTCCTCCGCACCCCATTCCCCCATCCATGCCTCACCATTGGAAGCTGTGAAGTCAATGGCTACTGTGAAGTTCAGCTGCGTCCTGTTGGGGAAATAGATGGATTGAGAAGTGAGGAACTAATAACTTACTATACCGGGATTTCTCAAACACTAGTATGCATATGAGCCACCTGGGAATCGTGTTAAAATGCAAATTCTGATCTGGATGATCTGGGTGGAGCCTGAGATTCTGCATTTCTAACAAACTCCCAAGTGAGGCAGGTGCTGCTGGCCCACTGAACACACTTTGGGTGGCAGAATTAAATGCCTGCTGCATGACATAATATGCACGATGTAATTTAATTTAACCCTTACTATCGTCCTGAAGTAGTACTTAACAGCTCCATTCTACACTGGAGAAAAGTGAGGTTTAGAGAAGACAAGTAACTTTCCGAGGTCTGCCTGCGTCCACTAAACCAAGCAGGATGTCCCCTACAGCCTGCTTATCGTTTCCCTCTCTCTTGGCTTCTCCCTCTTGCCTGGACATATCTTCTGTCTGGGCCCCAGTAAGGTTACTGGGGACACCTTTGAAAACCATTGGTCTGTCATCTTCCCAGGGCGGGCTGGAAGCTAGGGTTGAAAGGCAGCCCCATAGAGAGAACTAAGATGGGCGGCACTCTGCACTTTATAAAGCACTTTGTAGTCTGCCAAGTGTTTTAAAGTTTATCCTCATGATCTCTTTGGACCCTGACCATTAATGAATAGTAAAACTGAGGCTCAGAACTGGGAGTAACTCATTGCTGGGCTTTCAGCCAAAAGCTTGGCCTGTGACTCACCCTCCCTTGATGTAATCGACAAAAGTGAATTCAGAGTCCACAGAAAAGGAAAGCAGCGTCACCTGCGGGACAGAAGAGGCAGCCCTGCTACTTTGGAAAGTGTAGTTAGGGTAGAAAAAGGGAAAGAGGCACTTGATTTCACCCCCTACCCAACCCTGTCCAATTTCTGAAAGGGCAAAAAGGGGAAGCTGTCAGAAACATTTGGATTTCCAAAAGTATATTAAATTGGGAAATATAACTTAGGTTTTCCCCCAAAATCTGCAAAAGAGTAAATTTCAAAACAATTTCCTTAGGTGAGAGAAAAAATAATTAAAAACAAAACACAACAAAAACTTAAATGGTGCCACCTGGTATCCAACATTACTATATCCAAGTAATCTGTGCCAACAGCTTTCCCATACCCTCAACATTTGTCATGTCATGCTACGTCAGTGGGGATAGAGACAGAAGGATCCAGGGAGGGACAGGGCTCTAGGGAGTACTCACAGTTCCCGAGTTGACGTATTTCTTCTTCTTACATTTCTTCCGAGGGTTAAGTACCTAAGTGAAGAAGATAACAGTGATGGTGAGAAACAGAGGACGGGAACCACAGACTGAGCACACTAGGATGGAGGGCCTGGGCAACCTGGGCAGGGCTGGAGCTCTCACCTCATACACTGTGAACTGGTTCTGGGCCTTGCTCAGCTCTCTGTAGCTGGTGGTAAACTCACCGATGAAGTCGTGACTGCAATGAGACCAGAGGTGGGTAAGCAACAACTGCTGGTGGCTTGGAGCCATCTCTGAAACCAGTCTTTTTTTTTTTTTTTTTTTAAATAAACCATTAGAGTACTGGGAGGTAATCTCATTAGTTTTATTTTTTTTTAATTTATTATTATTTTTAAATTTATTTATTTTTGGCTGCATTGGGTCTTTGTTGCTGCTCGCGGGCTTTCTCTAGCTGCAGCGAGCGGGGCTACTCTTTGTTGTGGTGTGCGGGCTTCTCATTGCAGTGGCTTCTCTTCTTGTGGAGCTCAAGCTCTAGGCGTGTGGGCTTCAGTAGTTGTGGTGGGCGGGCTCAGTAGTTGTGGCTCGTGGGCTCTAGAGCGCAGGCTCAGTAGTTGTGGCGCATGGGCTTAGTTGCTCCGCGGCATGTGGGATCTTCCCGGATCAGGGCTCGAACCTGTGTCCCCTGCATTGGCAGGTGGATTCTTAACCACTGCCACCAGGGAAGCCCAAAACCAGTCTTTTATTTCCACTATCTGTGCCTCTACTTGGGCTGCAGGGCACTGGGGCTTGGGCTAGAAGAGGGACCAAGCTAAGGGGAAGAGAAGGGAAGAGACAGTGTACCAGGGAGACAACTGAGGGCATCAGTTTTACCCAAGGTCTTGGCATCTGTCATCAACCTTTCTGGCTCCCAAGGCTACTTTGGGGTTCCTAGTGAATGTACTACATATTTCAGGGAACTGTTTGTGTTAATTATAGGAGAGGGCAGTACTATGTGGGGCAGTGCTACCTTCCATCCCGGTCCCAGTCGTACACATCAATCTTCACTGTTCTGAAATGCAGGAGATAAACGTAGGCTGGGTGTGTATGATAAATCTGAGACACCCCCACCCACTTAACTATGCACAAATCATCTTCCAATCCACCCATCTGTCCTTCTATCAAACTTCCTCCCATCCGTCCTATCCATTCATCAGTCCATGCACATACCCAACTATCTACTGCCACTACCACTGTTACTACTACTACTACTGCTATTACTATACTTTACTATTGACTTTTTTTTTTTCTTTTGGCTGCACCGCACAGCTTGCGGGATCTTATTTCCCCAACCAGGGATTGAACCCAGGCCCTCCGCAGTGAAAGGGCAGAGTCCTAACCACTGGACCGCCAGGGAATTCCCTACAACTTACTGAGTCTTACTATATTCCTGGTATTGTTCTCAGCAATTTCACAGACTAATTTAATTTAACAATCATTCTATAAAGTAAGCACTATTGAGATAGCCTCATCCACCAGAGGGCAGACAGCAGAAACAAGAAGGACTACAATCCTGCAGCCTGTGGAAAGAAAACCACAATCACAGAAAGACAGACAAAATTAAAAGGCAGAGGACTATGTCCCAGATGAAGGAACAAGATAAAACCCCAGAAAAACAACTAAATGAAGTGGAGATAGGCAACCTTCCAGAAAAAGAATTCAGAATAATGATAGTGAAGATGATCCAGGACCCCGGAAAAAGAATGGAGGCAAAGATCAAGAATATGCAAGAAATGTTTAACAAAGCCCTAGAAGAATTAAAGAACAAGCAAACAGAAATGAACAATACAATAACTGAAATGAAAAATACACTAGAAGGAATCAATAGCAGAATAACTGAGGCAGAAGAACGGATAAGTGACCTGGAAGACAGAACGGTGGAAATCACTGCTGTGGAACAGAATAAAGAAAAAAGAATGAAAAGAAATGAAGACAGCCTAAGAGACCTCTGGGACAACATTAAACGCAACAACATTCGCATTATAGGGGTCCCAGAAGGAGAAGAGAGAGAGAGAAAGGACCCAAGAAAATATTTGAAGAGATTATATTCGAAAACTTCCCTAACATGGGAAAGGAAATAGCCACCCAAGTCTAGGAAGCACAGAGAGTCCCAGGCAGGATAAACCCAAGGAGAAACATGCCAAGACACATAGTAATCAAATTGACAAAAATTAAAGAAGAAGAAAAATTATTGAAAGCAACAAGGGAAAAACGACGAATAACATACAAGGGAACTCCCATAAAGTTAACAGCTGATTTCTCAGCAGAAACTCTACAAGCCAGAAGGGAATGGCATGATATATTTAAAGTGATGAAAGGGAAGAACCTACAACCAAGATTACTCTACCCTGCAAGGATCTCATTCAGATTCGATGGAGAAATCAAAAGCTTTACAGACAAGCAAAAGCTAAGAGAATTCAGCACCACCAATCCAGCTCTACAACAAATGCTAAAGGAACTTCTCTAAGTGGGAAACACAAGAGAAGAAAAGGACCTACAAAAACAAACCCAAAACAATTAAGAAAATGGTAATAAGAACATACATATTGATAATTACCTTAAACGTGAATGGATTAAACGCTCCAACCAAAAGACACAGACTGGCTGAATGGATACAAAAACAAGAACCGTATATATGCTGTCTACAGAAGACGCACTTCAGACCTAGGGACACATACAGACTAAAAGTGAGGGGATGGAAAAAGATGTTCCATGCAAATGGAAATCAAAAGAAAGCTGGAGTAGCAATACTCATATCAGATAAAATAGACTTTAAAATAAAGAATGTTACAAGAGACAAGGAAGGACACTACATAATGATCAAGGGATCAATCCAAGAAGAAGATATAACAATTCTAAATATATATGCACCCAACACAGGAACACCTCGATACATAAGGCAAATGCTAACAGCTAAAAAGAGGAAATCGACAGTAACACAATCATAGTAGGGGACTTTAACACCTCACTTACACCAATGGACAGATCATCCAGACAGAAAATTAATAAGGAAACACAAGCTTTAAATGACACAATAGACCAGCTAGATTTAATTGATATTTATAGGACATTCCATCCGAAAACAGCAGATTACACTTTCTTCTCAAGTGCACACAGAACATCCTCCAGGATAGATCACATCTTGGGTCACAAATCAAGCCTCGGTAAATTTAAGAAAATTGAAATTGCATCAAGCATCTTTTCCGACCACAGTGCTATGAGATTAGAAATCAATTACAAGGAAAAAAACAAAAAACACAAACACATGGAGGCTAAACAATATGCTACTAAATAACCAAGAGATCACTGAAGAAATCAAAGAGGAAATCAAAATATACCTAGAGACAAATGACAATGATAACACGACGACCCAAAACCTATGGGATGCAGCAAAGCAGTTCTCAGAGGGAAGTTTATAGCCATACAATCCTACCTCAAGAAACAAGAAAAATCTCAAATAAACAATCTGACCTTACACCTAAAGGAACTAGAGGAAGAAGAACAAACAAAACCCAAAGTTAGTAGAAGGAAAGAAACCATAAACATCAGAGCAGAAATAAATGAAATAGAAACAAAGAAAACAATAGCAAAGATCAATAAAACTAAAAGCTGGTTCTTTGAGAAGATAAACAAAATTGATAAACCTTTAGCCAGACTCATCAAGAAAAAGAGGGAGAGGACTCAAATCAATAAAATTAGAAATGAAAAAGGAGAAGTTACAATGGACCCCGCAGAAATACAAAGCATCCTAGGAGACTACTACAAGCAACTCTATGCCAATAAAATGGACAACCCGGAAGAAATGGACAAATTCTTAGAAATGTATAACCTTCCAAGACTGAACCAGTAAGAAATAGAAAATATGAACAGACCAATCACAAGGAAGGAAATTAAAACTGTGACTAAAAATCTTCCAACAAACAAAAGTCCAGGACCAGATGGGTTCACAGGTGAATTCTATCAAACATTTAGAGAAGAGCTAACACCCATCCTTCTCAAACTCTTCCAAAAAATTGCAGAGAAAGGAACACTCCCAAACTCATTCTATGAGGCCACCATCACCCTGATACCAAAACCAGACAAAGATACTACAAAAAAAGAAAATTACAGACCAATATCACTGATGAATGTAGATGCAAAAATCCTCAACAAAATACCAGCAAACAGAATCCAACAACACATTAAAAGGATCATACACCATGATCAAGTGGGATTTATCCCAGGGATGCAAGGATTCTTCAATATATGCAAATCAATCAATGTGATACACCATATTAACAAATTGAAGAATAAAAACCATATGATCATCTCAATAGATGCAGAAAAAGCTTTTGACAAAATTCAACACCCATTTATGATAAAAACTCTCCAGAAGGTGGGCATAGAGGGAACCTACCTCAACATAATAAAGGCCATATATGACAAAACCATGGCAAACATCATTCTCAATGGTGAAAAACTGAAAGCACTTCCTCTATCAAGAAGGATTCATCTATCCAACCAAACACCCAGCCATCTGACATTTGTCCATCTGATCATCCATTCTTCTACATAACCATCCACTTATATGCCCATCCATCCTTCTACCCACTCACCTATCTTCATACTGCCCATTTGTTAGATCATATGGTCAGCCTATCCATCTACTTTACACTCATCCACCAACTAATTCATCCACTAATCCATCCATTCCCTCTACCATCCATTCATCTGTCTATCCATCAATCTACCTGTCATTCCACCTGTTTATCCTCCTGCTTTTTCAGTCATCCCTCTGCCTCTCCAACCAACCACCAATCTCTCATATACCCATCCATCCTCTCACACATTTAGTCATACACCCATTAATCCACCCATCATCTGTCCCTCCACTAATCCACCCATCAGTCCACTCATCCATTCATCTGCTATCCATTCATCCATCTCCCCCTCTACCCACCCACCAGTCCTCTTATACACCCATCCATATACCCATCTATTCATTCACCAGTTTATCTATTCGTCTGACCACCCATCCATGTATCTGCTCACTCATTTGTTCATTTGCCCTTTCATCCATCCATCCATCCACCCACCTATTCATCCATGTGGCTATCCGTCTGCTTCCCCATGCATCCATCTCCATGACCAAAACTCTGTCTCACTGAGTAGGATCCTCCAACACTATTATGACCCTTCTACCTTCATTCTTGGGCCCAGGAACCCCACTCTCACGCCCTTGTCCCCTTACTCCTTAGCTTATGCTGAAGCAGACCTGTCATAGTCTCCATTGCACAATACCCGCACAGGGATGCTGAAGGGCTGCCACACAGGATTCAGCGTGTTTTTCACAACCTCCGTCTTGTGGCAGATGGTGAACCTGGAGAGGACAGGAGGATTGGAACCTGCCTTTGGGGTAGGACTGAGCCCAGAGACAGGGCCTGATACTCTTGGAGATTCAAGCACATATCAGGCGCTGCCTTGAGTGGATTCTGGGCTCAGGTCCTGGTGGAGTCTAAGATGTCCCAGCCTAAGAGCCCTAATGGGCCCATGGTCACAGTGGGGGCAGTGACTCACGTGCCATCCTCATTGCTCCTATAGAACACGAGGAAGGGGTCTGATTTCCCAAAGAAGTCCTTCTTGTCCAGCTTGTTTGCACACAGCTGCATGGTGGCAATATCCTATGGATGAAATAGGGCTATTGACACTCAAATTGCTCACAAACTCAGACAGCCCACTACAGGGAGTTTGGGGAGAGAAGAGAGCCTCCTGGGTCTAGTATGTGGCCCTTACTGACCCGACAATTGCTAAGCTCCTCTGCGGTCAGCAATATGGTCCCACACTTCTTGCCTGGTACACCCCTGGAAGCAGAAAAAGCCTCTTTGTGAGGGGAGGGGGGAGAGTAGGAAATAAGAATTGGGGTGGCCAATCTGGGATTGGGTAGGTCAGGGGATCCAATCTGTCATTGACTGACAGTCCCGAGTATGTCCACCTCTGTCCTAGGTGGCTTCTGGTGGGGAAAGACCTGACTTTGACTGGGGAAGGTTTCTAGTCTGGAAGGAAGGGGTTAACCTAGCCTACATGGACATCTCATAATGGTAGCATAGGAAAGAAATAGGATTTAGAGTTCTGGGCAAGTTATTTTCCCTTTCTTTGGGCCCTGGTTTTCTCTTTATTTAATGGGAATCTTGCCCACCTCTCAGGGTTGTGAAGAGATCAGAATGAATGCATGGAAGGAAAAGCAGTTGGTAAGCTTGGTAGATATGAAGGTGGTTCTCTTTCTCAAAGAAGACTCTTCATCTACGATACACCAGACACTGTTCTAGGTATGAATTGGCCAGTTGGCACTTTCCAGCTCTGCTAGACCCTGCCTTCAGGGAACTTCCAGGGGAAGGTGGGATGTCAAAGCCAATAGGCAAGTAGAGCGTGATGTAGCAATCCTAACGAGGGAGAGGAATTTCTATCCAGATCTGGGGCAAAAGGGCTGGTTTGTTAGGTCAAAGATGCTGTGCTTTCTGAAGACTGTGAAGAGTGAGATCAAAAAGTCCAGGGCAGCCTTATCTTCTTCTGACCCAAAAAGGGACACTTCCATGTGCCTGAAGGGTGCATACCAGGACACCCATCCCCAACTTGCCTTGGGTCTCCAAGCAGTCAGGGACGCTGTTGTTATGGGCCTGCAAACCCTAACCCCCAAGGAATCCAAAGTATGGTAGAGAGGAAGCTAGGTTAGGAGTATTCTCAGTTCAAGTTTTGACTCCAGCTTGCTATGTGGTTTTCCCCATCTTTAAAATGAGAATTTGAACCATTTCTTTGGCTCCTTTGATCTCTGACTCTCTGTGCTGTAAAAAGACAGAGTGTAATGAGTACAGGGACTCTTCACCTGCACATTCAGAACCGAGTCGCTGATCCTACTGCCTTCTCACTGTTCTTTGCTTCCTTAATGTTCTCCCTCATCACCCAGTGTGAATTCCAGTCACTCTGGACTATAATAATCACTCCCTTGCATCCTACTTCTTTTCCCTTGCCCTCTCTCACTTCTATATACTTATCTGGCAGAACCACAGCCCTAGTTAAATCCAATTCTCTGCCTAACCCGTATCACACCTGTGCAACTGAATATGGCCAGAGGAAAACACACATTCGTGCTAATTGCTTTCATTTTAAATGTGTGACCACAAACCTCAAGAGGGTCCTTAATCATACTGTACACCCCGAGTCCCTTCACTTTTCCAGTTCTGCGAGATGGCAGTTTCACTCTCCCTCCTCCCTCCTCAACCCAAAAAGCCTCCTCCTCCACCCTCACTCTCAGCCAATGACCTTGTTTCCTACTTCACTGACAAAACTGAAGCAACCAGAAGAGAATGTCCACAGACCCACCACGCACCTACCCTGCCTCCAGTATCTTCTCCAACACGAGGCCTTCCTACCGTTGCTATAAATGACTATCCATGTGCCTATTTACCCCTCCACTGTGTGTTACTTTCCACACCCTCCCTCTTGCCTGCACAGGGACGTCACTCTATCAACTCTCCCCCCTTTTTTTCTCTTTTGGCCAAGCCACACGTTATGTGGGATCTTAGTTCCCCAACCAGGGATTGAACCCGCACCCCCTGCATTGGAAGCGTGGAGTCTTAACCACTGGACCGCCAGGGAAGTCCCTCCCCTCTTTTTATTATGTCAAATTTTCAGTTTCTACTGGATCATTCCCATTAGCATACAAATATGGTATAATTTTTCTCATGTTAAAATATTACAAACCTATTCTTGCTCTCACTTCCCTCTCCAGCCACCCCTCCTTTTCTCTTCTCCTCTTCGCAGCAAAACTGCTTGAAAAATTCCTAATTCCCATTTCTCTCTTCCATTCTCTTCTAAACCTCCCCAACCAGGCTGTCACTCCCATCTCTCCTTCAAAACTCTGCTTGTCAGCGTCACCGGCGACCTCCATCTGGCTAAATCCAATGGCCAGTTCCCGATCCTCACCCTACCTGACCTGCAGCAGCATTTGACATGGTTGGCTGCTGTCTTGTCCTTGATACACATCCTTCACTTTGCTGCCAGGACAAGGACAGCACTACCTGCTCTCGGTTACCCTCCCATTTCACTAATGATCCTTCTCAGCCTCCCTTTCTAGCTCCAATTCGTGGAGTCCTGGATCTTCCCTCTCTCCTCGCTCCCTTAGTGATCTCATCTAATCTCATGCCCTTAAAGGGCACCTAAGATTCACGTTTCTTATTGCCTATTTGACATGTCCACTCAGATGTCTAATAAAAATTATGAAATTCAACATGTCAGACTGAACTCCTGGTTGACTTCCTCCCACAGCTTACTCCTCCCTCACTTTTTAAAAAAATATATCATTTACGGCAACTCCATCTTTCCATTTGTTCAGGCCAAAGGCCTTGGTATCATCCTCGACTCCTCTTATCCTCTCACATCCATATTCAATCTGTCAGGAATCTGTTGGCTCCACCTTCAAGATATATCATATCCAGAATCTGACCAATTCTCCCCTCCTTCACTGCTAGCACCGTGGATTACTTCTACCTTTGTCCACCCAAGGTTTAGTCTCAACCCGGCAGCATCCTTTGAAAGCAAGTCAGATCATATCAATCCTCTGCTCAGAACCCTCCAGTGACTTCCAACTCAGAGTAAAAACTAAAGTCCTTCCAGTGGCTACAAGGCTCTAACTGTCAATGCTCCAAACTCACCTTCTCCTTTCTTCCCCCTGCTCACGCAGTTCCACCCACACTGGCCTCCTTGCTGCTCTTTGAACGTATCAGACTTCTGCACTGGCAGTTTCCTCTGCCTGGAACATTCCTCCTCCAGATATCTGCACAGCGCACTCCCTTACTTCCTTCAGGTCATTGCTCTGAAGTTACCTCTCTAGGAGGCCTACTCAAGCATTCTGTTGAACACTGCAACACCTACCCACCCAGCATTTCCAGTCCCCCTAATTCTGCTCTACTTTGTCTTTATTCCTCAATACTTAATGTCTTCTAATATATTATGTAATTTAGTTATTTATTATGTCAGTTTTGTACTGTTTTTCTCCCCCTTCTGTTATATAAGCTCTCTGAGGGCAGGAACCTTTGTTTTGTTCACCATTGCAACCCAAGCCCCTTGAACAGTGGCTGACATACAGTGAGTATATGCCCAGTAGTGTTTGTGGAATGGATAAATCCCTGGTGCCTAGCACAGGGTATAGCATACAAAACGAGCTAATAAATATTTAGTGAGTGAATGTAATGTAAATTCCAGAGAACTTGATTTAGTGAGGAAAGCTTCCTGGAGGAGAAAGGCTTGGAAGTGGACCTTAAAGGTTGAATCAGACTTGGAAAAAGAAAGAAAAGGGTGAGGAAAGAGAGACAGAAGATCCATCAGGCCTGAGACTGACTTGAGCAAAGCCCTGGAGGTTGGATTTTCCCAGGAGGGTGATGGAAGCTATTGAAGGCCCCTGACCAGGGGAATCCCAGCCTCCATCAATACCGGGTCAGCTGTGTCTTTAGGAGGAGAATTTGGAGGCCCACCCTTCCCCCGCTCCCCTTCAGGTTCAGCTCACGTGAGGGGTCGCTCTACTCGGCTGCCCTGGCCTCCGATCACCTCTCCCAGGGCCAGGAACGCTTGTCCCAGGAAATCCTGCGCCGGGATACAGAGTCAGCGGGGCGAGGACCGGCTGGCGGCGCAGAGTCCCAGCCCAGCCCTGGTGACGCTGCTGCACTGACCACGGCGACTGGAGGCAGCGGAACCACGCGGCCGGGGCTTTAAAGGAGGCGCGGGGTCCCCAGGAAAACTGCCCTTCTTGGTCTCGCCATCACTTTAAGCCAAGATACCATCCCACCCGTCACCTTTCACACACCACACATGTCGCCCCCGCCCAGCCCCGTTCAGCCTCACCTTCTGAGGGTCCCAGCAGCAGTCGAGAAGGAAGAGTAGCAGTGAGTAAGAGGCACAGGCGGGAAACCGAGGCAGGAGCAGGAGAGGAGGGCAGGGAGGGCAGGTTCGGGGCCGAAGAAGGTCGAGTCGGGTTTGAGGGGGAGGAGGGTTCTAAGGAGGGTCGTTTAACACACACTGAGCGCCGCCTGTGTGCCCAGCCAGCCCATGAGTGAACGGTCGCTCACCGGTTTGGAGATGTTGGTTCTGGAGTCGACGTTGTACCTGGGAAGAGAGTGGGACCAACATGGGGCGGGGCTGGTGGGAGAGCCTGGAAAAGGAGTCGGATTTCGAGTCCAGGTTAAAATTGTGGGTGGAGGGAGGGGCAGCCTTGGACCCGAATTCAACCTGGACCTCCTTTGGGCAGGAGTCAGCGTCAGAGTGAGTCAGACCCGGGGCGAGGCCAAGTCCGGGGTCTGCTGGGGGCAGGGTCACGTCAGAGGTAGGGCTTGGGAAGGGGCGGAGCCAAATTAGGGAGAACGGTTGTGGGCAGGACTAGGCCTGGGGAGTGCACTGGGTTGGATCTGACCTAAGGGCAGGGCCAACCTAGACTTGTGGGCGGAGCTAAGGCTAGAGCCGAGCCCTTCAGAGTGCCACAGAACTGGGCCTGGGGGTGGAGCCAGGCCGGGGGCGGGGGGGGGCCGCGGAGGGGCGGAGCCAGCCGGAATTTCGGGCGGATCCAGGTCGGGGGGGGCGGTCCAAGCCAGATCCGGGGCGGGGCTCACACATCGAAGCGCAGGTTTTGCTTTTCCTCGAAGAAGTAGTCGAGGACGAATTTGCGCACGAAGTCTGGGTTCAGCGTGTTGTCGATCACCTCGGTCCGTCCGAACTGAATGGAGAGCGGAGAGTCAGCAGGTGATTCCCAGGGGCGGCTCCGGACTGGCCGAGGGTTCTAGGACTTACCTCCCGCCACTCTTGGCTGGCCCGGCTCTGCATGTAAAGCACCACCACTGCAAGCGGGAGCGGGGGCGGGGAGGGAAGGACTTCAGGTCGGCCCGCACCCCCTCCCCGCCCCTCAGTCTTTCCCGGACCCCAAGTTCCCTCCCTCCTGGCCCTGGTGCCGCCTACTGGGGTCGGACTTGGAGAAGGTGTCGAGGTCCAGCAGGTTCCTAGAGAAAGGGACAGACAGACGGACAGGGGGTGGATCATTCTGGAGCCCATCGCCTCGAACCTGCCCAAACACGGGCACCTGGGGAGGCATGGGGCTCACATCACACTCCCCTCGCCCGTTACTACCTCCGGCTTGGGGGGTGGGGTGGGGTGGGGGTGAGGGGGGCGGTCCGCGTTGTCAGCACCCTGGACAACACCGGAAATCTCCGCCCAAGAACCGTTTCTCTGCGGACTGGACTACCTCCAAGGGCCCAGGAAAGAGGGCTAGCCCCCAGAACTTTGCCCTCCTGGGGCGCAGATCCTACTGGACCCCCGAGACCCGTCCCTTGAAGCCGCAGGCTGAGCCCTCTTTTGTGGTTGGAGCTGTTCCAGGAACCCCCCTTCCCGAGTCCGCTAGCGACTCCCGAGTCTGCAGCCGCGATTTTCCTTCCCGAATGCTGCTTCCCCCAGCGGTCTAGCCCCTCTCCGCGTTAAGCCCCGGAGCTGGGTGGTGCTGGGGCAATGCCTAAGCCCTCCCCAGCGTGGCCCGCTCACCGGCAGGACACGGTAATTTCAATCTTGGTGGCCGGGACGCTGCGCTCAGAGGCTCCGCTGAGCGACATGGCTGGTCGGCTGGCCGGAGCTGCGGCAGGCTGCGAGACGGGGTCCGCCGGAGCTGCTAGGTGCGGCGGCGGGGTCGGCCCATGTGCCGCCGCGGCGCTGGCGGCGGAGGCTGCACTCCCTCCAGCCCTGCGCGCACTCTTGCTGCTCTCGCTTTCACTGTGGCCGGCGGCGCAGCGCCTCCAGATGGCAACACAGCCCCGCCCGGCCCTGCGGGTGGCCCCCATCCCATTGGAGCAGCCTCGAGCAGGCCAGGAACCTTACACAGATTCGAACTCCAACCCACGAGGTGGGAGAGTCCTCCCAGCGCGTTTCCCCGGGGCGAAACCCAGTGCCCCCCCCCAATCCCCGCGAGCTGTCCCCGAAGCTGAAGGGTTCCAGATACCTGGTGGGCGTTGGGGTCGATTCCTCTTCTTGAGCCGCTCCCTCAACAATCTGCTTTTCCTTCCCACTCCCGTCCTCCCTCCCTCAGTGTCTGAAGAGTTACACATTTGCGTGACCTTGGGCAAGTTACTTAACATCTCTGTGGCTCAGTCAGTTCATTAGTAGAATGGCCATTAATAGCACCTACTCAGGGTGTTGTAAAATTTCATCGAGAATAATCCACAGAAAGGATTTAGCACAGGGGATTGTACACAGTAAATACTCAAGAAATGTTCACCGGCATTATTTCCTTCTTGGCATTCACACCGATGACCTCTTTTGTGTTTAGAGTCAGAGGTCAGTAAATGGTGGCTGTTACAGCACTGTGCAAAACCTTTTGTCCATGTCCTTGAACCCGCATGACTTCATGGTGTTAAGAGATGCAGACACACTCTGTGAAGATGCAACCCACTCCAGGTCACACGGTAGGTGGTCAGCCAGGTCCATCCTCCCCACATCACCTACTACCTCCAAAGCCCTGGAAGCCAATCCCTCACTGAACGCAGGGGCTGCAGGTCACCTGTACCAGTCTGCTAAACTTGTTAAAAATGCAGATTCTCCCCACCCCCTTCCCAGCTAAATGAAGATCTCAGCAACTTCAAGTCTGAATTTCAGGCAGCTCTGGAAATCTGCATGGATAAACAGGCTCTCTAGGGGTGACTAGGGCCCACTCAGGCCTGAGGACCACTGCTCCCACCTTAACAGCCTGTGACTACATGTCCCCATCTCACTGGAGACTCTCATGGCTCAGGGGTTAAGGGGAACACCCAAGTCTCCAGTTCCCTTCCTGCTTCATCTGTACCTCTCCCCCCAGCAAAAAGAAGGACAGGGAGAACCTTCTAAATAACTCCACAAAGACAGGAGCCAAATGATAATGCGATAGAGTAGCTGTTCAAAAAGGCTTTGATTTCATTTTGTGATCTGTGTCAAACTGCCTCATTCTCAGTGCGGGTGACCCCTCCTCCCCAGGAGACGAGAATGGAAAGTGGGGGTCTTTTGTGAAGTCTCGGCCTCCACAAAGCCCCAGGGAAACCCCACATAGTTCTGAGAGTTGACAGGAATCCTGGCAAAGACTAAGGTGGGTGGGAGGCAGTGACAAGTAGGGTGGTGGACACCAGTCAGGAAGCTGGGGTGGGGGAGAACCCCGTCCTTGGCCCTGCTCAGCCTTGGGGCTGCCATGTGCATGATGGAGAAGGGGAGATTTCCCCCCACCTTGAAGCACCCCTTGGCTGGGCACGGCTTTGATTCCGCTTAGGGCTCAGGTGAGAGAGGAGCAGGAAGCTGTCATGAGCTGGCTGCTTCATAAGGTGCTGCTGCTGGTGCCCCGGAGTCCAACACCACGGACAAACTGCTCCAGCAGGCCGATGGCACCAGAGGGACTGGGGGCTGCTGCCCGAAGCCCCACTGTGCTGCTGTAGGCAGCCAAGAAGGCTGAGCGCACCTCCTGTAGCCGAGTCTCCCGTTCACTCAGGGCTGTAAGCCTGTGCGGAGGGAGGGAGGGAAAGAGAGAGAATGAATGCATTACCCTGGGGCAGGATCCAACATTCTCATCCTTCCGCCACACTGCCTATCCTTCTGCATTCCTCAGTAGAAGGCCAGCATCTGCCCCGTGGCCATACTACCCTTGTGGTTCAGGCCCCAAATATGTGGCCCTGTTCCTCTCTTAAACTCTCTCTCAGCTCTCAGGCTGCTGTTCCTACCTGGAGAGGCCAGAGTCCTCACCTTCAGTCACTGCATTCCCCGGGTAAACAGCTAGGAAGGTGCTGGCTTTTCCAGCAGGATTTCTTTTCTCATTCTACCTGCTTTTCCTTCCCTGGCCTCTACAGGCACTTATCACAAGTCAAGAAGGGGAACAACAAGTGTGAATTCCACATAAGGCTGTTTGATGACTTGAAGAGTCTTTAATAGAAAAGGCCTGAGATACCAGCCACGCCCAACCTCTGGACTCAAAGTTACACGAAGTCTAGGGGTAGGAGGGACACGGAATTAAAGGAAAGGTCACAGACCCACATGAGATGAGCCCTCACGTTCCCATCCACCTAAGCACCAAGACCAGCCCTGACCACTAACTCACTCCAAAATTTCCCCTAAGAGACCAATCACTGGGTAACCCCTCCTGCAAATTTGTTAGAAGCAGCAGCAATATCCCCAGTTCCCAGGCCCAAATGACTTGCACCTAGGGCCTGGGGTAGCACATGGAGATATGGGGTAAGTGAGTGTCCAGGGGTAAGTATGGGGAGAACAGACCCAGGGAAAATAGATTGGTGGGAGTGGGGGGGTGTGTGTGTGTGAGAGAGAGTGAGACAGTGAGAGTGAGAGAGAGAAGCAGCTGCAGCAGCAGCAGAAGCAGGTTGTAGGGCGAAGGAAAGTCAAATAGCTCTAGCAGCAGCGCTAAGAAAATGGGGCTGATACTGGATTCCTGCAATACCATGAACAACTCCGAAGTCTCTCTTGGCATGTGGGGGATATACGTGGCCCCAGATTTTCTTTACTTCCTAATTAGGTTTTACATAGGCTGGAGACCATGTGTGCTTCTTTAGCTTTTCCTGAGAGCATATAACCAGGAGAAATACAGATAGTAGTTCATATTCACAGGGAATATCTAAAGGTCCATATGTATGCATTCTCATTGCCCCCTATTTTTAGGAGGCAGAAAGGGGAGAGATCACAACCTATTTAGAAACAAGATAACTGGAGCCCAGAGAGGGTATGTGATCCACTTGAGAACATATGGCAGGCAGAGACTGGAGCTACCATAGTGCCATTCCCTCTCAAGAGATGAGCTAGCAGGCTCAGAGAAGTCAAGGCTGATATCCCAAGACAGAGCTGGTAAACATATTGGTTTTTTTTTTTTTTTTTTTTTTTTTGCCATGTGGCATGCGGGATCTTAGTTCCCCAACCAGAGATTGAACCCGTACCCCCCTGCAGTGGAAGTGCAGAGTCTTAACCACTGGACCGCCAGGGAAGTCCCCAGAGCTAGTAAACATAACAGCTAGGATTTGGATTAAATTCCTCTGACACCAAAGCCAAAGCAGTGAACCCACATACTATGTGACCTCACCAGGAATCAACCCTGACCCCATGCCCATCCTGCAGTCTTGGAGGCCATGGGATCACGGAGAACCTAGCCCTCCTCTGGGAACCACCCCTAACCTGAGGGTTGGCTGGGAGCACAGAGAGCTACCCAAGGCATAAATTGTAGGATCTGGGGCTAGAGCTGCCCGTTTCACTGGCTAATACCAGGTAAGTGAGGGGTGCTATTAAGCAGGGGCAGAGATGTCTCTGCTTCCTCCAGAGATGGCTCTTAGGCTCTCTGGCTGAAGTAGGAAGAGCCTACAGAAAGGTGCAGACAACTATTTCTTTAATCCTCAAAAATCTAAGAGATCTTGTTTCTGGCTTAAGGGCCTGGCTATAGAGAAGGCTGTACCAGGCACCAGTGGCCCCTGAAGTCCTTGGGCTACTCCCTAGCTGCGGGGCCAGGGCCTGTGAGCACCATCTAGGAATCCCAAGCTCTGGCCCCTGCTTGCACTCAGCAGGAATCCTTCTCGCCCTCAGCAGGAATCCTTCTCAACTCCCAAGGGCAACTTGCCTCCAACCTGTCAGCATGGGAGGGTATGAACTGGATTCTGGTGGTGGTGATGAACACCCAGCACCCAGTGGGGAGGTGAAGGCCCTTAGGCAACCACAGACCAGAAGCAGATCCTGCTCCCCAGGCCACCGGAGGCTCTCCCCGCCTGACATCTGTGAAACAGCAGCGCAGGCAGGGGGCAGGCGGCAGCCAGAGAGGCAGCTGCTCTGCTAGAACTGGAAGTCCAGCACTGGAGCTTTGGAGGGAGAGGATTTTACAGGCTTGGGCTTTGGATGGGCATCCCTGGCCAATTTTCTTTCCTGACCAGAGACAAAAGCAGAGTCAAAAGGGGGGAGGGGACAGCAAGGAACCCTCGGTTCTGCTTGGGAGCACAGCCCTCGGGCTAACCCAGCTCCGTTCTGGCTCTGGTCTCCACCATACACCTACTTTCACTACTCCACTGTTCTGCTTTCAAAGGGTTCTCATGTCAGGCAAAGCCTTGGACAGAAATAGAATCTTTTATAGCTAGAGTCCAGCCAGCTTTCCCTAAGGGTGTGTGCCCCAAGAGACCCACGGATGGGTTTTAGAGGCCGGGGAGAGTGAACACACTCCAACGCACTTCCTGGGCAGTCCATCAGGCCTCCTCCATACCTCAGGGTCCAGGAGCAATGAGGTATACTTAGCTGAGACACTCGGGAGGGGCAGGGAGCCCAGGCCAGCTCCCTGGGGCCTGCTGCTGCCTCATTCCTAGCCAGCACTCAGTGGCTCACCAGCTTTTGATACGGGCAGGGTGAGGGGCGGGGCATCCTGTCTTCTCAAGCAAGACACTTACAGACAATTGTTAGGGAGCTCATCCGGGAAGCTGAAAGGGAGAGAGGAGTCTGTGTGCAGGGCAGCCCGTTCCTGAATACTGCCACAGCCTGTTACCATCTGCCAGCTGCCAAAGTCTGTGGAGAGAGAGGATCCGGGCAGGGGATGGTCCACTGATCTGGGGCAGAGAGGAGAGAGAGGGGAGATGATGTGGTCAGTCATATGCCTGACAGGGGAGGCCCTGGAAGAGTGGGGCGGGGAGGCTATGGTGGCCCTGGGACCGGGCCACAAGGGTCTGTTGGTAGAGCATCTGTAAAGTCAACCATTTTCTCCAAAAGTACAAAAACAGCTGGACAGGTTATGACCAAGACAGAAGAGTAAAAACCACAAGGCAGGGACTTCCCTGGTGGCGCAGTGGTTAAGAATCTGCCTGCCAATGCAGGGGACATGGGTTCGAGCCCTGGTCCGGGAGGATCCCACATGCCGTGGAGCAGCTGGGCCCATGCGCCGCAGCTGCTGAGCCTGAGCTCTGGAGCCCACGAGCCACAGCTGCTGGGCCTGCGTGCCACGACTGCTGGGGCCCACGTGCCTGGGGCCTGTGCTCCACAGCGAGAGGCCACCGCAATGAGAAGCCCGAGCACCGCGATGAAGAGTAGCCCCCGCTCGCCGCAACTAGAGAAGGCCCGCGCACAGCAACAAAGACCCAACGCAGCCAAAAATAAATAAATAAAATAAAATAAATTTATTAAAAAAAAAAAATAGACCACAAGGCAGGCTCAGCTGTGAGGACAATGCATCATGCAAAGACTTACAGGAACAAAAGAACAAGAGCAAAGCATGGTGACAAAGGTGACCCAGCAACCAAAGCCTAGGATCAGGGCATGCCTGCTCTGGCTGACAAAGCAAGTAAAATCTCAACAGCACCAAAAGGAGGGGAGAAAGGCTGAATGCCCCAGGAACCTGGGAGGCAGGATCACCCCACACTCCCTGGCATGTAGATTGGCAGACTGGCAATGCAGAACCCAGGGCCACTGAGGTCCTATGGTAGAGATGGGAGAACAAGCCTCTTGGGGATGGTGCGGGCGGTGACCTAGATGGAAGAGGAAGGTGACGGGAGCCCTGAGCCCCGCCCTCCTCCTCTGCAGCGCCTTCCAGGAGCCAAAGTTCGTATTCACAAGCAACAACCCAGCAAACTCACTGGCTATGCCCAGAGGGAAGGAATGAATCAGGCAGCCAACTTGACAACTTCATCAGGCCTTTTTCAAACAGAGGTTTGGGGGGTGCGGGGAGAGGAAGCCTGTATTGGGAATCTACCACTGCCACCACCTCCCCACTCACAGCCCAGCCTTCTCTGCTGTCTCTGGACAGTAGCCCAGCTGGTGGGGGAGGAAGGGAGGAGATAGGGAAACATCAAACAAGGCCCTTCCATCAGCTACCCCAGGTCCCAATCCCCAGAGGTGCATCATCTTTGATGCTTGACCCTTTGTTCTTTAATTCAAGAATAGCAGAAGGTGCTCCTGTAGGGACCCAGAAACAGAGCAGAAGCATGAATAGTGGTACAGGGGGTGGGAAACTGAAAAATTAATTGACCTTGGCCCACCCAGTTAGCTGGAGTCAAGGGCTCCTAGACTGAGGTGACAGTCCCCATGGGTCCCCAGGCCAGCCTTATCCTCAAGTAGTTGCCAAGCTGAGTGCAGCTCTGGCCAGCGCTGCATCTCTGCTGATCGTAAATCATCTCCTTCTTAGAGGCAGGGAAATGGCAGCCCAGACAGGTAAGGACACTTGCCCAAGGTTCCACGGCTAGAGAGTGCAAGAAGAGATTTTTAAAGCCAAGATTGATTACAGATTTGTCGTACAACAGAACCACCTTGAGACCAGGGAAAACAGCTAGCTTTCTACGTTAAAGCCGCCATCAATCGGAGCCCCCCTGCAACATAGAGACTTGCCATATTCATTGCTCCTGCTCTACTCTGGAAGGTGTATGACAGCAGCACTGGGGATGAGGACAGGCCGTGGTCTGCTACCTGGTGGAAGCCCTAGTGACTGACAAAGCAGGGCTTCCTTCTTCCTACGTGGAGAAACTTGGTAGGGTTCAGGCCAGACACTGTATCTCTGGTGATCCTGAACTGTCTGTAAATCAGAGACAGCTGCCTACATGCAAGAGCAAGCTACACGCCACCGTGTGGTGCCTGCCCTGTGCTTCCTCTGGGTCATGCCGGTCTTGCTTCAGTCAATGCAACCCCTCTTGAGGGCAGCCTGGCTCCACAAATCTCACCTCTTGCTCAAACTTTAAGGTAACGTAGAGTTTCTTTTCCAGTTTTCGGGAAAATAATTGCTAAACAGCAGAGTGTTGAGGGAATGAAAGTAATGTGAAGTAGAGGAGGCTGGGTAGGATGAGGGACTTAAGGGGCAGGGAACATGGGGGTTTCTTAGGCTCCTAACCCCACTCCCCAGGGCTATCAGAGACTCACACTTCCAATGGGAAAATGACAGATGGAATATGGTTACAGAGAGGTTCCCAGCAAGGGCTCTTGGTCTCCTAGGCTAGTCCCTTCCCTGTACTTCCCGTGTCCAGCAGGTAGCACCCCCAGGCAAGAACCATGCTTGAAGCAGCCAGGGGACAGCTGTAGTATGGAGAGGGCAGCACAGATAACAACAGGGCGCATGATCCCAGGGGTCACAAAGGAATCTCAGCAAGCAGCCAACCATCTTTTGCATCTTTTTCAAGAGTGAGCACACAGGCTCCAAATCAATCTTCGTATTTGAGGCTTTTGTCAAGGAAAGGGTTGCAAAGCAACCATTGCGTTCCTGGGTTTGAGAGCAAGGGGCTGTGCTAAGCAGAGAGGTCCTTGTAAGTGCACATCTGGAGTAGCTGGCTAGAGAGGGCACCTAAAGATGACAGGGAACAGTCACGAGAAGGAAGCACCTGCACCTGCCGAGTGAAAGAAGGAAGGAAAACTTTCAAGTTAGCCCCAGTACACAGGTAACGCAACCAGCCTTAACAAAACCCCATGCTCTTCTGCCCTACACCCTTACTCGAGTGCAAACACAGCATCTACCTCCACCGATCTACCTACAGGACTGGAGGGCACACGGGGCCAAGCCGCCCTCAAACTGGACAACTGTGGAGCTGACAGTGCTTCCAAGGTCATCCATCCACATCCCCAGGGCCCAGACCTCTGCCCAGGAGGCTGGCTTCTTGGCAACATTTCACTCCCTTAGATGGGTATGGCCTAAGCCCCTCTTCACAGCACCAACAGAGCTGAACCGCCTCACCTGGCCCCACACCTGCCAGACCCCTGCTGTGGGCCAGCTCAGGCAAGTGTGTTTTAGCTGGTCCTTTTGGAAGGGGTTACAGGAGTACCCACACAAGCAGAGCTGGCCCAAGCCACACAGCTGAGGTGAGGAGAAAGAGGTCTGGCCTGAGGTACCTGATCTGGCCTTTTACCTAGCTGCCCAGTGCCCTGACACAGCCCATAGTCCTTCAGAAATGAGACTGATAAGGACGGATCTGAACCACAACTACAGTTTACTGAGCATTTCCAGTACTCATGGAAAGGATGAGTATTACTATATGCCAGGTACTTTGCTCCATTATCTCACTTAAACCCAAACTTATGGAGACCAGGATCATTACTCCCACTTTAAAGACGGGATAAAAAAGACTGAGCTCAGAAGGTAAGTGTTTTTTCCAAGTCACACAGCTACAAGCGGCAAAGCTGGGATTGAAACCCAGGCTGACCAAAACCCATGCTAGCCGCATAGTACACTGATCTTCCTTCCTGATAAGGGATGGTGGAGGCCTCAGGGATTGGCTCAGGGATGGACACGTAACTTCCAACTGGAATAAAGCACAGAGTTTCTTATCTATGGTTGGAAAAGAGGCCTTCACGTGATCCCTGGATGTGAGAAAGGAAGCACACGGAGTAGCTGGCCACCATTAGGGAAGCTGGCCAGAAGACAAAGCTAGCATGTAGAAAGAGGCAAGCAGAAAGAACCATAGGGAAACGGAGTTGGAACCTTGATGAAGCTGTGCCTGAAGGCTGCATTTTTCCAACGTAAACCAACAGTTTTCCTTTATTGTTTAAACTCTTTTGAGATGGATTTTCTGTTATTTGCATCTAAAAGCACCTGATCTGACAGCGCACAGAGAGGGCAAGAAGGTTCACAGCTAGGAAGGACCTGGGCAGTTAGTTGCCCATTTAAGCCTCTGATGAGAAAAAAGAAACCCAAAGCTATCAAGTGACATGTCTGAAGTCATGCAGGGAACGAACATTTGAGCCAAGACCCAGAATTCTAGCCTTTCAGAGAGCCTGAATGTCACCTAATCTGTACCTACCCCCCACCACTACCAAGCCTCCAGCTGATGGTCCCACAGCCTCTGCCCAAGTGAAAGCCTCCAGGAATGGGGCCTTAGGGAAGAATCCTTCCGTTCAACAAGGGCCTGACCCCACGGAACAAGTGACTTCAGAAACGGCTAGGACAAGATTCATCAGATTTGAAAAGTCATCGGTTTCCCTCAGCCTGGATTTCAGGCATTGGGGTATGTGTGTGTGTGTCTGTGTGTCTGTGTGTGCGGTGTGTGTGTTTGTGTGAACCAGAGACCTGTGCTTTCCTGCAGCAGCCCAAGGAGAAGTCTTTTGGGGCTCCAAGTTTTCTCTTATGGGTCTCAAGCTGGCAATGCCTTTAGGCTTCGCACCGCTCATCTCTGGTCTGGAGCTGTGGCCCCATGGGAGAACACATCAAACGTTAAGACAGGAACCCTATGTGTTACAGAAAGCAATCCGGTTTCTCTGCCTCATTAAACATAGCCGGGGACAGAGCCCATTGCTCATAACAAGCAGTTAGTAGGTGGTGAAGGATGCGGAAAGAGAAGCTATCTGGGCAGCAGAGTTGGCGCCTATGTTGTCACTTAGCTAACCAACCAGGCCGCTGGATGTCCCTCAGCCAAGTTCATGTGCTCTTCAGGCAGCTTGGCTTCCAGCTGGGCTCAGTGGTAGCGCCATCCCTCCTCAGGCACGGACAGTGCTATGCTAGCAACCCCCATCCCTAAAGATGTCTGACTCTGGAGCAGAGACCAACACTACACACGGAGCTGGGCACTTTACTGACCAGGGCTCGGAGAGGCATGTGAGCACTGGTCCTGCCTCTTCCCAGTCCCCAGCCCTACAGATGATGAGAGATTTAACAATGGTCCAGAAACGCAACTCAATTAGAAGCTGCTGCAGTAGCAGCTAATGATGCACAAGAGCCACCAGTCTTGCCAGTGAAGGGTATGGGGTTGGGACTGGATAAGAGTCAGCACCCCACAGAACTTTCTTCTGAATCCGACACCTACTTCGTAACTTTGAACAAAGCTTCACCAATTCTTTTCACAGGGAAGTCCTACCTTAAAAGAGATATGCTTGTAGAACTTGGGAATGTGGAGCATAGGAAACCCAGAGAATTCACATTGTAAGGGGAATTTCGGCCGTCACAGATAGTTTTACTAAAGGGTTTCTTTCCACACAGTTCCCTCTGCTGCACTAAAAAGCTGATTGGCTGTTGTTACCTAAGAGAAGCAGGAAAGCTAATGACAGGATCCCTCAGGCACTTTAAGATAAGAGAGACTAAATTAATTTTAATGTTAATGGAAATATGTAATTATAATTAGAATGCTCCAAATCTGAATAAAGTAGTCTTTCAAATCCTCTGGCAAACAAGCAGCCAATCCAGAACCTTGTCACCTGGCCAGCCCAGCCTGGCTACAAGCAGGCACTCCCAGAATAAACCAGCAGAGCCATCAAGCACCTCACAGCAGTCCACCCCACGCCTTTCCAAGGTGCCCCATTTTGGTCCAGTTATTCCAGCCTCCTTCACCAGGCCCCAGCTCACAGGGCCGTGAGATCAGGAGGACACCCCCAAACCTCCTCAGCCTCCTGGACCATCCTAGACCAGCCATAAGCATCTGAGCCCCCAGTGCAGGCAGATAACCACTGGCAAGACCGAGGGAAATGACCACAAGATCGGAACTAGGATCTTTTGTCAGGAAGAAGGGAATGACAACAAGCTAAGGTGTATGATGGGGTGCTGCCTCAGTGGGGGAGCCCCCAACAATTGGACAGTTAAGACCAGGGAGGACCCAGGGGACAGGAGGAATCTCCTGGTTTCCTTCCCAGTTGTCCAGCAATGCTGCACAGGCAGAAAAGGAGGCAGGGAAGAGGAGCAAGAGCTCCAGCCCAGAAGAGCAAGGGTCACACAGTGCCGCGGCAGGCCCACAGCGGCCCTGAGGCAAGCTGCACAGACAAGCGCGGTGGCACAGAGCATGCGGATGAGCACGGCACGTGGGCTTGTCTGCTCGGCACCATCTCCGCACAGCTGCCTCCACCAAACCCGTGGGGACAGAGGGGTTGTGGACTTTATTTAACAGACTCAGCTACAGCGCTGACGGACACGGCAGTGCTCCGAGTTGAAGGGCTCACCTTCAGAGGTGAGCACACAGGACCCCTCTGGACAGTGCAGCTCCTACTCACCCAGAGCTGATCCGCTCAGCCTGTGTGGGGAGGGTGCTTTTCCCCACCTTCCTCCATTGCTTGCTTTTGCCCAGAAAGGAAAAACCAGAGGACGGTGATGGGAGGAGAGTTCCCAAAGTTTCAGGGTTTTCCTTGTGATAAGCTTGTGACCTTTGGGTTCAGTTTCCTCCTTGGTAACATGCCTGCCACAAGGAATGACCTGAAATTCTGGAGCAGTATCCAACAGAGCTGGGCTTGAATCTGGAGTGGACTTCAACGCTCACGATCTTTCTGCTAAATGTCTTTTCTCCCTGGAATTTATTAAGGACCTCTTAAGTCGCACACTTCTTTGTTCTCTTCAGAAGGGCCAGACATTCTCAAGGCCTTAGAAAACAAAGTAATTCACAGGACTCCTTCCCTGGCTGTATGACATGGAAGAAGTGTTAAGGGGTCAGCTAGGAAATGCCTCCCCCAAATGCCAGGCCATCCCTCAATCCTAAGCCCCTGGCCAGCGCTCAGCTTTAACCTCACCAAGGAAACATCAGTTCTGCAGCACACTCCAGCCACACCTGTCCATCCTGGCTGAGCTGCTCCCTTTCCAGATGTGCAGGCCTGCGAGGGTTGCCCCAGCCACACACATCTAGCCTAGCTCCCTGCCGTCTGTCCTCTTCAGGGCCCCACCCATTCACACGAGGAATGGGAGAGCCAGAAGCACCTCGGAGGATCTAGCGCCATCTCTTCAATCAGAATGTGAGGTCCACAGGGGGGCTGAGACCTGGCAAAGGCGATGGGGAGGGGCAGCCCCAACTCCCTGCCCATCACATCACAACTACTACACCTTCTGGATACCCATCTGCCAGGGCTCTGGGAAGGGGGAGTCTCAAACCACTCTGCGAACCAGCTCCTGCTCTGTATCCAAACATTAACCCATCCTCCAAACAGTGCGCGAGCCTCCAAGCTTGTCGATCCCCTCTGGCCTCCTGGGTACACTGCCCGCCAGGCCGCATGCCCTGGAACCCCCCTCTCCAGCCTTATTAACAGGGAAGGGCTAGCCATCCCACCATTAGGACTTTGGAGGTCCTCACCTGGGCTTGGGGACCTCCAGGGGACTGCTACCCAGCCTGAAAAAGTTGTCAGAATGGTTCGAGGACGAGGAGCTGGAGGACTTGGCTTCCACCAGCCCCTGGTGGGAAGGCAGGCGGTCCTCTGAGAGCTGCGGCCGGTTCCAGAGCACACTCTGTGGAGAGGATGAGTGGCTCTTCCTCCTGCAGTGGAAAGATAGGGCTGCTGGCTAAGGGGCCACCTCAGGCAAACCCTCTGCCCACTTGTACTAAATCTCAGGGCCCACTTTTTACTTGCACTGGAAAAATGCCACATGGGAGTGGGCATACTTCAGCACTCCCTTGGGCTCGGCCATGGGCAGCGAGAGCTGGGTCTTCACAGAGGGACTGTGACGTCTGAACAAAACTGGCCTGCTGGCCTCAGTGCACATGCTGGAAAACAGATTCTTAACTAACACTTTAGTAACTGACCTTCCCTGCTAATGTTATACAAAATATTGAGCCCTTTGTCCAGGGGGAAGGTCATCTGATTCTCAAAGGAGCTGACCCTCAACAAGCTCCCAATTCCCAATCATTATTTTGTACTCATCCCTTTTTTCTTTTTCTAAGCTGGCCCCCCACCTCCCAGGCAAATGGTACAAGGGAGCACCCCCAGGAAGTCCCTTTAGCACCAGCGCCCCTCACCCGACCCTGTCTTCCCAGCCCTGCAGCTTCCTCCTTCATCCCGCAGTGCCCCCCACCAACCAGATGGCTGGCCTCTGAGGCCCAGTAGAGACAGCAGGGCATGGAGCTCAGCTCTCAGGCCTACTGTCGGGGGCCCCTTTGTTCCTGGGGCTCCCTGGAGTTGGAGCCCTGGCTCACAGCTGTTAGCAAGCTTAGTTCCAGCCTGGCCCTCACCAAGCTGCCTGAGTCTGTGCTCCTGCAGGGACCAGCTCCACAGTCTCATAGGTGAAGCTCCCGGCGGCTCCTGGGGAGCTCTCCATGACCAGAGAGAAGTCACTGCCAAGGCTGGTGGTGCTGCCACGATCCTTCCGTCCTGAAAGAAGCCAGTGCCATCAGTCAGCACATTATCTTCTCCTGCTAGGGGTCCCCCACCTCTTCCACACAGAAGAGAAGTTTCTAGAACAAACAGTCCCTATGTGGTCTATAGTCAGAAAGATATACAGAGAAAGTCTGCTGGGGCCCATGACTCACTCAGCATGCAGATATCTTCCACAGTGAAGCCTGCATCCCGGGCTGGCAAACTCTTCCTCCTATAAACAGAAGCCAGGACAGTGAATTCCAGATTGGGCTGAAGTCTCCCATGTCCCCCGCATGCTGCCCACCTGGGAAAGAAGCTCCAGCTCACTGGAAACTCATGGACACAGGTCCTACCTAAACTGCTGCAGAAAGGCCAGGCCCACTTCTGGGAGGCCAGCAAAGCCTGCCGCCTCCCTGTCAGTGTGGCCCTCAGAGTTCAAGTCTGGTCCAGCACACTAGGAGCTTGGATTTGGAAAGCTTGGACTTGGAAAGCAAGCAAAGACACCAGCTCTCACAGGGGTCCTAAAGCAATTACCAGGCAAGACCCCTGTGTTTGCCGGGCTGGAAGCGGACTCTGCTCTGTGGCGGTGGGCTGTGCAGACACCCCTCTGCAGCAGCGCAGGGAAGGAAGCCATCAGCTCAGGCAGGAGGATCTTCTGCCATGGCGGTGGCATGGGGAGCTGGGAGTCCCCCTATCCTTGGGCTGGCTTTTCCCTGCAGCAACGAGCCCTGCTCTCCTAGTCACAAGATGAGCCTCTTCAGCCACTGGCCCTCCCCAGGTACCCCTACCTGCCCTCAGAGTGAAGGCAGGGACAGGAAGCCAGCCTGCCAAGCATGCAGGGAAGCAGGGCAGGGATAAGGCAGCAAGCAAGACCCCCCCTGCCCTAGCGCGGCCCTTCCCGAAGCACCTTGCTCCCAGTGAGAGCAGGTCTCTCCTTACCTCTGTATCTTCAGAGCAGAGAACTCCTCAGAGATGATATGCTTCAAAAAATTGAAGCAGAAGAAGAAAATCTGAGAGACCAAAAAGCAGCACACATGAGAAGATAGCAGTCTCCAGGGAGAAGAATCTAGGTGGCAGAACTCCCAGGAGAGGGCAACCAGTGACCCTGGTCAACCCCTGATGGACAGCAGCCCTGCTTTGGGGACCCTGCTGGATATTCTGGTGTAGAAACAGTACGGGCAGTAGGGAAGGCTTAGGAGGTCGGGCAGGTGTGCCTGGGGTGGGGCAAGGAAGGAAGGGCGTTTCCTTCCGGAGAACGCAAAAGGGTAAGCCAGTGACGTTTCACACCATCTTCAAATTGAACACACACGTTCTCAAGCTACTGAAAAGGATGAAGAGAACAGCTGCTTCTCCCCCTCAGCCTCTCCTAAGAACCCCAGGGAGAGAGGCTAACAGGGAAGGACAGCTGGGAGAGAACTTCGGGGCAAGAAGATTAGTGGACACAGCAGGAACACAATGCAAGGGCAAGAGATCAGATTTTGTAGAAGAAATACCCAGAAACAGTGGTTCAGGAGAACCAGGGGTGAGGGGCAGCCACTGCCTGGCCCACAGCCTGCACTGTTCAGAAACTGTAAGGGGCAGGACGAAGTCTGAGGCAGGCAAAAGCCGGAGGAGGCTCCTGAGCTCTGACCCCGCATCCGCATCCCCAGCTCCGTGAGCAAATTCTCTCTTCTCCCTTGCAGCCAGTGCCCTGGTCCAATGGGCCTCTGTGAAGTGCACATAATGCATAGTCTCTGCAGTTGATTCTGAAAGGTGTGGTCCATCAACCCCTCACTTGGAAAAATACCCACAGGGTATCCCAGAGCCCCGTAAGGTCTCCTCAAAAAATAAAAAAGGAGGGAGGGTGCCTAGGTCAGGCCAGTATGAAAACATTGTTACATAACTTTTTTTTTTTTTGGCCGCCCCGCACAGCTTGTGGGATTTTAGTTCCCCGACCAGGGATTGAACCTGGGCCCTCGGCAGTGAAAGCACGGAGTCCTGAGCACAGAGTCCTAACCACTGGACAGCCAGGGAAGTCCCCGTTACATAAAATTAAATAGGTGTCTTCACCACAGATTTTCTAGTCTTTAATACGCTAATGTGCTCTGAGAGCCTCAAAGGCAAAGGAGGGGTACGGAGCTGTTTAACAGGCCCCAGCTTTTTGCATGTTTTTAAAGTATCAGAGTTTTGAGTGTGTGCGGGGAGGAAGGGAGGGCTAAGAGAAAAGCCCACATCCTGCCAACCCTCCCAGCTGAGAAGACCCTCTTGTTTACGTTGAGACGTGGCCAGGGTTTGAATCCAGAATCCACTGGGCTCAGCCGCATCCCCTGCCCCGTCTCTGAAGGTGGAATCTGGCCTGCTCTGGGGATAGGGAGACAGTATGGGGGACAGCAGGTACTGGAGTGCCAGCTCCAGCAAATCTCAAAATGAGAGGCTGCAAAGGGGCTTTACGTGCGGATTTCAGTGCCGAAGTCACCGCCTCTGACAGAGTTCATGGAGGCCTCTGAGGAACAGGCTTATGAGCTCTGCAGTCCTGGCAGATGCGATAAGTGCTCAAAAGAAGAGATTTAGAAGGGGAGAGGAGCAGCTGAGAGGGAGGAACAAAAGAAGAATGCACAAGATGCCCAGAAGAGGCAGCCTCAGGAGGGTGAGAAAGATGCCTCAGGAACATGGGGGGGGAGCCAACACTGCGTGCAGCTCCCACGCTGGGCATCTGGACTCATTCTCTTTGTGAGGCAGCAGAATCAACACCGGGAGACTCAAGGTTAATCACATTACCCAAGGTCACCCAGGTAGTAAGTGGCACAACTGGGGTTCACACTCAGGTCTGACTCCAGGTCTGTGTGCAGGGAAAACAGGCTGAAAACAAGAGTACCGAAGAGCCAAAGACTGAAAAAAGTAGCTAAAAGGATAAGACGTGGACAGAGCAGAGAGGAGGAAGGAGGGACAGCGCCCGGACAGGAAGGGGACCCACAGCCCGCTGGCCGGGACTGGTCTGGTGGTGAGGAGCTGGCAGGACCCTGCTTGCACGGAAGGCCCTGGGGCTTAAAAGCTGCCGAGTGGGTGTGATGAGACAAGGGAGGACAGGGAAGAGCTTCTGGCTTTAGCTGTAAGGATGAGGGGCGCAGGAAAGGACTTGTAAATTGGTTCCAGAGTGCAGAAAACAAGGTCACCCGTAAGAAGGCTGGCACAGAAGGGGGGGAAGAGGACTGACACACGAAGGTCACAGGTAAGTGTTCTCTCCGCGAGAGAGGGAGACTGAGGCTCAGAACGGGGCTGCTGTGCCAGTGCTTTTCCTGCCACGCTGCCTGATCCCAGCACACACCAGGCAAGCAACCGCCCCCAAAGTGTGGACACCAAACAGACCATCACCCTGTCCCTCCTGGGGGTAAAAGAGCCCGAGCTCGCGGAGCCCTGACGTGTGCTCGCGGACCGTGAGCAGAACCCACCTCCTCTCCTTTGCTGAGTCGATCTACCAACATGTGCCTGAAACAAGAAGGCGAGGAGGTCAGAGCGAGCAGCTCCCAGACACGAGGATGAAGGGAGACCAGAGGCACAGGGACAGCCCATGGCTTTGGCACCTCAGCCTCAGGTGGGCCCGACCACACCTTCTCTCTTCCCAAGGGGGTGGGACCGTCTTCGCCTTCAACCCTGTCACAGGGGCCACCACACCCACGCACACAAAAAGGCGGTTCCCAAGCACCGGAGCACCCCATAGCCCGACAGTTCCCGAAGGCTCACCCGAAGAGGAACCAGTCGTAGGCTACCGTTAGGTAGAGGATCTCAGCGGGCTTCAGGGACGCGTGGATGAGCCCGTCCTGGAGGAGACGCGCCCAGATCAGAAAGAAGCCTCCCCATGACGGCCCCTCCTGGCCTCGGGGGCTGAGTCACAACCCCCGCCCCCGTGACAACCAGGCTGCCTGAGAGCCCCCGGAGCGGGCTTAAACACGACACCTGCTCTGGACACGTGAGGTCCCTCGCTCCGAAGCCTCTCTGCTTTCTGGAAACAGTCCTAGCGCTCATAGAGAGTACATCTTGGAAGGGCCTCTGAATGCTCCCTGACCCCACGGCCCAGCCCGTCCATACTCACAGCCCACAAGGAAAGGCGCAGGAGAGAGATGAAGAGGGGCGTCCGGTCCCAGCCTGAGATACAGTGTACCAGCAGTCCGCTGTCATCTACACAGGAACATGGCACGGGAGGCCCAGGAGAGAAGCAAACACGGGCTGATGAGAAGGGGATGTGCCACCGCCCTGGCCTGGGGTGAGAGCCAGGCCACCCCAGAACCACGGCCTGGCTCCAGGGGCAGGCACATGATGTTTCTGCCGACCTGGCCACAGTGACTGGTTCAAGGGTGGGCACTGGATCCAAACTGAGGCAATGAGCGGGAGCTCTGGGACAGAGGCCGTCTCCCTCTTCTGGAGGGGTTAAGATGGCAGGAAACAAGTCCGGAACGATTGCCAGCCATGAAGCTAACTAAACAGTGGGTATGAGACAAGGAGAGATTCTTTGTGGTATTTGGCACCTGGCTCTGCTCTTGGGCCTTCTTGGTTATATAAACGAATACATTTCCATTTGTTCAAGCAAGTGCAACCCCACACAGGTCCTGACTGATATGGAGGAACCAGAGTCAGACCGCCCTAGGACACTGAGCATGATGGGCTCATCCAAGCAAAACAGTCAAACTGGCTGGAGTACCCTCTGGAGAACAGGCCCTCCAGGGGCTCTTGTGTGTGCCCAAGAAGAGGCCAGGACTGACTTTCTCTCACCTTTCTGAACCAAAAGAGACCACTGAAGCCCCACACAAAAGGCTGATGCTCAAAGCTCAAAGGCCAGCTGACCCAGTGCAGAAACACATCAGCAAAAGGCTGATGCTGAAAGCTCAAAGGCCAGCTGAATGTGGTTCAGATGGTAACAAGTTCATAATTTGGGGCATGGAATAAATCTGCCAATGACAAGGGAATCCCCAAATCCTTCTCCCATAGAGCAAAAGGCCCCAATAAACACACATTCGCGACGTCAAGACCTGGGAACACCCAGAAGATCCTATGGCTTGAGGCAGGCAGAGGCAGACTCACCGTCACTGTTAATTATGGAAAGCAGCAGTTTCAGGTAGTTTTGTGTTTGTTGCACCAGATCCCAACTCTGTTGGAGAAGAAAAATAAAAGGATTCTATGAATAGGTGTTTAACTCAGAATGGGAATTTAAAGCATTTTTAAAATAAAATGCTATGAGTTATTCTGGGGAAACAAGTACCCCAGGCTCACTTCACTTTTCACACGTCCCTGCACCCTCACCCACGGGCCCCTCCCTCAGTGTGCTCTGACCCAACGTGCCGGTGAGGGAGGGGAAGCCGTGCAGGAGCCTGGGCAACCCACAGCCCCACAGCCACGAGCAGCGGCCGGACACTAGCCTCCTCTGAGCCCTGGGCTCTGGGCACGGCTGTCTAGGAAATTAACAGAAGCCGACAGAGAGCCTTGAGCCCGTGGCCATTGTCACCAAATGGAAAGAGCCATTTCTTTATCGGCCATCACATCACAGAAAATAAGGTAACCATCAACCTTCTCATCAATCACGTTTCATACGTTTTTTATTGCTACTCACTGCATAGTCTTTTAATGAGTAACAAATGCAGTCTGTTTGGTAAACAAAAAATCTTTTAAAACAGGAGGCCCGTGAGGTGGGAGAGCAAAAATAAGCAAAAGCCATAGAGACTGGAACCTCTGTTCTAGCCCAAGCTAAAGGTCTAGACTAGACCCTCTGAGAAACAGTCCATTTTGGAATCCGGAACCCCACGGAGGGGCCTGACCCAGTTCTGCGGCCCCCTCCCCCTAGCTGGGGACAGTCTCTTAACATGACTGCTTCTCAGTGTCTGGGGCTGTGCAGAGAGGGCGGTGAATGCCAGCTAGCGAGAGCGCTCCCATGGGGAGGGTGAACACAGCACCTGTAATTGGAATGGTTTTCCCAGGAATTTAAACCAGGCTCATTTACCTGACCTTCCCAAGGACCCTGGAGAGTCCTGACCCACTTTCAGGAGCTCCAGAGAAAGCCGCTGCAGTGCCGTGCTAATAAACTTATTACCCATGGTGGCTCGGGGGTCTCTCCACTCATCTGGTTCAACGTGTCAGACACACCACTGCCAAGAGATTTCCTCCGAGCTGTGATTCCAGCGGGTGAGGAAAAGCAGGAGAGGCGGGAGCTACGCAGCAGGTGTGCAGGGAGGTCAGGCTGGCTGGGGGAGGACTGCAGCGGCCGGGAGAGGGCAGGAGGTGACCAAGGACGAGCCCGCAGGGCAGCTCCCACAACGGCAGCTGTTTGAAGGGGACACAAATGACCAAGGAACGGCGGCAGACACTGCTGGCCACCGTGCCCAGGGCTGGGGCAGGAACCACAGCCTGGGGAGCGCTGGGTCGGCAGAGGCCCAAGGTCACACAGCTAAGCTGAGCTGGGGTCTGGACCCAGGCCTGTGGTCACACACTGCACTGTAGGAACACTTCCTCAGATACCAGACTGAGAAACAGAAGAGGACCTGGGAAATGCATGAAAATCTAGGCTCACCTCTGACTCTCTCAACCTATGTGTGCCGTGACAAAGCCTCCGGGTGCAGAGGTGAGAACCACATATCGGCCTTACGTTTCCATGCCTGGTGCACTCTTTCCCTGGCTGGCAAACTCCTACTCATCCTTTAAAGGCCCAGCCCCATTATCTTCTCTACAGAGTCTTCTTCTGTGGCCACTGGTCAATACCCCTACTACGCAGGTGACAGTTATGCTGTTGCCTCGGAATTTTCCTAGACTGAGCCCAGTGAGGGCGGAGGCCATTTTGGCACCTCTGCATCTGTAAGGCTTCGTGCTTAGGGACTAGGAGGTACCTGTAGAATGTTCTTTCACTGACTGTTCATAGTCAGGGGCCAGCTTGAGGAGCAGCTGCCCCTGGAAGGGGTCTTCGGGCACAGAATGAAAGAGCAGAGCTCTATGGAATTCCATCGGGCTACACAGAGGTCAGCAACACCCACACATGCACTACTGCTCGTGCAATGGGAAACAGTGGTGTGAACGTGACTGTGGGCCTGGCCCTGGGACACAGCAGTGAACACAATGACTCCAGCCCTGAGGCTGGAGGGAAGGGAAGGCAAAGTGAATCGCTGCAGGTGTGCTAATTAAAAGGAGCCCTCTAAGATGCTGCAGGACCATGTAACTGGGGAGGTGAGCCTAGCCTGATCCATGAGGACCCTTAGGGAAGGCTTCTTGGAGATAGTGACATGCATGTGAGAAAAGGGGAGGAAAAGCACACGAGTGTTTGTGGCAGAGAGAACAGCATGTGCAAACCTGGAGAGCATCTTCCCTAAGGGGTGGAGAGGCGGTCAGGGTAGCTGGAGGAGAGGGAGGGGACAGCCAGTGAGTCACAAGAACAAGCCTGGACCACGTGGAGCTGGGTGGACCACATAAGGGTCCTTGGACTTATCCTGAGGGAAAAAGGAAAGTCAGTGGCAGCTTTGAAGGAAGGAGTGACAGTGATGACCCTGCCCCATCATCTGAGTATCGTGCTCTGCCAGGCCCTATTCACATGCTTTACGTTCACTATTTCCAGTCGGTTGCCCCTTCAACGTGGGCCCACGCTCAGCCATGAGACGATGGTAGCCTGCATTAGGCCAGTGACCTAAGAGATGGAAGCAAGAAGGACTGGGGAGTTTCCCTGGGGCAGAGACTTACAGAACTGATGGGACCAGCCATGGATGTTGGGGAGAAGAGCCCCCATTTTTCGAGTCTGAGCATCTGGGTAAATGGTGGAGGGCCTGGGGGTGCTGTGGGTTGTGGCCAATTCCATTTTGGGCAGCTTGAGTTTGAGGTGCTTGCATGACGGGACACTTGGAAAAGGAAGTAGGTGTGGATCACCGAGGGAGGCCAGGTCGGGCCCAGAGCCCGGATTAATGGGAATGTAGATGCAAGCACCCAACCTCTCTAGGGATGGGGGAGAGGAGGCACATCAGAGAATTCTTCTTGGAGTGGACACTTGAGCCAAATCCTGAAGGCAGTGTGTCAGCCAGACAAGAGGAGGCTGGGAGGGCCAGCCAGGCAGAGGGAACAGACATGGGGAAGGCAGTGGGAAGAACGAGGCTACTTGTCCTGGTTGAAGCAAGTGGCAAGGACACTGCTAATGGCCTGTGGGCTTGTAAAGTGGGCTAAACATGGTAGAAAGATGGATCCATCCAGTAAGACTGGGGACCCTTCAGACTTCCTTGGTGGCACGGTGGTTAAGAATCCACCTGCCAATGCAGGGGACAAGGGTTCAATCCCTGGTCCGGGAAGATCCCACATGCCGCGGAGCAAAAAAGCCTGTGTGCCACAACTACTGAGCTTGCGCTCTAGAGCCCGTGCGCCGCAACTACCGAGCCCGTGTGTCACAACTACTGAAGCCCATGCGCCTAGAGCCCGTGCTCCACAACAAGCCACCGCAATGAGAAGCCTGCGCACTGCAACAAAGAGCAGCCCCCGCTCGCCGCAACTAGAGAAAGCCTGCGCACAGCAACGAGGACCCAATGCAGCCAAAAATAAATAAAAAAAAAAAAAAAAAAAAAAGACTGGGGACCCTTCCATGGCAGACGATGAGAAGAGGAGAGAAGCACAGTGGAAATAATTTTAAGGTTTCTATAACCAAATCAGGTCAGGTAGCTCTGCACTTTCTCTGATGGAACACGCATTTAAAAGGTAAAATGAAAAAAGTCACTAAATCCCAGAGCTGAAAAAGCAAACTCCATGAGGTCCTCCTCTGGAAACAGAATCCCCTGGTGGATGCAAATCTTTTAGTAAGTCATGTTCAGAAAGCTTTGATTTTCTGGGCCAAGAAAGCAGGAGGGAGAGTTAAACAGGTAAGCAGCTCCTCCTTTCCCAGGAGGTCAGAGGTCACAAGCCAGGCCTTCAGGTGTCTGCCTGAGGGACTCGTGGGGCAGGCACCAAGGGTCCCCTCACCTGATACTGGCTCCAGTCAATGTTCAGAGAGCAAGTCAGGAATTCGGGGATGCTCAGAGGGGCATCAACGTAGTCCTGGGGACAGAAAGACACTGTGAGATGCAGGCTGGCCACCAGAAGAAGCCAGGATGACCAGGCAGGTTGAGGCCCTGAAGCTGTGGCTACCACAGGCAGGCAGGATGTCCCCCCACAGTGCTCGCCTTCTCAGGGCCAGATGCCTGTGCCACCCTGGGAGTGACAGCTTAAAAATCAAAGGGACCAGATACTGCTGCCAAGTGGAGCTTTTGTTGGCCGTTGGAGTGCTGACGGCTGACGCAGAGGTGATGAACCGTGTTCAGCCTCCGGCAGCTCCTGGGCTGCTCCCGCCCACTGGGGCGGAGCAAAAGGCTGCTCCCGCTCTTCGCACAGGCAGCGGAGCAGAAATGAAGGACCTCTCCTACCCTGTCCCTGAAAACGCATTTAAAGAAAGGGAGAAATTAAAGGGGGAGACAAAGTATACATGGTGAGAGTTTAAACATGTACATACAAGGAGGAGAGAGAGAACAATAATGAGACTCATTCAGGGAAGAGCAAAGAAAGGAGAAGGGTAGCTGTTTTCCCCAAGAAGATTACTAGCTGGTTTCCCTTCACAGACAGAAGACCCAAGCTGATGAACGGTACTGCTCATACCTGCTTCCAGTTAAAGATGAGCCCTTCAGCCATGTAATCCCGATCCTTATATTCCTTGAAAAATTCACAGCCTGGAAAAGAAGGGCAGAGTCATGACACCACCCTTCCTGGCCCAGTGTCCTGAGATGCCCCTGGGTGCTGGAGGACCGGGGTGGCCACCAGCTCACACACTCCAAAGTGGGCCCCAGCTGACACGAGTGGGGACTGGGCCGGGCGAGCGGGAGCCTCCAACGCTCCTTGGGTTTCTAGCCACAGACATTCCCGATGAGGCAGCCCCTGCCTGCACACCTCTGTATCTCTCTCCATCTGTGCTCACTGGTTGTTGGTCACTTTTCTCTCATTTCAGGTCCCTTTGCCCTACAAGTCCCTGAAGTGCCAACAGCCAGCGAACAACAGCGTGGTTTACAATTTGAGCCCCGGCAGCACTTTCTCAGCAACTTACCTAGTTACGGAGGATCACCCTCCCTCCTGATACAGACACACTTCAGAGATATTGAGGGTTCAGTTCCAGACCACCGCAATAAAGCAAGCCACACGAATTTTTTGGTTTCCCAGTGCATAGTAAAGTTATGTTTACACTATATTATAGTTTACTGAGTGTGTGATAGCACTATGTCTAAAAAAATATATATCTTAAATTTTAAAAATACCTTAAATAAAAAATACTTCAGGGAATTTCCCTGGCGGTCCAGTGGTTAGGACTTGGTGCACTGCTGTGGGCCCCGGTTCAATCCCTGGTCAGGGAACTAAGATCGTACAAGCTACACAAGCTACAGCCAAAAAAAAAAAAACACTTTATTGCTAAAAAACGCTGACCATAATCTGAGCCTACAGTGAGGTGGAATAGTAACATCGAAGATCACCGATCACAGGTCAGCGTAACAAATGGAGTAATAATGGAAAAGTCTGAAGTACTGTGAGAACTATCAAAATGTGACAGAGACATGAGTTGAACAAATACTGGAAAAATGTCTCCAACAGACTTGACACAGGGTTGCCACAAATGTTCAGTTTGTAAAAAATGCAATATGTGAAGAGTAACAAAGCGAAGAGCAATAAAATGAGGTCTGCCTGTACCAACCTCGCAGGCTTTCAGTGAGGACCGAACATCGTAACATGAGAGAAAGGACCACGGACAGTGCCTGAAATGTGACAGGCGCTCAAGAGACACGTCCTTCTCCAACAAACCTCGCCAAGATGTGCTTTCTGTATCATTCACTAGAAAAGCTTTAAGAAACACCACCAGGGTAAGACCTCAGGAACAGAGAGAGGAGTGGAGAGAAAAGCGCCTTGGCAATGTCCCCAGTTTCAAACCTCAGCCTTTCACGTAGCTCTGTGACTGTGAACAAGTTAATTTCTCTAAGCCTTGATTTTCTCATTTGTAAAGTGGTTAAGGATGAAATGAAATAATACGTATAAAACACCTGGCACAGCACTGGTACAAGTGGCACTCAGGTGACAGCATAGTGGTGCCATCCTCATGCCACCGCTGCAGTGAGAGCCCCAGTGCAGCCCTGCAGCTCAGCCTGGGGAGAACGAGGCCTGCACTCCTCTCAGTTCCTCCACCGGGACCAACACAAACCCCAGAGGGCACAAGGCTTTGGCCACAGGTCCAAGTCTGGTGAGGTCCCCAAAGGCAACAAAACAGTTGCCTGAATTCTGTCAAAGTAGCCACAGGCCATAAACGTTCACATGGAACTCTCCAGCTCCTCTTGGGACATGTTCCTGTCTGGGGCCACACCAGGGGAGAAAGGAAAGGTTCTTTCGTGGAGGAAGGTCTGGAGACTTAGCCTGTGTGTTCTGCAGACCTGGCTCTCACCAACCCACACACTCCTGCACTCGAATCCCCCAGGCCTCACTGTGGACGGGGAAGTCAGGAATCAATCCTCAGCTCTAACACTTCAGCGTATTCTTGGGTGCCTCACTGGGAGAAAGAAGAAATATAAATATCAGACATAAGCCCTGAGCTTATGAGCCTGGGTTTAGGAGGGACACCAATCATTCCTCAGAACTCCCGTGAAGTGCTCTGTTTTCTCAAACTTGAGCACTTGAATCAACACTGCAGGCTCCAGGCCAAGCTCTGACCAGCATATAATGCAGAAGCAACTGACTGTGAGAAACGGAGAGAACTAAAACAGCCTCAGTACCCAGGGCAATGCCTTGACATTCATTACCTGAACGGGCTTCTGAGCCCGTTGAGAGGCAAACAGATGGGACCAAAAGTGAAGTGAGAACGGACGCTCGCTCAAGAGGGAAACAAATTAGACTCATGCTGGGGAGTTTTCGGCCCCGTCTATCTTGGTGCCCTAAAGGAAGTGCTCCCAGAACACTTCTCGTTTTCAAGGGCTAGTCTAAGCCTAAGTTAGTCTGACAGAGAACTGATACCACCGCAGTTCCTGTCTGGGCTTCAAAGCCATCGAGGGCTCAACAGAGACCCCTGAAATGGCAGCAGAGTGCATTTCAGGACTTGGTCTGGATAACGGCAATTTTGTTATGAAGTATAATGTAGGCACGTAAAGAAATTCTAGAACATCAGCAGAGGAAGCAAGGTAATTAAGGTAAGCAAGGTAAGTGCTTCTCCTGTCCCCTCATCCGGGTGTGCAACAGCGTCTCCTGCCACCTAGGCTTCTGGATTTTTACTGATGCCTCTTAATCTCCCCTCAACACCATACACAACTATCAGATGCAGTACACGATATTCTGGGAAGAATGGGGGAAAAAAATTCACAGAGAGATGGTATCATCTTACCATTCTGGCATATTCTTTTCTTACCATTTTGTGTAAGCACTTTTTCTCTTACATAGTTGAGATTGTACTATTTAATTTTCTACCTTGCTTATTAGCACCTTAAGTATTTTTCTATGACTATGTAATATCTCGTTCTACTACGGACGGCTGTACCATCATTTACATCATCATTATTCTGATTAATGAAAACACTTCCCATGTTTGGCTGGTATAATCAGACATGATGAACATCTTCAGGCCCAAGCTGGCTGGATTATGGCCTAATGAATAACTGGGTCAAAAGGTGTTAGTTAATATTTCAGGAGTCTTTTAACAAGCTGCCCAACGACAGCAGAAAGGATATTGTGCTACTGTTCTGGAGCAAAACGATTTTTTTTCTTTTCTTTTTTTTAAAGTGTGGTCTGTTTTTGTTTTTGTTTTTTCTTTTTGGCCGCTGCCATGCGGCATGCGGGATCCTTATTTCCCCGACCAGGGATCGAACCCTTGCCCCTTCAGTGGAGGCACGGAGTGTGAACCACTGGACTGCCAGGGAGGTCCCACAAAACAATTTTTTCTAAGCCAAGTCTTACCGAGAAGCTGAATACAAATAAAGAAAGCTGACGCCTGGTTCCTCAGCCAACTCAGTCCTCTCCCATTCATTTGGCAGAGAGTACTTCAGTCTGGGGACCCACAAAGCATCTCCTGAGAGTCAGGAGCCTAGTCTGAAAACCAGCTTTAGAGCTACCTGAGGGAAGCTCCAGTGCAGACACCCACTGGGGACATCTCTGTCTCGACACATCGCTGACGCTGCCGAGCCCGTGGCATCATCATCATGGTTCTGCATCTGCCCAAAGCGAGCCTCTCCTCCCATGCACCCATCAGTCGGCCTGGTGTCGGCGAGCACCTGTCAGGGACAGGTCTGGCGCTTCACCCAGAATAAGCACCATTAACCACATTTTATGCAGGGTGAAACTGATGCTCAGAAGGGTGAAGGGACTTGTTCAAGGACACAGTGCCGGGACTGGGATGCACGCCCAGCCCTACACGCCACCAAATGCTAAGCTAGCAGAGAAGAGTGAGGAGAGACCCTGAAGGAGGCCACTGCAAGAGAGCCAGGCCACAGGGGTCGTGGTTTGGACACCACCAGCTCACACTGATGAGGACACCCTCTGCCCACCAGGCAGTGGATGAACTTGAGGTTCTAACGAGAAGGCCTCGTGGCTCTACTGCAACCTGGGGTCACCAGCCTGCTCTCTCTATTGGCCACATGGCTCCAAGATGAGGAGACAAGATCCAGCACAGGACTGAAGGCAGCTGCTACTGCTGAGGAACAGGAGAGAGGTTTCAAGGAGAAAGAGTCCACTTCCTGTCGTCTGTTGACGAAGTTTGGTGCTGATGTTAGGGCTCTAATACCTCCTTGAACAAGCAGGTGTTGCCAGAAAGAAAGCTTAAACGCTACAAACTGGACCAACGCAGCTTCAGTATCCAGTGCAGAGAACACTGCCCTGGCCACAGGTCACATACAGTCGGTGCCAGAGACAAATGCAGCCAGCTGTGTGCTCACCACGGTGCTCTGTGACACGGTGAGGCCACCAACCACGTGCAACTGGGGACAGAGCACTTACACCCTCACCACAGCAACAGCCAGCGCAGCATAGCTGGTTGCTGACACGGAGGACTAACGATGTCATTTCACACTGAAACAGCACATTAGCTGCACAGAGCACGCCGATAAACCTGACCTCACCTAATCCGCACAACAAGACCCTGAGCTAAGCCTCACCAACTTCCAGTGACACCTGAAAAAACCTGAGGCTGGGTGAGGTGAAGTAACTCGCTCAAGAGGGCAGTAGGGAGGACCTGAGCCAGGACTCCATTCCCGGGCCCCTCTCAGGGGAAAGCCCCCCCCCCCTTCCCCACAAGGACAGCATCCTACCCTAAGGTGAGAGCCAAGGACCGGGAGCTGCACTGCGCTATGCTCAGTGACGGCAGATCCTGCCCGACAGCTCCGGGGCATCTGTGCACCTAAGTGGCCAGGGCCTGAGGAGGGCCTCTAAGAGCCCCAGTCCTGGGAAGCCTGTCCCTTGACCAGAGCTTGGAAAGAGCCCCTACCTGGATACGGGATGGAGAGGAGAGTGAAGTCGGCATAGCGCTGGGCTTTGTCCACCTTCTCGGAGGAGGTGACACTACAAGACAGGATACAACGTGTTACGGCATCACAACACACGCACACCATTCCCCACAAGCGTTACCACAGCTCGAATGATCCTCCTGCTACAGAAACTACTGTTCAGAGTTAGGAATGATGCCCTCCAGGGGGCTTACTTCGAACGACTAAGAAATGCGACTGCTCTGCCGCCTCTACCCCAAGTCACCAGGTGAGAGCGCCGACTCCCCCGGACACCACAGCACCCGCAAGGGGACCTAAGCCGCGGAACAAGCTTCCCGCGAAGGCAGCACCGCCCCCTGACCCGGAGGGCAGAGTGAGAAAAGAGCAAAATAACAGAGACACTGTCCAAAAGGGGCCCTGAGGCGGACTCTCGCCTCCACCATCTTCTCCGGCATCCACTGCGGACACTCCCAGACAGCATCTGAGAGACGCAGGACTACTGTGACAGACAGCGGGATGTGCAGGTGACTGCAAACAGCTGAGCTGTAACAGCCTCAGTGTGGCTTATTTTCTAAGACATACTCGGCATAATTAAAAGTGGATATTATAAAAAATAAACAACACTTTGGAAAAATTCCCCAAATTTCATCACCCTAACCCAGGTTCCATTTGTTTCTAATTTTGCCTTATCGCATGAAGATTTGTTCCACACAGGACATAAAAATTGAGTAAATACTGATTTTTTTCGATCCACTTTAAAAGAGACTCTAATCTACCAGAGATGGCGCAGCGGCAGCAGAGCACACGTTAGAGACCCACGGCTCCCTTGGTGCTCTCCGCACCACCACGAGCAAGTGACTTAACCTCTCCGGCTTCAGTTTCTCCCCTGCAAGAGGGGGACATCAGGACCTCCTTGCAGGGGAGGGCTGTGTGAGGATACAGGGAGAGGATGCACGAGGCCTGGCACGCGGTGTGCCCTTGTAACTGCTCTGTGTCATCGCCGACCCCATGAGCCTGTGAGCATACGGCCTCCACCCACTTCGCAGGGGGTGCCCTGCACTCACTTCATGCCAAACTTCACCTTCTTGTTCTCCACCATCAGGTCACAGATGTATTTCACTGACAGGTACCGGAGCAGCTTGATGTCATACCCTCTGACCTTATCAAAAAGATGCGTGTCGGAACTTCTGAAACAAAGAGCCAGAGGGAGAAGCTGCACGGCACATTCATCCACAAAAGTCTGGGGCCTGAGGGGCGCGTTCAAGGAAGTCTAGGTTCTACAGAAGAACTTCTGATTCCCTTCTCCAGAAGACAGAGGGAGGGCCAAGACAGGACAACTGCTCCCAGGGAAGGTGACTTTCTAAGAGATTATCCCGCGATGCATTTCAAAGAGGAACAATCTGCAGCTGGGGCGGGAAAGGGCTTTTTGGCACTGCTTGACATTAAGCCAGAAGACTCAAGATAATCTCAGAGTTCTAAAAAGCAGCAGGCTAGTGGCTGATAGAGTCTTTGAGCCTCCATTAGAGTTTCTCTCTCTCCACCCCCCTCCCTTTCCCCCATTTATGACCGTTTTTAGCCGTATGACTTGCTCAAAATGTAACAGATTGAAACTCTCACTGGGAGATGGACTTTTTAGAGCTATGTTATCAACTGATTGTGAAATATTAGCAAGTGAATTCCCTCTGCTTAGAAGGCCTCTGAAGCAAGGAGAAAGATAAAATTTTCCTAATCCCCAGGCTGCCTTTTGATCAGTCATACAGATAAAGGCAAAAGCAGAACGAATAAACAGTCACTATTAATTTTTTTTTTAATGCCCACTGCTTTGCTGTCCCCAGCAGACTCCTCACCAACAACAGTGCGCACTGTGGAAGACGGCCTGGCTGGGGCAGAGGTCGTCTGATCCCGGGGGAAGAGCCGAACATTCTTGAGCACAAGCCAGAGCCACTGCTCTTGGAACTAACGGGCAGAAGCCGGGCACAGCGAGATGCCTTTTCATGCGCCGAGCCATGATTTGGGGCGGCTGATCTGACTAGGGTGCTGGTGTGCATTCCAGAGACACTTGACACCAGTTAAAGACTTTCCATGTGGTACAGACCATGCAAAGGACTTTTTCCAAAATATCCATTACTGCCGTTTTCTAAAAATATTTGGAAAGGAGGTAGGAAGAGTGGGAGCCAGCCCCCTCCCTCCCTTTAAGGGGGCCTAAAACATTCCTCTGTAGCAAGCTCCTTATGACACCTATCACACAGCTGTGGAGCTTCTAGTGCCCACATCTCTCATGTGGAGACCACAGTCCTTGCTTGCCCCGTGCCTCGGGCCGGGTGTGCTGTGCATCACCTGGTAGGCCAGATGTCAGCACCCTGGAAACCGTGGGGCTTGAAGACACACAGATGTCTGGCCTGTGTTTTGGGCCTGGGGTGCCAGGAACCCCAGGGTTGGGGCACTCTCTCTGCAGTCCTGGCGAGCACAGACTGCTCAGGTAGTCCATAAAGTCAGCTTCGGGTGAAGCTACAGGGTGGACTTCAACAACCCTGTTTCAGGGGCGTGGACTTGGCAGCAGGAGGAAGGGGGCCAATCCACTCACCTGGACCACTGATGACGTCACGCCCGCCAGTAGGAAAATGGCCACCACCGCTCAGACACCTGCCCCCAACCCAAGCCCAGACCCATAACCACCTGGCACTGACCGAAGCGCACAGTCCTCCTCCGTGACATCCTCTGCATCTGCCCAGGCGTCGTCTGCACCCCCTGTGGGAGAAACCTGCGGGCAGCACCGAGGCCGAGGCAGGGGCTCCACCCCAGGGCTTCCTGACCAGTCTCCCCCCGGCTCCACCCCAAGGACCACGCTCCTGCCTCTCTCAGCACCCGATGCCCCACACACCTGGCAGTCTTCTTCACCCCCAGCATCTCCTCAGGTGACGAAAGGAGGGCCCTTGCCCACCCCCCAGCTTGCTGCCCCTCCACCTACGCCACTGCAGCCCTAGGTGGCTATTCTCCACCACTGGGTTCCTGTTCTTAGTCAAAGACGGTGCAGCTCAACGCTCACCTGAGAAAATATAGTTGTAGCCAGTGCGTCCATACAGCTCCCCCCATCCAGCCAGCGTCGCCGACCTGCAAATATGCTGGGAGAGAAACCGCATTTTCAGGGTCAGATGGTTTTCTGGAGTTTTTTGGTTCGGTTTTTCCCAGCCTTTCTTGAGATATAATTGACATATGACATTGTGTAAGTTTAAGGTCTACAACACGCTGATTTGATACGCTTACATATTACAAAATCATTACCATCATAGCGTTAGCTAACACCTGCGTCATGTCACATAATCACCATTTCCTTTTTTGTGGTGAAAACATTTAAGATCATCTCTCTGTGCAACTTTCATGTATCTAATACAGTATTATTAACTATAATCACCATGCTGTACATTAGATCCACAGAACTTATTCATCTTACAACTGGAAGTTTGTACCCTCTGACCAACAGTCAGGTGGTTTTCTGAAGTGCACACAGTGGGGGGAACCCCTGGGGCCCCTCCAGGCCAGGAAAATGGGTGCAGGAGCGCTGCCCAAAGTCTTCACAGCAGTCACTCTGAAGTATGCCTAGAATTTAACCTGCAGCCTCTGTCAAGAGGTTCTCTCTCCCAAACGAGAGGCAACAGAGCGTCACTAACAGTAATGGGTAGATTCAGTGGTCGTCACGCATGTACTTGGGTAAGATCTGGCAGTTATCACATGTGTTTGTGAGTACAGGACTGAAACATGTACACCACCTTCCCACTGGATTTACACAAGCCCATGAGGGAGACGTGGCAGGCGGCAGGCACTGTTGCCGCTTCACAGATGAAAAGACGAGAGACGGGCGCAGGGAGGTGAAGTGATGCCTAAGGTCCCACAGAGGGGGTTGAGCTGGGATCTGACCGAGCCCACCTCCCTCCGGAGCCTGCGTCACTGGAACTGCTTAGCGCAGGGGAGGGCAACCTTTGCAGCAGGAGGGCCAATTAAGGGAGAAATGTTTGGGGTTTTTTTTTTTAAAGAAATTTTATCTTCTCTCTCCTCTGTATCAAGGAAGTGTAGTGGCTGTAACTGTGCTTAACTATCCTTTTACTCTTTCCTCATCACTGAAGGAGCATTTCGAGAGCTAGAATTCTAGAAACCAGGCAATGGGCATGAACTTCATTATTTAATTTCAAGGCTGAATCTTTATAAATTGTGTTTGATGAGATCCAGGAGGAATGGCAGGAGGTATCTGGTGACCCCAAGGTCTAGTTACAGGCTGGGGGAGGCTGTGAGGGTGGCTGGGAGGTTACACTAGGCGAGGGGAAGGCATTTCTGAATGGGTCACGCAGCCTGGTGGTGTAAGGAGGGTCCCTGGAAAACTGCAGAATACTGCCCAAGGGGTCTCCTTCTCCACCTGTAAAACAGGGGGAAAGAAATGGTTTTGCTGCTAGGAAAGGGGTGTGGTGGGAACTGGTAGGTCATCACCCGGCTTTCTGAGGCAGTGGCAGCCTGGGGGAGGGGGCAGGTGATAGAAAGGCAACCTGCTACAGCCCGGGGCGGGGTGGGGTGCTTTTCCAGTGCCGGGGGCAAGAATGCAATCGTGGGAGGGTTGTCCTGGAAGCCTATGAAGAAGGGCTCGGGCAGAGATTCCTGCTGGCCTGAGCAGGATGCACTCTGCGGGGGCTGCTTCATTTTTTCTGGGTCCAAAAGCATTTTGAAAATCTGATGAAAATGATAAACTGTCTCTGGATAAAAATGTACACACCAGAGTTTACCTACATCTCCAAGTCCATCCATGGACCCTTCTCCAGCCCCCGATAAGAGCCCCTACTATGAAGAGACCAACCCAGTAACTAGGAACTGCAGCAAGGGAATGTCAATCCTCAGGTTGAGGACCCCCCCCAAAGACTCTCATGGTAAGAAGGGAGGTCTGATTCCTGAAAGCAAGACAATGGGGGGGTATGTGGTTTGAGTTTGACTGGCACATGTTATCATGCCCACCCTCCCCCATCATCCAAGCTGCCGGTACCAAATCTCACTCTTCTTTGCATTACTCTGTTAAATCTTTTCAGAGTGGACACACACCCCCTCCTTCCTTAGCTGCTGAGCTCTGAGTTCTTTTCAAGGTTCAGATTCTTCTTTCTGCTCAGTTCTCCCATCTCTTTTCCACCCTGTCTTTTTGGTAACAGAGGCAGCCACACCTGGCACAGAGGACTCGTCAGATGGAGAAGAATGGGAGAGATGGCCAGCTCCCCAAGTGAAGCACCAACCTCTGCAGGAAGGTCCCGAGCCGGCGCCTGGGGGAGGCTGCATCCCAAGGCAGAGTCTAACACCTGACCTTGCTCCCTGGCCTCATGGCTCCAAAGCATAACCTGCCATTTCTGTACTTTAAGCTTCGCTCTTGACTGAAAAAGCAAGATGTACTCTGAATGCTCTCCATTTACCTAATTAGGAGTGGCCTCTAACTCTGCATGAGGAATACGGCTCTATAGGATTTGCTAATGTAGTAACCAACTTTAGCAAACGGAATAAAAGCAGCTGACCTCCGCTCCCCATCTCTTAAGGGAGGAAACAAAGAGAAAGATGACCTGTTCCAATTTTAATTGCCTAAAACCCAGATACAAGTGTTGGGGAAGAGAACGGCATGGGAGAACTGCTTACCCTTAAATGCTTAAACTTAGTTGTAAAAAAATTTTAATAATATATCTTATTCAACCCAATATATCCAAAATATTACTATGTCAACATATAATCACTTTAAAAATTACTAATGTTTTACATTTTTTGGACTAAGTCTTCAAAATCCAGTATGTATTGTATACTCGCAGCACATCTCAACTAGGATACTTTATTTTCAGCATTTAAAGGGAAACGTAGTCCTGCCCCAAAATAAAGTTGTGTTTAACCAAAAAAATTCTACATTGCTTCAGCTATAAAATGGAAATTAATTGAAATGAAATACAATCAGACATTTAGCTCCTTGGCTGCCCCAGCCACACTGGACTGAATCTGGAGAGAAGCAGGAAGCGGGCACTTCTGAACATACCTCCCCCTCCCCAGCCCGGCAGGATGTGCTGGTAGCAAACACTGCTGTCCCCGCACTGGCTAGGGCCTGCTGGGAGCCATGTCTCTGAGGATGAGATGCCCACCTCACAACAGAAGACCCTCTCCTGCCCTTCCCCATCTCCCTCTCACCTGCTGGTTCACAGGTCAACCTTCCCCACTCACTGAGCTCCACAGGGACAGGACTGTCTTAGTCACCTGTCCCCCTAGAACCCAGCAGAGAGCCCACTACCACTTTAAAGAGCCGTGTCTTCCTACTGAGCTTGCACGTACAGCTGGGTGGGCACTTGCTAGGCGCTGGGACGACAGCAGCAAGACAAGGCCTCTGCCCTCAAAGGGATTACGGCTGAGAGGAGACAGCAGACTTGCAAACACAATAGGAATAAAACATATATAAGGTGTTCGATCCCTGGTTGGGGAACTAAGGCCCCACAACTGCACGGCATGGCCAAAAAAACCCAAAAGAATAATCCCTCCAACTTTTCGCCCTCCCTCTGAAATGAGTTGCCTTGGGCTCTTTCTCCCAGGCCTGCTGCAATCTCACTGGACTAAGCCGGTCAATGTGGCACTTCCCAAATGCATTCCGCAAAGTCCCTTCCTCAAGGTCTGCCGAGTGAGAAACAGCAGACCTGACAACACTACACAGGTCCCTCTGCTTCCGGACTTCTCAGAGCCTTTCCTATGTCAGTGCACACTTTCCGATGTACCTCTTGAATCTGGAGCTTGGGGGTCAGGCCAAATCTAGTAATGTGCTGTCTCTCACCCTTGTTTGACAGGGAATGCTTTGCACAAGCACATCCTTAAACTACTATTCTATGGAACACACTGTGGGAAGCACTGGTTTGAGTATTTCCTATGTAATTTCTAGCAACAAGCACTATGCCCCACAGAGCAGTGTGTTATACTCCAGTTATCTAAACCGGAGTTCCCAGAGCTTACAGCAACACGAAACTTTCCAAAGGGGAAGAGGGAATAAATAGCTTTAAGATGATCGATTTCTGGAACTTGACTTCCAGACATACTTTTCCCTAAAATCGACCTGTCCACGAAAGCCTGTGGCAAGTCTCCTTTCCTACCCCCCCCCTTTCACATTCCCCCTTCTTCCATTTTACGAAAGAAAGGCACAAAGGGATGGAAACAAGCCCTGTGTCTCTCCTCCCCACTGCCCTGCCCCAGCCCTCACCTGCACTGGGAGACCGGACTATAGTCCGAGAGGCACCAAGACCACAGCGCATTCAGGTACGTATTGGATGACTAGAAAAGACAGCCTAAGGGACTTCCCTGGCGGTCCAGTGGTTGAGACTTCACCTTCCAATGCAGGGGGTGCGGGTTCGATCCCTGGTAAGGAAGCTAAGATTCCACATGCCTGGCGGCCAAAAAACCGAAACATGAAACAGAAGCAATACTGTAACAAACTCAATAAAGATTAAAAAAAAAAAAAATTGGTCCACATTAAAAAAAAGGAATAGAGAGCCTACACCCCTGCTTCCCTCCCCTGATCCAGGCTCTCTGTTAGTCCGTTCCTTCTGGATTAATCTTTCTCAAAATGCTATTTGTATCTTGTACTTCCCTGCTCAGAAATCACAGTGGCTCTCCCAGCAAACACCTTGGCCAGCATCTGGCCTTCCTGCATTCAGTCCCTTCCTTCCTTGGCTCTGCCACGTACCTTGCGCTCCCGTCAGGGAGTCTCTCGGACTTTCCGCGCCTGCCTTCGTGCTCCCCCAATGCTGGCACCTGCCTGGAACACCCTCCCACCCTTCCTCCAAAGCTTGCAGCCTAGTCCCGCTCACCCAATGAGGCCATGTCTGTCAGTCCACACTGCTGCCCATCTGTTTTTTTTGTGTGTTTTTAATTTTTGGCCGCACTGCACAGCATGCAGGATCTTAGTTCCCCAACCAGGGGTCGAACCCACACCCCCTGAAGTGGAAGCACAGGGTCTTAACCACTGGACTGCCCGGGAAGTCCCCAACTGCTGCCCGTCTTATGTGGGTTCCTCTGACACCACACCACGTGGCCCTAAGCTGCAGTGTGGTAACTTGAGGGCGTTTTGCAGTAAGTTTAAACCCCAGCTCTCTAGTTGTGTAAACTTGGGGAAGTTATTTAACCACTTTGAGCCTTCGTTTCATCTGCAAAATGGGAATATCAAATACACCAAAGGATTATAAAAAGAGGTGAAATGAGACCATAGTGGGCAGCCAAATTAACAACAGTCACTAGAATATAAGCTTGATAAGGGTGAGGATTTTTGTCTACCTTATATGCTGATGTACCTTGAGGCCTGAACATGACACACATTCAATAAATACTTGGTAAATTATATGACTGAAAGAATGAACAAACAACAATGTACTTACTCATCTGATCTAATCCATTCATAAACTTTTGATGTAGGCATGATTATTTTTCCCATTTTATAGAGGAGGAAACTGAGGCCTTGCACAGGCAGGAAGTAACAGAGCCAGGATCAGAACGTAGGCAGTCTGGCTCCAGGACACAGGGTGGGGTCCTCTGCTGTGACTGTCCCTTTCCTAATTAGACTCACCTTCAAAAAAAGTCGTATCAGAATTGGTCTGTTTCTCTGGCCTGCTTCCCACGGCACCAGGCACCCAGTAATCACCCAAACTTGTCTGGCAAAAGCCAAGAACATGAGACTCTACACTTTGCATTAAGCCAGGTACCCCGCGAGAGGGTCTCAGGGATGCGAGGCTACGGCGTGGTCTTACCTTGCCCTTGAACAGGATCACTGGGCAGACAAACCGTCCTCTGCACCTGGCCGTCTTGCTGCGGTTGACGAGGTCCTGCAACTTGCTCACCTGCACGGTGCTCTGAAACCTAAAAACGGGCAAGAGAGGTAGGTCAGGCTGCTTCTGCGTGAGTACTGTGTGCCCCATACTAGGGTTGTGTGTGTGTGTGTGTGTGTGTGTGTGAATATTCATTTCAAATTTAATACATGCTCAGATTCCTAAATTCTAGATCATGGACATTCTAAGCTTTTCAAGAAAAGAAAAAAATGCTATATTATAGATACTAAAATGGAAGTCATCCTGATTTCAAAACCTTTAAGATTAAAAAAAAAAAAAAAGTCAGCTACTCTGAAGACATGGTATTTAAAATACAGAAACATACATAGCAAACTGAATGTTGATTATGTCTAGGGTGTTCAGTATTTTACTCCAAAAGTAAGACAATAGGTGTGCTGGGGACCCTCAGGAAATCATGGGGCCATTCTTGTCATCTTTCAGAGTGCAGGATAAGATGAAGGTTCACATTTCACAGGGCTATGAGCCTCTGATACCTCCCCAACGTTCCAGCTACCTCTAACAGTCCAAAAAGCCAACAGGGCAGGGAATGCTGGAGCAAAGGCAGTGAAAGAGAAGCTATTTGTGGCCTTGAGAAGCACAGTAGCTAATGCACTGGGTTTGGTAAGGGAGCTTCTAGAACATGAAAAAAATACATTTAGAAATGAGCTTAAGCAACTCACATATTAAATCAGGTCAAATCAGCTGACCCCTAAAAGAAGGGTCTACTCTCATAGCTTCACCCACTGATTCTTTTTTTCTTTTTTTAAAATTTCTTGGCCGCGCTGAATGACATGCGGGATCTTAGTTCCCCGACCAGGGTTTGAACCCGCGCCCCCTGCAGTGGAAGCGCAGTCTTAGCCACTGGACCACCAGGGAAGTCCCCACCCATAGATTCTTAACAAAAGACTCCACATCAGCCAGTCAGAGCTTCTGGTTGCAAGAGGAACAGGAGGCAGGGAAGTTCAAGAGTGGGAAGCTATCTCCGCCATGCAGAGTAATGCAGGGTGACAGGAGAGAAGGGAGGGAAGACACTCAAGTGCCCTCGTTACAAGGGCTGCGCTTCCAGGCTGAATCCAAGAGGGCGTTCATTCCTTCTACATCCCAGTCGTGCTAGCACTCCCGTGTCACTGCACAGCATGTGCACACAAACAATTGTTTCAGAATGAGTAAGTTCACCAACTGCTACACATCTGTGGTACCCTTTTAAGCATATCTGGATGCTGCTGGCACCAATAAAAATATAGTCTTTTAAAAACACTGCTGATTTCTTAGTAGCCTTCATAGATATATTGTCAAACCAGTTACTAATAAAATAACTACTATCAAGTGAAGATGTGAAATTGAAGTTAAACAGCGGTCTTCAAATAAAAACCTGGACCAAGAGTTTGGTGACCATGGAAAGAGAACAAGGGAATAAAATAAGAGGACTTATACTTCCTATGGTGTATTTTTCTGTAAGGTCTGATTTAAGATTTTTTTTTCATTTTTATTAAACATTTTGTTTTAAATCACAAAATTATTATATCCTTACCATAACCAATTCAAACAACAAAGAAGTGACTACATGTTATTTTTACAATCAAGATTTTTTTCCTTTTTTGATGGAAGGAGGAAGGCTGGGGTGCCTCTTCAAGGTACCCGTAGGACAGCACGGACCAACTAGCCAGGTCCTAGAAAAAACATGGTTTACTGAAAACCAAGTTCTGCCACCTTCCCCTCACTCAGGTTCTCTATGAAATAAAAAGGCACCTCAGGGTTTCCCTGGTGGCACAGTGGTTAAGAATCCGCCTGCCAATGCAGGGGACACGGGTTCGAGCCCTGGTCCAGGAAGATCCCACGTGCCGTGGAGCAACTAAGCCCATGCGCCACAACTACTGAGCCTGTGCTCTAGAGCCTGCGAGCCACAACTACTGAGTCCACGCGCCTAGAGACCATGCTCCGCAACAAGAGAAGCCACCGCAATGAGAAGCCCACGCACAGCAATGAAGACCCAATGCAGCCAAAAAATTAAAAAAAAAAAAGGCACCTCAGAATGAAACAATGGCCTAATTAAACTCAGATGCCAAGATAATACAAAACTGAGCGTACAGAGTATGGCTCACAGTAGTCTCCCTCCCACCTTTTGGTGGCCTCCGACCATTTGCACAGATGTGGTCAGCACCATCTGTTTTAACTGACTCTCACGGAGCTCACTCCAGCAGCTCTAAAAGCCTTGAAACCGCATTTGATTCTCCCAGGCTGAATCCTTCCATTCAGCAAACTCTCCACATAACTGAGGGAGAGAACATGCCAGCATTTCCCTCTTAGAGGCTCTGGGCAGTCTTATCATGTGAAGGAAGGCACCTTTTTCTTGTTAGGCTAGCTGGTGCTTTATTTTCCTGGGTCCCCTACTCAAAGAACCAATTCAGTTTCTGTTCTCAGCGGTTCCTGTTTTTATTTTTGTTATCTCTTGGCCTCAGAATCTTTCCCTTACTGTGCTAAGCACTGGGCTGTGTCAGGCACCTGATACTCATATTTGAATGAATGAAAGTGAGCTTGTGTATTTACGTCTGTCTTGTGGGACTGAGCCCTTAACCTGTGGGATCTAATGCTATCTGTAGAACACAAGGCTGGCGTCTGAAAGTGAGTGGAATGGGAGAACAACCCCCCCACCCTACGCTCACACACAAGTTGGAATTATCAAGTGCAGAACTTTAACCACTGTCTCCCAATGCTTCACCTGTACTTGCCCTAATTCTGGCCTTCGTTACACTGTCATTGCTCATTGATTGGTCTGTGTTACCCACCAGATCTAAAGGTAGGGACTTCATCTCTCTGGTAGGGCCTCCAACTAGACCCCTGGGGTCTGCCTCATGGCAGCAGTCTGCCTCGTTGACAAACTCATGTCTTCATCGTTCAGAGATCCCCATCCAGGCTTCTATTCTCAGATACGGGCTAAACTGGGGAGGTGGGTTAAGAGGTCCAAACCACTTCCTGAATCCAATTCTACCCTATGTAACTCAGTCTAATTAGTGTCATATTAACACCAAGTCCAGGCATGTGTAAAGAAGCAAAAAGTGCTACTTCTTCCCACCTGAACATGCACATACTCCCTTCTCTTTAACAGGCATCGCCCACTCAGTATCACTTCGAGGCCTTGCAAGAAGCGAAAAGTAAAAACAAACTCCACGGGACTTCCCTGGCGGCGCAGTGGATAAGACTCCGTGCTCCCAATGCAGGGGGCCTGGGTTTGATCCCTGGTCAGTGAACTAGATCCCACATGTGTGCCGCAACTAAGAGTTCACAAGCCACAACTAAGGAGCCCACATGCTGCGACTAAGACCCGGCACAACGAAATAATAAATAAAAACAAACAAACAAACAAAAACAAACTCCACAATTCCTCTAGGGTTAGGGATATACTGCAGTGACCCTAGCCTGGGCAGCTAGACCCCGCTAGGCAAGATGGGAGCGCCGTGGTGGTGACAGAAAGAAGAGGCAGTCATACAAGTGCTCTGATCTACATTCAATTCCTTTTCCCAATACATTCTTTTTTCTCAGTGCACCCCACCACGACCTCATTACAGGGCACACTGATAGATCTCTCATTTTACTCCTCCGCTTGAAAGGCTTCTCTGGCTCCCTGCCGTTCCCAGGCTATAGCAAAGGTGAGACTCATCTAGGGAGCTCTCTGAGGCACAGATTCTGGAAACTGTGATTCAGGGGCCCTGGAATCTGTGATTTCAATGAGTGCTCAGGGGGTACTAGCCCAATAACCACTGACACCCACAAGTCCACACGCCTGATGATCAAGACCCTGTACAAGCTGGTCCCTAACAAAGGACATTTCAGGGACACCCCTACTCATCCTTCCAAATCCAGCTGAAAGGTCTCCCCAAACATACACCAGGCAGAATCCACCCTTCTCCCCAGTTCGTCTACAGCAGTGCTTCTCAAACCTCCATGTGCGTACGAATCACGGGGCCATCTTGTTATGCTGTGATTTTGATTCAGTGGCTCTGGAGCCCAAGACTCAGAATCTCTAGCCGTTCCTGGGTGCACTGATGGGCGCACCGTGAGCAGTGATGGCCCGCTGCACTTTGCAGCACGACTCTACCACAGCACTCATCATCACAGTGCTTCCACGGGGCCAGGCTCTCACGGATATTGTTGGCAACAGCTCCTGGAACTCCCTTAAAATCAACAGCAAGCAGGGAGCCTAGGGGAACAAACTTTGAGATCAACATAAAGCACTTCCTAGAGCATCAGTGATTATTTATCAGTGTCAAACAACTCTACAATTTACTGACTGCCTATGGGCTGCATCCTGTGCCGGGTGCTCTGTGTCTGCTCTGGTGTGAACTGTTACCACACACGAAGCACTCGGGCCTTGGGAGGCCCTCAATAAATGTAGCTCTTATTTCTAATTCTTACAGCACACACGTCAGGCTTGGAATAGTCCTGTTTATCAGCAGGAACTGCAAAAGCCACTTTTCTAAATAGAGGTAGAAACTGATGAGGAAACTGAGACAAAGAGGTTCAGTAACTTCCCCAAGTTAGTTACACAGCCAGCAAGCAGGGCAGCCAGCACGTACGCTGACCTCAGGCTCTTAAGCTCCATATACCGTAAGTGCCCTTCCACATGTCGACAAAGCATACCTCCCACTTGCTCTCTTAAAAAAAAGAAAAAAACAGAACAAAAAACACTGAGGTTCAGAAAGGTGAGGTGTGAAGTCAGCTGTCTCAGGACAATGAGCTATAGGGTAGGAGTAAAACAGGAGGCCAGGGCTATGACTCCCAACCCCTCCTTCTATGCTGTGCTACTCTGCCAATCTAAGATGTGAAACCCTGAAGAAAACAAAGATGCCAATGAGGCTTGACACCTGGGAAAAGTGAGCCTGCCCCACCCAGCTGCAGACTTTCCTAACCCTGGGCATGAGCTGTCAAGGCCTTCCCAGATGGGCACGCTTTGGTTACATGATGCTCACGTGTCTTTCTCCTTCTCAGAACTCTCATACTCCAGGAACACGATGTGCTGGGGGTAGTGGCCGCAGATATCCCCATTCACATTTTGGATCACGCTGTAACAGTAGTCTCGGCCAAACAGCTCCAGACATCTCTTCTCAATGCGCTCAACCTGCACAGAGGAGGAGATCTGAGCATAAAGAAGATTCTGGGGTTCTGAGAATTCGGCGGTTCCTGACCTGGAGAGGTCTCTGGGAATGACAATGTGCCTCTGTGATTATAATTCAATACCAGTAAAAGACATCTTGCTAGATCACAGGCCCTAAACGTGTGGTTCATGAACCCCTATGGTAAACTTTGGGAGAGACTCTGAACCCCTCAATGTTGTGGTGAAACTGTGTACGTTAAGCATTTGAAGAGAGGTTGACACCTTTCATTAGATTCTCAAAGGGGTCCACAATCCATAAAATATTAAGAACCCCTGCTCTAAGTTACTTTATTTTTAATAAATTTATTTATTTATTTTTATTTTTGGCTGCATTGGGTCTTTGCTGGAGCACACGGGATTTCTCTAGCTGAGGAGAGCGGGGGCTATTCTTTGTTGCAGTGCGCGGGCTTCTCATTAAGGTGGCTTCAGTAGTTGTGGCTCGCGGGCTCTAAAGTGCAGGCTCAGTAGTTGTGGCGCACGGGCTTAGTTGCTCCGCGGCATGTGGGATCTTCCCGGACCAGGGCTCGAACCCCTGTCCCCTGCATTGGCAGGCAGATTCTTAACCAATGCGCCACCAGGGAAGTCCCTCTCTAGGTTACTTTAACCGGCACTAATCCATTATCTTCCTTTGGCTGCAGATTCTTCCCCATTCTCCAGCCACAGACCAGTACCTAGAAGCTCTAGTTAGTGTAATGAGTAAAAGATGCAGACAAAGCTGTCTCCTTACACGCAATTTGCTTATGAAATAGAAGGAACAGCTCCCTTAAAATTGCCCTTGTTTTGCTCAGTTCAGGGAAAGACCCACCAGAAGAACAACATAAAACCTGTAACATCTCAAGAAGTCTGCAAAAGATCAGAAGTTTAGGGCCAGGTGGAGTGAATCAAGTATAACTTTTTTACAACCCTAATCTTCAGGGGTGTGTAAGAAGGAAGGGGGGCCCAGCAAAACTGACCCTCTAGCCACCCGAAAGACCAATGTGGAGGGAAAAACTCACAAAAATTAGAAATCCTCAAATTTCAAGGGGCACGAGTATCATTAAGAAGCCTATTAGAAAATACAAATTCCAGATTCCCACCCCCAGAAATTCTAACTCAGTAGGACTGGGTGGGATCAAGGAACCTTTATTTTTAACAAACACCCCAGATGACGCTGAAACAGGTGGTCCTCAGGCTAAGCTCTGAAAAATACTCGGTCCTTTGGAGAGTGGGGGAGACCCATCATTACTGAAGTCTTCCCTGCATTACTCCAGACTAGCAGATGCCAAGTGCAGTTAAGTCCTAGCATAGGCAACCCCTGGAGCCAAACCAGAGTTTCATGGCCTGGGAGGGAACAGAATTCCATTGGAAAACCTGATGCTAAACCTGCCAAAACCACGTGGGGAGTGAAGGATGGCAGGGTCGGCAAGATTCCCATCAGACTGCCAGGCAATGCCTAAGATGGGAATGGCCTGACCAGACTGGAAGCCTTCCAGGTCTGGCAATAAGGAGACTGAAGGGAATCCCAAAAGTAGAAAAAAAGAGAAACTAAGACTTGCTTTTGACAAAGGAACAGAGGGAGTATGAGTTGCCTTCCTGCTCTATGGGAGAAAGAAAAGGATGGGCCTAATTCTAAAGTCATGCTGAGACCGTACAAGGGGGCAACACACTCGGTTTATCTCTTGGCTCCATTCTGCCCCACCCCTCCAGCCCCTTCACTCTGATCTCTGACCTGGATAAATCCTCTACACTTCAAAAAATCTAGGTATGAGAGTTTTTGTCCCCATACCTAATGCATGGGAATAACCCTCCTCAGCTCCTCTTCTCTAATCTCTGAACAAGGCCACTCAGCGCTAATCTTTGACCTCCAAACCCTTTGTCTCAAACCAAAACGTCGTCCCTCCTCGGCTCGTTCTAAGCCCAGTTCCTCCTTTTCGGTTTTTAAACCCGACCCTTACCCTCCGGGTCCAGACACTGGGCACTTCCCTCTCTCTCTGTCCTATGACCCCTGACCTCAGCAACGTCGCAAACCAGGGACCTTCTCTTTCTGCTCATCGCGCCTCCGGACTCACCTTAGAGCCTCCCGTTCCGCTGCAGTCCTTGGCCCGGTACTGAGTCCGGGAGAACTCCTCCAGCAGCTCCCCGAGCCCTGGCTCCTGCGGCTGTGGGGTGCCTGAAGAAGCCGAGGACCCCGCCGAGGCGGCGGCGGCGGCCCGAGCGCCGGCCATGGCCCAGCCCCGCGTCCCTTTCAGCGCCCTGCGTCGCCCTCAGCGCGGGCCAGCCCAGCCCATGGCACCTGGAGGCACCGACTCCGAGTCCTGAACCTCCGGAGCCGCCTCAGCCACCTCCTTCGCTTTCCACTTCCGGCCCCGCCCCACCCAGCCGGATGTTTACTCCAGAGCTGGCCAATCGGAGCCCAGGACTCGCGCCCTGCCCCACGATTACCTGCCCACCCCCGACGCGGAGCGGTCCAAGTGGTCTCCGGAGAGGGGACCGCGGCCGCTCTCAGAAACCTCGTGCTCCGCCCCACCGGGTTTCCCCTGGGAAGCCAGGCTAAACCATTGGGGCTGCGGGGGGGTACAGCGCGGAACTAGGAGGAAGGAACCACGGGAAAGAACCAGCTGAAGAGTGGAATAAACCATTAACAGGGAGAGGAGGCGGGAACTCTTGGAGGCACCTAGTTAGTGTTGGCAACCATAGTAATGACAATAAGTAATAATAAAACAGCATTTCGTAAGGCACTTTGCTTGCATTGCTGCTCACAGCCGTCCCTCTGATTATAGTGCTGCAATAGTCAACCCGCTTTATTGAAGTAACCGCGGGTCATGACTGGCTTGAAATTCTGTGATTAAAAAGCCCCATGTTATTTTTCTTTTTTTCTTAATGGAGTATTTCAAACATTCATAGAAATGGAGAGAATAGTATAATGAACCCTCATGTGTCCATTAGCTTGTTTCAATGATCATCAACATACACCAATCTATCTTGTTTCATCAATCTTTGCCCCATCCAATAGTATTATTTTAAAGCACATCTCATTATTTAATCTGTGAATACTTCAGTATTAATCTTCTAACAGATTAGTACTGTTAAAAAATGACTAAGGAAGAGAATTTAGGTGTTAAACATACTTTAACACTTCATGAAGCCACCACTGTTTGTTCCCAAGGGTCCAAAGAACTGCAACATGGGACTGAAGGCAGGACACTTTTATAGGATAAAGAATAAGGAACAAGGAAGAAATGGGAATTCCCTGGCGGTCCATTGGTTAGGACTCCTCCGCCCTTTCACTGCTGAGGACCTAGGTTCAGTCCCTCATCAGAGAACTAAGATCCCTGCAAGCCACCTGGCGGCCAAAAAAAAAAAAAAAAAAAAAAGAACATGGAAGAGAAAAATAGAAAATGAATAAAGAACAAGGAAGTAATTATAAAGCCCAGAGTTTGGGGATTGGCTGACTAGATATACTGTGTTTCTGGTCAAGCAGAACATTTACAGAGACACCAAAGTTACTAAGTTTTGCTCTCTTGCTGTGGCACTCTGGGCAGGAGTGGCTCCATCTTTGGCCTAGAAATTTATTTCAGTAATTCTCCCTTTTCTCATCCTCTTGACCATTCAAGAGGTTTGGTCAAAAATATCAGTACTAACATGACCCTCAGTCACCACTGCCTCTTCTGCTCTCAGTGTAGCATTCACGAGAGGTGATGTCAGGCTTGTATTCTTGGCCCTGGTTCTGTTCTTCTGTTCTCTTTTGTCACTTCAGTCAGAGAGAGACCATGTGTTGGCTGGTCAGTCGCTGCCCACATGCATTTAAAACTTTTGAGAGAACCCAGCTTATCAGGGAGACAATAATAATTACTAGCAACAAAACAATGTCCATGGTTTGGAGAGTACTCCTGAGCCAGGGTCCCCATGATCCAAACCAGCTAGAAAACTGGGGACACTTCTTTAAGTCAGTTGGCCTGTTTATGTATTTCGTGTAACTATGTCTCCTTCCCCAGAAATGTTTATGCAGCAAGCTTGTTCCAGAGAAACTGAGGTGTTATAAATCAGGGAGAAGTTTGTGACGGGAAGAAAGAACTACAGGATCACCAGCATCCAAGCCAGTCCAATAGTCAGATTACCCTTCTTTGCAATGGTCTGAGGTAGGTGAACAGTCATCTTTCCAGGCTAGAGCAAGCCAAAAGGTGGAGAAAAGAATAATAAAGACCTTCATGATGTAAGAATTAGGAAAAGGATGGTCAGAGAAGGAAGGAAGAATGGAAGGAAATGCTCTTAATCTGACTTCTTGGGAGGAAACAGTCTACCTCAGTGTTGCCTAGTTCTCTTCCTAGTCAATTGGATTTTGAGGTCTTTGGCATTTAAACAGGGCCAGATGTCAGGTGGGGTCTTCTTCAGTTGTGAAACGTACCCAGATTTTTAAATTTGTTTGTTTGTTTCTTTTAAAGTTGGCTCTTTTATTTTGCTATTTTTTAAAATATTTATTTATTTATTTGGCTGTGCTGGGTCTCAGTTGTGGCACATGGGATCTTCGCTGTTGCATGCAGGATCCTCGTTGCAGCATGCAGTATCTTCTAGTTGCGGCATGCGAACTCCTAGTTGCGGCATGCGAACTCCTAGTTGCGGAATGTGGGATCTAGTTCCCGGACCAGGGATCGAACCTGGGCCCCCTGCAATGGGAGCACGTAGTCATAGACCCTGGACCACAAGGGAAGTCCCTGTACCCAAGTTTTCACACCTTGTAGTTCGACAGTGATGTTAGTGGTCAAGAACTCTTGGTAGGGTCCTTTCCAGGAATCTCACTTCTGCAAAAGCATCAAAGTAAAACAATAATTGTCTGTAAATGACAACGAACTTTAAAATGCCCATGGTTGGAGATCTGATGAGAGTTCATTATAATGGAATTGACAAGGAAATTTGGTTATTTCTGTGATACCCAACATTTTTAAGACAATAACTAGGAATCTGGGAAGCTGAGGCCCATTGGGTAGCTAGCAGGGCACAGGACTGAGCTGAAAAGCCATACTTCCCTGTTAACATCCTGTGCTCGTGCTGAGGGGGCAATGGTGGCTTCCTGTATCCTCCTGCACACTGGACAGAAGATGTCCCTGATTGGACTGGGCACCTGGAAGAGCAAGCCTGGCCAGGTAAAAGCAGTTATTAAGTATGCCTTGAGTATAGGCTACCGCCACATTGACTGTGCTATCTACGGCAACGAGACTGAGATTGGGGATGCCCTGAAGGAGGATGTGGGACCTGGCAAGCTGGTGCCTCAGGAGGAGCTGTTTGCGACTTCCAAGCTGTGGAACACGAATCGCCACCCTGAGGATGTGGAGCCTGCCCTCCGGAAGACACTCGCTGACCTCCAGCTGGAGTATTTGGACCTGTACCTGATGCACTGGCCTTATGCCTTTGAGCGGGGAGACAACCCTTTTCCTAAGAATGCTGATGGGACTATATGCTATGACTCCACCCACTAAAAGGAGACTTGGAAGGCTCTGGAGGCACTGGTGACTAAGGGGCTGGTGCGGGCACTGGGCCTGTCCAACTTCAGCAGTCAGCAGATCGATGATGTGCTCAGTGTGGCCTCTGTGCGCCCAGCTGTCCTGCAGGTGGATTGCCACCCATACCTGGCTCAGAAGGAGCTGATTGCCCGCTGCCAAGCACGCGGCCTGGAGGTGACTGCTTATAGCCCTCTGGGCTCCTCTGAGCATGCTTGGCGTGATCCTGATGAGCCTGTCCTGCTTGAGGAGCCAGTGGTCCTGGCACTGGCTGAAAAGCATGGCTGGTCTCCAGCTCAGATCTTGCTGAGGTGGCAGGTCCAGCAGAAAGTGAGCTGCATCCCCAAGAGTGTCACACCTTCCCATATCCTTCAGAACATCCAGGCGTTTGACTTCACCTTTAGCCTGGAGGAGATGAAGCAGCTGGATGCCCTGAATAAAAATTTGCTATTCATCATGCCCGTGCTTACGGTGGATGGGAAGAGGGTCCCGAGAGATGCAGCTCACCCCCTTCAATGACCCATATTGAGACCACAGCTTCCTGGCTTCCTTTTCATCTCTCCAGCTATAATGTCCTGCCATCCCCAGAAAGAAGGAGTTAATAAAGCCATTGGAGTATCCAACCAAAAAACATAAAGACAATAACTAGGATTATAACTTGTAACATTATACCATGCACATCAGATTTTTAGGAATTTTATATAAGTTCTGGAACACTTATGTTAATAACATACCCACACAAAGATAAGCTAAAGTTAAACATCACTTCTTATTTGGCAATGTTTTCTTTGTAATTTAACATATCAAATAAGCCTAATTAGCTTCACATTTCTCTTTTTATAAGGAGAGAGAACAAATATACTAGGGTCCCTTTGGAAAATCCCAAAGTTGGCCCCAGGTCAAAAAAAACCTCATTTAGAATTTGATTTTGGGGGGTTCCCTGGTGGCACAGTGGTTAAGAATCCGCCTGCCAATGAAGGGGACACGGGTTTGAGCCCTGGTCCGGGAAGATCCCACATGCTGCGGAGCAAGTAAGCCCGTGAGCCACAACTACTGAGCCTGCGCTCTAAAGCCCGTGAGCCACAACTACTGAGACGCGTGTCACAACTGCTGAAGCCCATGTGCCTAGAGCCCGTGCTCTGCAACAAAGAGAAGCCACCACAATGAAAAGCCCGCGCACCACAAAGACGAGTAGCCCCCGCTCACAGCAACTAGAGGAAGCCCGCACGCAGCCACAAAGACCCAACACAGCCAAAAATAAATAAATAAATAAATAAATAATTAAAAAATTGTATATATTAAAAAAAGAAAGAATTTGATTTTGGGGAAGTTTGTCAAAAATATCCATCTAGGGCTTCCCTGGTGGCGCAGTGGTTGAGGGTCTGCCTGCTAATGCAGGGGACACGGGTTCGAGCCCTGGTCTGGGAGGATCCCACATGCCGCGGAGCGACTGGGCCCGTGAGCCACAACTACTGAGCCTGCGCGTCTGGAGCCTGTGCTCTGCAACAAGAGAGGCCGCAATAGTGAGAGGCCCGCGCACCGCGATGAAGAGTGGCCCCCGCTTGCCACAACTGGAGAAAGCCCTCGCACAGAAACGAAGACCCAACACAGCCAAAAATAATTAAATAAAACAAAACAAAACAAAACAAAACAAATCCATTTAAGGGACTTCCCTGGTGGCCCAGTGGGTAAGACTCTGCGCTCCCAATGCAGGCGGCCCGGGGTTTGACCCCTGGTCAGGGAACTAGATCTCACATGCACGCCACAACTAAGAGCCTGCGTGCAGCAACTAAGACCCAGAGCAGCCAAAATAAATAAATAAGTAAATAAATATTTTTTAAAAATATCCATTTAACCAAAGTGAAAAGTAAAGACTTCAAAGGCAAGTACAGAAAGTTACATAGTTGTAAAAACCCCAAACCCTTAGCTTTTTTAAGATTCAGGGTTTTCTATTCGCAGATTAAATGTCTTTAAAAATATGACTAGGCTTTTGAGAAAAAAATAAAACTGAAAATCTTGAAAACCTCGACATATCAGAAGTGTTTACTTTTTGGAATTGTTACCAAGTCCAAGCTCGCTCTGCTTGCCGCACAACAGGGCAATGAATCGCAGACGAGGTGTTGAGGCAGGGAATAGACTTTATCAGGAAAGCCGGCAGATGGAGAAGATGGCAGACTAGTGTCTCTGAGAAATCATCTTATCAGGGTTTGGATGCCAGTTTCTTTTATAGAATCAGAGAGGGAGAGGTGGAGAGGAAGTAAAGTAAAAGGGCCATCAGTCTTGCAAAACATCTCCTGAAATGACCAGCCTCAGTGAGGGGATGTGTTTTTTTTTTTTCCTTGCAGCCATTCACAGGTGGGCAGGGTTCCCTGAGGCAGGCCATTTTGTGTGATTATAATAACAAAAGCAACGCAAAGGAAAGGTTAAAGTTAAAGAAACAGATCCAACATGGAGTCCAATTTAGCTCTTCCCTGTTACAATTCCCCACTGTCAATGTCCATTCCACAATCTTGTGGAAAAAAGGGGTGACAAAGTTCTAACTGCTCAGTCAGATGGATCTTTCTGGGAGTGTCCGCCATCGGTGTCAGTGTTCCAGATGTTGAGATTTGTCTTTTGTTCCGCTTTGGAAGTGTCTACTTGACACCTGTAGACTTAAGAATATTCACAACCTAAAAGTTGAGAGTTGTCAGGAATTTTGAGGGCTTCAAGCCCAGGAGGCTGCATCTCAAGTTAAGAAATTTAGCATTTTTCTATGTATGGGAAGATGCTAGAGTCTGGGCTCACTGAAATAATTTCTTTGATATGCACCACAGCCCAGATGGGGCCTGTATCCTGTATTTTCACATCCTGCGTTTCCTCAGGGCTCACCATAGGGAGTGGCTGCAGTCTGATGGCTGCTAGATGGCAGGTCTTCTTCTCCTTCCTGAGTCTCCTCAGTGTTCACCGGCTCACACTGGGGGGCTGCAATCGCTGATGATTGATCCTCTCCTCTTGGTCAGGAATTTGACCAATATTTGGGAGACATTTCATAATCAAATTTTGTCCCATGGTGCTGGGAGGCTCATCCTAGGTCAGGCGAAAATTCTTGATATGCCACTCCAGGCGCTAATTTTTGGATTAGGCCCTATTGATAATTAAAGATTCTCTGGATCCTCTGTCTAATTATGATCCAGGAGACATTTTCCCTTGTTGCTTCTTGCCATACCTAGAATCACATTATTACAATTATTTTTATGTTATAAAAGTGATCTATTTCCTTAAGATGTTTAGCCATAGAAGTTTTGTTGGAGGCCTGGTTACACACTGGGTACTGCAAGAGACAACAATCTTATAAAATAGGATATAAGTAACAGCTAGTAACATTGACAAAGACATAGTGCAGCAGGGAGACACAAAGCACAAACAATTTGGAAATAAAGAACAAATTAAAACAATGATTAGCATAATATCAAGTCCACAGGAGAACCAGCTGGAGACAACAAATTCTGTCAGGATCAGGTAGAGAGAAAAAGATAAATGTTTCATCTTTGTTTAAAAAGGCATACTTTATCAACTTGTTGTAGGTCATAGCATAAGGTTATAGCATAAAAGTTTTTTCCTAAAAACAAAGATTAAAGTCAATATATTTCCTAAAGTCATAAAGTCATAAATCATATTTACCAGTTCACTCAGTCCCATGTAATTAATTCCCATTGATCTGGATGAAATAATCAGGTTTCCCATCAGTTTTGTCATTTGTTACCCAGTCCAGTGATATTATCTAAAGGCAATAAGAAACTTATATTTGTTAAAAAGTTCCTTTTTATCAGTCTTCTTGAAAAATCTTCATTTTGTAAAAGCATCAGGACAAAAAACAAAATAGCATGGTTAAAAATTTGAGTACAGGTCTTCCCTGGTGGCGCAGTGGTTGAGAATCTGCCTGCCAATGCAGGGGACACGGGTTCGAGCCCTGGTCTGGGAAGATCCCACATGCCGCGGAGCAACTAGGCCCGTGAGCCACAATTACTGAGCCTGCGCGTCTGGAGCCTGTGCTCCACAACAAGAGAGGCCGCGATAGTGAGAGGCCCGCGCACCGCGATGAAGAGTGGCCCCCGCTTGCCGCAACTAGAGACAGCCCACGCACAGAAGCGAAGACCCAACACAGCCATAAATAAATAAATAAATAAAAATTTGAGTACAATGCAATTAGCAGGATTCTTGGATATAACATTTTAGAATAACTAGTATTATGATTGATGACATATCAGGACATGTCAGATGTTAGGGATTCCATATAAATTTTGGAATATCTATATAAATGACATTTATCCATACACTATAATCTAAGGTTCACCTCCAATCACTTTACGATGTTTCTGAAGTAATTTAACATACCAAATAAACTTAGTTTGACATCTCTCTCTGAGATGTCTCAGAGATGTTCTTTCGAAGTATCCAGAGTCAGCTGGAGGCTAAAAAGCTTTAGTCAGATTTTGATATTTGGGAAGTTTGTTAAAAATATCAAAAAGGTTTTAAAACACAACAGGATCGTAGGTCACTGTGAAACAGTACCTATTCATTTAACCAAAGTCACAAAATGATGAAACGAAAACAAATACGGATCACCTAAGGGCACAGAAACTCATTTAATCTGTTATGAAAAGGAGCACGTCTAACAGAGAGAGAGATCAAATTTCAGTCTTGTATTAGCTTACTTAACAAAATCCATTTACTTATTAACTTCAATCTAAATTCAGTTAATTCTGACCATGGACAAAACTTTCTCAGTAAAATGTAATTCCATTCCTCATACCTTCTTAACTGAAAACACACATTCTACCATACTGAAATGTTTTATTATTTTCAGTAGCTTTAATTCTATATTTAAATTACAATCTCCGACTCTTAAAAACCTTAATTTCTAGTGACAACCAAGAGGCAAGTAATACTTACCAAATCTGGAGAAACTATTTTAGATGATTTTTAGAACATAATTATTCTTAGAGTTCACCTAAAAGCTCTTATCTCATTTATATTTACTTTAAAGTTTCATCATATCAAGTTATTTTTCTTGCTGACAAATTTGCAACAGATATAACAAGATTTCATTTAGCTTCTATTAAACCTAGGTGCAGTGAAAGTACTATACTTAACGTTGATGGCTCTAAAGACATGTCCATATTAATTAGAGAAACAAACGTAAACATTAATACTAGGTACTAATTTAATACTAAATATTTCCCGGTTCACGTGAAACTGAAACTCATTTACCTTAATTTCTCTTGTATTTAGAATTGTTTGGTTTGTATCTCTTGTATTTAGAATTGTTTGGTTTGTAAGCGCTTACGTTTCTTTAAGCCAATTAAATAAGGCTCATTTACAGATTAACCTCAGCAATGTTACCCAAAGACAAAAACACATACAAACATACAAACAAACAGAGAGACATCGTTCTCATTTCAAAATTTCAGCCCTGAGTCAGGTACAGCAGTGTAAAACCCATCAGTTTACAAAAGAGGTTGGATTAAAGTTGGGTTTCTGGCAGATGGAACAAATCAAGCTCATTTGTCTAGATGGCTAAACCCTTTCTACTAATATTTATGGTAAACAAGTCAAGTTCTAAATTACTGTACCCTCTTTTACAAAATTTGCATTTTAAAAAGATGGCAGAGATAAGGGTTTTTGAGAAGACCAGATAGGACATTTGTATCTCAAAGGTACAGGCAAGTTTCTCCTAGGATGACTTTGTTTCCCCTTTGTTTAATATTTACAAGCCTCTTAAGATTACTCATATTTATTAGAAAATCAATCAACTTGTTCCCCACTGTCAGTGTTACCCGGGGCTCCTGTGGGGAAATCAGGGTCTGATGCCTCAAGTCCAAGGGAGTCCCCTGGCCTCTTACAGGATATTGGGGCAAGGGAAATTGCCCTGTTGCATAAGTGGCTCCCAGTCCAAATTGGGTGCCCTGTCAGGTCTTAGATGGTGATACTAAACCAGGTCGTTGTGCCCCGGGTGTTACCACAGAAACTTCTATTTGATCCCAGTGGGTAGGGGAAACAGGAGGCAGTGAATATGTTGGCAGTGTGGTGGGGGGGGCATTTGGAACAACTGCCAGTGTAGCCTGCTCAGCCACTGGGGGAGCTGGATAGGCTGGGGTGGGGACTAAGTTTTGAAATAACATGTCCCCACTCTCATTTTCTCCCTCTCCCCCTTGGGTTTCCTTTCAGATCACGGCACTACAAGGTGGCAGTCCTCTGACTCCTTTTCCTCCTGATGCAATAGCATAAATGCTCCTACATATGGAATCTCATCTCTTTTCCCTGCTCTTTTGCAGAACATTTCTAACTGCGAGATTGTATAATAATTGAGTGAGCCATTCAGGGGCCATCGTTCCTCTGATCCTAACATATATTGGGTTCATACCCTATTACAGTAGTATATCATGTCTCTCTTAGTCATAGGCTCACGGCTATGTTTTGCCCATTTATCTAATACATGCCCCAAAGGGTTTTCCTTCGGGATAGGTGGAGTATTTCCCATTTTTATCAGTTTGACTACACCAAAACACAAAAGACACAAATTCCAACACAAAAGGCACAAATTCTAGCATCAATGCACACAAAACCAAAACAAAACCAAAAGCAAAACCAACGAACTAGTTCCCAGATCAGGTAGACTTACCCTACAAAACCAACGAACTAGTTCCCAGTGAACCCGTTCCCAGAATCAGGTAGAGTCCAACAACAATTCCCCCCTCCAACAGGGCACCCGAACCAGATTGGCTTGTCCCATAAAGGAAAAGCCCAGATTGAGGGGGAATATGTTCCCAGCATGCACACCAAAGGAACTTACCCTCCAGAATCGAATGGAGTCTGTCGACTCGTAGCCCCAAATAGAATGGAAGTTCCCCAGATTGGAACCGAAGTTCCCCAGATGGAACCGAAGTTCCCCAGATTGGAACTGAAGTTCCCAGATGGAACCGTCATTCCCCAAATTGAAGTCTGTCGGTTCTTTGCTTCAGCTGCCAAGCACTGGGGTAGCCGGTGCTGCTTCAGGGAACTTTGAAGGGAAGATCCTCAGGACAAATGGTCCTGGCAGCTGCTAGGGCCTTGCCCCAATATTCCCTGACCGGGCCGGCTACCCACGAGCCGCAAGGCTCCTGGCTGGCTCGCCAAATTTGTTACCGAGTCCAAGCTCGCTCTGCTTGCCACACGACAGGCCAACGAATCGGAGATGAGGTGTTGAGGCAAGGAATACGACTTTATTCGGAAAGGCGGCAGACTGAGAATATGGCAGACTAGTGTCTCTGAAAAACCATCTTATCTGGGTCTGGATGCCAGTTTCTCTTATAGAATCAGAGAGGGAGAGGCAGTGAGGAAGTAAAGTAAAAAGGCAGAATAGAGAGGGAGAGGCAGTGTGGAAGTAAAGTAGAAGGGCCATCAGTCTTGCAAAACATCTCCTGGAATGACCAGCCTTGGTGAGGGGATGTGTTAGTTTCTTTTTTCTTGCAGCCATTCACAGGTGGGCAGTGTTCCCTGAGGCAGGCCATTATGTATGATTATAATAAAGAAAGCAATGAAAAGCAAAGGTTAAAGTCAAAGAAACAGATCCAACGTGGAGTCCGATTTAGCTCTTCCCTGTTACAGAATTACATATAATTTTAGAGTTCCTCTTTCTCTTCATCAAAAGCATAATCTAAAGTAATTGGTCTCTTAATGCCTGTCATTCTTCAATATATTTGCAGTGTTGTTAAAAATTTTCAGATTTAAGGATGATAACTCTAGTGACTAAAATGTTATAATCTAAGTGCACATTGTACAAATAAAGCTTAGCATTTGGCAATAAGTTAAAATTTTTGTACATTTGGGGAAAGGGGTGGATAGTGTAAATAATTTTCAATTATGACATGGAATAGGATGATGACTTTTTTGTGGTTTGATAAAGGAAATTTAGGTTTTATTTTAATAACTTCATTGAACTGTCAAGCAAATAGGAAAAATGAAAAAATGAAAAAGTCCTCTTGTAGCTGATAAGACAGTGCTGGTTTGGTTCAATTAGCAGTAGGCTCCATGTCTGATTTTATTTGAGCTAAATGAACAAAAATTTTCATTAAAAAAAAAAGATTCAGGATTTTCTTAAGTAATCAAAGACCTGATAAAGATAACATGAAGTACAGTAAATTATTTTGATAAGACACAAAATCTTCGCTTTCCAGGCAGATTACTTAAAAGGCACTTTTTCTCACCAAAAAACACATCTTACATTCCTTATATAGAGAAGTTTCCTGTATTATTTCTAGTAGTTTTAATTATATACATGTTTTAGAATTCTTAACCCTTAGAATCCTTAATTCCTATTTAAAACTAAGAAGTAAGCCATCTGTTACACTAGCATTTTGTGGATTGGTAAATTTATAAATACATTTCATAATTTCTGGAAGTATATTCTTCCTCATAGTAAATTTATCAATGTGGTACAAAACATATAGTTCTGTTATTAACAGAACTATATATCTTTAGCTCCTCTGTAAAGGAAGCCAAATTGGATAAACTTATGATCAGAAGTTAATGTTTCAACACTTTATCCTATTTGGAAATGATCTAGATATTCAATGAATATCCATCATTTAACTTATCTTAGTATAACTCAGTATAACTTTAGGGTTTCAAGTTGCCAAAAAGATTTTGGAAACTATTTTTAAGTAGACATACTATAAAGCATAATTATTGTTGAAAAGTTCATTTGTAGGGACTTCCCTGGTGGTCCAGTGGTTAGGACTCAGTCCTTTCACTGCTGTGGCTAAGGTTCAATCCCTGGTCAGGGAACTAAGATCCTGCAAGCCATGCAGTGTGGCCAAAAAAAAAAAAAAAAGAAAAAGTTCAATTGTAAGTTCATTTTACTTACATCTATTTAATTTACTTGTTCTTAACAATTATGTTTGGATTATTCATGAAAATTTCATGAAACATTAAACAGCTAACCATCATCTTTGGTTATCTTGCTTGCTAACAAATTCTATAACAGAGATAACAGGAGCTTATTTGACTTGTAGTAAACCTATGTAGAATAAAAGTTGTATGTCTGTGTTATATTTAATGCAGATAACTCTAAAAACATTCCTATTTTAAATAAACCAGCAAATTTAAACTAGCTTCCCCCCCAAGATTATCCTAGATCATGTGACCTTGAAAAACATTTGAATTAGTTTTATATTTCTGAGAGTATGTTTAATTTCTTTACAAATGAATTTTGGCAATATCATCGGAAGGTAGAAGAAATATCACACATCTATAACACACATATAAAGATATACATAAACATACAGAAGAAAACAGAGATCTTATAACTTTTATTTAAAATTTTAGCCATGAGATGGGTGTGGATCCAAATTGTGTTTGACAGGAGAAATAAGTTAAGATTACCTGTTCGGATGGCTTAAACTTTTTAGTAGTATTTAAGAGAAAGACTTTTAAGATTTTTCGTTTGCCTAGTTTCCAAAATAGACTTTCCCTTTTTTTCCCCTTCTGATAAGAATTACCTCCTTGAAGTTTGCTTTTCAATTGATGGTTCTCAATTCATAGAGAAGACCAATTAGAATATTTAAATCTTAAAGACACGGAGAAAGAATGTAAGTTCCTCCAATGAATAGGGCAGGTTTGGGGATTGGTAAAAAGGATGGGTGGGTGTTTTCTGTTCTTGTTGTAAATCAATGACAGTTGTTTTTAATTCCTCCCAGACTTGGGTTGCAACCTGAAGGACATCATAGATTGACCCACCCACCTAGCTACTTCGTCTCCAATTTGCTTCTTTTTTTTTTTTTTTTTAATTTATTTTATTTATTTATTTTTGGCTGCGTTGGGTCTTCGTTGCTGCGCATGGGCTTTCTCTAATTGCGGCGAGCGGGGGCTGCTCTTCGTTGTGGTGCACGTGCTTCTCACTGTGGTGGCTTCTCTTGTTGCGGAGCATAGGCTCTAGGTGCCGGGCTTCAGTAGTTGTGGCACGCGGGCTCAGTAGTTGTGGCGCATGGGCTTCGTTGCTCCGCAGCATGTGGGATCTTTCCGGACCAGGGCTTGAACCCGTGTCCCCTGCATTGGCAGGCGGATTCTTAACCACTACGCCACCAGGGAAGTCCCCCAATTGGCTTCTTTATATCAGGGATAAGATATTCAACTAAGATGGAAATCAAAAGATTCCTATGTTGTAAATTCAGAGCTGTTTTTGGAAATTTATTTTTCTTCCTCTGGATATATGGTTTCATTTTAGCTTAGGGGAGAGGGCCTAAAAAGAAGTTCCTAACCAACTTTGAATATCAGCTTCCAATTTGGCCAACTTCTAACCATAGAGCTACTTAAAAAAAAAAAAAAATCCTTTCAAATATCTTGTCAGGCTTCATCTGGGACAAATGGTAAGTGTTACTGGCAGTAACGAACAACCCCATGGATGCAAGAGGCATCCCCAGAGACAGTGCAAAAGATACTACCCTCCCAAGATCCAGAGCCACTCCCAAAGGTAGCCAAAGGCTTAGACCATTCCCTTGAGAGCTGGTGTGAAAAAAAATGCACAACCTAAAAGTTGAGAACTATGATTTATTCGGTGAAATCTCTGAGGACTTAAGCCCGAAAGACAGGCTCTCAGATAGCTGTGAGGGGCTGCTCTGAAGAGGTAAGGGGGGGAGCCAGGATATATAGGAGTTTTGTAACAAAAACCAGGCAGTCAGAACATCAAAAGACTACCTGTTAATTAAAGAAAACCAAACATCTCAAGTTAAGGAATTTAGCGCTTTTCTATGTATGGGAAGATGCAAGAGTCTGGGCTCTTTGAAATCATTCCTCTGCTCTGCACCTTAACTATCTAGGGCCAGTATCCTACTTTTTTTCCATCTTGAATCCCCTCAGGGTGCACAGTTGTGGGTGGCTGCCATGGCTGCTTGGCTTGATGGCTGCTACATCCGTTGTTTACTGATAAGGCAGGAGACATTTTGACCCTAGCTGTGACCCGCATTTCTGCATATGTGAGTAGTGACAACCTATATGCCCCAGGCAGGCAGAAACCTGAACCAAGATCTAAGGACACCAAACTAAACAGACAAGAAGGCAGTAGCTGTCCCTGGGAAAGAAAGGATTGATAACCAATGGGTGTACCCCAGAACTAAATTCACAAGAGCCTGGATTCGGAAAGGAAAGAACAACGAAATTGTACCTTCCTTCCTCAACCAGGCACTACAGAGATCCAGAAAAGCTGACGCTGATAAGAATTCTCACCTTTCTCAGGCTTCTGTCAGTTTTCCCAGGATCCCATTTACAGGCTCCAGAGCAAGTGGAGTTTAGAGAGCGCACTCCTCGTATCTACAAAAATCTGACAAGGTTTTCCATTAATTTCAATTTTAGTTTCCCCTTGGCTGTTTAAGGAAATAACTGGTGGCATTTTACCCAAGAACGCCTTGGAGTCCCATCAACCCTGAGAGAGGTCCAGGTGGGGGTGCCCTTCAGGGGTAAATGTGGGAGCATTCGAGTTAGTGTGGAAGGATTTGACAAACTTTCAAGGACATTCTCCCAGTGTCCCAACTGACTGCAAAACAGACATCGGGGCTTCCCTGGTGGCGCAGTGGTTGGGAGTCTGCCTGCCAATGCAGGGGACACGGGTTCGAGCCCTGGTCTGGGAGGATCCCACATGCCGCGGAGCAGATGGGCCCGTGAGCCACAGCTGCTGAGCCTGCGCGTCTGGAGCCTGTGCTCCGCAACAAGAGGCCGTGACAGTGAGAGGCCCGCGCACCGCGATGAAGAGTGGCCCCCGCTTGCCGCAACTAGAGAAAGCCCTCGCACAGAAACGAAGACCCAACACACCCAAAAATAAATAATAAATAAATTAATTAATTAAAAAAAAAAAAAAAAAAAAAAAAAAAAACAGACATCGAATTCTGGGCCGGTGTTCTGTTGATGGACCCCAAGAGGGTGCAATGGGGGATGCCCCGTGTTTTAGATTTCTGGCCTTGGAGCTGTTGCGGTTATAAGATCACTAACTTGGAAGACTATTGTTTACTATCTTGTAGTCTCTTCAGAGTGGAAAGGCAATTCAGACTGAGAATTAGTAGACAGTGAGTTCTCAGGTAAAGGAGACTAGAGAGAGTAGTAGGAGTCATGTCAGTCTTATAGTCTTTTATCTTAGGCACCTCTTGTGTCTTTAATTTTTCATTAGATTTTGCAACTGACCTTTCAATGAAGCTGTTTTGGAATCTTGAAGACTTTTGGAGGCCTATTTATTTTTAATTGAAGTATAGTTGATTTACAATGGAGTACAGTTGTGTTAATTAACACAACATTAACACAATGTTGTGTTAATTTCTGCTGTATAGCAAAGTGATTCAGTTACAAATATATATATATTCTTTATATTCTTTTCCATTATGGTTTATCACAAAATATTGAATATAGTTCCCTGTGCTATACAGAAGGACCTTGTTGTTTATCCATTCTATATACAACAGTTTGCATCTGTAACCCCAAAGTCCTACTCCATCCCTCCCCCACCCCACAGACCACAAGTCTGTTCTCTATGTCTGTGAGTCTGTTTTGTAGATAAGTTCATCTCTGTCATATTTTAGATTCCACATATAAATGATACCATATGGGGACTTCCCCGGTGGCGCAGTGGTTAAGAATCCACCTGCCAATGCAGGGGACATGGGTTTGAGCCCTGGTCTGGGAAGATCCCACATGTCGCAGGGCAACTAAGCCCATGTGCCACAACTACTGAGCCTGCGCTCTAGAGCCCGTGAGCCACAACTACTGAGCCCGCGTGCCACAACTACTGAAGTCCGCGCACCTAGAGCCCGTGCTCTGCAACAAGAGAAGTCACCTCAATGAGAAGCCTGCACACTGCAAGCCAAGAGTAGTCCCCACTCGCCGCAACTAGAGAAAGCCTGCACGCAGCAAAGACCCAAAGCAGCCAAAAATACATATAAACAAATAAATAAATAAATTTATATATAAAAAAAGATACCATGGACATTTAAAAAAAATAAATGATATCATATGGTATTTGTCTTTCTCCTTCTGACTTAACTTCACTTAGTATGATAATCTCTAGTTGCATCTATGTTGCTGCAAATGGCATTATTTCGGTCTTTTTTATGCCTGAGTAGTATTCCATTGTATATATATTCCATTGTATATGTGTACCACATCTTCTTTATCCATTCATCTGTTGATGGACATTTAGGTTGTTTCTGTGCCTTGGCTATTGTGAATAGTGCTGCTATAAACATACAGGTGCATGTATCTTTTTGAATTATAGTTTTGTCAGGATATATGCCCAGGAGTGGGATTGCTAGATCATATGGTAATTCTATTTTTAGTTTCCTTTTTCTTTTTTTCCTTTTTTTTTTGGCTGTGCCGCACGGCATGCAGGATCTCAGTTCCCTGACTAGGGATGGAACCTGTGCCCCCTGCAGTGGAAGCATGGCGTCTTAACCACTGGACCACCAGGGAAGTCCCATATTTTTAGTTTTCTGAGGAACCTCCATACTATTTTCCACAGTGGCTGCACCAACTTACATTCCCACCAACAGTATAGGAGGAGAACACTACCACTTTCAATGATTTGTTAATCAATCAACTAATTAACCAAGTTTATACGGAGTGCTACTATGTGCCAGGCACCAGGCAAGGCCTGGGAGTGAGTGGTGGATCCTTGAGCTTTGCTATTCACCATCTTGTAGGGAAGGCAGAGGGTAAACAGCAATCCAGTGGGTGGAATGCAAAGGAAGAGCAATTTAGATGCTCTGGCAAAGTTTGCTCTTCTGGAATCTCATCTGCAGAAAATCTGAACCAGGAGGCTGAGTTCCCAGTTGACATCTCTCCCAGGACAGCTGCCTGAATCAGAGAAGGAATTAACTCTTCAGCCAGACTAATATATGTCCTCAATTTAATACTGCTAAATGGTGGGACTTCCCTGGTGGTCCAGTGGTTAAGAATCTACCTTCCAATGCAGGGGACACAGGTTCAATCCCTGGTCGGGGAACTAAAATCCCACATGCCATGGGGCAACTAAGCCTGCACACCGCAACTACTGAGCCCGTGCGTCACAACTAGAGAGGAGCCCGCGTGCCGCCACGAAGAGCCTGAGCACTGCAACTGAGAGCTGATGCAGCCAAAATAAATAAATAAATAAATAAATAATTTTAAAAAAACTGCCAAATGGTATCCCCAGAAAGATTCTGGGTAGAGTTTCACGATTGCTAATCAAGGGCCTGTCTGGTGGATTATTTAATAACAAGCCCCACTCTCATGACTTCTGACTTCAAGATGGATATTTTTGGCCCAGTTGAAGTCCAGGAAATTACATTTCTGATTGTCAAGTCTATCCTTACAAATAACTGGGATGAATCCCCAAAGAAAAGTGCATGGACTTTGGAGTCAGGCAGACCTGGCTGTGCTGGGTTTCCAGGCTGTGTAACCTTGAGCAAGGCACTTTTTTTTTTCCCGGCTGCGCTGCACAGGATCTTAGTTCCTAGACCAGGGATTGAACCCGGGCTGGCAGTGAATGGACAGCCAGGGAATGCCCGAGCAAGGCACTTCTGCTCTAAGTCTCAGTTTCCTCATCTGTAAAGTGGGGACACTGGCATCTTTGTCATTGGTCATCAAAAGGATTAAAGGCAATACATATTATACAGACCCAACACATGGCAGTCAAGAACAAACGTTTTCTTTGTTTTTTCCTTGTTGCACAAAATGACATTCAGATCAGTTGGGCTTTCTAAATAGGTTGGATTTCTTGCTAGAGAGAATGGCAGGGAGGTTAGTCAACATGGCTGGGATTATTTTTCTTTTTTTAATTTTTATTAGTAAACTAAATTTTATTTTGGGAATTCTTTTAGTTGTATAGCTCTTTGGTCCTTTTTAATTTTTTTTTCCAAACCAGGATGATATTTGACACTTCAGAAAAAAATCCAACGTTGGCTGTTTATAGGAATAAGAATTATCCTTCATAGGAATGTAGAAAAGACATTCAGAGAAGAGAAGCAGCATGAAGTCCAACCAAGCCCTGGGAAATCATCATAACACATTTATTGGAAATGTCCATCTTATCCATAATTAAACTATAGCTGTTAAGTTTATACTGCAAGTGAGAAAAATAACTATTTTGACTCCTCAATCTTTCTTTAAGATAAATTATCACTTTTTTCATAAGGTATCAGCTATAAGGAAGCTTAGTGAAGTTTTGATTTTTTTGAAAAGAAGTTAATGATCTGGAAGTTTCAACTCACTTGAGTTAAAGACTGACTCCCCTCACAGGTCAAGGTATACACCATGGTCTGCAGCAGGGGCGCACCTGTGTAAAATGGCTGGGACTCTTGGGACAGAGTCTTAAAAAGTAAATTAGTCCTATTTTATTCTAATTATAAAAGTAATACTGAATTTCAGCCTATATGGTAGACTGAGTTGGTAACAAACTATCTTTTCTCCCGGTCTACACTCCTAGAACTGTTTGGAAATGTTGCCTACCAAAAAACCATTTCCAACTCCAACTTGTCCTTTCTTCACCATTGGAAGAGCCCACTTACCACTACAGAGAGTGGAGAACACTCACATTCATTTTTCCAGCCTCTCTTGTGGATATAGGCAGGTTACTGAGTCCTGGCCATTGGGAACTGAGGGAAAGCTTGCAAAGGGACTCTGGGGAAGATTATCCTCCCTAATAGAAAGAGAGGCATGAGAGGAAAAGCCCCCTTCCTTTACTCTGGGTATGGCCATGTCTGCTGCTGCCATCTTGTGACCATAATAAAGAATATTACAGATGGACTGCAGACAGGAAAAATGGAAAGTTCTCAGTTCCTTGCTGTCATTGTTGAGTCACAAAGTTAAGTTGAGAATCCTTAATCTTTGCTACAACCATTCATCATTGAGTATTATGTTAGCTATAAATTTGTCATATATGGCGTTTATTATGTTGAGGTATGTTCCTTCTATACCAAATCTGTTGAGAGATTTCATCATGAAAGGATGTTGAATTTTGTCAAATGTTTTTTCTGCATGTATTGAGATGCTTATATGGTTTTTATCTTTCATTCCATTAATATGGTGTATTATATTTATTGGTTTGCATATGTTGAGCCATCCTTGCATCCCAGAGATAAATACCACTTGATCATGATGTATGATCCTTTTAATGAACTGTTGAATTCAGTTTGGTAGTATTTTGTTGAGAATATTTGCATCTGTATTCATCAGGGATATTGGTCTGTAATTTTCTTTTCTTGGAGTATCCTGATCTAGCTTTGGTATCAGGGTAATGCTGTCCTCATAAAATGAGTTTGGTAGTATTCCCTCCCTTTCAATTTTTTGGAAGAGTTTGAAAAGGATGGGCATTGATTCTTCCTTAAATGTTTGGTAGAATTTACCCATAAAGGCACCTGGTCCTGGGTTTTTCTTTGTTGGGACATTTTTGAATACTTATTCAATCTCCTTACTATCGGTCTGTTCAGATTTTCTACTTCTTCATCATTCAGTCTTGGCAGGTTGTATGTTTCTAGGAATTTATCCATTCTTTCTTTTTTTAAAAAAAAATATTTATTTATTTGGTTGCACCGGATCTTAGTTGCAGCAGGCGGGCTCCTTAGTTGCGGCTTGTGGGCTCCTTAGTTGTGGCTTGCCCACTCCTTAGTTGCAGCACGCGAGCTCCTTAGCTGTGGCATGCGAACTCTTAGTTGCGGCATGCATGTGGGATCTAGTTCCCTGACCAGGGATCGAACCCCGGCCCCCTGCATTGGGAGCGCGGAGTCTTAGCCACTGGACCACCAGGGAAATCCCTATGCACAAGTTTCTGTGTGTACTTATGTTTTCATTTCTCTTAGGAAGACCTTGAGCTTGGAACACATGGAGAGCACTCACTTGCCCCCAAATTAAGTTAAACTGCATGTTTAGGGTATGTAAAGCTCCAGATGGTCAGGTTAGAACAAATGTGGGAATGTGTTTCTATGGCATCTGCTAGTCTTTGAGAGTTTCCCAGGAGCAATCACCTCTGCTTCTTATAGCCTTCCTATGTCTCAGATTTGAGGTCGTAACCTAGTCACTGTTCTCCTATGTGAGGACTGTAATTGCTGGGTCATATGATAATACTATGTTTAACATTTTGAGAAACTTCCAAATTTCTTTCCATTTTGTATTCTTTTTTCTTTGGCCGCGCTGCACAGCTTGCGGAATCTTAGTTCCCCAACTAGAGATGGAACCCGTGCCCTCTGCAGTGGAACGGCAGAGTCCTAACCGCCGGACCACCAGGGAATTCCCTCCAGTTTGTACTCCCACTATCCATGTATGAGGGTTCCAATTTCTCCATCCTCATCAATACTTGTTATTATCTGTCTTTTTAATTTTAGTTACCCTAGTGGTTGTGAAGAGGTATCTCAATGTGATTCAATTGATTTCTGACAAAGGTGCAAAGGTTATTCAAAGGAGAAAAGATAGTCTTTTCAACAAGTAGTGCCAGAACAATTGGATGTACATATGCAAAAAATGAACCTCAACCCTAACCTCTCATCATAAAGAAAAATTAACTCAAAATGGATTATAGACTTACATGTAAAGATTAAAACTACAACTTCTGAAAGGAAACTTAGAGGAAAATTTCTATTACCTAGATCAAGCACAAATTTCTTAGATATTATATAAAAAATATAATCCATAAAATAAAAAATGATAAATTGGCCTTCATCAAAATTAAGAACTTTTGCTCTTCAAAAGATACTGTTAAGAGAATGAAAAGATAAGCCACAAATTAGTAGGAGAAAATATTCACAAAACACATATCTAACAAAGGATTTGTATCCATAATATATAAAGAACTCTCAAAACTTTATAATGAGATAACCAACAGCCCAACAGAAAATGGGCAAAAGATTTGAATAGACACTTCACTAGTTAAGCAAACAAGCACATGAGAAGATGTCCAACATCATTAGTCATTAGGGAAATGTAAATTAAAAGCCACTCAAATGGCTCAGATTAAAAAAAAAAGTACCAAGTTCTAGTGCAGATGAGGAACAACTAGAACACTTATACATTGCTGGTGGGAATGCACTGTGGTACAGCCACTCTAGAAAACTGTTTCTCAGTTTCTTATAAAGTTAAATATATACTTATCATATGACTCAGCAATCTCACTCCTAGGTATTTACCTTAGAGAAGTGACAACTTATATTCATACAAAAGCCTATACATGAATGTTTAGAGTAGACTTATTTATAATTTTCAAAATGTGGAAACAATCCAAATGGCCCTCAATTGGTGAACAGATAGATAAACTACGGTTCATCTATACAATGGATCCCTACATAGCAACTAAAAGAAACCAACTACTGATACACCCAACAACATGGTTGAATTGCAAATGCATTATGCCAACTTAAAGAAGTTAGACTGAAAATGGTACATACTGCATGATTCCATTTATGTGACATTGTTGAAAAGGCAAAACCCACAGGGAAAGAAAACAAACAAGTGGTGGGAGTTTTGGATTGATATATACACACTATTATATTTAAAATAGATAACCAACAAGAACCTACTGTACAGCACAGGGAGCTCTACTCAATATTCTGTAGTAACCCAAATGGGAAAAGAATTTGAAAAAGAATATATATATATATATAACTGAATCACTTTGCTGTGCACCTGAAACTAACACAACATTGTAAATCAACTATAGTCCAACATAAAATAAAAATTAAAAATAAAAACAAGGAACAAAAAAGAAAACAAACAAGTGGTTGTCCAGGGTTCAGGGTGGGGTGAGGAGCCAACATCAGAGGGAAAGTAGGGAATTTTGGGGAGTGATGGAACTGTTCTGTATTTTAATTGTGGCAGTGGTCACACACAACTCTATGTGTCTGTCAATACTGAAGTGAATGAATTTTATTGTATCTAAGTTATACCTCTGACCTTGCCTGAATTTCTTGTCTGGCCTCTGATCAATTTCTATTGATTGAGGAAGGCCAAGAACCCTGGTCGGTATCACATGGAGTGAGATATCCAGACCCCCAGGGGATGGACAGCCGCCCAGCCTATCCAGTTTCCACGTATGAGCTGCAATGAAACTAAACTAGATGGCACATTCTTTACCCTTCACTGTAAACATCTTCAGTCTGTTCTAAAGCGCTGCAGCTCCGGGATACTCGAGTCTCCTGGGTGGCGTTCACTGATACCCACCCACTGTGGGGTACAGCACACCAAGGTACGTTGCTCCATGTCAGACCACTATGCCCTTTTCCAGGCCACCCTGGTCACCGTCTGTGGAGAAGGCATCTTACCAGCAAGCCCGGATATGACGGTTCCCCACCACTGCTCATGCAGTCAAGAGTTGGGAATGTTCTAGAATTGCTTAATTAGGAAAGTTCCTTTCACACTCCAGTGGTGATTTTTGATTGAACTCAGCATGAGTTTTAATCCTCTGGCAATTCTTCCTGGATGAGCCTATGCTTTAAAAGATCTATGTTGGGCCACCAGGCTACTGAAATCCTGTTAATCCTTCAAGGCTCATTTCAAATGCTCCCTGCTCTAGGAAGCCTTCCTGGGTTTCTTCTTCCCTCTCAACCAGTTGTGACCTCTCCCTCTGTCACATATTCTCTTAAAGCATCTGGCACTGCCTAGGTACCCCAAAATGCTGATCCCTGCTTCCTCACCAGAGCACCTTTTGTATGTCATTTACTGTGCTTATACTGAACTTGTTTTAAACTTGTTTCTCCCAACAATCCTCTGTCTGTCTCTCTCATAAAAGCAGGAACTGGGTCACTCCTTACACTGTGAAATTTATCCCTAAAATGCCCAATAATGTTCACGATCACATGGCAGGCACTGTGATTGACATTTCATCCTCAGAAAATAGAGAGGTACAGGGATCCATGGCTCTCCTCAAGTCTTATATGTGAGAGCTGGGATTCAAAACCAAGGTCATTGGAGACCTGAAGTTCAGAGCTCTTAAGATGTAGCATGGTGGCTTTTACCTGGTAGATATACAAGGAAGATGTTGTATTGACTTTCCCTATTAGTGATCTGTTACTGTGTGTACCACTAAAATTGGCTGTTTTTTGTCTATTAATCAATAAAGTGTTTTCTGAACAGCAAATAAATAAATAAAATAAAATAAATTATACCTCTGAGACTTCCCTGGTGGTCCAGTGGTTAAGACTCCGCCCTTCCACTGCAGGGGGCATAGGGTTTGATCCCTGGTCGGGGAGCTAAGATTCCGCATGCCACGTGGCACGGCCAAAAAATAAAAAAATAAATAAAAATTTTAAAAATTTAAAAATAAATTATACCTCAATAAAACTGACTTTCAAAAATTATACTTTGGGGAGCTTAACTAGAAGATGGAACTAAAAATATATAGGTAACAACAACAACAAAGATGGAAGAATATGATTCTAAGTTAAAATATTCTAAGATCCATTTTTGCATAGGAGGAGTATAGAAATCTTAATTTACTTTAGATATTATGTTAGGTATCTCTGTTTAAAAATGTAGGGGTAACCAATAAAGGGCAGAAATAAAATACAGGCATCTCTTGCTTAACATCAGTAATCTGTGTTAGAAATCAGATGTTCTGTGTGAAAACACAGACCAGAAGGAAGTGTAGTTCCCATTATTTTAAATGGGAAAAATTATAATGCATGATGTGTCAACACCAAACCCCAAACAATTTCCTAAAACATAAATAAAATACAGTGAAACACCTGTACACAAGCAACAGTCTATTGTATTAAGATTTAATATGATTAACCAGCAGTAGCAGCGGCACTTACATCTGTCCCAAGTCTGGGCGAGGGGAGAACTAGGCAGCCCTGTACCACAGGCCCTCACACTTTCTTTCTTTCTTGAAGAAACACAAAACCCTTGAGATTCATGTACTGTATGACGGAGAAAAAAAAAGTACCTAATGTTCCCCCCCAAAAAGATAGTATATTTTGTACTTTCTAAAGTGTTCATTAAAATGGAAGAAAAAAATGAAAAAAACAAAAGATTTAATATGATTAAAACCACTGCTTCCTTCAAACAGTGTAGTACCAACATAAAGATAGACACACAGACCAACAGAACAGGCTATAGACTAGAAAGCCTAGAAATAAAGCCACACATATATGGTCAGTTGATTTTCAACAAGGATGCCAAAACCATTCAATGGGGGAAAAGACAGTCTTTTCAATAAATGGTACTGGGACAACTGGATAGCCACATACAAAAGATTGAAGTTGGACCCTTACTTTATACCATGTACAAAAATTAACTCAAATAGATTAAAGACCTAAACATAAGAGCTAAAACTATAAAACTGTTAGAAAAAAACACAGGGGAAAAGCTTTACGCCATTGTATTTGGCAATAATTTCTTGGATATGACACAAAAGCACAGGCAACAAAAGAAAAAATTGATAAATCTGACTTCATCAAAATTTACAACATTTGTGAATCAAAGGACACTAACAAGAGAGTGAAAAGCCAACCCACTGAATGGGAGAAAATATTTACAAATCACATATCTGATAAGAGATTAATATTCTGAGAATATAAAGAACTCCTACAACTCAACAACAAACAAGCAACCCAATCCAAAAATGAAGAAAGGCTGTGAATAGACATTTCTCCAAAGAAGATGTATGAACATCAATAAGTCCATGAAAAGATGTTTAACATCCCTAGTCATTAGGGAAATGCAAATTAAAACCACAATGAAATACCACTTCATAGCAAGTAAGATGACAATTAAAACAAAACAGAAAATAACAAGTGTTGGCAAGGATGTGGAGAAATTAGAACGCTTGGCACTGCTGGTGGGAATGTAAAATCATGCAGCTGCTGTGGAAAACAGTTTGGTGGTTTCTCAAGAAGTTAAACATAGGATTACCATATGATCTAGCAATTTCAGTTCTAGGTATATAGCCAAAAGAATTGAAAGCAGGGACTCAAATGGTTATTTGTACACCAACGTTCATAGCAGTGTTATTCCCAATAGTCAAAAGGTAGAAACAACACAAATGTCCATCAACAGATAAATGGATAGACAAAATATATTATATACATAAAATGAAATATTAACTTTAAAAAAGAATACAATTTTGATACATGCTACAACATGGATGAACCTGGGAAACATTATGCTAAGGAAAATAAGCCAGACACAAAAGGACAAATATTGTATGATTCCACGTGGATAAGGTACCTAGAATAGGCCAATTCATAGACAGAAAGTAGAACAGAGGTTACCAGGGGCTGGGGGACACAGAAGAAATAGGGAATTATTGTTTAATAGGTACAGAGTTTGTTTGAGATGATGAAAAAGTTCTGGAAATGGAAGTGGTGATGGTTGCACATTGTGATTGTACTTGATGCCACTGAATGTACACTTAAAAATGGTTAAAAGAGTAAGTTTTGTTATGTATATTTTACTACACACAAAAAGCAAAACCAGAAACCACTGCTTCCTAACCACCAAATAAATGATGCTGCTGTTAGCAAACGAGAGCCTTGTGTGTAACAGCCTGATACCATGATACTTCCCTTAGCACCAACATCTCAGATGCACACCCATTTTGTTGACGTGGAGGCACAATTTACAAAGAACACTTCATTCTGATATTCTACCAATAGTGGCTGGAATATTGCTTGAGCTATTTCCTACACTGAGTTCTGTTTAAAACATTGTGCTGAGTTTTAGGGATGTAAATATAAAATTTTCTTATCTAAATATTGGTCAGAAAATGTTGCATTGAGAGATAAGAAACTTGTGTAATGTTCTGGTATTGAAAACCGAGAGGATTCTCGTGGGAAATGCCTCACAAAGTATGAATTACAGATCTTCCAAACTAAGAGAAGCAAAACCAAGAATAAAGAAAACTAAACCATTAAAATAGAAGGCTTGGAAGGAGAAAAAAGATGCATAGAGAAAGCATAGTAAATGTAAAACACAAAATTATATGGTAGAAATAAGTTCACATTGATCAATAATCACAATAAATGTAAACAGATCAATGTTTACCTATTATAAGACAGAGACTTTAATATTGGATTTTTTTTATGAAGCTTTTTGATTTTTACAAAAGATACTCCAAAAACATAATGACAGAAAGACTAAAGATAAAAGACTATACTTCAGGGAAATACTAGTCAAAAGAATGCTAGTATGCATCTATAATAATAAGTTCATCTCAATATATGTAGCAAAAAATCAATAGACTCACAAGGAGAAACTGGTAAATGAGCAATCATAATGGGAGATTTTCCTCCCCAACATTTTTTAATGAAAAATTTCCAATGTACCACAAGGTGGAAGAATCTTAGAGCATACATCCAAATACTTACTGTCTAATTCTACCAATAACAGTTTTACTCTGTATTTGCTTTTTCACAGGTCTATCAATCTCTCCATCTTTCTATTCATTTATTAAGCCATCTTATTTTGCATGCATTTCAAAGTAAATTCAGTTCCTTTTCCCTTAAACACTTCATTAAATAAGGTTGAATATCTGATTGCAATTTTTTCTTTTGAAATGAATTTTATATACAACGAAATACACAAATCTTAAGTGTATATTTGCTGAGTTTTCACAACTGCATATATCTGTGTAACCTAAACTCCAGGCAAGATACAGAACATTACCATTATTCCATGAAATTCTCTCATCTCCTTTCTTAGTCAATCATAATGGGAGATTTTAACACACTTCTCAGAAATGCATGGATCAAGCAGACAGAAAAAAAAAAAGAGTAATGATCTACAAAATGTGAACAATGCAATTAACAGACTTGAGCTAACAGACATAGAAAGAACTTCCTTCCGTTAACAGGGAGAGCATATTCTTTGAAAGCACATTTATGAAAATGAACCATGTACTAGGCCTCAAAGGGATATTCCACAGACTCCAAAGTATGAGTGTCACACAGACCACATTCTCTGACCACAAAGCTAGCAAACCCATCTTGCCATGGCTTGGGAAGATCTTGCCTGGGCATGGAGCCAACCACGGATGGGAAAGCAGGGTCCATGGGTAGATGTTGTCTCCCAACCCTATCACATGAGCTGCTGGATCCTACTGGAACCTATTCCTGCTTATGCCAGTTTTTATTGGGTCTCTGTCATTTGCAACCCAAGAGTTCTGAATAAAACAGATACTTCCCAGGTGAGACATGGTACAGCTATGAAGGCATCTTGCTATTGAATGAACAATTCTTCACATGTAAAGTTTGTTTCAAGTATAGAGCCCATTATTTCATCACCCATGAAAGAATACATATTTTTTAATGATGTCCTCTTTATAGATGAAACAACTGAGATTCCAAAAGTTGAATGACTCATTCAATATCACAGCTCCAGTGAGCCCTTTCACATGGCTTTGAAAATCTCTGAGTGAACCTCTGTCATTCTAACTCTACTCCATCTGTTTCCTTGTTCCTGCACTAGACAGTGAGTTCCTCTAGGGGAGGGACCGGGTCTTCCTCATCTTTGTGTCCCCACTGCCTAGCAAAGGACCTGTCAAGTAGAAGATGTCACTGACACTTACTAGCTGAGTGGTTGAAGGAATGAATGACTTGATTATCAAGTCAAAGAGCAAGATTTAATGTGTGAGTTTGAGGGAGGAAAGAGAAAGAAATGGCCTTCCTTAGGACTCTTTCAGGGACATGAGACAGAAAACTAATTCAAACCATTGTAAAGAAAAGAGGGGGATTTAAGAAAACCATAGAATGCCAGGCATAACTTTCGCCACAGGCTCTTATAAGTATTAAGAACCTCTTCGGACTTCCCTGGTGGTGCAGTGGTTAAGAATCCGTCTGCCAATGCAGGGGACACAGGTTTGAGCCCTGGTCCGGGAAGATCCCACATGTCGCAGGGCAACTAAGCCCACGTGCCACAACTACTGAGCCTGCGCTCTAGAGCCCGCGAGCCACAACTGCTGAGCCCTAGTGCCACAACTACTGAAGCCTGCACGCTTAGAGCCCACGCTCAGCAACAAGAGAAGCCACTGCGATGAGAAGCCCGTGCACCACAACGAAGAATAGCCCCCGCTCGCCGCAACTAGAGAAAGCCCACACACAGCAACTAAGACCCAACGCAGCCATTAAAAAAAAAAAACAAAAAAAAAACTCTTCATCTCTCTGAGGATATGTTGGCCTATTCTCTTGGTCTTTGCCATGGGACGGTGAACATGTAGCATCCTTACAGCTTATAATCCAAGGAATGAAGAGTTGAGACTTGAACCCAGATGGTCTGATGCCAGTAACCACATGATACGGACATAAAAAGGAAACCCAGGTGGTTGAGAATAATTGAATCCACTCTACAGAATAATCTATACGGCATGGTAGTTAAGAATGTGGGCTCTACCTAGGGATAAATATCAGCTGTTTCACTTGCTAGAGGTGTGATTTTGGGGAAGTAATTTTTTTTTTTTTTGCCACGCCTCACAGCACACAGGATCTTACTTCCCCAACCAGGGATCAAACCTGTGCCCCCTGCAGTGGAAGTGCACAATCTTAACCACTGGACTGCCAGGGAAGTCCCTGGGGAAGTAATTTAACTTCTGTGCCCTCGTCTGTAAAATGGGCATACCTCATTGTCCTCATGTGTAAAACAGTACACATCTGTATTAGTTTGCTAGGGCTACCATTATAAAATACTACAAGCTGCGTGGCTTAAACAACAGAAATTTATTTTCTCACAGTTCTGGAGGCTAAAAGTCCAAGATCAAGGTGTTAGCAAGTTTGATTTCTTCTGAGGCCCCTCAGAAGGTGGCTCCTTTCTTGCTATGTCCCCCATGGTCATCATCTAGTCTCTGTCCTAATCTCCTCTTAAAAGGACACCAGTGATACTGGATTAGGGCCCACCCATATCACCTAACTTTACCTTAATCACTTCTTTAAAGGCCGTATCTCCAAATAGTCACATTTTGAGGTATTGGAAGTTAGGACTTGAACATATGAATTTGGGGGTGCGGGAGAGGGATATACTTCAGCCCATAACACTACCTCTTAGGGTTATTGTGAAGATTAAATGAGACAATATATCTAAAGGAAAGATCAGGGGACCTAGAATGCTGTAAGAGCTTAATAACCGTTCAATGTAACACTTACTTTAGGCATAAGGGTATCTGACAAGTCACAAATCTTTCTCTGCTAGGATATTGGCTGGAAGTGCCCTGGGGGCTTCTCTCATCCAGGTGCTCAGTCCAGGATCATCTTTGCCTTATGGTCTATAGTCCCCAACTTGAGCTCACAACTGTTCTGTTCTGTTCTTCCTGTGGAGAGTTCTCAGACTTCCTTTCTGTAACTGCCCCAAGGTTAGTCTTGAAAACGAGGAGACATTCTGTCCCAGCTACTTATAGCTCTGTGAGTGCCTTTCCAATACCACTGTAATTTCTACTCCTTGGGCAAGCCACTTACTAAAATTTAATGACAATCACATTTATAAAGCCATTTTCAGTTTACAAAGCTCTTTTCCATGCATTCTCTCTCTTGATCCTCATAACATCTGTAGGAAGGAAGGATGCTTTTCTCTATTTTATAAATGAAGAAAATGAGGCTGTGAGGAGTAGGATCACCGTCCTAGGTCACACGTGGCAGAGATGCACCTCAAATTCTTGTCTTTGGGTTCCAATATGTCAGGAGTAGCTCACCCTTTCAGGCATTTTTCTACAATATAAATAATCCAGTACACCAGCCTGGGTTGGGGGAGATGTAGGTAAATTATTTGGGACTATTTTGACTGGAAGTGACAAAAACCCAACTCAAACTGGCTTCAGCAAAAACTGAATTCATTGGTTTACCTAACAGAACAATCCAGAAGCAGGTCTTCAGGCATGGATGGATCCAGGTGCTCAAATTATGTCACCAGGACTGTCTCTCTCTATTTCTTAGCTTCTCTTTGTGTTCACTTTATTCTTAGACAATCTCTCTGCTTGGGGTGTCAAAGATGCCCCCCTGTGGTTGAAGCTGAAGCCCCAGCTCAACAAACTCAGTAAAAGGGGAACAATTTCTTTCTTGTAAACTGCAACAAATGACCTGGATATCATTCTCAACTATTTGGATTGGCTTATGAGCCAATCATTGTGTCTAGAACAATGGAATATGTTCATTGTCCAGGCCTGATCATTTGCCCCACTCTGGAGAGGATTAGGGTGAGCCTCACCAAATCCAAGGCCTGAGTGAGGGGGAAAGGAGTTTCTTTAAAGACAAAGTACTGATGTCAGAAGCGGTGTGGGTGGCAGGCAGCTCTCTCCAGGGTGTCATCGCTCTGCAGAGCTAGAACAGAGCAACCAGTGAGGAGCTGGGGGCCCATCTTAGCAAGAACTCTCAGTTCTTCCCTGGAGAGAGAGTAGTAAGTGGACTTCTGTGATTTTTTTCCTGGAGTGCCTAGCTTGGCTCAGCAGGACAGGAAAAAAGACAATAATTCATGGCAGAATAAGGAGAAAAGATGGAACTTCTGGCTCCGGTAACTTATATTCAGAACAGTACCCACACCAGGAGCACCCACAGAAGGAGACTTTGAGGTGCCCTTTGAGGATGACTTCCCTCCCCCCTCTTCCCAGCACCTTCTGTCTCCCCATGAAGCTGTGAGCTCCAGGAGGGCAGGGACCACGTCTGTTTTACCCACCATCTTCTCCCAGGGCCTAGCATAGCGCTGTGCTGGCACACTGCAGGAGCCTATCACATATTTATTGGGTGGATGAAAAAAATTAATGAATCAGGTTGATCACTTGAATTGGCAGGATGGACTCACCTCTTTGTACAAGTCAATCCCCCTCTTTGGCCTCTGTTCTCCATCTGTCAAGCGGGAGAAGGTGTAGAATGAGACTCTCTTCACAGCCCCTTCCAGCTCATGCTTCTGGGATCTTAGAGTTCTCAGGAGACAGCCTGGATGCCTCTTTAAGGAACCAGAGGAAGGGGAAACCAAATTGATTGAGCATACTGTCTAAGGTGAGATGACTTCACATGGGTCTGTGGTCCCCAAATTGTGGGGGACTGCACTTTTTTTTTTTTTTAATTTAGGAAGGAAATAACACTGCCTGTTTCTTATTTTGCCAAATAAGTCCACTGGTGGGGGGAACAACTGCCATTAACTATCATCACCATTTCTTTAAAAAATGGAATTTTTTATACCAGGAAGGCAGGAAGTACTTCATCTCAGAAACAAAACAAAACAAAACAAAAAAACAGCCCCTCTACCCCGGGAAAAAAGACAGGTGGCAACCTCACATGATGATAATTATGTGTGTTTTTTTGCAGATAGATCTAAATTTCACCAGACTGATACCTGTATATGGTCCAGCATTTGGAACCTACTAACAGAGATTATTTTCACTACCTCTCAACACCTGTGAAGTGGGGCTTAACCTGCCCACTTTACAGATGGGGAAACAGAGGTTCAGAGAGCAAGTGCAAGGTCATGGAGACAGTTACGTAGTAGTCAGAGTTTTCTGGATGCCAACCCAGATCATCTTGGCAGTTCCTAAGCCAAAAGGTATTTCACTGCAGGGAAGAAATGACCTGCACTGGCTCCCTTGGAGTGTCCCCTCGTATTCTCGGGCCTAACCGCGAACTGCCTGGACCGGTATGCTCTGTTCTTTAACACACCCTCCTGATGTGTCCGCTTCATGCCAGGCACTGGGAGAGTGTAGGGAGAGAAACCAACACGTTCCCAGCCTCCTTTTCTCCTGTTCCCCATACTCACCCCGGGTCCCGCTCTCCAGGCCCAGCTCCACACACTGGCGGCCAACGAATCCCCACCGCGGGCGTGGGCCGCTAACAGTTTAGGAGGTTCCCTCTCCCAGAGGTGCTGGCAATTTCCTAGGAGACTCCGGGAACCTTCAACGCCTCCAAGACCCAAAGGACTGGAAGCGTAAGGGTGCCACTCGAGAGATACTGTGGTAGGCTGTACCCCGGTAATTTGGGAGCAAGGCATCAGTTCAAACGCTGTGAACTAGCACCCTGTTCTGCCCCTCCCCCGTTCCCGTGGGCTTTGCGTGGACCCACAATCGCACAGCTCCGGCCGGAAGGAGGGGGTCCCCCGAATTAGAAGGCCTTACTGTGGCGGGGGCTTACTGCTCCGGCTGGGGGACCCCAGGGACCGTGCCGACCCCTCTCCGGGACTGGCAGACACCCGAGCTCCCTTTCCTGTTCCGCTCCGCCCCGCACGCCGGCGGCAGGAACGCGCCTCCGTCGGGCCGCGCCGGTGCCCGAGAGCTCGCGCCTCCGCGCGGGAGCGCGCCCCGGGGAGAGCCCGAGCAAGATGGAGGCCGCGCCGAGGCCGCCGCCTGGGCCCGGGAAGCTGCCGCTCGGAGCGCCGAGCCGCGGCGCCTAGGCCGTGCCAGTCCCGGACCCACTGCTCCGGACCGGGCCCAGGTTGGTCTCCCCGCACCCCCTTCCCGCGGCCGCAGCCTCCGCGCGCGTCCGGCCTGGGCGCGCGGCAGCCGGCCCCCCCCACCCCCCAACCCCTGGCCCTACCCGGGCCCGGCCGCTCCCCCGCGCCCCGGGGACAGCCCCTGCCCACTGCCCGCCCCTCGCGGCTCGGGCTGCATGCCGGCGCCTGTCCCTCGTCCCCTTGGCCTGGAAAACCTCTCTCCCTGTAGCCCTGGCCCGCCAAACCTAGGCTCCCCCCAGCCCTGTCTTCTGAGGGACCCTCCCAACCCCCCCGCCCCGTGTTCAGACCCTGCGGCCCCGGCCCCCGATGTCCCTCTAGCCTCATCCTGGTTCCTGCACTTCGCCCTCCCTGTCCCAGCCTCCATATCACCTTCCCATTCCCCTGGCACTAGCCCCTTACATCCCCTTCTTACCCCCTCGTAGAAGCGCCCACCCCCCTCTCCACAGCCCCTTTCTAGACACCCAATACCAGACCTCCTTTTACCCCGAACACCAGCCCCCAGATTCCCTTCCGAGCTCCCTGTAAAACCCCGCTGCTAATTCTCCGCTGCCGGTCTCCAGCCTCCATTCCATCTCCCCACGGTCCCCTCTTACTTCGCCGGTACCAGCCCCCAAGCCCCCTCCCCAACGCCACCGTAACCACTTCCTAGCGCCCCGCCTCCAGCTCTCCTATGCTCCTTCCAGCTCCCTCATCCCAGCCCCCCAACTTTCACATGGCCTCTTCCTGTGTCCCCGAATTGGAGATCTTTGCCAGTCTCCCCCTACCCTGACACCTTCCCAGTACTCTCATGACCCCCTCCTAGCTCCTCCATACCGGCCCCCGGGTCCCCTCAGCTCCGCCTCAGGCCCCGCCCTCGCGGGTTCCTTGGCTCAGGGTCGCTTCTCGCGTGCGTCCCCAGCTCCCGCCCGGCAGCCCGGCGGTCGGTCCCGGGCCGGCGGCCCCCGCAAGCCGCCGCCGGCCCCGCCCCCGGGCACCATGCTGCCCTCGCAGGAGGCCTCCAAGCTCTACCACGAGCACTACATGCGGAATTCGCGGGCCATCGGTGTGCTATGGGCCATCTTCACCATCTGCTTCGCCATCATCAACGTGGTGGTCTTCATTCAGCCCTACTGGGTGGGCGACAGCGTGAGCACCCCCAAGCCTGGCTACTTCGGCCTCTTCCACTACTGTGTGGGCAGCGGGCTGGCGGGCCGCGAGCTCACCTGCCGCGGCTCGTTCACCGACTTCAGCACTATCCCGTCCGGCGCCTTCAAGGCGGCCGCCTTCTTCGTGCTGCTCTCCATGGTGCTGATCCTCGGCTGCATCACCTGCTTTGCTCTTTTCTTCTTCTGCAACACGGCCACGGTCTACAAGATCTGCGCCTGGATGCAGCTCTTGGCAGGTAGGGGAGGGGCGGGGGTGGGACTCCTAGAACAGACGCTGAGGAAGGGGCTTCTTCCTTCCAGGACCCCTTCTTGGAGGAGTCAGAGACAGATTCTGCTCCTCTGTCTAAAGACACACCTCCTTCGCTGACTCTAAGCAGCCACTGGGGAGGGGATTCTATGAGAGAGACACCTTGGGGCAGAGGGCAGAGCCTTAGAACTGGGTCTGTAGGTCTGTGTGCTTGGATGTGGGCAGATTGCGTTTATTGGTGGGTGAGCATTATGTCTGAGTTTCTGAGGGTCTCTGAGAAAGAGACCCTTGGCTCTTAGGGGAAATAACTATCTGAATGAGTAGTTACTCTAGGTGTGAGCAATTTCTGTTGCATTGAAAAAAGCATGAGGGGCTTCCCTGGTGGTCCAGTGGTTAAGATTCTGCGCTCCCAATGCAGGGGGCACGGGTTTGATCCCTGGTAGGGGAACTAAGATCCCGCATGCCACACAGCGCGGCCTAAAAAATTAAAAACAAACAAAAAAATGAGATGGGGAATCAAGAGGTCTGACAGTGACCTTTAACTTGCTAACGTTATCAATTTGGATGTTTCACTTTACTTCTCTGAGGCTCAGTTTCCTCATCTGTAAAACAGTGGAGAAGAGTCCAAGAACTCATGAAAGAGTAATTTATAAACTATAAAGTTGGGAAAAGATGGAGGGTGGTGGTAAGACAAGGCTGTCTGCAGTATCTGTCCAATGTTTGAAGTGTAGGTGGTTGACAACACCTGGCAACATGGGCCTCTGGAGAGCAGATCTCCAGCCTCCCACCCCCACCAAGGCAGGAAGGGTTCTGGTGCCATGCCTAGTTGGAATGAGTCTCTGGGACCCTCTGAAACGTTTGGCTAAGACAGACACCTTGCCCTAAAAACCAGAGAAGGGCCTTTTGGGAGTAAGAACTGCTGAGACAGTTTTCCAGGATCCATTAGAGTCCCCCATCACTGCCTACCTTTCAATCGAAGACAGATTTTGAAGATTCAGCAACTTGGGCATTTGCCTAATTGCAGGCAGGGAAGAGAGTTGGGCTGAGGACAGTTGGGCCAGGGGATGGCAGGGATGGAGGAGGAGGGCCGATGAAGGCTGGTGAAGGAAAAAGTTTAGAGCCTTCCAGGGTTGAGAAAGAGAAGGGAAAATGTGATGATCATGCAGCAGAGATGGTTTTTAAAAATAAGCACCTCAGGATATTCAACAAGTGTCAGCCCCTTCAAAAGAGACCTCCTGAAGAAGCTGTTCTGTCACTTGCTGATGGTTCCACTCCTCAAAACATTGTAGGAAACTGTCTTTGGATTGTGGGGTGTATACTCTTGAACATCGTCCTTGAGGGGGAACCTCTATTTTTTTTTTTAAATTAAATTATTTATTTTTGGCTGCATTGGGTCTTCGTTGCTGCGCACGGGCTTTCTCTAGGTGTGGTGAGCGGGGGCTACTCTTCGTTGCGGTGCACGGGCTTCTCATTGCGGTGGCTTCTCTCGTTGTGGAGCACGGGCTCTAGGCGCGTGGGCTTCAGTAGTTGTGGCATGCGGGCTCAGTAGTTGTGGCTCGCGGGCTCTAGAGTGCAGGCTCAGTAGTTGTGGCGCACAGGCTTAGTTGCTCTGTGGCATGTGAGATCTTCCTGGACCAGGGATCGAACCCGTGTCCCCTGTATTGGCAGGCGTATTCTTAACCACTGTGCCACCAGGGAAGTCCCAAACCTCCATTTTTTAAAGGAGGACTATGATTTTTGGAAATGGCCAAGTGTAGAAAACACAATGGATGGGAGTTCCCTGGTGGCACAGTGATTAAGACTCCGCGTTCCTGATGCAAGGGACCCGGGTTCAATCCCTGGTCAGGGAACTAGATCCCACATGCGTGCCGCAACTAAGAGTTCGCATGCTACAACTAAGCAGCGCACCAGCCGCAACTAAGGAGCCCGCCTGCCGCAACTAAGACCCAGCACAACCAAATAAATAAATTAATTTAAAAAATTAAAAAAAAAGAAAACACAATGGGTGATCAAATTGAGAATTGTCACTTGAGATGAAAGCCAAGGCAAAATCATGAGGCTGGTTTGCTTCCCCAAGAGGACTGTTACAAATGCTGGGAGGAATTTCTGGCCCGTTGGAAGAATTGTTCAAACTCCCAAAAGGACTGTCTTGCAGAAGGCAGCATTTATTCAGTGTGGACATTCTAGTGGGCTTGCTCCAACTGACTTAGATGGAGGTCTTTTAAGATTTTAGAGAAAGTGAGAAAGGAGAATTGTAGGATGTGGGACGTATCTCCATATTTATCAGTACCCAGAAGGTGATTTCCATTCTACTCTTAAAAGGCGAGCTGGAAGGAATATATGCTCAGCTGGAACTCCCATTTCCTGAACCTTAATTTGTAGTCTGCAGATGGGTTGCTGACCTCTTGGCCTTCCAATTCTCTGTAATCCATCCAATTCTCTGTAATCCATGTAGGTTTAATCTTGGGGATTTGATGAACTATCCAACAACCCCCATGTAAATATAGAATTTCAGGGATCTTAGAAATCAGCTCCTTCAAACCCTGCCTTCCTCCACCCCCATTATAGAGAGAGGAAACTGAGCCTAGAGACGTGAAGGTCTTACCCAAAGTCACACAGCCAGTAATAGAGTAAACTAGTCATGACTCCTGGTCCAGCGCTCCTTCCCTTGTGTTTCGCCCCACCTCTGAGGGCAATTATCAGAGTTGAGCAGTTCATTGTATTTTACTTAGAGATTTCTGAGCTCTGGGTAAGTGACTGACTTACTTTGCTTAATAAAGGGCAGAGGTCAGGGACTTCCCTGGTGGCGCAGTGGTTAAGAATCCGCCTGCCAATGCAGGGGACACGGGTTTGAGCCCTGGTCCGGGAAGATCCCACATGCCGCGGAGCAACTAAACCCGTGCGCCACAACTACTGAGCCCACGTGCCACAACTACTGAAGCCTGCGCGCTTGGAGCCTGTGCTTCGCAACAAGAGAAGCCACTTCAATAAGAAGCCTGCACACCGCAATGAAGAGTAGCCCCTGCTCCCCGCAACTAGAGAAAGTCCAAGCGCAGCAACAAAGATCCAACGCAGCCAAAAATAAATAAATAAAAATAAATAAATTTATTTAAAAAAAAAGGGACAGAGGCCAGAGCACTAGACTACAAGTCATGGGATTGCGCTGGTGGGGGAGGGTTGTCTTAGTTAATTCTGCCTGTGACTCACCATGTAGTGTTAAGCAACCACTTTTTAGCTTAAATCTCAGTTTTCTCATCTGTACAGTGGGGAACTAATCAGTCAGATTAGTAGATTTAAAGTATCTCTTTCAGGCCTGTGGGGTTCCTAGAATAACTCTTTCACCAAGATCATTCCACTCAGAAAGTGAGAAATCAGTCATCCTCAGAGAAACTGCAGAGAAGCAGAGGGCCTTGTTTGTATCAGATAAGAATTAGAGGGACTTCCCTGGTGGTCCAGTGGTTAAGACTCTGCGCTTCCACTGTAGGGGGCACAGGTTTGATCCCTGGTTGGGGAACTAAGATCCTGCATGCCATGCAGTGCAGACAGAAAAAAAAAAAAGAGAATGCCTGTTGTATGGTTCTTGTTCAAGTGAACGTTTACTCACACTGTTTTTTTGGCCGTGCCACACAGCATGTGGGCAATCCCTGCTCTCAGGAAGCTTACCACCTAGCTGAATCGCTATATTGGTCAGCAATCTTTCAGTGAAAAATGACAGAAACCCAACTCAAGCTGACTTAAGTAAATTAAAATAAGGTAAAGAAGGTAGTGTTTTTGGCTCACATACATTAAAAGTCAGGAGTACTGGCTTCAGGCACGGATGGATCCAGGTGCTCAAATAACGTCATTAAAAATCAGTCTCTCAGTAGCATGGACATACATACACTACCAAATGTAAAATAGATAGCTAGTGGGAAGCAGCTGTATTGCACAGGGAGATCAGCTCGGTGCTGTGTGACCACCTGGAGGGGTGGGATAGGGAGGGTGGGAGGGAGATGCAAGAGGGAGGGGATATAGGGATATATGTATACATATAGCTGATTCACTTTGTTATACAGCAGAAACTAACACAACATTGTAAAGCAATTATACTCCAAAAAAAAGTCAATCTCTTGGGACTTCCCTGGTGGTCCAGTGGCTAAGACTTCGCACACCGTATGCAGGGGGCCTGGGTTTGATCCCTGGTCGGGTAACTAGATCCCACATGCTGCATCTAAGAGTTTGCATGCAGCAACGAATATCCCGAGTGCCAGTGCAGCCAAATAAATAAATAAATATTAAAAAAAAAAGTCAGTCAATCTCCATTTCCTGGTTCCTCTGTGTTGGCTCACTTTTAAGTTCACTTCTCTCTTGAAGGTGATAAGTAAGGCTACCAGCAGCTCTGAATTTACATTGCTTCAGCTAGCAATGCCTGTGGGGAAAAAAAACAGCTTTTATTCAATGGTTCCAGCAAAAGTTCCAGGGCTGATTCTGATTGTCTAGCTTTGGTCAAGTGTCTACCTCTTAATCAGTGTGACTTTGTGTAAGGTCTCGGCCACATACCCATTCCTGGGACACGTGAACTGATAGGGGAGAAAGATAAATTCCCACAAAGGGGAATCAGGTGTGACCACTGGAAGAGGGCTACTGTGGGTTAGACAAGTGCAGACAGAGGCCTCATCCTGGACAGTCTGAGCACTGATAACGTGCTCAGCTTTAGGTGCTGTGCAAGCCCAGGGCAATTGAGGAGGATACCGCCTTAGCTGGGAGGTGAAGCTTGAGTGGGGCTGGGTGTGGACAGGTGTGAGCTGTGAGAGAGCATTCTGAATGGAGAGGAAGATTATGGAGGGAGAGACACAGAGGGGAGAAAGCCACATCTGGCTTGAGTGTGGCATCCATGTAGGGGAGCAGCAGTGAAAGAGGCCAGGAAGGAATGACGGGGCTACAGTGTGCCAGGCTCTGAGCACTGGGTCAAAAAATTTGGATTTAATCAGCAGGCAGTTCGAAGCTACTACCACTGTTAATAATCAGGAAAAAATAGTTAACATTTTCTGAGCCTTTACTATATGCTTGACCATATGCTAAACATTTACATGCATACTGTCATTGAATCCTCACAACAATCCTATGGGGTAGGTACCACTATGAATATTTCATAGATGAGAACATTGAGCCTCTGAAAGGAAAGAGTCATTTGTCCAAGGTCATACAGGGGTAAGTGGTGGAGCCAGAATTGTAACTCAGTCTGTCTAACTAGAAAGCCCAAGGATTTATGAAGGATTTATAAAGGAACATTCAGGATGGGAATAGAGACAGGATGAATTTGCCAGAAGAGTCGAATGCTAAGTAGAGAGGCTGGGAGACTCAGGTGGCTCTTTGTGGAGTTAGGGGTCAGCTTTTCTTTTTTAAAAAAATTAATTGATTTATTTATTTTTGGCTGTGTTTGGTCTTTGTCGCTGTGTGTGGGCTTCCGCTAGCTGTGGCGAGCGGGGGCTACTCTTCGTTGCGGTGCGCGGGCTTCACATTGCGGTGGCTTCTCTTGTTGTGGAGCACGGGCTCTAGGCGCACAGGCTTCAGTAGTTGTGGCATGCGGGCTCAGTAGTTATGGCGCATGGGCTTAGTTGCTCCGCGGCATGTGGGATCTTCCTGGACCAGGGCTCGAACCCGTGTCCCCTGCATTGGCAGGCGGATTCTTAACCACTGCGCCACCAGGGAAGTCCCGGGGTCAGTTTTTCAAGGCTTCTCAGGATATCTCTGCTACTCTTTACCTGGTCTTTCCCATCTTTGGGGTGCTAGACACTTTCACATTCGTTATGTCATTTACTGTTCATCGTTAAAATGACTTGCCCAAAGGTCACACATCTAGTGAAAGGAGGAGCTGAAACTTCACGTGAGTCTAAATAGATCCAGAACCTGTTTTTACCCCTGAATTGGAGCACAGGACGTGAATACACAGATTACAAGTTACAACTGTCAGGTGTATGTACTCATTGTTTACCTGTGGGCTGAGTGAGGTTAGCCATAGGGAGGTTGCTGGCTGGAGTAGAGACTCAGACTGGAAGCCTGGTCGAGGGTCCGAGGGGGCAGTGTGGGGAAGTGGTGGAGGACTTAGAATTCCTGCTTTGCTACTTCCCAGCTGTGTCCCTTGGATAAGTGGGTTTCCTCTCTGAGCCTCAGTTCCCTTATCTGTAAACTGGAGGTGGTTATTGTACCTACTTCAGAGGTCATGGAAAGAAAGAAATGAAACCATGGGGCTGAAATGCTGAGTGTGGTTCCTGGTATACAGTGAACAATCAGTAAATGGTCACTGTTATTCTTGTGACGTAGTCTGAGTGAAGAGCAGCTTGTGAGGGGTCCTTGCTATTCAGGTGAAAGACTTTGGACTTGCTGAGATGATCAAAGGCCTTAAGAAGTCATAGACTGTCAGCTGGGAAGGGTCTTACCAATCAGCTGGCTCAACTCCCTCATTGTACAGATGAAAAAACTGAGTCCCAGAGAAGAGACAAGTCCATGCTCACAAAGTGAGACTCCTCTATCCACAGAAGGGAGGTGATTCTGACCACATTTATTCAGTGTCGACAGCCTACTATGTGTCAGGCGCTGCCCAGTGCTAGAATCACTGTGGCAAACAGCACGTGTGAGATGGAGTGGGAGCTGGGGAGACTGATGGTGGAGGTGGCAGCAGGGGCTGGTTGGTGAGCCAGAGATGAGCATCTTCCAGCCTTCCAGATGTGTGTCCTAAATCATCAGGGTTCTCTGAGGTAGGAGTAGCAGTGTCACTACAGCTTAGAATATGCATCCACATCCCTCCCCGCTTCCTTGGGTTATGTTTCAGATTTGGTTTGGGATTTTATTCATCCAGTGAGTCTTTGTTGTATGTGATGATACTGCTGAGCACATTGGGGGAATTTCTTTCCTCCCACTCTTGTTCCCTCCCTCATTTTCTTGCTCCCCCAATTCTCCCTTCCTTCCTTCCCTCCCTCCCTTCTTTCATTTTTTGCTTTGCTCCTTCTCTCCCTATTCCCTTCCTTTCTTTCTCACATCAGTCCTTTACTGACAGCCTCCTCTGTGTGTCAGGCTATGCTAGGCTCAGGGAATCCTGAGTAAGAGTCCTCGCTCCCAGGAAGCTCATAGTCTAATGGGAGAGGCAGGAAAGAAATTGGATCATCACACTATGGGATGACACATGAAATGATTGAATCATGCAAGGGTATCTTGGGGGCACACACTTCTGACACATTAAGGACAGCCAGAGAAGTCTTCCAAAAAAGTAACAGCATTTGAGCTGAGTCTTAAAGGATGAGAAGGCGAACCAGGCAGAAGAGACAGTATGATTGAAGGTGTGGAGGAGGGAAATAGCCTGGTGTGTTTTGGGCACCACAAACAGTTAGCACAAGGGGAGGTGAGAGCTGAGACTGGGAAGGTGGACGGGGGCTGGAGTGCGGATGCCTTCTAAGCCATGGTCAGGAGTTTAGACTTTATCTATAAGCAGCAGATAGTTGTTGACTTTTTTTTTTAATCTTTAAAAATTTTTCCAGACTTTCATTTACTTTTCGGAAAAGTTAATACATGCACGTGAAACAAAATTCAAAAGATGAAATGGTGTTTAATCAGATGTAAGTCTCCTCCCTGCTCTCATTTCTCAGTGATCCTCCCAGAAATCTCCTCCAGGGGCAACCACTTTTACCATTTCTTGAGTATCCTTTCCAAGAAATCCCATAAATATACAAGCAAATGCAAACTATATTTTTAAAAAATAAATGGTATATTAGTTATCTATTGCTGCATAGCAAATTACCCCAAAACTTAGTGGCTGAAAGCAACAAGCACTTATTATCCCTGTTTCTGTGAGTCACAGGAATTTGGGAGTGCTTAGATGGGTAGTTCTGGCTTGAGGTGCCTCATGAAGTTGCACCCAAGACCTTAGCTGGGGTCGGCTGGAGGAGCCCTCAGAATGAGTGCTCTGAGAGAGAGAAATAAGAAGGTATGATGCCCACCCCCCCTTCTTTGGTAATAGCTTTATTGAGATTTAAATCATATGCCACACAATTCACACATATAAAGTGTACAATTCAGTGGTTTTTCGTATATTTACAGAGTTGTGTAACCATTACCACAATCAATTTTAAGATATTCACATAACCTCAAGACGCCTTATATCTATCCTTTAGCTATCTCCCCTTAAGCCTACCATGCCCATCTTCTCCATCCTCTAAGCAGCCATTAATCTACTTTCTGTCTATTAAGCCTGTTCTGGACATTTTATATAAATGGAATCATATAATACGTGGTCTTTGTGATTGGCGTCTTTCACTTAGCATAATGTTTTCAAGGTTCATTCATGTTGCAGCATGGGTCAATACTTCATTCCTTTTTATAGCTGAATAATATTCCATTGTATGGATATGCCACATTTTGTTTATCCAGTCATCAGCTGATGGACATTTGGATTGTCTCCACCTTTTGGCTGTTATGAATAATGTTGCTATGAACACTTGTGTACAAGTTTTTGTGTGGACACATGTTTTCATTTCCCTTGGATATATTCCTGAGAGTCTAATTGCTGGCTCAGGTGGCAACTCTAACGTTTTGAAGAACTGCCAGGTTATATTCCAAAGTGGCAGTACCATTTTACTTTCCCACCAGCAGTGTGTGAAGGTGCTTAGTCATATCCTCATCAACACTTATGTTATTATCTGACTTTTGGATTACAGCCATCCTACTGGGTGTGAACTGGTAACTCGTGGTTTTGATTTCCATTTCCCTAATGATTAGTGGTGTTAAGCATCTTTTCATGCGCTTGTTGGCCATTTATATACCTTCTTTGGAGAAACACCTATTCAGATCCTTTGCCCATTTTTTTTCTTCCAGTTTTATTGAGATACAGTTGACATACAGCACTGTATAAGTTTCAGGTGTACAGCATAATTTGGCTTAGTGAACATCCATCATCTCATATAGATACAAAATTAAAGAAATAGAAAATTTTTGTGTGTGATGAGAACTCTCAGGATTTACTCTCTTAACAGCTTTCATATTTAACATACAGCGGTGGTAATTATATTTTTCATGCTGTACGTGACATCCCTAGCACTTATTTACCTTATAACTGGAAGTTTGTACCTTTTGACCACCTTCATCCAGTTGCCTCTCCCCCCACCCCCACCTCTGGTAGCCACAAGTCTGTTCTCTTTTTCTGTGTTTTTTTTTTTTTGAAGTATAATTGACCTACAACACTATGTTAGTTCCTATCATACAACATAGGGATTTGATATTTCTATATATTTCAAAATGATCACCAGGATGAGTCTAGTTACTGTATGTTACCATGTAAACATAATATATATTTATTGACTATACTCCCTACACTGTACATTTCATAACCATGCCTCATTTATTTTGCAACTGGAAGTTTGTACCTTTTAATCTCTCTCACCTATTTCTTTCCTCCCCTCATTCCCTTCCCCTTTGCCCATTTAAAAATTGGGTTATTTTTCTTTTTACTATTGAGTTGTAAGAGTTCTTTATACTCTTGTTATAAGTCCCTCATCAGATATATGATTTGGAAATATTTTCTTCCATTCTGTGGCTGTCTTTTCACTTTCTTGATGGTGTTCTTTGAAGCACAAAAGTTTTTAATTTATACAAAGTCCAGTTTATCTTTTTGTTGTTGTTGTTGTTGCTTGTGCTTTTGATGTCACTTCTAAGAATCCATTGCCAAACCCAAGGTTACAAAAATTTACCTCTGTTTTCTTCTAAGGGTTTTATAGTTTTAGTTTTTACACTTAGGGCTCTCATCCATTTGAGTTAATTTTTGTATATGGTATAAAGTAAGGGTTCAACTTCATTCTTTTGAATGTGGCTCTCCAGTTGTCCCCACACTGTTTATTGAAAACAGTGTTCTTTCTCAACTGAATGGTCTTGGCACCCTTGCCAAAAATCAGTTGACCATGGGTTAATTTCTGGACTCTCACTTCTGTTCCATTGATCTGTGTGTCTATCCTTATGCCAGTAACAGTCTGTCTTGATTACTGTTGCTTTGTAGTGAGTTTTCAAATCAGGAAGTGTGAGTCCTACAACTTTGTTCTTTTTCACGATTGTTTTGGCCATCCCACTGCCTTTTTTTTTTTTTAAATTGAAGTATAGTTGATTTACAATATTGTGTTAGTTTCATATGTACAACAAAATGATTGAATTATATACATATATTTCTCAGATTATTTTCCATTATAGGTTATTACAAGATATTGAATATAGTTTCCTGTGTTATACAGTAAATCCTTGTTGCTTATCTATTTTATGTATTGTAGTAGTTTGTATCTGTTAATCCCATACTCCTAATTTATCCCTCTCCCCCCCTCCCTTTCCCCTTTGGTAACCATAAATTGGTTTTCTAGTTGTGAGTCTGTTTCTGTTTTGTATATAGATTCATTTGTATTATTTTTAGATTCCACATGTAAGTGATATCATATAATATTTGTCTTTCTCTGTCTGACTTCCTTCACTTTGTATGATATTCTCTAGGTCCATCCATGTTGCTGCAAATGGCAATATTTCATTCTTTTTTATGGCTGAGTAATATTCCATTGTATATATATACCACATCTTTTTCATCTTTTCTGGATATAAGCCCAGGAGTGGAATTGCTGGATCATACGGTGGCTCTATTTTTTCTTTTTTAAGGAACCTCTGTACTGTTCTCCATAGTGGCTGCAACAATTTACATTCCCACCAACAGTGTAGGAGGGCTCCTACAAATTTCTCCACACCCTCTCCAGCATACGTTATTTGTGGACTTTTTAATGATGGCCGTTCTGACCAGTGTGAGGTGGTACCTCATTGTAGTTTTGATTTGCACTTCTCTAATAATTAGTGATGTTGAGCATCTTTTCACGTGCCTATTGGCCATCTGTATGTCTTTTTTCAGAGAAATGTCTATTTAGGTATTCCGCCCATTTTAAAATTGGATTATTTGGTTCCTTTGCTATTGAGTTGTATGAGCTGTTTACATATTATGGATATTAACCCCTCATTAGTTACATGGTTTGCAAATATTTTCTCCCATTCTGTAGGTTGTCTTTTCATTCTGTTGATGGTTTCTTTTGCCTTGGGAGACTGATCTAAGAAAATATTGCTATGATTTATGTCAGAGAACCTTTTGCCTATGTTCTCTTCTAAGAGTTTTATGGTGTCGTGTCTTATATATAGGTCTTTAAGCCATTTTGAGTTTATTTTTGTGTATGCTGTGAGGGAGTGTTCTAATGTCATTAACTTACATGCAGTGGTCCAGCTTTCCCAGCACCCCTTGCTGAAGAGACTGTCTTTTCTCCATTGCACATTCTTGCCTCCTTGGTCGTAGCAAATGCCTTTTATGTTCTAATCTCAGATATCACAGACCACTTCTGCCACACTCTATTGTTAGAAGTGAGTTACTAAATCCAGCCCACATTCAAGGGGAGGAGAATTCAGCTCCTCCTCTCGAAAGGAAGTATATTTAAAAAGTTGTGGACATATTTATAAACCACCACAAATGGTAGCATACTAAACACTTGGTTTGTCTTGCTTTTTAAATTCAACAACACATCTTGGAGATTGTTCCAGATCAGTGTACAGAGAGCTGCTTTTTTCTTAAGAGCTGCATAATATACTTTTGTGTGGATGTGTCATCTTTTACGTAATCAATATTTAAGTTATTTACAATATCTTGCTATCACAGTATTTCAGTGGATAACGTTGTCTATAAATAATTTGATACATATGTAAGTATAAGGATAAAATAAAGACCTAGAGTGGAATTGCTGGATTAAATGGTCTTTACGTTTACAGTTTTGTTTTTATCTTTTTAAACTTTGGGTTTATTTATTTATTTATGGCTGTGTTGGGTCTTCGTTTCTGTGCGAGGGCTTTCTCTAGTTGCGGCAAGTGGGGGCCATTCTTCATCGCGGTGCGCAGGCCTCTCATTATCGCGGCCTCTCTTGTTGCGGAGTACAGGCTCCAGACGCGCGGGCTCAGTAATTGTGGCTCACGGGCCTAGTTGCTCCGCGGCATGTGGGATCTTCCCAGACCAGGGCTCGAACCCGTGTCCCCTGCATTGGCAGGCAGATTCTCAACCACTGCGCCACCAGGGAAGCCCACGTTTACAGTTTTGACAGATTCAGTCATAGTCTCCTCCGTGCAAGTTACTCAAAGTTACACTTCCAGCAACAATGTATGAGGGTACCTGTTTCCTCACATTCTTGCCAACTGTGTTATCAAATATTTTATTTTTGCCAAACTGATGGGCAAAAAGTACTCTCTTATGGTAGTAATTTGTCTTTCTTTTATGAATGAGGTCGAGCATCTTTTATATATACAGGCCGACCTCATTTTATTGCAATTCACTTTAGTACACCTCACAGATATTGCCTTTTTTTTTTTTTTAAACAAATTGAAGGTTTGTGGCAACCCTGTGTTGAGCAAGTCTATCGGTGCCATTTTTCCAAATAGCATTTGCTACCCTTTGTGTCTCTGTGTCACCTTTTGGTAATTCTCACAATATTTCGTACTTTTTCATTGTTATATTTGTTATGGGTGATCTGTGATCAGTGATCTTTGTGATTGTTTTGGCATTTTTTTAGCTATAAAGTATTTCAAAATTAAGTTTGTACATTTTTTTAGACATAATGCTATTGCACACTTAATAGACTACAGTATAGTGTAAACATAACTTTTATATGCACTGGGAAACCAAAAAAAAATTTGTGTGACTCGCTTTATTGTGATATTTGCTTTATTGTGGAGGTCTGGAACTGCACCCGCAATATCTCCAAGGTGTACCTGTATGTTTTCTGTAAACTGTCAGTTCAGAAATATTTTTCTACCAAGCTAATGGTATTTTTCCTCTTTGATTTGTAAGAACTCTTTATAAATTAAAAAAGTTAGCTCTTTGTGATATGTTACAAATATTGTCTCCCAGCTTATCTTTTGACTTTGTCTATGGATGTTTTCCCCATGGTGAAATTTGTTTTTTCTCAACACAAGCAAATTATCAGTTCCCTCCTATATGGCTCCTGAGTGTAGTATAATACCTAGAACGGCCTTGGAATGTTTTGAGCAGGGGGGGAATCATAGATCTGATTGTTGGTAGAGAGGATGGGCTGGAGGTGTCAAGAGGATGAGGGCTGAACTATTCTTATTCTGACAGCCTCTTATTTTTGTCTTATTCTTTTCATTCCATTTCATGTTATTCATCATTATCAACCTTTTATCTCAGAGCCATTTAATGGCATAAGGAGAGCCCTGGATCAGGAGTCTGGGCTGGCACATAGTAGGTGCTTAATAAGTGTCTATTGAATGAATGAATGATGAGCTCTTTTTTTTTTTTTTTTGGCCGTGCAGTGCGGCATATGGGATCTTAGTTCCCTGACTAGGGATCGAACCTGTGCTCCCTGCATTGGGAATGTGGAGTCTTAACCACTGGACCGCCAGGGAAGTCCCTGAATGATAAGCTCTGATTTAAGTCCTAGCTCCACCACCCGCTCCTTTGGAGGCAGCATATTCATCAGTCAGCCAACCTAAATTTGAATCCTGAGTGTGGCATTACCAACTAAGTGTCCTTTGGAAGGTTATACAATTTCTGACTCTAAGTTTCCTCCTCTATAAAATGGGGACTATAATAGTTAGTAACTAGCTCATGGGGCTGTTAAAGGATTGATTGAGAATGTGTGTACACACCCTGGCACAAAGGAAACCCAATTTGCCAAATAGCAATTGTTATTAGCTGTCGTGTGACTTTCGTCATAACCCTTTGGTTCCAACATTCCATGGTCTGTGCTACAACCAGGGAGGAAAGGTTGAAAAGTGGGGAGAACTGGGAAATACACCTGGAAAAGCAGGGGAGCTCTGAAAGTTGGGCCTTGAAGTTTCGGGTCTTATTCTTAGGTTATGGGCAATTACTTGTAGGCATGGGAATGACCAGGGCCAGATGTGGGTTTAGAAAGATGACCTGGGGACTTCCCTGGTGTTCCAGTGGTTAAGAATCCGCCTGCCAATGCAGGGGACACGGGTTGGAGCCCTGGTCTGGGACGATCCTACATGCCACGGAGCAACTAAGCCCATGTGCCACAACTACTGAGCCTGCGCTCTAGAGCCCGCGAGCCGCAACTACTGAGCCCACGTGCCACAACTACTGAAGCCCGCATGCCTAGAGCCCGTGCTCTGCAACAAGAGAAGCCACCGCAACGAGAAGCCCGCGCACCGCAACGAAGAGTAGCCCCCGCTCGCCGCAACTAGAGAAAGCCTGCGAGCAGCAACGAAGACCCAGTGCAGCCAAAAATAAATAAATTTAAAAAAAAGAAAAGAAAGATGACTTGGGCAGTTGCTGCAGGGAAGGGACTGATGGAGGCCTGATGGGAGACCAGGAGCCTGGGGGGAAAGCAGTGGCAGTGGTCCAGGTGAGAGGGGCTGAGGCCGGGGGGACGGGAGGAGGAGAAAACTGGAGATCTATTTAGGCGCCCAGGAGGTGTGTGTGTGTGGGGCGGGGTGAGGACAGGCAGGCCTTGCAGATGACCCAAGGTCCTCTCCTTGAATGATTTGGTCTTGGAATGACATTCCCAAAGGACACAGCAGGGAGATCCGCTCAGTCTGGGAAACGCTGAATTTGCGGTCCCTATGAGACCCACAGGGGGGAGGGCTCTGACCAGCTGTTGGCTATTCTGGCCTCGAACGGAGGAAAGAGGTCTCAGCTGGAGATGTTAGATGTCAGTCTGAGTGTGGGTGAAATTGCCCGGGGAGAGCGTGTAGAGGGAAAAGAGGAGACAGCCTCGAAACACCAACCTTTAAGATGCAGGTGGAGGAGGAGCCAGAAAAGGCGGCTTGGAGAGAGGCGCCAGAGCAGCTGCTCAAATTAGCAACAGAGAAACTGAGAAGAACAGCCTCGAGAAAGGACGGCTGCCTGGAGGAGCCAGAGGGACGGGGAAGGGATGGAGCCACCTGGATGGGCCTGGGCCAGACTGGAGGAGTGAGACAGGATGCGGGGAGAGCGGCGGGAGGTTTCTGACCGAGCCCTTGAGATGAGTGTGGCAGAGCCGAGCCAGGGTAGCGGGGGATGCAGCGGATTCAAAGGTTGTCAGGAGGCTGTGTGTGGGCTCCATGCAGGCTGGGCCCAGGGGTGGTGGAGTAAGTACTGTTCCCAAATAATTACCACACAAAACGATGGGTGTCCCATCTCTCCATAACAGCATCTGTGACAACAGATACAATTATGTGTGTTCCTAACAGTCCCCCTACTAAACAGTAGTCTCCTCAAGATCAGGAACCACCAGCCGGGGACTGAATGGCTTGGAGGAAGTGTCCCAGGGAGAGGGAACAGTGAGTGCCAAGCCCTCCAGGGGGGCTGAACTAGAAATGTTGTTAGGGTTAGGGTTAGAAGGGAGGCCCAGGGTGGCTGGAGTGTACGGATCGAGAGGCCGAATGGCTTGGGGGAAAGTGGAGTGAGCCTGTGGGTCACACAGGCCAGGACCGGGCATCAGGGTTTATCCTGAGCGTAGTGGGAAGCTTTTGAAGGGTGTGGAGCAGGGGAGTGGCACCATCTGCTTTTGACAGCTCACTCTGGATGCTGAGTGGAGAACAGATGATGGGGCAAGGATGAGAGCAGAGAAACTAGTTAGGAGGCCACTGCGGTCTTCCAGGAGGGAGATCATGGCAGCTTGGACAGATGGTGGCAGTGGAGATGGAGAAAAGAGGTCAGTCCGAGATATTTTTTGGAGGTCAAGCCAGTCGGCCTTGCAGGTGGACTGGATTGGGGGTGAGGGAAATGGAGGAGTCAGGGTGTCCCCGTAATCTGGGTGCTGGATGGGGTGTAGGGAGCCCAGGCACGAGAGTCCCGTCCCCTCCGAGCTCCCCAGCTGATGGAAGCACTAAGATTGGGCCTGGATCTTCAAATCCAGCGGGTGGGGTTGACTGTTAGGAGAGGTCTGGTCTCCCTTGTACGATAAGCCCCTGCCCTGGGGGGCAGGACAGAGCTGGCGCGAGGGACGTGAGGACAACCTCCTTCTTAGGGTGTGTGTGTGTGGGGTGTCTCCCTACAGCCCCCTAGTGCACCGGGCCTGGGGAGGCTCTCCCTTGGAAAGCTGTGGTCACGGTGCCGACACAGGTCCTTCTCCGGGCTTCTCTCAGCCCCCAAATCAGCCTGGTTCTTTCTAGAAAAACCTTCCTAAATGTGAGGAAGGGACTCATAGAAGATACAGGATACGAGCAGCCATCCGTGCATTCTGTGCTATACTGCTTCTCTGTATATCTCACCTTTCTAGGACTTTTACAGCTTTGTAAAATTATCATTGTTCTTTGTACAAAAATTGGAGAATATAGATGACCAAGATTACACACATAATCTCACTCTCCCAGAAACAGTCAACTTAACTGTTGGTCTGCAGTCATAACAGTATAGAGTACTGGTTATGAGCAGGCTCTGGAGCCAGACTGTCTGGGTCCAAATCCTGGTTCTGTAACTTACCAGCTGTGTGACCTTGGATAACTTGGATGACCTCTCTGTGCCTCTGTGTCCTCAACTGTAAAAAGAAGATAATAATAGTACCTACTCCACAGAGTGTTGTGGGGATTAAATGAAGTAATGTGTGTAAAATACATAGCATAGTACCTGATGTGGTAAATTTTATATAACTATTTGCTATAACTATGTAAGTATTTCTTCCCAAAATGAAATTATATTGTACATTATTTTTCACATCCTTTTGAAATCTAACATATCATAAGTATTTTCTGTATCATTAAATCTTCCTCAGTATAGTTTAATAGGGGAGTAGTATTCCATGGTATGAAAGAATATTCCCGTGTTGTTAGATAATTAGTTGCTTCTTTCTTTCCTTCCTTCTTTTATTATTTCTCCCTCTCCTCCTCCCTTGTTTTCCTCCTCTCTTCCTTCTTCTCTTTCTTGCAAATACAGATGTGATAGACATCCTCATAGCTAAATCTTAGAGCAGATCCTTGAGCATTTCCTTAGAATAAATTCCTAGAAATTGGCAAGCTCAGTCAAAAGGGGTCTAGAGATTTTCAGTTATTTTTTTTTGTGATTAATTCATTATTTCTGTGAGTTCCATTTGGCTTGTGCATTGCGATTCTTTGTTGCTTTAATTATTTCATTCCAAGTGAGTGAAAAAATCTCTGGCAATAGTCACTTATTAGTGGTCAACTCCCACATACCTTAAGGTTTCAGTAGGTAACTTATTCACGTGGTCCTGAATTCAAAAGGTGTAGCAGGTTAGCAGTGCAAGGTGTCCGTCCTGTCCTGTCCTTGGCTCCTCAGTCCCCTCCTTAGAAGTAACCAGGGTTATCAGTGTATGTTATATAAATGGAATCACAGTTTTCCCCAATGTTATGACTCTAAGAGGCATCTAAGTTGTTGCACGTAGCTGCCATAACAAAATACCATAGACTGGGTGGCTTACATTTATTTTCTCATAGTTCAGGAAACTAGAATTCCAAGACCTAGAATTCCAGACCAGCATGGTCTGGTTCTGTTGAGAGTCCTCTTCTTGGCTTGCAGACGGTCTTGCTGTGTCCTCAGGTGGCAGGTGCAGGGAGAGAGCAAGCTCTCTGGTATCTCTCCTTATAAGGGCACTAATCCCATCATGGGGCCCCACTCTCATGACCTCATCTAACCCTAATTACCTTCCCAAGGCCCCTCCCACAAATACTCTCACACTGGAGGTTACGGCTTCAAAATATGACTTCTGTGGGGACACAGTTCAGTCTATATCGAGCCTCTTTGGTGTCTGCTCAGGGACAGAAAGCCCTGGGGGACATCCAATCTGACCCCCTAGTAATGGGTAGCAGCTGGGGTGCATCAGGCATGGAGGGGACAGCTGAGCATAAACAAAGCTCTCCCTTTAGGAGTGATCGGCTCAGTCTATGTCCCTTGAGGATAGTGTAATGGTATCATAATAAAACTCTATTAAAATAGCTAAGCATAAAATGCATAATTAAAAAGCTTTACATAAAGGCACATTTACACCACAAGCTTTAAAGGAAACAAACACCCACGTATATTGTACATTTTCTCTTAACTTCATCACTTTTTTAGTCTCATCCTGGGTTCATTCCCCAAACTCAAGTATTGTTTTTCCTTTTAACTTTCCTTTAGTTGGTTAATTATATTTTAAAAGTGTAAGAGGATTTCATGGCCAGACATAGGTGGCAAAGGACTGGACATAATAATATCATTTTTATCATAAAAGTAATATATGCAAATGTTAAACACTTTCCAACAGTACAGTAGGGCAGAGAATAAAAAGCAAGTGTCTCCCTCCTTTCCTCTTCCACCCCAGGCAGTGTTTCAGAGGTTCCCATCATTAAGTTGCTTCTGTATTCTTCCAGAAATGTTTATAGACATGCAAGCTTACGTATGTATATATGTGTATTCTTTGAAAAACCAATATTTTAAATTATGTTTTTTTAATTTTATGAGTAATACATGAATACATTCACTCCGTGAAAAGCTGAAGCATTACAAACAGGCTAAAGTCCCCACCCGCTCCCTGCCCAGAGGCCACCATTGTTATAAACTTAATTTCTATTTTTCCTGATTTTTTTGTGTGCATTTACATACACATCCATGAGGAAAATACGTCGTGTCATTTTCTGTGTTCCCTTTCCTCCCTCACTCCCTTCCTTCCTCTTTCTCTCTCTTTTTTTTTTTTTTTTTGGTAAAATACACATAACGTAAAGTTTACCATTTTACCCATTCTTAGATGTCCAGTTCTGTGCCATTAAGAACATTCACACTGTCGTGCAACCACCCTCACCATCTGTCCTCACGACTCTTCACATGCAGAACTCTGTCCCCATTAAACACTAACTCCCCATGCCCCGCCCCCAGCCCCTGACAACCAGTATTCTGCTTTCCGCCTCTAGGAATCTGACTGCTCTTGCTTCCTCATATAAGTGGAATCATACAATATTTGACCTTTTGTGACTGGCTCATATAATTTAGCATAACGTCCTCAAGATTCCTCCACGTTGTAGCATGTGTCAGAATTTCCTTCCTTTTTAAGGTGCTCTGAGGTGGCTCAGATCATTTGAAGGTAAAAGTATCCAGCTAGAACCTAAGAACAATGTTTTGGTTTTACTATACTTATGTTTATAGTTGCCTTCTATCTATGGTCAATGATCCTGGTTTCCTTTTCTTTGATAGTGATATAAAGCTTACTTTTAAAGTAAATGCCTCTCAGTTAAAAAGTGAGTCTATGGAATTCCCTGGTGGTCCAGTGGTTGGGACTCGGAGCTTTTACTGCTGAGGGCCTGGGTTCAGTCCCTGGTTGGTTGGGGAACTAAGATCCCACAAGCCGCGTGGCACGGCCAAAAAAACAGTGAGTCTATTCAGAGAGAAACATTAAGTAAAGACCTGTCTGGGTTTGAATACAGAGCCCGCCACTTACTAGCTGTGTGACATGGATACGATACTACTTAGTTCCTCCGAGCCTCAGATTTGTTATAGGATTAAATGAGATCATGCATGTTAGGAGCTTCGCACCCTGGCACATAGTTAAGCACCCAATACTATTTGTTATCGTTATCATATTATTAATAACAGTAATATTATTAATCTTAAATTTGTCCAACACCTCCTGGCTGCTTGGGAAGTCAGTTGACTCTAGGGTGACTGGATATCGGTGCCCCATCCGAGGGCCCCTTCCCCTAGACCAGCGGTTCTCAACCAGGGACAACTTTGCCCCCAAGGGGACATTTGACAGTGTCTTGAGACTTTTTTTTTTTTTTTATTACTATGACTATGGGCGGTGGGTAGAGGCCAGGGGTGATGCTGTACATCCCACAATGCACCCCAGTTACCCCACCCTGCACCCTGCACCTGTATCTATGCCTTATAGCAGGTGGCTCTTCAGCCAGCTCATTATTTCCAAAAGAGACTTGAACTTGGACTCCAAAGACCTCAGCCATGGTTTCCTCATCCAGCACATGGGGATGCTGAAGGCTGCCTTGTCTCTAGTTATTCCACCTCCTGATCGTTGAGCCTCTTGATCACCTACCTGGTCTATGCTGTCCCTAGAGGTCTCTTCCTCTCCTGCCCCAGGTCTCAGGAAACCTGTCTGGCTTTTCTCCACTTGCTTTACTTCTGGGTGTTTGTCGTTCCCAGAGCAGCCTCTGGGGCCCCATAGCCACCACCTAAAACACTGCAGAGTAAAGGAGGCAGAGAGAGTGAGTGAGAGATGGAGAGAGAGGTCCCACACGCCCCCCCACGCCTTCTCTGAGTGCCCTGTCATCCTGGGTCTCCTTCCCGTTGCTCCCTGACATGTATAAATATTCTATTTCTGTGTTGATTTGATTTGATTCATCTCCACACACCTCCGCTCCTGAGGACAAGAAACCATGACTGGCAGTGTCCCCAGCACCCTGCACAGTGCCTGACACATAGAAGACACTCAGAATTTATTTGTGGAATATATGAAGGGAGAGGCAGAGAGAGGAAAGGGCGAGGGGATAGATAAAGAGAAGGAAGAGAAGCAAGAAAAGGCAGAGAGAAGAGGAGGGGTGTTGAATGAATGTCAAATGCTGAGATCTAAGGAGAAAAGGGAAGAGGGAGGGTCAAGACTGAGGATTGAGCACTGTATAGACTAGCTGGAGAGAGAGGGGGAAGGGTGTGGAGAGAGAGGGGGAGGGGTGTGGAGAGAGAGGGGGAGGGGTGTGGAGAGAGAGGGGGAGGGGTGTGAAGAGAGAGGCAAAAAAAGATGAAAAGGGTGGAGAAGAGAAAGGAATGGAGACACACGACTAGAGAGACACGTAAGTGATGAGGCAGCGAGACAGAGAGAACGTGCAGGCGCAGAGCCCCGGGAGAAAACCTCTTTGAACGCTGAGCTTGCAGAGGGAGGAGGACCACCTGCAGGATACTGCCGCGGTTTCCATGGTGATGGGGATGCTCTGGGCAGGAGAGGAAACACTGTACCCGGGAGAGGAGAAGGAGGGACTGGGTGGGTTTTGCCCCTCCCAGGCTCTTTCCTCACCCCTGCCTCAAGCTGGAGATTCAGGGCTGAGGACGGGGAGGTGGGAGTGCAGCCCCCCGCTCCGACCCCTCAAAGGACCCTGCGGATGTGAAGGACTTAGGCGCCTCGTCTCCCACTCCTCCATCCCTGGCATTTGACCCTCCTCCGCTCTCCAGGGTCTTGGAGGGTCCTGAAAAGTGTTAGGGAAATATGGGAAGGTGGCTGGGTCAAGCCCTCTCCGTAGGCTCCTCCTCTCTTCCCACCCCATAATTGCTAGAGTGCCCCTGGGCTCCGTCCTGGGCCTTCTCTTCAGTTTCCATAACGTCCAGTCCCAGGGATTTACATGCCCACAGCGCCCACATTTATATCTCCAGCCCTGATTTCTCCCTGAGTTTCCTTCTCCATTTGGGTATCTAAAGGGCATCTGCAAACTTGTTGAATTCTTTAACTCACCAAGCTCATTCTTGCCTCAGGGCTTTTTTGCATTTGCCATTTCCTTTGCCACGAGCTCTTTTCCCCAGCCATTTATTAGAGGTGTCTTTCACTTGACCTAGGAATTGTCTTGGAGAAGGCGAGCGCGTTGGAGAGGGGAGGAAGGCCTGCTCCAACGTGTGTGTGTGTGTGTGTGTGTGTGTGTGTGTTGTGTGTGTGAGATCACAGTGCTGTCAGGGGCGCCCTGTGTCAGTATAAGGAGCGCACCCTAGGGGAGTGCGGAAGGACTGTCCTGTTAGAAGGTCGGGGTGAGGCCAGAGGAGGCAGAACTCAAGGCAGGGAAAAGTCTGTGCCGTGGGGAGCACTTCCTCGTACGGTAGATGAGGGAAAGAGATGGCAAAGCCAGGTGTCCCCCTCCCCACCCTGGCAACGAGATGTGCCTCCTAGACAGTGGGCAGAACTGACTGCCACTCCCACTTTGTCATCACTGTCATCTAAAACCCAGGTTAAGCACCTGTGGGCCTGCCGGGGGGTCAAGGGCCCCTCTGCCCCAACCTGAGCCTTGTGGTGACCTCAGGTCTCAGACACAGTAACCCAGTCGCTGGCAGACTGTCAGGTACTAAAAAGGGCAAAATAAAGCCAGTAGACATAGTCAAAAACTCTCACTGCCAGGAGGGGAAGGTCACAGCTGGAGGTGGCCTACTGAGCCCGGAAAATGGCTCTCAATAAAAATTTGTTGAGTAAATGACAAAAATAAACAATAAAGAATGGTGAGGATGGGAGAGGGTAAGCATGGCCAAGATGCTGAAGGGAGCTGAAGGAGGTGACCCTGGTTTGCTATTTTCTCCTATTTCCAGGAAGGCTTCCCGGAGGAGGAGTTGATTTGATGGGGGCAGGCGATGGCATTGTGTTTTGGAAAGTTTCTGCTCCCCATGGCATGAGGCCCTCCCAGGGTTTAGAGTTTCTGGATCCACAGGAGGTGGTTCACAAGCTCTTGGGTTGATGGGCGGTTCGGGGGAGCGGGGCCCAGCCTCAGGGGGCCTCCTGGTGGTCCTCAGGCTCTGGGAAGTAATCTTCCCCTTCTCTCTTCCTTCCTGACCCTGGCGGTGGGCTCGGCCTGGCGCCCCCTCAGCTCTGTGCCTTGTGCTGGGCTGCATGATCTTCCCCGACGGCTGGGACGCCGAGACGATCCGGGACATGTGCGGGGCCAAGACCGGGAAGTACTCCCTGGGGGACTGTTCGGTGCGCTGGGCGTACATCCTGGCCATCATCGGCATCCTCAATGCCCTCATCCTCTCCTTCCTTGCCTTCGTGCTGGGCAACCGGCAAACGGACCTGCTGCAGGAGGAGCTCAAGCAGGAGAACAAAGGTGAGCGGGCGCGCGCTTCCGGGTGGGCGGCTGGCGGTCGCGGGGTGCGGAGGTGGGCGAGGCCAGCCCCGCCAGGCGGGGCACCTTCAAAGTCAAGTGAAGCACAAGTTGGAAACCTTACAGAGAGGCCGACTGCCTGGGAGACAGTTGGAGGTTATCCCTCAAATCCGAACATTTGCACGCCTGACCCAGCAAACCCTCCCATGAGTGTAAACCCAGGAGAAATGTACATGAGTGCTCTTGGCCGCAGTTTCAAAATAGCAAACACTAAAAACCACCTAAATGGCCATTGACAGGAGGATGGATAAATATATGGTGATACATTCACATCACAGAATTGTTTACAACTGTGGAAATGAATGAACGTGTTATATGTAACGGAATGAATGGATACATCCTGGAAACATAATATTGAGAGAGAGGGGAAAAAATAGAATGCCAGAAGATGACAGTGAGATAATTTTTTTGAGTTAACAAACTAAGTAACACTATGCTAAATACAGTTTAAATATATATATATATATATGGTAATAGTGCGTGTTTTTTAAAAAAGCAAAGAAATGATCAATACAAAAGGTATCATGGTGGTTCTCTGTAGCTGGGATGGAAGCAGGGAAGCAAGGACATGAGGTGGGGGACAGGTGGGTGTGTACAAACTATTGGCGAGTTAAGTACTTGCGTGGTGAGCCCACAGATGTTTGGTGCAGTATGCTTTATACCTAGTATAGTACACATAAACTTTCGTATGTATCAGGTAACATTAGTATACAATAAAGAAAAAATTGACACCTAAGGTCAGAGTCTCAGGGATAACCACTGTTATCAGATGCTTATCTATGTATCTACGTATGTCCCTTTGTGAAATATATGGTAGTGTTATGTGCTAATATAGGAGAGGCATCGTCCAAAACGAATCCCTCCTCAGATTGCTTTTTGTGCTCAACTCTAGAGCACATCTTAAAGATCTTTATCATTTTGTGGAGAACGATCTTGTCCTTTTTATCCAATGCCTAGCATTACATAAGACGAAGGAATTATAGTTTCTTAACTGTTCTCCTTGTAGGGGCTCTTAGGGAGGTTCCCAGGTTTTTACTATTACTGGCAATGCTACAATGACCATCTTTGTCTTTGCCTTCTGTTTTCTTGGTGTCTTTCCAGAAGTGGAATTGCACACTCACAATTGTAATGATAATTCCAGATTGCTCTCTAAAGGAAGGTCAGTCCTCTGACCCAGGGGCCCATGCTGCCCCTAGAGAAAGGGGAGACACCCCGTCTGTCTGGGTGCCCGTGTTCTGCCATGGGAAATCGGATTTCGTAGTCTCACCCTTCCTTGAGCTCTTAGCGTGTGCTGGGTGTATGTTCATCACTTTCCTTTAATTACATTCATCTCTTGGAGCCTCTTATCTGTAAAATGGGGATAATGATAGTGAGGGTTATTATCTCATTTGGCAGGAGTTACTCTAGTATTGTGGTGTGAATACCCTTGGACTGTGAAGGCAGGTTGTCTGTGTTGGAAGCAGGTTGAGCTAAGAAATGAATTCACCTCTTTGAGCCTCAGTTTCCTGCACTACCTAAAATGAGGGTGGTGAAAAGAAAAAAAAGTAAGACTCAGGTCCTTCTTATCCCCCGAGGATATTCAGAGACCTGATCTATGGAGTGGTCCATAGTCTCCATCCTCTTCCCAGTACAACTGGACTTGGATACAAACAGGCACACCAGATGACCGGAAGGACACCTGACCCAGTGCTAAGCACTGACACCCAGACTCTACCTGACTCACCCCACCTGAGCCCAGTCCAGGCCTGCACTGTCCCCCAGTCCCCACCATCTATGCACATTCCAGAACAACCCCTCAGAACTGTCTTCATAAGATGGGACAAGGGATGGGGAGAGGCGCTCCAGCTTCAGAACAACCCTTTCATTTCATCCTCCTGAGAAGCCTCCTAATCCAAGTCAGGTGTTTCACATCTTAGAGGCATCTATTGCCGACCCTTGTCCCAATCCATGTTCTCCATGAGGCCTCCTCCTCTGCCTCCCCATGGCAGGGAGGGCTCAGCCTCCAGTCTAACATGTCTTGGAGGTGACAGTGGAGTAAGAGAAAGAAGAAAAGAGCAGAATTTGTCTCATGAATCAGCACTCTCCCAACTGTGGTTTATGTAAAAAGTTTCAGAGCACCAAATAATATTGAGGGTTTCACAGCCCATTTCAGGTAATGTTATGTTTGGTAAATTTAACATGTTTTAAATGGAGGTTACCAACTGCTATATAAAGTGTTTATTAAATTAGAAAAAAATTGTTTGCTAATACTTTCACAAAATGTAAGTCAAGTCATTCTGCTCTACACCTCCAACTTCTGTAGTACTGTATGTCAATTATATCTCAATAAAACTGGAAGAAAAATAAAGGGAAAAAAAAAAAATGAGGGTGGTGAGAATGGTACCACCTAACAGGGCTGTCCTGCAAGGAAGAAAGATTGTGCCTATAACGGGGCAGTGGTGAATGCTCAGTGAAAGCTGTCACTCCTCACAGCTCCCCATCAGGCAGGCATCATGACCACCATTTTATAAATGAGAAAGCCGAGGTCTGGAGAGGTCCAGTAACTTGCCCAAGGTTACCTAAGTGGTGGAGCCAGGATTTGAGGTCCAAGTCCAAAGGCCAGACTCTTCCCTGCTGCCAATCCCCTTTTCAGGGCCCTCCTGGGCTGCTAAGCTGTCCTTCTCTGAGGCTTCTGTCCCTGGAGACACTGGCACCTGGTGGTTGCTATGGTCTTGGTGTGAGGTCGGAGCCTGCCCTCTGGTGGCAGCTTTCAGAAGTGCAAGACTAAGACAGCCACGTGGCCTTTCCGAAGAGGTTTGGGGTTGTGACTGGTGTGAGGCTGGCCCACTCAGCGTCCTCTCCTTCCTCCCCAAAGCGCCCTAACAGCTCAGTGTTAAAAGTGACATAAGGGAGCCCCAGTTTGCCTTCCTTCAGCATCTGGGGATTGCCTTCCCTCACTGGGAGCTCAAGGTGAGTGAGCCTCACCATTCAGTTCTGAGCCAAAGACCTCTGGAAGAAAAGTAAGCTATACGTTGTTGTCATTTCCACTATTTACTATGTGCCAGACACTGTGCAAAGCCCTCGGCTGGCATTATTTACATCTTTTTAACCCCTCAGAATCACTCTGTGAAGAAGTAGGCTATTATGTTCATTTTACAGATGAGGAAAGTGGGGCTCAGAGAGGTCGAATGGCTGGCTCAAGGCCTTCCAGCTAGTCAGGGCTGGCTGCATTTCAGAACCTGGGCAGCCCACCCCTCTGCCCAGCTTTGCCCTGAGGAGTGGCTGACGGAGCCCCAGTGCCGGGCGGCCTCTGACTTTCTCCAATTCTCTCTCTCTCTTAGATTTTGTGGGCTCTACAGTAAGCTCTGTGTTGCGGCCAGGGGGTGATGTCTCTGGATGGGGAGTCCTCCCCTGTCCCGTCGCTCACTCACAGGGACCCTGAAGGCCGGGATCACAGCCCAGGAATTGACCTGCCCTCAGCTTGTCCTGTCTCCTGCCCTCTCATCCCTCCATTCACGTTCTGAGGGAAGACCCCGATCTTGGACTGACCTCACCTGCTACCTGCCTGCGAACTCCGGGCTTTGAAGAGAGGCTGGGGCTGGGATGCAGCCTGAGGGAGGGGAGAGGCCCTGCAGAGCCTGGGAGGGTCTGGGTCTGCATCTCCCTCAACTGACCTAAGGGAGACGGCCCCCAGTCCCTGGCCTCCTCTTCCCCTCCAGCCTGGCCAGGGCCCTGCAGAGTCTTCAGGGGAAGGAGATGCCGTGGCTCCCCCACCAGGCTCCCTCAGTCTGGAGGGCTGCTGCCTGGCTCTATCCTCGCCTCCTCTGGTCCCCGCCTCCTGCAGAAACGTATCCAAGACACTGCTCCAGGGCAGCAGACTGGACTCTTTCCTATCTTTTTTGTTTGGCCGATGATGGTTCCATCATCTCGTCACAGAGCTCCAGGCACCACCGGCCTCCCTGGGGCCTCTCTGCTCCTGCTCCAGCCTGGTCCCAGCTCTCCCAAAGGAGTCTGAGCTGCACCGAGGGAGAAAGCACAGGGCCTTCTGGTCAGATGCTGGCTGGGGCCCTGTCCACGCGGACTCTGAGCCAAGACAGGCAGGCTCTGGAGGCAGCGCTTGGACTCCTGTCTTGATGGCGGTTGGCCTCTGCAGCTGGGGCTGGAAGTAGCTCTGGGGCTGGCCTGGCCTCCTCCCTGCTCGGATGGCTCACCAGTGACTGGACCCTTGACCCCGGCCTGTTTTGTACAGCATAGACTTCTTGGCCCTGTTGTCAGGGTTGGGGAGAGGCGCCCACGAGTAGGGAATTAGGGGATGCGTCGCCCCTCTGCCCCTTCTCGTGCTGTCCCCCCACCCGCTTCTGCCAAGGGCAGAGACTGTCTTGCCTCTTTGATACTTTTCTGCATAACTTGAACTTGCAGGTCACCTCTGAACAGGGTACCCCCTGTCCCCATCCCCAGGCCTCGTAACCCTCTCCCCACCTCTTCCTCCTCCCTGCCCACCTCTCGCCTTGCGGTTTGCCCAGGGTCTGCAACCCGGTGGGCACGCTTGGAGCCGAGGCATGAGTGTGTGTGTGTGTGTGTGTGTGTGTGTGCGCGTGCGCGCGCGCGTGTAGGTGTGTGGGGGGCAGATGAAGAGTCTTCTCTCCCCCTCTCCTCCCACCGTGGGGACATCTCCCCTCCTGCAGGGAGCACAGGAAGGAGACTGCAGGTGTTTCTGACCTCCCCTCACTGCCTTGGGGACCCGGTGGTAGAGCCATCTGGCTTGGGGCCTGGACAGCCCCTTCCAGCCCCCATTTTGCCGGCCGGTTGGCTTCATCTCGTGTGCCTACTTCTGTCTCCAGGTACTGGCTGCCTGGCCTATTGTGGAGGGGGGGCATGAGGCCCCTGCAGGCTCAGTGGGGAAGCGTGTGGTCTCCATGTCATGTCGGCCTCAGCCCGAGGGAGGAAAGCAGCGAGTGCCATGTATTTGCAGCCTTGTGTTCATTTCCATAGGACCTGGACCTGACAGAGTTTCCAAGACAGACCCTAGAAATCCTCTGCCTGAGTCCCCCATCTGGACCCTAACTGGAGTCACATGCTGGGGCCTGGGAGGGTTCCTGAAACCTGGAACTTACTAAGTCCTGCCCCCCGCCCTCTCTACTCCCTCCTCCTGGGCAGACACCTGCCCCTTGTGCTCTGGTCCCTGCACTGTGCTCCCCTCTCCCCTGCTCCCACCAGGGTCCCGTGCTGAGTGGGAGGGTGAGGGGAGCCTCGTGAAGGTGGGGAGTGGGGTGGCAGAAGTGAGTTCCTCCAAGATCCAAACCAAAGCCCAGTGTTGGAGGGCATCGGGGGAGGGACCAGGAGCAAGGGATTAGAAATGGGAGGAAGGGGACTTCCCTGGCGGGCCAGTGGTTAAGACTCCGCGCTTCCAATGCAGGGGGTGCGGGTTCCATCCCTGGTCGGGGAACTAAGATACCACATGCCACGTGGTGCGGCCATAAAAAAAAAAAGAAATGGGGAGAAGACAGAGATGGGAGAAAGAGAAGAAGGAGGTGCAGAGACAGGGAGAGATGGAGGGAGGGAGACCGAGCGATGGGGGGTGGGGTGGATTTAGAGGGTACAGAAGTGGAGAAAGTGATCAGAGAGGGAGGCGTGATGGATAGAGAACCTGGAGGTGGGAGGGGAGGTGGCCAGAGACGAGGAAGGAACAGGGATGGGAAGGAGGCAAAGGGAGAGGTGAGCTGTTGGAGGCCAGGTGCAGGGGGAGAAAGGAAGGGGAAGGAGAGGAGGATAGAGGGGACAGGACTCGGAGGAAAGGGGAGCAGCTGCTGCGTGCCCACCGTGCGAGGGGAGAGCCTACCACCCACGGGGGCCGCAGACCCCTGTGGGCTGCTGGTGGGAAGGTTAGGACCTACCTCCTCAGAGGCGGAGGCGGGGCCCAGGCAGCCATGCCCCACCCCATTGGGGTAGAGGCGCCACATCAAGGGAACCGTCCAGGTGACTGCTGAGCAGGTTCGCGCCACTGGAGTGGGTTAGTGGTAGAGAAAGGGAGGGTGGTTCCCCCTGGGGTGGTTGGACAGTGATTCCCTGTTACCGTCCACCCAGGCAGCTGCTGTGGGGCAGTGGGAGACGCACCCAGGAGCTTGGGGTTAGGAGGGGAGTGTTGGTGGGGCTGAAGGAACACCAGGATGCCTTAGGGAAGGGAAAGAGGCTGGAGTGGGTACCAAACCAAAGCCCTGTCCCTGAAGCTTTAGCAGAGGTGGGAGCAGAGCGGGAAACAGATGTTTCGACCAGAGACCCCAGGTGAGGCTGAAGTGTCGCCAAGCCAGGGCCCAGATTGCTCTCTGGGGCCAGGAAGCCATCACAGCAAGGATGTCTGTAGTTTGCTCTCACCCACGTCTGGCAACTTGGCTTTAGCCTTCGGGAGAAGGCTAAAGCAGAGACGGTCTGTTCCCAGATCGGTCTCTTGGTCCCTGAAAGACGCTGAGCTTTGAGCGGCCCACTGAGGCACTCCTCCCCCAGCCGTGCCTGGACCAGAGGGCTCTGGCACCATCTGGTTTCCTTTGCCTGGTGTGGGACTATCTCAGGAGAGGCCAAGGCAGCTCCAACCTAGTGGGGGTTCAGAGCACTGCTTGCTCAAGTCCTTCCGGGTCTTGGGATGTGTAAACTTTCCTCTCTGGGGACCAGTACCCATGGAGGAAAACACCATGGGTAGGATCAAGATCTTTTTCAGGCCTGCTATAGCCAAGAAGTTGAGAGCTTTTAGACAAGGCTGTAGGGAAAAATTCTTTGGCCACCTTTTGAAGTTCCTACTTGGGCACAGGGGAATCACCCTTCTCCAGCTTCCAGTGTGAACTGAGAAAGGGAAACCCTCTCTCTGGAGAAGCTGGGACCTTCCCAGCATGAGAAACTTCCGCAGGCCCCTGCCTGGCTCAGGGCTAGCCTTCGGGTGGGACTGGAGTTTCCTGAGAAGGGAACAAGGGAGCCACAGTCCTCCCCTGAGCTCTGACCAGCAGAGGGCCTATGCTGTGTGTCATTAGGATAGCTTGGTGTTGTCTACACCCCGTTAGTAAGTTCCGTCTGAACGTGTCCTCACCGTTCATTGTCCGATTTGGTAACATTGATTTCGGTCCTGACCCCTTCTGCTGCTGCTGGGTTTGAGCTTCAGTGCAGGTGGAATGACATTCAAATAAAGAAACACTTTATATCACCCATGCTAGCTTCTCCTTCTCTGAGTTGGCCCCCAGGGGATTAAGAGGGGCGATATTCAACCTGACCCTTTGTACCAGCCGTGGCTGCGTATTAACAGACCTTATGTGGAGGTAGCCAGACCATGACTGACATGGAACCCAGCACCACTTTCAATCCTGGCTTTCATCCTCAAGGACACCTCATGGCCTGAAGTGGCTGCTTGGACTCGTCACTTTGATCCGCATTTCATTTTAAAGAGACTTCTGGAGATCCCATAGGACTGAGTCACACTGCACACCTAACTGAAATGTAATCTGTTAACAAATAAAATTGGAGTTGTTTCCAAGGAGAAAGGAGAGAATAGCTGGCAGTCTCTGCCAGCTCCTGATTGCATGGGCTTGAAAACAAGGCTCCACCCTTTTCTGCCTGTGTGGCCTTGGGCAAGTCCTTTCACCTCTCTCTAAAGTTGTAAGGAACAAATGAGGGAATGTGTGTGAATTGCTTTGCAGTGTCTTGCACATAGTAACATGCCCCATGTGGCAGCTACGTTGATTATAATTTTTGCACTTGGGAACTGAATCTTCATTCAACACATTTTGAGCACATAGTATCTGCTAAGAATTTGAAGAACAAAATCAGATTCTCTGTCTTAAGGGTCTGGTTGGGGAGATGAAATCTGCCTGGTGCAGGGTACTGTGGGTACCCCAGGTAGGGATACCTTGCATGGCTTTAGGTGGGGTGGGTAGAGCAGGGGATGGACAATTTTAACTGTAGGATGAACAGGAGGTAGGCAGGCAGGCAGGGGCGAGGAAAGCCATTCATGAAAGACAACGCAGCTTGGGGAAAAAGGCTGAGATGAGAAACCGAAATGAACCTGTGAAGAAATAGCAATTTAGTAATGCTGAACTGTGAAGTGTGAGGTAGGGAGGGTCAGAGATTCATCTGGAGAGATCAGCAAAGGCCAGATGATGACTAAGCTCTGAGGCTGTGTACAGCAGTTCAGACCTAAGAGCAATGGGGAAGGATTTTAAGCAGGAAAAGGACACAATTAGATATGCATTTCAGAAAGATCACTCTGGTTGTAGTGTTAGGGGGTTGAGTTAGATGGAGACAACTTTAAGAAAAAGGAAAGCAGAAGTCTGGCCTGAAGCAAGGTGGTGGCAGTGGTTTTGAGAGAGATAAGGAATTCAATATTTAGGAAACAGAAATTACACTTAGTAACTGACTGATTGTGGGGATAAGGGATACAGTGGCATCAAGGAGAGTTAAATTTTTTGCTTGGGGGGAAAAGAAAAACTTGCCCGTATAGCAGGGGAGCAAGATAATCAGTTCAATTTGAGACATGCATGTGGGACATCCTGGTGGACTGTCCAGGAGTCAGTTGACTTACATAGATTTGGGAGCTCAAGAGAAAGATTTGGGCCAGAAACACAAACGTGCAGGTAGGTAATGGCTGACATATGAAGTACAGATGAGCTTGTTCAGGGTGACTGTGTAGTGTGAAAAGAGCGCGGGGCTGCAAAGTGCTGGAAAACAGCAATCAGAGGAATGGATGTCCAGAAGGAGAGTCAGAGCTATGATGAGAACCATGAGAATGTGGTGTTAGCGAAACCAAGAATTTATAATTCAAGGGGAAGGTCAACTGGTCAGATGGAGCAGAGAGGTCCAGAATTAGGGACTTAAAAATGTGTCTACTAGATTTGGGAGCAGGGAAGCTACTGTTGGATTTGGTAAAAGCATGTTCAGAGGAGTGAGGTTAGAGCCAAAATGAGGTCTGTTCAGGAAGAGAATGGGAGGTGACTGAGTGAGGATCTCCTTCTGGAGAAGTGTGTATAAGAAGGGGAAATAAGTGACTGGAACTCTTGCAGGAAATATTAAGTACAGTGAACAAAGATCAGCATGTAATCTAGAGGAGGCTATGGAATCTCTTTTTCTTTAAACATGGAAGAGTTCTGAATGTTTGTAGGTCATGGCCGGTAAGAGTTTAAAGATAAAGAGAGGATGACTAATGGAAGAGGCGAGGAAGCCTCTTTTTTGGGGTAAAGTACAAGGTTTAGGGGGCTCTTGCCTGATGGCATTCAATTCTTCAGTGAAGCAGGAGGCAACACTGTCTACTGAAAGAAAAGGGAATGAGCAAGGGGTTTGAGAAGAATTATGAAAGTTTGGAACAGTTGCTAAAGGAGCTGTCCAAGGATAAAAAAGGATCAAGAAAAGGACTGATGGGTGACCATGAATTTGTGGTGACACCAACAGATGGGAGGGCAGGCACAGAAGGTAGACTATAGACTGAAAGGTAGGTGCAAGGTAAGCCGAGTCAGAGAACCACCAACAGATCTAGGCTGGGTATGGGAAAAGGAGAGCCTGCAATGGGGCAAACTGACGGAGGAAATGGAGAAATCAAGGCGCTAAAGTTTACGTGAAAAAGCTGGAAGGTTAGGAGATTGTAGCTAATTAGAAAGTTGGGTATTTGACCTGAATATTCTAATTCTTATAAAAGACTGTGAGGTGTGAGGCAACCTGGTTAGGATGTCCGCCCAAATGGTGAGGATAATGGCAGAAATTGGGGTGCAGAAGACAAGCCAAGTTGCTCCAAAGATCAAAGAATCAGAGAGAGAGGTTAGACGGTTAAGATGACAGCAGGAAGAGGGCTGAAAGCGCAGTAACTAATGCGTGAGCAGCAGAGGAAGCAGGGATTTTTAATCTGAGGGACAAGATATATTTTGTCTGGAAAACATTTAGGGAGAGCCTCCACGCAACAGGATGTGAGAGAAGGAGCAGCCTCCACGTCAGAGGCTGCAAAGGAGGTGGCATCCTAAGGAGAGAATCATATTCAGTCAAGGCCAACAGACAATATGGAGGAGGTAGGGGTTTGTCCATCAAAGAAAAGAGCACTGCAGAGAAGTTGGGAGAGAAGGATGGTACGTCGTAAAAGTAGAGAGCGCTGGGAAGCCAGATGACATGGAGAACTGTCATTTTGGGAGGTGACTAAGGAGCATGAAACTGGTAGAACTCACCAGACTCCAAGTTTCCAATAGAGCTCTAGTTTGAAACCCCTTTCAAGTCCACTGAGGCAGAGCAGAAGGACCGGTGGCGCCATCTGCTGGCACCCATACAGATCTGGAGGTTCGGGAAAGCTCATTTAGGTGCCGAAATTCAACCTGAGTGGGTTGGAGGCTTCTTCAGATTCATTTAGTCATTCAACAAAATATGTGTCAAATGCCTGTTCTGCTCGGGTACTGCCAGGCTCTAGAAATACACAAATAAGCCAGACAGAGGCCCTGGGCTCAAATGACATTAGGCCACTTAGTAGCAGGGTTGTTTGCCTGTATATTGTGGCTATGTAAGGTTTTGTTCTTTGTTTTGTTAGACATATTGCAGCATAAGACAAATGTACAGGCAGATGACCTATTAAACATAACCTTCTAACCATAACCAAAGAAAATCTTGCTAACCACCCCAGAAGCCTTTCAAGTGCTCCCAAACACTACCCCTCTTCCTTCCCTCCTAAGAGTAACCACTGCCTGGCTTTTTATTGTAATCACTTTCCAACTTTTATAATTTTTTTCATCCAAGTGAGCATCTTTAAACAAAATAGTTTAGTTTTGACTATTCTTTGGATATGTCTTTACCCACTTTGTTTCTTTTCATCCCTCCTTGCAATTTGTTGAAGAAACTGGACCATTTGTTATGTAGCGTTCCACAGCTGGGATTTTGCTGGCTCCATTCTTGTGGTTTAGTTGAACAAGTTCCCTCTGTTCTCTGTATTTCCAGCAAATTGGATCTAGATGCTTATTCACATTCCAGTGTATGTTTGAACATTTTAAAGACTGCTTCATAGTTGTTGTTGTTTTTTTTATCAAGAGATACATAGTATCTAATTGCTTTTGTGTAATTACGGGTTGAAAAATAGTGATGCTCCAAATCTATCGTTCTCTTATTTGTGGGAAAGCTTCTATAAAGGGAAACCTCCTCATTTTAGATCTAGCCAGCTAGTGGTACAACTTGTATAGGAAAGGCAAGAATAATGCTGGAGTATTTCCCTTTATTTTCTAGTTTTCAAAAATAGAGTTGGTTCCCTAACATCCTCCCAAGATGAACAATTATTATGTTTTGGTACCATTATGAACTTATGGATTTAAACATGCTTGATTCTGTTACATTTATCATAATTAATGCTTAAAATGTTGTCGTTGGTTAGCAGAAGCCTCTTTAAATTGGTGTCTTTTTTTTTTTTTAATATTTATTTATTTGGCTGTGCCAGGTCTTAGTTGTGGCACGTGGGATCTTTAGTTGCAGCATGCAGACTCAGTTGCGGCAATGGGGACTCTTAGTTGGTTCTCAAGGACATTGGATTCATTTGCTTTCTCTCACATTAAAGCCCTCATATATAATACCACAAATATAACTACTAAAACCATATTATTTTCTGCTTATTTCTTTGTAGTTGCACTGTATTTACATTGCCTAGGTCACATGAACCAGCTGACACTGCAGTCTCATATTCCTCATTCATTCTTAGTTCTACACATAGCTAACTGCATATAATTAACTCACAACCACTTTCTGTTGCTGTTTCTTAAGACAGTTTGGTCATCCAAATCAGCTCAGTTTCTAACATATTCCTAAGAAAGAATTAACAGGAATAAAGTTCCCCAGGTTCTGGCATGAGGATGACAGTTTGCTGCTATTACATAGTTGGTATGAAACTTTTGGTTCATAGTCTCTTTGAGTATCTTAAATATATTATTCCATTCTCTTTTGCCATAAAGTGTGGCTGTCAAAAAACCTGACAGAGGGACTTCCCTGGTGGCGCAGTGGTTAAGAATCCGTCTGCCAATGCAGGGGACACGAGTTTGATCCCTGGTCTGGGAAGATCCCACATGCCGCAGAGCAACTAAGCCCGTGCACCACAACTACTGAGCCTGCGCTCTAGAGCCCGTGCGCCACAACTACTGAGCCCACGCGCCTGGAGCCCATGCTCTGCAACAAGAGAAGCCACCGCAATGAGAAGCCCATGCACCGCAACAAAGAGTAGCCCCCGCTCCCTGCAACTACAGAAAGCCTGCGCGCAGCAACGAAGACCCAATGCAGCCATAAAACAAAACCTGACAGAGCTTAATTTTCCTTCCATTATAAATAACTTTTTAGGCCTAGATATCCAAGATTTTTTTCTTTTCTTTAAACTCCAACAATTTTAGAATGTCTTGATATTGGGTTTGAATTCTTGGTTGAATTTACAACGTATGCATTATGTTCTTTCAGTTTGTAGTTTGAAATATTTCAGGAAAAGTTTTCTTGAATTATAACTTTTGGTATTTGTTCTGTTCTCTTGCTTTTTTTTGGTCTTTGGAAACACCTATTGACACATGTTGTCTTTTTTTGCCCGTCTTCGATATTTGCCACTTAAAAAAAAAGACTTTAAAAAAATTTATTTACTTATTTATTTTTGGCTGCGTTGAGTCTTTGTTGCGGGCTTTCTCTAGTTGCGGTGAGCGGGGGCTACTCTTTGTTGCGGTGCGCGGGCTTCTCATTGTGGTGGCTTCTCTTGTTGCGGAGCACAAGCTCTAGGCGCGCAGGCTTCAGTAGTTGTGGCACGCAGGCTCAGTAGTTGTGGCTCACGGGCTCTAGAGCGCAGGCTGAGTAGTTGTGGCTCACGGGCTTAGTTGCTCCACGGCATGTGGGATCTTCCCAGACCAGGGCTCGAACCCGTGTCCCCTGCATTGGCAGGCGGATTCTTAACCACTGCGCCACCAGGGAAGCCCGCAAATACAGTATTATTAACTCTAGTCAACAGGCTGTATATTACATCCCTAGGACTTATTTACAACTCCAAGTTTGACCTTTTGACCACCTTCACCCATCTGGCCCACCTCCCAACCTCCACCTCTGGCAACCAACCACAAATCTGTTCTCTGTATCCATGAGTTTTTTTTTTTTTTTTAAGATTACCCATATAAGTGAGATCATATGGTATCTGTCTTTCTCTAAATTATTTCACTTAGCATAATGCCCTCAAGGAGCAACCATGTTGTTGCAAATGGCGGGATTTCATTTTTTGCTTATGGCTGTCATTGTAAATATACATTTTCTTTATCCATTCATCCATTTATGGACACGTAGGATGTTTCCACATCTTGGCTACTGTAAGTAATGCTGCAGTGAACATGGGGGTGCAAATGTCTTTTTGAGTTAGTCTTTTTTTTTCAGGTAAATACCCAGAAGTGGGATTGCTGGATCATATGGTAATTCTATTTTTAATTCTCTGAGGAACCTCTGTACTGGTTTCCATGGAGGCTGCAAAAATTTACATTCCCACCAAGAGTGCACATGGGTTCACTTTTCTCCACATCTTCACTGAACTGATTTGTCTTTTTGATAACAGCCATTCTAACAGGTGTGAAGTGGAATTTCATTGTAGTTTTGATTTACATTTCCCTGGTGATTAGTGATGTGGAGCACCTTTTATGTCCTGTTTGCCATCTGTCTCTCTTACTTGGAAAAGTATATTCAGATCCTCTGCCCATTTTTTAATTGCAATTTTTCTTTTTGAGTTATATGAGTTCTTTATATATTTTTAGATACTAACATCTTATCAGATATATGATTTGTAAATATTTTCTCCCATTCAGTAGGTTGCCTTTTCATTTTGTCCGTGGTTTCCCTTCTTTTGCTGTGCAGACGATTTTTAGTTTGAGGTAGTCTCACTTGTTTACTTTGGCTTTTGTTGCTCGTGTGGTGTCAAATCCAAAAAATCATCGTCAAGACCGATGGCAAGGAGCATACAGCCTGTTTCCTTCTAGGAGTTTCATAGTTTCAAGTCTTACATTCAAGTCTTTAATCCATTTTGAGTTAATTTCTGTACATGGTGTAAGATAGCGGTCCCATTACATTTTTTTAGACGTGACTGTCCAGTTTTCCCACTTATTGAAGAGACTGTCCTTTCCCTATTGTATATTCTTGGCTCCTCTGTCATAAATTAATTGATCATATATGCGTGAGTTTATTTTTGGGTTCTCTGTTCTGTTCCATTTATCTATGTGTCTTTTTTTTAATGCCAGTACCATACTGTTGTAATCACCACAGCTTTGTAATATAGTTTGAAATCAGAAAGCATGATGCCTGCCTCCAGCTTTGTTCTTTCTCAAGACTGCTTTGGCTATTCAGGGTCTTTTGTGGTTCCACATATATTTTAGGATTGTTTGCTCTATTTCTGTGAAATATGCCATTGGAATTTTGGTAAGGATTGCACTAAATCTTAAGATTGCTTTAGGTTGTCTGTTTACTTGTTGTTGAGTTTTAAGAGCTCTTTGTATGTTGGGTAACAGTCCCTTATTAGAGATGTCTTTTGCAAGTATTTTCTCCCAGTATGTGGCTTGTCTTCTCACTCTGTTAGTGTCTTTTGCAGAACAGATGTTAATTTTAATCAAGTCCAGCTTACCAATTATTTCTTTCATGGATGGTGGTTTTGGTGTTGAATCTAAAAAGTCATCGCCAAACCCAAGGTTTTCTAGATTTTGTGTTATTGTCTAGGTATAGTTTTGCATTTAGGTCTGTGATACATTGAGTTAGTTTTTGTGAAGAGTTGTTTGTTTGCTTTTTTCCTTAAATTTGTTTATTTATTTATGGCTGTGTTGGGTCTTCGTTGCTGTGCACGGGCTTTCTCTAGTTGCAGCGAGTGGGAGCTACTCTTTGTTGCGGTGCGTGGGCGTCTCATTGTGGTGGCTTCTCTTGTTCGAAGCATGGGCTCTAGGTGTGTAGGCTTCAGTAGTTGTGGCTCGTGGTCTCCAGAGCGCAGGCTCAGTAGTTGTGGCACACCGGCTTAGTTGCTCCGTGGCATGTGGGATCTTCCCGGACCAGAACTCAAACCCGTGTCCCCTGCACTGGCAGGCGGATTCATTTAAAAAAAAAATTGTTTATTTATTTGGCTGCATTGGGTCTTCGTTGCTGAACGCAGGCTTCCTCTGGTTGCGTCGAGCGGGGGCTACTGTTTGATGCGGTGTGAGGACTTCACTAGTTGTGGCATGCAGGTTCAGTAGTTGTGGCTCTCGGGCTCTAGAGCACAGGATCAGTAGTTGTGGCACACGGGCTTACTTGCTGCATGGGCATGTGGGATCTTCCCGGACCAGGGCTCGAACCCGTGTCCCCTGCATTGGCAGGCAGATTCTTAACCACTGCACCACCAGGGAAGCCCTATCTGCTGGGATTTTGATTGGGATTACAAATCTAAAGGTCAAGTTGAGATCAGACATCCTGACATTGAGTCTTCCCATTCATGGCCATGGAATATCCATTTATTTAGTTCTTTGATTTCTTTCATCAAAAATTCTGTAGTTTTACCCATATAGGTCTTTTAGATATTTTGTTAGATTTATACCTATTTCATTTTTTCGGTTCTAATGTAAATGTTATTGTTTAAACTTTCAAATTCCAGTTGTTCATATATAGGGAAGCAATTGACATTTGTATCATTAACCTTATACCTTGCAACCTTGCTATAACTGCTTATTAGTTGCATTTTTTTATTTTTTGGGGGTGGTCAATTCTTTTGGATTTTCTATAAGACAATTATGTCCTCTGTGAACAGTCATTTCTTTTTTCCCAATCTGTATACCTGTTACTTCATTTTCCTGTCCTATTTCATTAGCATGCTTTTATCTGTGGGGATATTATTCTGCTCCTTTCTTGTAACTGTTTGGAATTTGACTATGGTACTTTCTGTTACCCATTTTTACGGGTAAATAAAGGGAGGCATGATTTTTTTCTAGTTTCAAGGTTTTACAGCACATTTTTTTGGTGTGTGTGTAAAATATTAAAATATGGACTGTGCAAACAATAGCAGTTGACATTCAGCAGAACAATTTATTTTTTTTCAAATTTATTTATTTATATTATTTTTGGCCGTGTTGGGTCTTTGTTGCTGTGTGCGGGCTTTCTCTAGTTGCAGCGAACGGGGGCTACTCTTCGTTGTGGTGCATAGGCTTCTCATTGCGGTGGCTTTTCTTGTTGTGGAGCATGGGCTCTAGGCAAGCGGGCTTCAGTAGTTGTGGCTCCTGGGCTCTGGAGCACAGGCTCAGTAGTTACTGTGCACGAGCTTAGTTGCTCTGCGGTATGTGGGATCTTCCCGGACCAGGGCTCGAACCCATGTCCCCTGTGCTGGCAGGCGGATTCTTAACCACTGCGCCACCAGGGAAGCCCCAGCAGAACAATCTATGACCAACTGTTTCTCTCAGGAGTTAAAGAACAAGGTAAGTTATTTAACACTTTTATGGACAATCCTAGTTTCACTCATTCAAAATACTCTAATGTGATCCTCCACCTCTCCTGCTCAATTTGGATTCTATCAGGAGTTTCTTTTCAGTGTGGAGCTCTGTCCTGGGAGCTTTGCTGTTTAGAATTTTCTTGGGCCCAGACTGCTCCAGCCCCTTCAGACTTACCCAAGCACCTTTGCACGCACTGCAAATCCCTTCTAGTTTGACTGTTGTTCTCAAATTGGCTCGCTGAACTTCCAAGTGAGTGCTCGTTTGGAGTTCTGAGACCCATCAGACACACCATTGCTTCCTCTGGAACAGAACGTGGTACCATGAAGGTCTTGTGGCTATTGGTGTTTTGAGGCTCATGGGGATGTGTAATTTTCCTATAAAGTTGCCCAAGGTTTTGTATCTCAGAGTAAGTTTTGAGTGTAGAAGCAGGGAAAAGTTATAGGGGAACACCATCTCCTTCAGTAACTATGCTTTTTCTCCAAGCTGTTTCCTTTATTCATCTTCAGCACAGGAACCTTTCTGTCTCTGAGCCTCATAGCAGGTTATGAAGGCTGTGCTGATGAATTGATAATCAGTGTAGTTTCAAAGTAAATGGCCTACTCCATTTGGACAATAGTGCATTTTTTTCTTCAGGGTGACCTTTAGTAAACAGAGAACCATGCACCATCAAACTGATGCCTGAAGGCTAAAAAGCCCAGACTGCTTTTTAAGGCAAGAACTGGTATGATATACTTTTCCAGCTAGTTAAGTGATTTCTAGTCAGTTTCAAAGCATCTCTAGCTATCTCTTTTTGTTTCCTGGGTAAACTGCAAAATTTCCAAGACTGTCAGTTGGAGCCTGCCATTTAGAAGAGAGAAATCTTGGACACATTATATCCTCTGAAACTAATAAAAAATTATACAATGGGAATAATATACCTACCTTAACATATTCTAAGGATGAATGAGACAACCAATGACATAAATGGAAGAGCCTGGTTAACTGTGAAGTTGTATACAAGGTGCACTTGCTTATTTCTTTAATACAGTTCAGCTTCTAATATTTATATCACATCGAAAGCAACGTACCTAGTAATAGAGAAGGAGGCTCTTATCTTCATATTCCCAGCACCTTACATATAGCCTAGCACTCAGTAGCTGTTTAGTAAAGGATTATAGCCTGATCTTAATCATAAAATGGTGAAGGAAGATCAGTCTGTATTCCTGACCCCGTTATGGACAAAACAACACCAAGAGCACAGTTTCCTGAATGTGGGTCCATCTTTGCTCTCTTCAAGTAAGGACAGCGTTAGGAAAACCAGGCAAGGCAAGGTCACAGAACTGGACAAAGAAGTTCTCAACTTATGATTATTATGGTTAAGAATTTTATTATCAAAATTATTACATCTCTTGTGAAAGTTCAAATGTTACAGCAAGGTGTAAACACTCCACTTGAGAAAGAAGTGATACTTCTTCCCTTCCAAGAGTCCCCCCCACCCCCCCGCCCCCACCCCCCCCCAGAGGTCTGGTCTTGACAGCACCCTGCCCACACAGAGTGGCTGGGGTCTCTGCACGTGCCAGGCAGGGTGAGGGCCGCCTGCCCGCTGGCCTCTCCCCTCGGTTAACAGCCAAGGGGAGAATGCAAACCCCAGCCCAAATGGAGAGACATTTACATACGTTTTATATAATATACAAAGAAACCAGCATCCCAGGCAACATGATTTCCACTCCCAACGCTCTCCCAGACTGATGGGTTTGTGGGGGAAACAAAAAAGTATTCTGCTGAAGTCTCAGCATTAAAAAAAAAATCTCCCCTCATTTGAGCAAACACCTGATTTCAATTTTGAAAAAGTGAAATTTTGTAACAGTCACACAAAGAGAGAAGACTGTGCATATGATAGTTGTAGGAGAGGGTAGAAAGAAAGGGGATGTAAGAGGCTGAGGGAAAAAAGGAGAAAACAAACTGGAGGGAAGGAAGGAGGGAGACTCACAGTATTATCTTGTCCAAAAGAAAGAAGTAAGGTCCACTGCAGCACCAGGGATTACACCTGTCAGATATCTGCTACCCCTACCATGGTTATAACTGAATACAAAATTAGATAAATAAAAACACGCCGGATATTACAGTAAACAAGTGAAAGAAATAAGCTGGCAACCGTATGGAATTTAAAAAGATTGTGTACCCCACCTGGCTGGCTCCAGGGCTCCTGCAGGGGTGTACAACAGGCACAATGCACTGATGGGGAGAAGCCAGTCTGCTCTCATCTCTCATCCAGAACAGTGTTATTAGGTGCGTGGGTGGCTTTATAACACTCTCACCTGGGCCACTCTCAAATAAGCATCTCCCAAAGAAACGTGGGACATGCCACACACAATCGCAGTCCTGTCGGTGCCATTCCACAAACGTATCTTTCCACTCTTACCCTGCAGTCACGAGTGCATGCTCCCCAATCACGGAGGCAGTCCTACTCAGGGGATCGTCAACTCCTGATTAATTGGGAGTAGAAAAAATAAAATTCAAAGAATTCCCAAACCACCTGGGACCCTTCCTAATCAAATTTATTGCCAAAAGCTGATAAGTAGCAATGCAATTGGCCCATCTCAGTTATATCTCTTTTCTTTGCCTACTTACTTCATAGATTACTGAGCTGTGAAATAGCTTGGGGAAGGGGAGTGGGACGGTACGAGCTGGGGGCTCAGACAATCTACTAGGACAATCTGCTCCTGAATAATCAAGAGTTGACCATGAGCTCTTCCTCAGAGATCCAGGCACCCCTCAGTCAGAGCACACTCCAAGCTTCACTATCCCTGCCTCTTTCTTGGTGTTTCTAAGACAAAGGTAAGGAATATTCTTGGGTGGACACATCTTGGCCAGATAACTGCTTTTGGAATGGTTGTCTTACATACCTACCTTTTTTCTTAAGTGCATAAAACACTAACACTACTCAGATGGCTTGGGGCTTTGAGATTGGCTCTTTTCACCGTTTTTTCCTTTGAAAACTCTTTTTTTTTTGATTTAAAAAGATGTCCTCACTGCACAAGTGACTACAGGATACAGGCAAGGATGGGAGACGGAGGCTTCAACACAACTCATTGCACTTAGAACCATTACTAACCGAAACACCATTTGCTTGTCAACAATGTACCCTTAACAGCAGGGAGAAACTTCTTTATAGTCTCTGCTTCAGACAAGATTTACATCTTTCTCCAAGGCCAGAGCCAGTCACGACCACAAGTCTTGTTTCTTGTTGACCAGACCCAATCCTCTGGCACCTTGTACCCCCTCCCCCAGCAATATGCTCGGCCTAGGTTCCAGAGGCAGCTGGAAGGAAGCAGCTATGGGCTCATTCAAGTTCTGTTTGCCCAAATCCAGAAGCCCTAGGAAAGTCCTGTCTGAGTCTTGACCCCCGACCCCTGCAGTGGCTGGAGCCGGTACTGGTGCACACCCCCACTCCCTCGATGTGGGTAGTGCTGTGAATTGGAAACCGCAGATACCCTGGAGGCCTGGTAGGCAGCTGACTGCCCAGCACTGGGTACACTGATAGTCCGGAAGTCTGATGGCAATGACGACCTAGAGTTCTGAGGAAAGGAGGTGGAACTCAGAGTTCCTGTGCTGGACTGGGAAACCGAGTCTGAGGTCGGCGAGTCTGAGGGGCCCTGCGGGGTAGGGCTAGCAGCACTAGAAGGGCAGCTCCTCCTTGGAAGACTGCTGCCGGTGCTGTTTCCAGAATGTGGCTGGCTGCTATAATACCCTGGTGTCCCCGTAAATGGGGCCAACGAGTCTGTGGACACAGGGTGGGCAGGGCTGGAATAGGACGTGGAAGAGAGGGAGGATTCTGAAGAACCATGAGAAGGGGGGTTCCCAGGTCTCAGTGCAGTAGTTCGATAACTGTATCCCGGAGACTGGGTGGGATGTCCTCTAAAGGGGGAGGAACTCTGTTGAAGGAGGCTTTGTGATTCTGTCCGTGGACTATCACACTGCAGGAGCTAGAAAGAGTTGGGAGGAAAAGCATAAGGAGGTGAAAAAGTCCCTATTTAAGCCATTTAGGCTTGTGAATATTTAAAATATCCTACTTTTTCTTTTTCTTCATCTTCTTAAACATTTGTTCTTTTTAGGATACCAAGGACAGTAAAATGGCTGTCTTTGGTCACTTAATTTTTCTGGCATGATTTATTACCTGAAGGTGAGCAGATGATGACTTATCTCCAAAGCTGCTGAAACTATATGCAAAGACGGCATCTCAACTGCAAAGGATGGCCAGGATCACAAAACATTTGGAACCCAAAACACATTCTTATGCCCAGAGATGAGCACTTTCTTGTCTCACCTGGTAGCTGTATCTGGAAGGGCTGTAAACGGCTGCTCCTTTAGAGAGTGCTGAGCTCAGTGTCTCTGGGCCTTCACCATCTGCAGGGTCTGGAAGGTAATACAAAATCAACTTATTTTCTTAGAGTAAGTGTGAGAGATCCATTGTTCATTCAAGTCACCAATGCCAGCACCAACCCATGCCGCTCTCTTTCTGACAAATCAGGTGAATGCAGCATGCCAGAAGGGCAAAAGGAGTGGTTAATTATGAGGTGTTTTAAATGCCTGATCTGATTTCTGTCTCCTTTTTTCTCTTCATCCTTCATCAAGGTGATTCCCAGGGCTTTGGAAAGATGAGTTACATAAAGGTATCCCTTGGGAAAAAAGAGCAGACAAAGAGCAAGCAATGCTAGATCTTAAGAATGCTGTAGCCCAAAAGAGTGAAAGCAAGACTGAGCTGGAACTCTGCATAAACGGGAGCCCAACTGCCTAAGAAATGGACTCACCTCAGCCCAGCATTTGGTGTGCATTGTGTAGAGCCTGGCTCGTGTCCCTGTACCTGGTTGGCAGAAGGCCATAGGCTCACCTGAGTCTTTTTCTGTGATGTTACTCTCCCACGTGGGAGAAGGCTCTCCTTTTTGGGCCACCCTCACACTGCTTCGGAGGACCTTGGGGATGCTCCCTCCTTCTCGGAGTCGTTCTACTGATGTGGGAACCATCCTGTGAAGGCAATAGGGTGTGTAGGTTTATGCCACAGGACTTTAGAGATAAGAGTCTGGAACAAACAAAGCTCTGACAAAAAACTGTACAACATATTCTCTTAGAACACCCTCTTTTTAAACATTATTTTCTTCAGGACCAATTTAAAACAAGGTATTTTCTCTGCCTCAAACTATGTCAGGCACCTAAGAATAAACACTTTTAAAGAAGAAAAGCAATTGAGGAAAAGGGGGATTTGAAGCTGTCTACTTCTTTTAACCTCCATCTTGAAATGCTAATTTTCTCTTCTGTGAACTCATGTGACTGGCACGTGGTAGTAGTTTAATGTTTCACAGATTAATGAACATTACTCCCTTGAGCCATGTCTCTCCTTTCTCAGACCTCATTTCTTCAGTTCAAGATCCCTAAAATGCCTCATTCTTCATTTCACTCATTTGATACTCAGTACCTGACATTAGTATTATTTATTTGCGGTGTCCCCTAAACCAGACAAATCCTTTCAGAACGTGTCACATCTCTCTGTATATGCTAGCCGTGTGGAACTGAGATATCTGTTGTTAATTTAAGGGGAACTGAGCTCAAATCCTGACTTACCTTTCACACGAAATGAGAAAATAGAAGAGGCAGTGTTAGTGCCCAGTGAAAAAAATAACTCCACTGTGTCCACAGCTATATGCCATCCAACATGTTGTTTTGCAGGCTCGGTGGCAATTCTTTGCTTCTGTAGGGCTGGTGGATTGTGGCTGATACTATTAAATCAGCTGAATAGGGTAGATAGCACTGTTGGCTGGCTTTCTCAGATAAGTGTTTCCATACATCTTAGGTAAAGAGCCTAGATGTTTACTTCCCTCCTGAATTTAATCATTAAAGCATCAAACATAAACTTACCACCTACTGCTGATACTCTCTTGAGGTCTGCAGTGAGATGAAGTGCCTCTGGAATCCGATGGGCTTACTGCCTCCAAATGAGACATAGAGGAATGAGATGGGGAGAACTTTTTGTGAGGGGAAGATGGGGTTCGGGCTGAGGATCCCTGCACACCATGGGCACCAGTGTCAGAAAGTGAGTTACTGCTGCCTTGCCCAGCTCCTGCAGACTTGCTTTTGCTCTGTGTAGAGTCACCTCCCCCACCAGCAGAATTTTCCTTGGCTTCTTGTTTCCGTTTGCGGTACTCCAGCAGGGATACCTAGGAAGGAAAGAAGAAATAGGACCCTAGCTAGACATCATTAGTGGATCACTAGCAATGGGGAAAGAAGATGGAACCCTAGTAAACTGCTAGCAAGCCATGCAAACAAAGCAGGCACCAACAGGTGACTTTTCCAAGTGTGAGAGAGACCTGACCACAGCTACTTATTTAAATCAGTCAGAAACTGGTAAGGAAAAGAGAATACACTAGGAGATGGCATTTTTGAAAAATGGTATTCACCAGTAGACCTCAACCTTTATTCTGCCTTCAGAAAAACCTGTGAGATTACAGTTCCCTTCAACAGAAGTGTGCTATCATAGCTATTTGTAACAACGGTAGCACCTAGAAAAGGGAAGGTGAAGAGCTGGGAGTTTGTGTAGTTTGAAAATGTCTCCTAGGTGATTCTGATAGCTCTTCCTCACTCCCCAGAAATCCCTAGAGTTAGTTGTTTAAAAACAAAACAAAACAAAACACACACACACACACACACACACACACACAAAAACAAAAAGAAAAAGCCAATGCTTCAGTGTTTTTAAATGTGCTCAATTTTTCAAGATATACCCAGGGATTTATTACTGTTACTGTTTTACACATAGAGAAACTAGTGTAAAAGGAGAAAGGAAATGATTTCCTGTTTATACTTTAGCAAGCCGGCTCTAGAAAGCCTGTACTTGGAAACTTCTCCTCGATCTGCCATTCCTCTGCCTTATTCTTTCCTGACTGCCACAACAAACCCCTCCTCCCTGCCCTGCCTAGTACACCTCCTCTCTGCTGTTACAGCACACCGTGCTTACACTGCCTGTCGACCTATTACAATGTCTTGTATGCTTGTAAACTGTCATGTTCTACAAGGGCAAAGACCAAGTTTATTTGGCTTTTTATCTTTAACATACAGTGCAGAACTTGGTTGACAGCAGGTGCTCAACAATATTTCTGAAATAACAGATCATGATTTCAATCACTTTTGCACATAATAAATGAAACCAGAAATCCGAAGACTGTTTCCACTTTTGTTCCTGCTAGTCAGCGCTGTTCATGCAACAGTATTCTAAACCCAGTGCTATTTTTTTTTTTTGGCTGCACCTCGCAGCATGTGGGATCTTAGTTCCCCGACCAGGGTTCGATCCGTAGTGAAAGCACGGTGTCCTAACCACCGGACCGCCAGGGAATTTTCCCCGCAATGCTATTTTATTACAAATTATCTGCCAGTGTTTCCTCCTTCTTTTATCCACTTAGGGCTCTCATTTTTCTGTTCAAATGTAAAATATAACAAAAACACAAAGTAAGACAATTTTGTGTATGCATTTTCTATACACAATCATGGAAAGGGGTTAATAAATTCTGGTAACGTATTTCACTGTAATGCAAAGACAAAAAGCCACTAGGCTACATTTGAACAAGAGTATCACAGACATTTTGCAATTATGTGAGACTGTCACACACACACAACATTAAACACCTCTAGCTCTGACCAGTAAATGGAAGTTGCTGTGACAACTCAAAATACTCCTATGCATTTCCAAATGCCCCTAGTTGAAAACCACAGACATAAAAAAAGCACACTTTTGGCTCTGTAATTTATAGATCAGGCATCACCTACAAGTCAAGCCCCAAACCAGATCTCTGAGACCTGGCCCTGCCCACCTCTGTATTCTCCTCCTGACTATCCCCACTATTCACCTGCCACCAGAGCAACATTCAACTGCAACCACATCACATCCCTGCTGCCCACTCAATGGAGTGTCACAGTTACTTGTTCTGCTCTCTCTTCTGTAAGATCTTCACCCCCTCAATTTGCTGGCTGATTGATTCCTACTTCCTGTTTTGAGATCAGCCAAATCAGTGACCTGTCACCTTGCACTCTACCACCCCTCAAACTTGGCTACGAACCTCTTGTTTGTTCTCAAGTACCCTCCACATATCCGACTTGGTCAGGTTTCCTGTTAAGTTGTTCTCATCACATCTGAACAACTCCTTTCTCATCATTAATATAATTATCTGCTAAGCTCAGTCTCACTTGCTATAAGCTCCATTAGGGCGGAACCTAGGAGGCAATATAGCATGGTGGCAATAAGAGCATGCAATCTGGAATCAGACAGACCTGGGTAGTGTCCTGGCTCTTCCATATACTAGCTGTGTGACCATGGGCAAGTTACTCAACTTGCGTTAGTTTCATCGTCTACAAAATGGGAAATTACCCACCTTACAGGATTATTGTGAGGTTAAATGCATAAGAAGAGCTTAACAGTGCCTAGAACATGAAAAGTACTATATAAAACATGTAAGTAGCATTATTCGTTTTCACTGCTATATCCTTTGAATTGCCTAGCCATGTGTATGGCACATACATGGTAGGCATTTGAATTTGCTTAACATTTACAACACTCATCAAATTATATTAAAACAGTCTTTCACTAGACATCCCAAGAGACCATCTTACTTATCTTCATTTTCCTCACACTGAGAACAGTGCTGAAAACACAGTGGTAACTCAAGTAAATATCTGTTGAATTATTCAGTTAAAGTTCTTCAAAAGGGCCTATAAAATGTGAAACACTTACCTTTTTCCTCTGTGGTGGGTTCTGGGGGGCAGACGGCACTCCTTCACAAGCCCTTTCGCCACCAGGTGACATGGATCCACGAGAGAGGTCTTTCATAAAACCATGCTCATATCTGCTGGGAAAGCCTTCTGCAGGGGAACAGTAGCCCCCATCCAAATGTAGAGGCTTCCTGTCCCCTACTAGGGGAGACCCTCGGTACAACCCATCTGCTCGAGGCATAGCGTTCAATGGGGAGTAGGCATACATCAAGTTAAACTCTGTCCGAAACGTCTGGTCCGAGTTTCTCACAAGGGTCTGATGTCCATCTCCACTCCTGCTTGTAAAGCCAGTCTCAGAGGTGGGTCCGACAGAGGGATGAGGAGCCAGCTCAGAATGACCCGAGCTGATCAGGGAAGGTCTGTCAGCACAGCTGTTAGTGTTGGAGTCAAGGTAGCCTACTTTTGTCAAGTCCAGGTCTTTTCGGTGACAAAGCTGAAAGAATAAAAATCAACGGAGACATGGGGTAGGGGAGAAAGGAAAAAGTCAAAGGGCAGAAAAGAAGGGAAGTGAGGGGGCACAGGTGAATAAGAACAGGTAAGAGGGACGAAAGTAGAAGAGAGAAAGCCATTAACATCTGTAAAGGTCCCACGTAATACCAGTGTATACACGCCAGATTACCAAAGAATCCTGGCCTTCCCCAAATTGTTTTAAAGTCTTTCTGGAGGAGAATACTGGGAAAGTCAGAATTAGATAACTGGCCAAATGTGACTATTTTGCCTGCTTAGCCTTTCATCAGGTTTGCCGAGTCACCGCGCACTACACTCAGGGACTGGCAGTATAATGCGGGATTTACCTGAGCCCCACGGAGCCACAGAGGTGAGAGCAGTGTCTTAAGATAACTGGCTTCTGGTGTTATTCATTTCTAAACTAATATTGATGGAAGGTGGGAGGAGGGAAAAAGGCGAAAGAAAGTAGAAAGTAGACGAAAAGTCAAGTATTTAAGTTACTGGTTCAGGGAAGAAGAATGGTATTAGTTAACGACATCAACCAACCAGTTCTTCACTCACTTTCACTATTAAGTATGTATTTCTCATAAAACTTTCTGGCCACTCAATTCTTCTTTTTGCATCCTCTAATGTATGTTAACATATCACAAGACCACTAATGCTCATCACTGCAGAGCATCTGAAATGCTGAAACGTACCAAAAATAAACCCATCTACTTGGTCATCATTACCTCCTAACATCAAGATTTTCTGCCACTATGTCAGCTACAGCTAACTCTCTAGAAAGAATAGTACCAGAAACCCAGATGACACACCATGTCAGCCTCCCAATTATGCTATCTTAGAATCTTTAGCAACTGAGGGAGAGCTTTACATTCCTTACAAAATAGAGTAAAAAACACCCAGAAGACCTCTAGTACACTAGAATACAATCTTCTTCAGTTTCACATTGATCTATAAAATCCTACTGATTCAGAATTCGGTCACCTGTCACTCAGTTTAGCACTAACTTTTTACTGGAAGGGTGTGGGGTTAACAGTTTAGTTAATTTCTGAAAGGTTATGAGAGACTATAACTTTCTCTTTAAGAGGAAAAAGGCTCCATGTGGATTCATGGAGTTAATCATTACTACGTTTGTCCAAATCTTTTAACAGTTAAGAAACTCTAGCACTAAAATCTGAATTTAACATCTCCATAGCAGTAGGATTTGATATTCTAAGAGATACCATTTGTACAGCAACCATTTCCCAACCACTGCAGAATGGAGCCCTGAGTCACAGAAGCCATGGGTCGACTTAAGCTGAGAGGCATGACTCTCCCTTTCTAAAGAAGCTGCTTAATCTATCAACCAAAGCTCAAAACATCCAGTTAAACAGCTGTCAGATTAACCCGGGAATAAGGCATAAATCACTGCCTAACTTTTCCAATATAAGCTGCTCCTTTATCAGCCCAAGATAATAAAGATCAAAAAAGAGCTCCTACCAACTGTTGATATAACCTTCCTTATTTAACAAACACACTGTTAGACTTTCTTTAACAAGGTTCCCACCACATCTTCAGCTCCTTTAAACTTGACTTCTAGTTTCTATTCTTTAAGAAAACTCTTCAGCCATACCCTTCCCCCCACCTCCCCAAAAACAACAAAAACAAACCCACCACACACACACACACACACACACACAAACTACTTCATTTTCCTCCATCTACATTGAGAGTTCTGAGTAACCACAGGCACACATGGGAAGATTCATTCAACTTACAGTGACCAATCGGCCACCCTCCAGCCCATCACCCCATTCACTCAGATCCCCCAGCCCTCCCCACACACGCAGGAGCACACTCATGCACACTCACTCTCAGCCTCCAAGTGTGATTGAGATGGTGTGATAACTACCTCGGGTGACAGGGACTCGGGCCTATTCGCAGGGGAACTCTCAGGGGAGGATATGTTCTAGAGGAGGGAAAAGCATCTTGTTATTCATCTACTCAAAGAAGCAAAACAAAACAAACAAAAAATAAAGCAAAAAAAAGCAAGCATAGATGGTTAGCCACAAATTTTAGGGGGTGGGGGTGGGGCAGGGAGAAGGGTAAGAAGGTACAAGGGAAATGTTCAAATGCAGAATTCATCTCGATGGACAGAATGACTTGTTAAAATGCTTCCTGGCGTCTTTGAAAGCATTTAAGGATAAACTGGTTATGTATCATGCTGTAAGTAAACATCTCAAGCAGATACCAAGAGTTAAATTGGTAAGATTTTACACTATTACAGTATATGTCTTTCTATGTTAGATGAGATTTCCTACAGTACTTGTTATTGAGGGGCACCCTACCACTCATTCCTCCTGCTTAGGGGCACCTTTTCTCTTCACCCCACACCCTCTTCTGAATGTCACATTTCCTCAATTCTCCTGTGTGACTCAGGCCTGCCACCATTACCCAGGGAAACTGCTTAGCATGTTGGGGGCTGACAGGGCTAGGGAGACGGCCAGTTCTTCTTGAATGACAGTTGCAGAAGTTATGATTGATGGATTCTCTAGCTCATAGGCTAGATGGTTCTTAACATAATCCAACTGGATCTGACCACCCCCACTAAGGTTCTTCTCTGATATTAAAATCCACTGTACTTTGAGGAATAGAGGGAAAAAAGAAAAAAAAACCCGACAGATGTGTACACTTCCAGTCTCTGGTCCTAAACAGGGCTACCGTTCGGGCGGCTTTTGCGTGAGGCAGCACTCCCGTATGAAACAGGAACTGGGTAGTAAGTTCAGATGGGAAGGTATGAGGGGTAAAAAGCAGAGAATGACGGTGGTAGCTGTGACAAGGATTCAGGGGCAAGGTAGGGGAGGGCCTCTAATATCACAGGCCCTGGACAGCTGTGGCCTGGGTGGCTGGCCCATCCTGGGGCGGGAAATGAGGCTGCTTCAGCAGAGCAGGGGTACTGGCGTTCACTTTATTTGGTGGGGTGGTAGTATGTGTGAGATGGATAGTGGGGTATGGCTCTCCAGGCAGGAAGACAAGGGAAGGGTTATTCTGCTGGAAAGGAGGGGTTCATTAAACTTGCCCTCCCAATGTTGCTTTCACTCTTTTTTATTTGATGCTTCCCTTTCCTCATGATCTTCTCTTCTACTACATATCTTTTCAACTCTTTCCCTTAGCATTTCTCACTGTCCTCCTTTCAAAAATATTCTTCCCCCAACCAAGCTGATCTTTACTTGTGACACCTTTCTGCTATTTCTCTGTGTCATAGTCTTGGATGGAAATAAGGCTTCCCACCTCCCCATACTAGAATATAGGAAAGAGTATAGCAATTAGAATGGTGATAAAGATGGTCGGGATGATGAAATCTGTTTTTTGAATTGATGAAAAAGGCCAAATTTTCTTAGTTAAATCATGAGACTAAAACAGTGAAAACATGCACTGAACTTTTTGACGGGATCGGCTACTTAATGTATTATAATATTTTCTTTCCCTCCTGGTATTCTAACATTATGCTTAGACTATGCATCACTAAAATGACCTTTGATTTTAAAAAATAGAAAATAAAAACACCTTACATTTGCATAGAATTTCACAGTTATCCAAAACGCTGCAAGGGGTAGGAAATACACTGAGTGCTAAACCCGGCTGTTCTAGATGGCAACCCACCTTCTAATTTCACCTTTAATTACAATAAAACGTTAATTATAATAAAGTATGAAATTCTATTCCTAGAATCTACTGCCTCCCAGTGAGAACGTCCTCTAACGAAATTTTACCATCAAACTTCAGCTGCTAAATGAAAAATCAACTGCAATTAGATCCAAGTAAAGTCAGTAAGGCCCATATCAGCTGTTTTGCTATCTGACTAAAAAGAACGCCACAGGGAATTTGGTAAAGGGTAACTTCCCTAGAAATCAAATGTAACCAGAAGGTTTTTTTCGCCTTCTCAAAAAGGTTTGCTCCAAAAGTAAGTTAATATGGTCGAGTTTAGGTACAGAATACAGCTGCCTCTTACTTTCAAGGTTGCTAGTTGCCTCTTTCTGAGTTAGCCATTTAAAGGTTCAGGTCTTTTTAATCTCCATGCTCTCATAAAAACTGAATAGGTAGGACGGCACTGATTAGAACATTCACCTTTATCAAAGAACACATCTGGAGAAGTGCAAGGTAGGGTCAGAGCTGAGTGTTTAGTCATCAGAACAAATTTTTCTGAGAAGGAATAGATAGTGTCTGTTTAACTTAATTATAAATCAAAGCAACATGCGATAGATGAGTTTTTTTTTTAACGCACGCACACGGATTTTATTCAGTAAAGCTGCCGTCACTCAAACCTGAATACTAAAGCAATTCAGAAGTAACTTTTTGAAACAGCTGACCAGACAGTGAGTGTAATAAATCTGGTTCTTATAAATGCATGTTGCTAGGCTCTTTCTACTTCTCATTCCTAATACATGACAAGAAGGGAAAGTAACCTGGGAATGAAAAAAACCCCTAAATTGCCATAAACCATACCTCAGTGCTTTCTAAATCTCTGTTTACTTAGGCACACGAGAATGCAAAATAACAAAGACACTTCACTTATTTAAAGGCCTAGAAATGGAGGCCCAACCAATCAGTATAACCTGAGCTCTCAGGCAGGTGTCATTAATGGTTACTAAGCAGCTAGAGGCCTATTTTACCCAAGGTATACAGTAAAGATAAAGATCTAGCATGATTACCACCTAAAGTAATGGAGGTTGATGAATTGCATGCAAAAGATAAGATGAGTGTCACCTGTGGGAGCACTATTCCTATTTTGGGAAGTATGGGGACTGCCAAGATGAGAGGCTACCAGGTAATAGGTCACAATGACCCTGAGGTTTCCCATTCTCTTGCTAAGATGGGCGAAGAACATGGTAAAGAAACATTTGGAGTGATGTATTTGAAATGAGGAGGTGCAAATAATGATTTCCATATTCAGCACTCCCAACAAGCAAACCCAAATCACCTCAAATTGCAGAGGAGTATTGCAGCGACTAGCAGTAGTAAGAGACGTGACTGGTGAGAACAGGAGGCTGTATCCATTTCGACACTCCTCTTCTGGGTGAGATGGGCCAGGTGTGGTCAGCTGGGGGCTCTTTGAGCCTGGATTGGGAGGGGGTGGTGTGACTGGAGAAAGAGGCCGCAGTAACTTGGTAACATTCTGCTCCATCAGATAGCGAGACTTCCATTTCTTTAATGGGCTCAACAAGTCTGTGAAATACAAAGCTTGGATGAGAGGTCTGAAATTACATCCTAAGGGCTGCTTCATAGTGAAGCCATTATTAATCTCTAGCCCACAATGGCTGGTAACTCCACTTTTGCCTCATCCCATTGTTATCTCCTGCAATCAAACCAAAAGCCCAAAGACTTTTTAACTGTCACACTTAAATTCTCAAAACTCTCTACCTCCCAGAAAATCACCAGATGAATTTGACCCTTTTGATAACTAATCCCTGGAGCTAATTTAATCTCTTGTAGTGGAAAATATAAATTTAGTTTTTTCACACTGAATTTCTGAAAATCTCAAATCTGTGTCTCTGTTAAAATCACCCTCTACTGAATTGCCACGTCACCAGCTCAGTTTCAAGCTTTTATTTATTTTTGCCATTCTTTAGCAGCTCTTTATGTAATATTCTGCTTTAGTAGGAAAGAGTTACACATGATTATTTGATCCTTGTTGAGCCCTTAGTTTTAGAGTGCTTCAAAGTGTGAAATCATTTCTACAGAAACTTCTCCCAATCATTTTCAAAAACTAGGGTGGTACTCTTTTTCTGATTGAAATATCCTACTTTCTACTGTACACTTCTTAGTTCCGCTTAGAAAGGAAGTTAATATGCTATAAATTTTACTGACCATTCAGGCCAATGCACCTATCTCACTTTCTCAAAGGAAAAATCTATTTTTATTCGTTTACAGTTCAAAGCTATTCATTTACTTAATACCTACAATATGGAAACCACTGAACTAGGTAAGTGGGGGAAAATGGCTATCAGGTATTCTATTTTAAATGAGTTTACAAATGTGTAAGAAAAAGAAAACATATATAAAACGTGTAATATAAGTTTAAGAACCTCAACAGAGGTGATCATACTGCTATGTGTTAGTAAAAAAAAAATTATGCTTTTAAGTGCTTATTACACACCAGGCACTATACCACGTGCTTTATGTGAATTATCAGATGTAATTTAAGTAACTCTATAAACCCAGTACTATTGTTATCCCCACTTTACAGATAAGGAATTTGACGTATAAAGAGAGAAAGACTAGGTCATCTGGTTCCCATCTACATTCTTAATCATTAGGTTAAATTATACCCCCAAGGCTTGGTGGAAGGAGTGACATTTACCCCAAGTCTTTGAGGAAAAGTTTTCGGACAGTATCAGAGCTGTGCTTGAGAAAGATTCTCCTGGTAGCAATGGTTAGGATGAGAATGGACACTGGGAAACTATTTGGAGTTAATGGAGTAAACAGAAAGAGTTATGAGGCTTGAACTAGGGCAGTAGAGTTTGAAGTAGAGACAAGAAATAAAAGCAAGAAACACTGGAGATACATATTTTTCCTTTCAGATATATAAAAATTTAAAAATTTTCCTAGATTAGAAGTATATTTGTATTTTCCTTCTGTTCCAGATACTCATTTTTCTTTTCTCCTTTAGAAAAGTGCCTAGGTATAAACAAACAAACATGTGATTCATGACTTATAGTTAGGTTTATATATTTCAAGAGTCTTAAACAGTGAATCTTTCAAAAGACTGCTATACTGCTAGGTCCAACGCTGTAACTACTAAAGGCAATTATGTAAGTGATAAAGTTGATTGTAGAAAAGTTATAAAGTTCAGATGAACTCTCCCACCCCCAAAATCAACTTAAAGGTCATTCATTTAAAATATATTTACTGAGTACTTATTATGATATATTCAAAAAGAGACCTGACACCTGCCCTTATGAGGTTTATGGGCCAGTGGTAATCTGTCTACTTTTTTCTACGAACAGCACTATATTTACAAAATTGTTTTTTTCAAGTTTCATTTTTCTTCTTTGTGCCATACACAGCTATCAAATTTCATGTGGTTAAACCTATCTTTTATGGTTTTTTACCTTTACTCAAATAATTCCCAAGGTTATATAAACAAACACCCACATATTGAAACACATACATAACTTGAAATCATATCCACAAATTAATTCATTGCTAATATGCTGGTGTATTTTCATCTAGAACTCTTTCCTGACATGTCCTTACTCACCCTGTCTAAATCACACTGGACAATAACCTACTATTTTCAATCAGAAATACACAGTAAAAATTCTTCCATTACCATGACAAAAATGTTACAATTATATTTTAATTTTACTAATAGTCTTTGGCTATACAATGTTTTATATTTTTATTTAGTCAAATGTATCAACCATTTCCTTTATTTTCTGCCTCTGATGTCATGTTTTTGTCACCCCACCCCAAGACTATAAAAATACTGACCTATTTTCCCTTTATCTCCATATTTAATTTTTGAATTCAACTCAGAACATATAGTAGTTTAGGTACTAGTATGTTCTATCCTTTTCACATGCCAAATGGCTAGCATATTCTTCCAAATTCTTTTGTAATTATAGAATAATCATATTTCTCTACTGATTTGAAATATGACATTTATCCGACTAGATACTGGGTTTTAGTTCTGAATGTTATCCTGTACACTTTTTAGTAAAATTGTTTGGGCAATTCCAGTTATTCTACTCTAGCTCTCCAAAATATTTTGCCTATTCTAGCATACTTGTTCATGTCAATGAACTGTAGAAATCATTTGTCAACTACGCTGATACTGGGACTTCCCTGGCGGTCCAGTGGTTGGGACTTCGCCTTCCAAATGCAGAGGGTGCGGGTTCGATCCCTGGTCAGGGAGCTGGGATCCCACATGCCTCACGGCCAAAAAACCAAAACATAGAGCAGAAACAATATTGTAACAAATTCAATAAAGACTTTAAAAATGGTCCACATCAAAAAACAAACAACTTTAAAACAAAACAAACAAAAACTATGCTGATACTACCTCCTCCCCAAGGCTGATTGGGGTTGTATTAAATTCATGAGTAATTTGTAGAGAATTCTAACTGAGCACCGTGGCACAATCTTTTAGCTACTCATGCCTTCATTTATATTCCTCCTCCTCATTATTATTATTATTTTGGCTGTGCCGCGCAGCTTGTGGGATCTTAGTTCCCTGACTAGGTATTGAACCCAGGCCCTCAGCTGTGAGAGCGTGGAGTTCTAACCACTGGACCGCCAGGGAATTCCTTATATTCCTCTTCATTATAGATCTGCCACATTTCTAATTAGGTTTATTCTCCAGTGTTCTCTATTTTCTGTTACCACTGTGAACTGGATGTATTTCTCCCTGTGTATTACCTAAATGTTATTGCTAACATGTAAGAAAATGTTTACATATTTTTGTGCCCAGCTACCCTATTGATCTCTACCAGTTTTTCAGTTAATTCTCTTGGCTTTTCCAGGTAGATAAGCATATTATTTGTATACAATGGCAACAAATACATCCTCTTTACCAAAACTTTTATCTCATAGATTTTCTTTTTGGTAATCAGTTTGGATAACAATTCTAGATGTTGTTAAATAAGAATGGTAATACTGGGATAAGTTGATAACCAATTTAAAAGTTTAATCTAACTAGTTTTCACCATGAAACATAACTGGCAATTGTTTTCAGATGGATGTAAAATAAAAAATCATTCAGTATGTTATTTTATTAGATTTATCATTAAATTCACATTTACTGTGCTATTACTCCCCCTTCTCCATTTGGCTGGCTAATAAATTATATGAATAAAATTTCAAATATTGAACCACCTTTACATTCCACGGAAAAATTTTATTTCATCATAGTATACTATTCTTTTAATATTCTTACAGATTCAAGATTCAGATCACTGAAATCTAATTCAAAAGTAGTACTGTGCTATTTTTTGGAGGTTAATTTGATACAATAAATTGAGTAAAAATTTTAATGCTACTGAATAGTATTCCATCAAAAGTATGTGTAATAGAAGATAAACCACAAATTCTAACATTTCTTTATTTGTTGAAACCCAGGTTGTTTTTATCCTGCATGTGTTTGCAATTATTAATAATTCCATGACTAACACTTTGTATAAAAATTTTGGTCCACACCTATTTCTACAGAACAAGTACCTAGAACAACAACTACTAGGTTAAGGAATGAACTTTTAAAATGCATGACAGGGACCTCCCTGGTGGCGCAGTGGTTAAGAATCCACGTGCCAATGCAGGGGACACAGGTTTGAGCCCTGGTCCGGGAAGATCCCACATGCCACAGAGCAACTAAACCCGTGCGCCACAACTACTGAGCCTGCGCTCTAGAGCTCGTGAGCCACAACTACTGAGCCCGCACGCCTAGAGCCTGTGCTCTGCAACAAGAGAAGCCACCACAATGAGAAACCGCGCATTGCAAGGAAGAGTAGCCCCCGCTTGCCGCAACTAGAGAAAAGCCTTCGTGCAGCAACGAAGACCCAACACAGCCAAATAAATAAATAAACTAAAAAAAATAAATAAAATAAAATGCATGATAAATCTTACCGAATTGCTAGTAGGGATATAACTTCCCTGTCATTTTTATTGCAAATCCTTTCTCCCAATATTTTTGTCCTCTATTAATTCAGAGAACTAAGGACACAGAAACATTGTTTACTTAACTTTAATTAAAAAACAAAAAAAACCCAAAACACTGAATGCACATACAATTTACTTTGGCAAAGATCTAAGTCTTTCCCATCCCCCACGCAAGTAAAAACTCCAGAATAATTTACCAAATCTTTCACTTACATAAGTCCTGCTTCTGGCTATTCTGTTCCATATATACATTCATTATTGCACCTGTACTAATTTAATTACCAGCTTCCAGATTAATATTGGAAGTTAGTTTTACACTTCTAGGTAAAGTACTTCTTTGTCATTACTTTTTCAATTTTTTCTTACTTTCATGTTTATTTTTTATGATAAACTTCCAAGATCATTTAATCAAACCCCCAAACAAACTAGTCTGATGGAAACCATTTGAAGCCAGGAAAGAAACTGACTCATTATATTTCTTCTTTCCATTAAGCAGTATGGGAGTTCCCTTCATTTCCTCAAGACTTAAAAAAATATTTCTCAGTAATGATTTGTTTTACATGTCCCCACCATTATTCCTAGGCAGTTTCTCAGTTTTGTTAAGTTTGGCAATGAAAAATTTGTTCTTCATTTTCTTGGTACATAAATGGTATTAATTTTTGCATATCCAGCAGTTTTATTGAACTCCTGTTAATTTTTTCAAATGATTGTTTAGGCTCTCCTAGATAGATATCCACATCATTTACAAATATGTCCTCCCCTGCCTGAAGAGTAATACCATTTATTTCCATACAAATTTAGCTTCTAGGAACTTAGAATCTTTAATGTATCCTAGTATATGACTAATTTCTGTAAATGTTCCATAAATGCTCGACAAGAAATCTGTAGATAATGACAGTAATAATTCCTATTAAGGGTCTGATATGGTAATTTATGTACCTTAATTTAATCTCATATTAGATCTACAAAGCAGATATTACTATACCCGTTTCACAGATGAGGCTCAGAGATAACTTTATAACTTGCCCAACATCATATAGTTAGTAAAGGGTAGAGATGGTCTTCAAATTCAGGTCTGTTGGATTCTTTCTACTACACCAATTTGTCTCCCTTTTTTGATTAATATTTTCTTGATCTTTTTGAGAGGAAAAAAACAAAAAAAACAAAAACAAAGAAACCAAAGCAACAAATAATTCCTCAGGATTTACACTAACTTGTAGCAATATACCAAGTCACTCATTTGAGTATTGCTTGGTTTTAAATATTTTCCTGTTTACGTTGTTCCTGAAGGGCAAGGTGTGTCCTTTGAATGTTTCTCACTGCTAGAGACGAGAGAAGTTCAATAAAGGTTGGTGACTAACAGTCCTAATTCCATTCCAACCAGGGCACATAATAACAAAGGCACTTTCCCTGAGTCTTTGCCAGTCAGGACATGAATTGCTAATACAGCCTCCCTTTCCCAACCTCAAATACATACACACACACACACACACACACACACACACACACACAGACCATACACAAACATATGTGTGTATACTAGATAGAAGATTTCAGAGTTAAGGTATACTCTCACCGTACTGTAAAAGCTGCCAATAAATTGATAATATTGATGGAAATCTGTTACCAGCATTTCTTTATGTTAACCTGGTTTGAGTAAATCTCCCTAATCTTTGGTGAAGAGAATAAGATATTTTAAATACATGGTATCATTTATCTTCCAGATGTTCTACACTGGGATCTTATTATCCTGAGGTTACACATGCGATAACTTATAAGGTATAATCCAATCTAGGGATAGAAAAACAAAGTCAATAATTAAAAAAAAATCTATTTTTAGTAGCCTATTTTTCCCCAAATACAGTATTACACAAAGTTTTAATATAAAGCAGATATTACTAGTACAAATCTCTTTATTTAATTCAAGTTCATATTTACTCAGGCAATGAATAGAAACAAAGAAGTGGTTTTTATGAAAATCTGAAATATTACTCTGTGACTTTTAGCATCTTATTTATTTTGGTATTTTGTTTTGATTGCATAATATTCACAAAATTGATTTAGAGATAAATAAACTAAGAGGAATCACACAGAACTTTTCAATTTAAGTAATACTGGCCAAGAGAAACTTTGGTAATAAGACTATCCCAAAATAAGTTAAGTTGGTATCAAGTCCATACACCAGTGCTTTCAACTGCAATTCAATTAAAACCCCTGCAAGAGTCACTGGAAAACCAGTGGGCCAGATGATTTTACACGACCCTCCAGTTTGAAAACAACCGATTCATAATAATTTCTCATTTACTTCACTCATCCCCTGCCCCTTCAACCAAGTCCCACCCAACTCAATCACCTACGATTTTGATTCTTTCCTGAATAGTGCCCCGCGCATCTTTCTTGCTTATTTCCCCTCTTATAAATAAGGATATAGATTTCCTAAACTTACTACTTTAAATGTATCTAACCTTTTTTTTAACCATTTCTGCTGTTATCTGTACACTGTCTAGTTCCTTCTTTGTCGTCCTGGGAATACTGATCCCTGACTTGAGATCTCTCTCTTCCTCTGTAAAGACAGATGTAAAGTAACTATTTAGAGAACAATGCTATTTCTTTTTTTTGTATCAGACTTTTTAAAGTACTCAGTGAAATTTTTTATGTAGACCCAAAATAATCATTGCTCATGTATTCAGAAAGGTCTGCCATACATACCTGCATTGTCTTTGCAGATACTAGAAGAACTACTATTCTCATTACTTTGGTATAGGTGCTGAGTTCTAGTCTCTTGGGGTACAGATGATGTCTGGGTCATCCCTTCTTCCAAGGCTTGCTTTATCCAGCGCTATAATGGGAAAAGAACCAGGGAATTATCAATAATCATTTAAAACTATTTAGGTCACCTATTTTAAATGCATTAACCAGGTCATTACATATCAACTGGTGAGAGATGCAATACAATGCATTCATTCGGGTCCACAGTCAAGTAGTTTTTGTCTTGTGTTTCAGCATTTTAGGGTAGTGCCCCATCAATTCCTTTTATGGGGCATAATTGAGAAAACCTGGATTACACACAATGAAGTCCCATAAAAAAGCCCAAACCAATAAAAAAAAATGATTACTATTTAACTTTTCATATTGCTTAGAATGGGATAAATGGGAAAAGATAAGGAAGAAATCTTAGCATTTATTTAAGAGAGACTCCGATCACACAGGATAAAACTAGCACATAAAATAAGTGCGTAGAAGGAAGATAAAAGATCTCTTAAGAGCTGTCTGCCCTGTGTTGGGCGTATCTGAAGAAGTAATAGAAAAGATTCACAGGAAAACTCTGGATGAGGATAAACAGCTCTTCACTACAAGTACCGAAATTCTTCCAGAAAGTCTACTCTCAGAATATCCTGAGTTTTCCCTCCCTGTTAAGTAGTTTGGTTAACTTATCCATGAATAATACAAATCATCACCAGAATAAATGACCTTCTGCAGAAATCAAAAAGGCAAAAAAGTAAAAAAGAGCTCTCTAATCAGTCATTTTTTGTAGTGAATAATGGAATCTAAAATGATGCAAACAGATTTTGGTCAGAAAGTAAGCCTGCAGAGATTAGGGTAATAAGATTATGCATCCTGTGGAAGAGAGAAAATTTCTTACCTGTAATTGTGTTCTCTTAAGATACACAGTTGTAGGTTGCTCACCACTCTGTGGCTCTCCTGCCCTGACATAAGACAGATCGAATTTTGATAAACATCAATTTCTGAGTCAGACCCTATCCCAAATAGGAAGAGCAAAGGTGATTATAACTTTACACCTTTAGAGAACCAATATTCCAGGTAAGTAAATATTCTCTTTACCAAAGAGAGCAATTCTAATAGATTTACCCTCTTAGAAACTTAGGAAATAATGTGAGGAAACCAGACCATGTGGTCTGCCAAATGAAAGCAAGAATAAAATTAGGAACATGAGGGGGTAAAGAGTGAGTAAGTATCTAAGAAAGACAGCTCAACATCTATTGAATTACATCAGCATTTTAGGATTTGATCAGGTCTCTGAAAAGCCAAAACAAGACCAAGAATGAACTAACTCTCCTACATACAGAATATTGATATAAAGATAAAAACTGTCAGAACCATAGCTCCTTACATAGAAGAGACCTCAGAGGTTACCTTGTCTAACTCATTCATTGTACAGATGGGGAAAATAAGGCCAGGGGGCCCAAAAGAGTGAAAATCCTTTGTTATAGATACCTTAGTACATACAAGTTTTTCATCAGAGCTGATGACAGGACTCATTTGGGGTCACTGTGCTTTCTTCCTAGAGAAGTCAATTTCTTGTATTTCCAGTGTCAAGTAGATGCACCCATAAAAGAACTTACACTCTGGATCTGATGACTACAAAAAGGGAAAGTAGAACCAGGACAAGGGCATTCTAAGGAATAAGATGTTGCTTTGGTTAGCTTAAGGTCGAACACAGCAACATGATCAAACCCATTCCTCCCTGGCCCTATTTGTATGTCTACACAATATTTCAGGGCCTGTAAAGAAGGAACATGAACAGTTATTTGTATCTAACAAATTCCAATCACCCCTACAGATAATAAATTAACTTTAGACAACCCCTCTCCCCAAGTTCTAGCTACAGTTAAGGTCAAAAGAACATTTCTCCCTTCCCTGAAAGTCTGTGTTGAAGAGAGTTTTAGGAAGCTCAGAGATAGGCAACAGAAATGTCTTAAAGAGTCTCATTACGATGGGGAAAGAGAAAGGAATTAATTTGGGTTTTAGGGTCCAAAGACCTGGACTGAAACTTGGCTGTGCCTCTTACTAGACGCCTAACTCTGGGCAAGTTACTGAACGCTTCTGAGCCAAAGCTTCTGGATCTGTAAATTGAAGCAATAATCCCAACCTCACAGGGTTATCATGAATGGTGAGGCAGTGTGTGTGAAGAAAGCTTGTAGCACAGTACTGGGCACACACGTTCAGTGAGGACTAGTTCAACTGAATTTCAGTGCTATGGACAGAGATATACAGATTAACAACCCTCCAGTGCACATCATGAAATATCAATGCAAAACACAGTGTTTCATTTTCAGTCTGAACGGGAGAACAAATGCCCACACATATTATGCCTACAAGGTAAGTTTAGAGATTTAGAGAGAACAAGGAGGGATACTACTGAAAGGCTTCTTAACCAGTCATAAATGCTTCCATTCTAACGTAACAAGTGAAGTAAAATCCAACAAAAGACATGCCATAACATGCTAGTTAAGAACTGTGAATCGATTTAATTTAGAAACTACAGAGACATCATAAAACATTCTGCCAAATACTCTAAGAATCTGGGTGCAAATATACACATGCAGCTTTATACTGTTTTAAACTTATGAAGCTTTTACCTCCTTTAATCAGATATGAAAGAATAAGCCTATTAAGAATGTACACTGTTCTAACTAATCCCATGGAGGACGGTTGTTCTCATCTACCTGTTTAAATTATATCCTTCTCTGAGGGATTTTCAGAAATTTATTACAATTTTGTTTTATCATGGAAATCTTCTTAGGTCCTGTACTATGTGAGTACTTTCTAACCAATCTAAAAAATCTTCTCCTTCCCCATCTAGGATAAAGCTGAGTTCAATTTCTATATAAGACCCAATTTCATTAATTTTGTCCCATAAAAAGTTGCAGTCCTGTTGTGTAATATAATCTTGATACATTAACAGCAACTATTAAATCTGTGATTAAAACTTAATTTTAAAAGACCCAATTTAAGTAAGATAATTTGATATATAAGTCAGCATACATAGCCTGAACTCTTCCGAAAGACCAATATGACACAAACAGATAAAAGTGCCTGAGCAGAGCCTGTATAAAACAAGACTAAGGATGGTCAAATACATGTGGAGAATATAACACGGACATGAGTTAAGTGGGATTTCTAACTGTTGCCAATGGAGACACAAAGATGAGATACAGATATAAGTCCTAAACCATAACCAGGTAAAAAGAGCTCTAAGAAATGGATTTTCTATCAGATTTGAAGTCATATTTCTACACGTTTTTGATTTTCACAGAACCCTGCTACTTGGAAAAAAGCAAGATGGGAATAGAAAGATTATAACCCAGCATCACAATGATCAAGGCGGTATTTTAAGAGGCTAGTCCGTACTATTTACAATTCAGACTTCACTACTACTCTGTATTAATAATTGTTTACCCTTCTTAAAGGATCAAAATAAGAAATTCTATTATCTGACTTGATAAGATGCTTCAGTAGTTAACATCCTAGGAAATCTAGTACTGTGTCTAGCCAAAGACAGAACAAAAGGAAAAAGTTTATTTCACATATATATTAAGCCATCTCTTGACTTGTTCCTCCAAACTAAAGACCATATTTACAGCTTCTCTAATTGTTCAATACTACTCTGAAAATGTAGTTAAAGATTCTGAGCTGTTACTCTTAATGAGGGACTGAGCTAAATGTAACAGGAAGATTAGTTTTGCATGCCATACCACAGTTAATGCCCTTCTCCAATTATTACAGAATTAGGTTAATCATAATGGTCATTAAATGGCAAATACTTTTTTTTCCTTCTCAGATAATTTCTAAGATCCAGGATAAGTAATTTGGTATAATAAAAGATCCCCAGAGACCCAACCTTCCTTTATCACTTAGGCAAATTTCTAGTCTTATTTCCTTAAGAAAGTTGTCACTGTTTTCACTTCTGACACCTGGAAGTTATGTTAGTCCATCATCCACAAACCCTTCTGGCAAAGATCTCATGGTCAAATTTCTCTTTAGGAGTTGATCTACTTGGTAATTTCCCCTAAATAAACCAGTAAGTGACTCAAACACTTAGGTAAGATTAGGAAAAGACTTTCTTCAGTGTATGCTGCTCATTCAGTGGTAGTACCCTTCCTTTGTGTGCAGATCCCTGTTGCCCTCCTCCCCTCCATATCCCACACCACTTTGGCTCATCTTTTATGCCCCCTCCCCCCAAGAAATAGTATCTGCTCTTTGGGAAAAGAGAAAAGCTTTAAGTTTGGAGGAGTCAGGGAAGACCTGCCTGGAGTTGGAGACTTCATCACATCAAATAATCTATATGCAGCATCCTCATGTACGTGATGCCAGTGGAGGAGGGCAATGGCAGACACTGAGGAAGGCAGCCTGAATCCAGATCTGAGGATAAGAGAAAAGGGTGTTCCAGGGAACAGACTCTACCTCAAAGAAAGACCAAATGAAAGGGTGTCCTATACTTCTAGAAACACGAAAATGACATTATAGGTCTGAGGGAGTGATCTATTCTTGAGAGACACCTTTGGAAAATATGTAGGGCTTCTGGGAATTAAGAAAGAGCATTCCAAAAACAAACAACCGTCAAATACTACTGTCACTAGATCCAAAAACAATATATAACTAGAGAAGAGCGAGAGAGAGGCAGAGAGAGAGAGAGAGAGAGAGAGAGAGAAAATTTTATAGTGGGTTCCATAATCACTAGGGAATAAACAGTCCAACTTGTCATTTGATCAAGGAACAGGAATTATGCCAATTGTAAACAGGACTTTTCCTCTACTCTCAGTCAAATGATAACAGTGATTGAATTAATCCAAAACACAATTCAATCATTCTTTAACTTGTGCAACAGTGCGCTAGAGTGCCTGGGGCCCAATCTCACACAATAATCACAAATGGACATGTTAACCAATATCACAAGAGCACACACAGAACACCCCTCCCTACCCAGTCACCAACTGCTATGTGCTCTCAACTCAGTAACCTCAAGGGCTCTCAGAAAAGACAACAGTGAATACTCACAAACTGAGCACCAAAAATGTAGTATACATCCCACCTTAGTCTCACTGACTCTTGATGCGTCAGTATTTGTGGTTGAACAACTAACTCATTATAAACTCATACGGGCAGAGTGTGGCTGTCTAGAGAATGTGTTAGATATGTCACCAGTACTGGAATCCTAGTTTAAAAGAAAAAGCCGCGTAAACACATACATACCTTTTTACAGGAGCTGAACGTGCCATCAGGCAGAAGCGGCCTTCGACGCCTCTCAGGGATAAAGGGTGAGCCAAAGCGAATGTAGTGTTTGGGGGTGGTGCAAATTAACGGGGAATGGATAAGACCGGGTAACATGTTCAGGGTCGTTGCCAGTACAGTTGGGTCCGTGGTGATACGTAAAGGGCACTCAACAGGGCACTCTTGCTTCTCTGCTTTGTCATTCAACCACTCTGTAACTAGATACTAAGTTAAAAAAGAGACCATCAGTTGATGCTGCAGATGCAAAAGCCAGAGGCAGCAGTGTAGCTCACAAACACAAACCTCATCTAGAAACTAGACAGAGGTAGATATAGCAGCTGCAGAGAGTATGAATCGCACATTCAGAGCACAAGGGTATCTTCTTTCACCCTCTCCTTGACCACTATGGAAGGAATGATTTCAGCTATCAGCAATTTAAACTCTGCCTAAAAATTATGGGAACAAAAGTAAGGTAGCAGGATGACCTCAGCCCTATGTGTCTAAGCATTTTATCTAAAACTTTCAATCTAATAATTCTTAGATTATTATTATTTTTTTTTCCCCTGTGGATTACAGGTCCTTTCACTTTACTAAGCCACAGATTTTGGCAGACTACACTTATGAAGATGTACTTGTAACTTACCTTTTTGGTTTTGGGGTATTTAGATGCAGCACGGTTGACATGGGATCCAGTAACTGATACCACAGTTGGGTCAGACCCTGTTAATTGCCTGTTTTCTCCTGAACTGTCTACATTTCCAGCTTCAGTAGGAGTTACTGAGCTGTTATTTCCCCCCTCTTCCAAGGCAGCTTGTGATAACTCTGCCTGCTGTGCAATGGCCTGCTTTTGACGTTTTAGTCTTTGGGCTGAACTGGTCCGGTACCGAGAAATTCGACTCTTCGGTCGGGGCCTAGAAGGCTTTGCTGGAGGTGGTTTGGGGACTGGTTTTTCGGCAGCAACATCCTATAACAACAGCAAAGTTAACTGCTTACCAGAAATTTCTTATCAGCAAACATTCTATCCAGTTTCCTATTCACTTTAAGCATTCTGAATGTTTACTGGTGAAAAAAGTGAGCGTTTAAAAACATTAATTTCAAATGCAATCCTTATAAAATTTATACATTTAAATCAGCTAAAAAGGCTACAGGAAGATGTCTCAGTTAGTTATTTCTTTTTCTAATACGTATTTATAAAATAGGTCTAAAGTCAGCTGAAAGTAGCCACCTAATTTTAGGTTCTTAGCAGGGAACGTAATTCTTCCTTTGTCTCTTTCCCCAGATACTGAGGTTTTAGCTTAAGGCTTAGAATCCATGGCTAAGGTAGGAAAAGGAATGAAGAATTAATTCTGAGAATCCTATGAAAGGTCAGGTACATGACAGTGCTACACAGAGAGCCAAAGAGAAACCACATGATTTTTATGAACTCACCACCAACAATATCTGGCAGAAATTGTAGAAAGTCCCATTTTAGTCTGAGAGTATCTAGTCATTCAAGTTCTGTCTCCTTGAATCCCACGAATCAGCTGACTGAAAATAGCCTCACTTATTGCAAAATAAGGCAAAGCTGAAAATGCTGATACTAACCATTCCAAAAGATAGGTAACTGATATTAGCAAAAGAAAGACTATCTAAGACCTGGAGTCTTTTCATCTTACCCCTGCTTGGGAAGACCTCCGGGTGTTCACTCCAACACTCTGTGGGTTGCTTGGGATGGCAATGTTTGAAGCAGGGTTGCTAACTTCAGATTCAGGGGCTTCAGTTTTTGTCTCCTCTCCCACAGGAGTCTCTGAGGTGGTGGTAGTAATCTCTATGTCAGAGTTGCTCTGTTCCAAGGGCTGATCCCGCCGCTTCTTTCTTTTCTCTAAGTTTTCAAAAGCATGCAAGATGGCTTCAACCTTCCTATCTTCCCGGGTCTAGAAAGAAATAACATTGGTATAGAAGGAAGCCTCAACCAGGGGAAGGGAACAGCTTTTCAGAAGTATTATTAAGGGAAATTGATAGACATTTATAGAAAATACTAATAAGATAATACATATATCTTTGAGAACATAAGATAAAAACTAAAAATGTTTCATCTTAAATGTTGCAAAGAGTTGTAAAGAAAGGCAAGGTCAAACCCAAGCTTTTCAAAAAGGGTCAGCTATTTTGAAACTTTTTAATACAAAAGAAATATAGCCATCAAAACCAATTTTTCTCTGCAGAGTTCAAAAAAAAAAAAAGTCAAGCAGATTTTCTTAAACAGCTTCTCAGGGACAGAAATAAACATGACTGATTTCAGTCATGACTGAATCCATATGACTGAAGGCTTTGTTTGTTTTTCAAATGTCAAAATCTACACAAACTTAGGAAATTGCTAAGTTAGAGTAAGTAGCCTAAGGATATTTTGTTCCATTAAGACAGTTTTTTGGAAATCAGACTGTTAGTAAGAAACCTCTTAAAACCATCATCTGATAATAGTCACTAGAGAACTACGTGTGTGTGTCTGTGTAAAAAATCATAATAAAATCTACTTTATAGAAAAAGCCCACACTGTGACCCAGAGGTGATGGCATAGTAAATTACTGAAGAAATGAGATGATATAAATTCAGAAGAGAAGGAGTTTACATGCTATAGGTAACATGAGTCAGCAGGAACAAAAAGACGTTAGAAGGTACTCACCCTCTTGCTATGAGCTGGGTTCTCCTGGTCATCTGTAATCTCTTCTTTCTCTTCTTCTGCTTTTTCTTCTGGATTGTCTATTCCCTTTAAGACAGAGGAAATATTCAGCTGTATTCTTAAGCTCTAAGAAAAACCAATCCCTGTTTTTTTGCTGGTAGCTTAAAACTCTAGAAACAATTTCTAGTGCTTTATAGTGTTACTCATGTGGGGCCACATGGTAAACACAGATGATAAATCTCATTCAGTGGACTGAAACCTGATAAGCACCTGAATGGATGTTCTTGACATTGTAAAAAATAATAAAAAGATAATGAATGAAAGCACACCCACCATGATATGAAGGTTATTAAGTGTTAATATAGATTCCCTACATAAAACAACATGTGGCAACCTGGGATCCTCTTCATCTGAAGAGGATCAACACCAAAGCAACATCCTCTGACCAGGGGAGATTACCTCATGGTCAGTGGATACAATCACTTTCTCGGGAATCTGCTCTGGTTGCTGGTTGTTGTCCTCTTCTGGAGCCTCACTCTGCTGCTCCATCTCTAGCTCTTTCCGTCGTGCTTTTCTGCGTCTTGTCTCTGCTCCGATGGTGGGCAGGCTTGGGGGAGGTGGAAGTGGCGGCTCTGCAGCACTGGGATTCCTTTTCTGTATAGGGCAATTCCGGTTCCCCTTGTGACATGCACAGTCCACTTTGTAATTACTGCTCCAAAGAAACAACCAAAAGTGCCTGTTTCAGTACCCTTGAATATCAGTTATATTATCCATTCATTCTTTTGAAATATTAGTAATTTCCTCTAGTTTCATCTTTGAACAAGGTAAATAGTCATTAAGAAAGTCCTATAAATACTTTCAATATTCTGTGTTTCTCTATATAACCCCAACTCTTCCCCTATACATGGTCAGTGGAAAGGAAATGAAGTCCCCACTAAATTCAATTCTCCCAACTGTCTACGCTATTTAGTGGGCAATGAATCAGTGACAGACTCTGCAGTGGCCGTACTTATCTTGTGTCTACCTTCACCATGTCCTCACTTTTACCTACTGATTCCCTACTTATTATTAATACCTTTTCTTCTTGCACCTGTGCCCAAACATCAATTGCCACATAACCCCTTTTTGCCTGAAAGGACCAAGGGAGAAAAAGCATCCATTTTACAAAGCCCATCACATAATCACCTATGACTTGCCATCTGTTTTTCTGCATTGCCATATACAGCTACATTACATGACTTGAGTGGATGGAGCAAAGCTTTAAATTCTCATTCTATATGATCCCTGGTACAAGTGCTGTGTGCATAACAATAGATGCTACTGCAATTTCTACAAGTGTTTCATACAAACACTTTTTGTTATTCTTGCTACATAGAGGCATAGGCCAAAACACCCTTGGTGAGAAGACTGGTAAGCAGTATAACACTATGTAGCTGTGTCTCTTAAAAAAACACCCTCAGTCTGTCTTTCCCTCCACAATTTCTAGGCAGAAAATGCATTACTCATGGAAAGATTAGGTTTAAAAAAAGAAGCAAATGGCAAGGCACAAAAGCAGACTGAACAGAATAGCTTAATCTGTAAGACAAGCAATTCATGTTAGGAAAGGTTGTGGAAATCTTACCAGTTACTGTACTCATAGTCAAATGCTATGGTGACCTCAGCATCCTTGGTGATGGCAGACACAGCATAGATACAGAGGTGAATCATCCCATCTGCAATCATGTGTCGCACCTGTGTGAACAAGGCTTATGGTTATGATTTATCAAAAAGACCAGGAACTCTCCATAAGAGGGAAAAAACCTTTTACCAAAATGATATCTCCTCACTTAGAGTTATGGTAATCTGTCATTTAACTCCATCATTTCATTTGAAACTATCATATAGTAATTGAAAATTTATGATATTTCTTGAAATAAATGAAGAAATCTTGAGATGTTAGCAATCAGGGTCTGCTCTACATCTTTTTTTTTTTTTTTTTAAATAAATCTATTTATTTATATTTATTTTTGGCTGCATTAGGTCCTCGTTTCTGCGTGTGGGTTTTCTCTAGTTGTGGCAAGCGGGGGCTACTCTTTGTTGCGGTGCGCGGGGCTTTCACTGCAGTGACTTCTCTTGTTGCAGAGCGCGGGCTCTAGGCACGCAGGCTTCAGTAGTTGTGGCACAAGGGCTCAGTAATTGTAGCTCGTGGGCTCTAGAGCGCAGGCTCAGTAGTTGTGGCACACGGGCTTAATGGCTCCGTGACATGTGGGATCTTCCCAGACCAGGGCTTGAACCTGTATCCCCTGCATTGGCAGGCGGATTCTTAACCACTGTGTCACCAGGAAGTCCCTGCTCTACATCTTAAAGCTGTTTTCAGTTGCACCAGAAAATTAAAATTCCTTAGTCTGTAAGAAAAGCTCTGTGGATTTTCTTGCTGCATCTGATGTGGTTGCACTCATTATGCACCAAATATTAAACTTTAGAAATGTCTAGAATCTCTCTCACAACCCTATTAGCTAAAATCTAAAAAACTGCAACCACACACCTTCGTTTTGGCCCAATGATAAAATCTTTTATATGGCAATTCTTTAATATAACCTCATTGACTTCTTATCCAGTCTAGCTCCTTCTCTTTAGCAAATGCTAACATGCTTTTTCCCATTTCTGCCTTCTCTAAAGAAAATCCATTCCTTGCCCCCATCTTGTTAGAATAAATGCATCATTACTTTTGTTTTTCATCTCTTACAACGAAAGGTCATAACCATTATCTACAGACCTTAATCTGGGTGAAGTTTTCAGACTGCTTCTTCAGTTGACTTGTCCTTTTGGTGGTTCCATTCAAAGAGAAATTGCTACAGAAATCTTACCTCTGCATTTGGTGTACATGATCTTCTGATGAACCGAGCATCATTACCGAAAGTACGTGCATCCACACACATCTCTACACCATTGAATTTTGAGTAGAAGAGCACAAAGGGGTATGGTCTAGGGATATAATTAAAATTCCTGTAATTCTCAATACAAATAAAAAGGCCACCCCATGATTTCAAATATGAAGCATATGCTGACAGAAGAAGCAGTAGTCCTTTGCAACGCCTACACTTGGAAAACATCACATGCTTGTCTGCTTCTGATTAAAGAATAAGCACAAAGCAAGGAATGCTTCGCTTGGAAAGGAGTCATCACCACTTTATATGTTAAACAATTTGCAGGTTTATTTGCACTTCTCTACAAATAGCAGAGAGGCGTGAGCTTATTTGAGCTGTAATCTTTTCCCCCAAGAGCATCCCATCAACCAGGATGGTTTTTACAGCCATATGCTCAGCCAGGCCCACTTTAGCCCTTACTACTCAATGAATGATGCTCTTACTTTTTGAAGAAATGCCCATTGACCTCAAATTGCTGCCGTAACATGACTTTGCCTCGATACTCTATTATAAGAGTGTCCAAAGCCAAATCTCTTGCAGCCCTCAGGATCTTCCGGTGCTTCTGAACACGAGTGACTCTTCCCAACTGGAGCTGAATAAAACCAGAGTATTAACATTAGATAATATCAACAGCAGCTTAGCAGACATTTAAAATATTTCTTAATTGAGGAAAAGGCACCAATATTTTTAGGTTTTATTTGTATATGTTATTTAGCTCGATGATCAGACATTTTAAAATATGATAAAACCTTAGTATTTCTAGGAAACAGGCTCCATCTAGTGAACCTGCCACCCCCCCCAATCCTCAAAGACAAGAGAAAAAAAAAAAATCTAAGAAAAATATATGATTAAAATTTTAGTGGCTCTATGTGTAATGTAAGAGCTTAGGTTTCTATTAATCTTAATAATTCCTACTGAGGCTGTATAAAATTTCCTACCCTAATTTATCTATTTTTAATTAATAAAGATATGTAGTTTAAAAATATGTACCCGAACAGTTTCCAGTTACTGTAACTTGCTTTTAGTTAAAGATGCTCAATAGCTGGCTAATTTGTTATTCTAAGGCCATTTGAAAGAAACAGTAATTCCAAAATATGTCCTTTTCCTGGGTTCTTAAAATCTCAACTACTTAAGGAGTCTTTAACCCTTTGATCCTTACCTGCATTTGGGAACCAATAACTGTATTATTACAGGCCAATTCAGTCTTATTAATAGTGTCTAAAATAGCAGGTTTGCCCACAAATTCCTTGCTAGAATGTAGATGTTGTTCAAGGGCGTTCTGTACATCTGCACTGTACTGATTAGTGAAGGCTTCTTCATACTGATCAGTCCATAGTCTTATCCGATTTTCCCATCCCTCAGTTGTATTCTCATCTAAATTTTGTGCTTCAGAAGGAGAATTCTGTAGAGAACAAAGGTCAAGTAGGTTAGGAGAGTCCATAAAAGGGCGGGGGTGGGTGGGTGGGTGGGTGGGTGGGGGTGGGGGTAGGGCAGGCTGAATACCCAGAGAAGATTAGTTTTCACTTGGCAGTTGGTGTGGCATAAGAGTAATGGCCTGGGAGTCAGGATCTGGCTTCTATCATGGTTTCATTACCAATGAGCTGTGAGGTTCAGCTTCCTCATTTATAAAGTGAGAAATTAATCTGGATTGCAATTCCATCCCATCACTGTGATTTTATGACCATTTTTAAGTCATAAAACTCAAACTTATCAGAAGAATGACGTCAAGTTCGTAAGAAAATCTTCATAAAAATGAATAGAGATACCTCAAAATATCCACATTGCTTAAATTTCAATACTTATCAAACCACAGCGTGCCATCTCAAATTGGTAGTTTTACTAGCATCCAGGAGAATGTTTTTGTGTGACTTATTATTTTTAATATACAATTAATACATGTTCATTCTAAAAATACATGTGACCCAAATAAACAAATAAGTAACTCATACTCTTGCCTCCCAAAAGCTATCATTTGGAGTATATCTTTCTAGCACTCTACTTTTGACATTTTAAAACAGCCACCCTCTGAAGAGGTGAGGTGGGTGGAGGCGCGTTGGTAGGGGCAGTGTAGGAAATGCTGAGAGATACTGTGCTATACCTCTCTCGGAAAACCGCTGCCCTCTATCACAGTACAGTACTGAGGAAAGATTATTACATCTCACCAATATCATCCTAAACAGTTTTATATGTGCTTGTGCTATAGAGACACAGCTGAACTCTGATACATGTTCTCCTCCATGGTGTTCAGGACTTAAGGTGTCGTCAGAAAACAAAACAAACATGTGTGATGATGTCACACTAGTGACAACTAGAAGGAAAAGACACTATAGTACCAAAGCTACCTGCAAATCCATGTCGACTCTAAGCTTGCAAAAACAGGTATAAAAAAATTAAATATAGTTTCCACGAATGACAGAGAAAACATTTATACCCATTATAACAATTACTTTCTTTCGCTTCTGTGTCACTAGTTTTGATTGACTATTGTCTACCATCCTTCCCCCAAGGAACAGGGAAATCAAAGGAAAAAGTTAACACCACTGTTTTCCACATTTGTCACTACAGTCCAAAAGAATGAACAATAAACAAAGGGATCTAACAAACACCTAAGGCTAACACACTGAGAACAGACTATCACCAGCTTGAAGTGTCAGTAGCAGCTGAGCAAAAGAAAAGTACAAAAGTTGAGGCTTAAGGGTGTTTATAAGACTGGGGATTAGGGGTGCCCAAATAGTATTCCCAGGTTTAAGCATCCAGTAGTGATCACTGAACTTATGACTTGTTAAACAATGTATACTGGAAGACTTTGCCATAGTTTTAGCTATTGTTCACTAATATAACTCTGTCTACTCTGCTATCCCATTCTTCCGGGTACTGGAGACCCCATCTCAGTGGGTGTAGAGCAGTGGTTCTCAACCAGAGGGGATTTTGCCACCAAGGAGACATTTAGTAATACCTGAAGTCATTTCTGATAAATACACCTGGGTGTGTGTGTTATTGGCACCCAGCAGGTAAATGCTAGGGATGCTGCTACACAGCCGACTGTAATGCAAAAGACAGCCCTGATCCCTACGAAGAATTATTTGGTTCAAAATGTCAACAGTGTCGAGGTTGAGAAACCCTGGTTTAGAGCAGTCTCTAGTAGGGAAATTCAACTTTGGGGTTAAAAAGCCAAATGATAGGTTCTTCTCATTCTTACGGTATTGTTCCCACTCAGATGTTTGGTGTAGTTCTTACTAACAATTAATTCTGAGTACAAAATTTATAACTCAGTTTAGAATTCTGATATGAGAATCAAAATAAACCAACTAGTACTTTTTAATTATCTAAATTTTAACATGCTTACGGGGCTATCTGTCAACATCTCAAAACTGCAAGCAATATTTGGGGTTTACATGTAGTTTTCCGAGAGAGCCAGTCAACTGCTTTCAAAAGGTTTCAAACCTCTGGAGGCAAGTTACAATAGTTAGCTGATAAAAGAGAAAAGGCCTTAACACCTGGGATCAGGGGTTACGTCTGCCCCTTAAATCTATTGAAGGTCCCCTCTAAGCAATTGTCTCCTTGCAGGAGATAGATCTAACAAAGAAACAGTAATTGTGTTCCAAGACATCCCAGGATTCTGATGGTCTTGGGCTCTTAAGTTGTCTCCCATCTCTTTTACAAATATGTACAAATCTGTTTATGGGTATATGCAAGGTGAGGCCTTCTAATTTTATATAAAGTGCTACCTGAGATCTTTTTAACATGAGTCATATTGGTGTTCCATGTGTGTGTGTGTGTGTGTGTGTGCGCGTGCATGCATAAATCCTAAGAAAGCTTATCCTCACTAAAAGAGTTTAATGTTTACCACAGAACGGTCAACAGGAAAGATCCTGCTTTTATATCAGTTACACATTTAGGCATAAGTATACTTATGGAATTAAACTCAACCTTAATTCTAATTAAATGCTTGGAAGCCATTAAGTAATGGTTTGGGAGGTATGCTGTCCTTCTATATACACACATAGGTAAAGGAAGATACCAGACCATATATTCAAATCTCCTTTGGGCAAACTCTTTCCTTATCACCTAGTAACTGAAAGTCCCTTTAAACCATTGCACATAATTGCTCTATTCTCCAACCACTACCCGAAATCATGCCTCATAAGCTCTTTTATTTGATAATTGAAGAAAAGAAGCACACTAGCAACACCCGAGTCTTCTATACCAAACAGACATGCCAGGAGAAAACAGCTCAAAAGTAAGTAATTCCAGTAAGAATAATTCTTATCAAAACTACTACCTTCCTACTGATGAAATTTATCCTTCCAACTGGTGATTAAAGCCTACATGGTGCTAGGGCGGGTGCACAAGAGATCCTCTATCACCAGAAAATCCTCACTCCTGAGGTGGAGGCCAATCACAATGATGGAAAACAACAGCCTCATTTTGTTTGGCAAAATGTCACTTACCCCCACCCCGAGAGAAGCAGCTAATGAAAAACCAATAAATGAAGGCTAATTACAGAAAGGGAAAATATTTCAGAAAATGGCCAAGAAAATCTACTTTGCAGAAAGGCTCTATGAAAACTGAATGGCAACAATTACAAACTAACGAAAAGCAGGGTCCAAGATTCCCAGACCATCAATGTCAGGAAAGAAGCTGACCAAAATGCAAGATCACAGTGAAGTAAAACACAGCATCAGGGAAGAATACCCCTTACCTTCATCCGCAAGGACTTCCGGGATCCCTCTCGAAATGCCTATCCCAAAGAGGAAAACAAGTAGAACAAAACAAAACTTGGTACCAAGAATGACAGTTATACCTATCTGAGACTAAAACTAAGGCAACAACTAGTGTTCTAGTCTGTCCCCTTTACCCTAGGTAACAAATACAATGGAATTCCCCACACTATTATCAAGAATAGGGGTAGCACATGGCCAGTGAACTCTGAGGCTAATTCCAATACTTTCCATTGCGGAATTAGGTAATAAACAGGGAAGAGCATGCATCACTTAAATCCTATATGCACCCCTGACACTAAAAGAAAAAGTAAATAAAAATGTTAAGTAAGGCTGCAGATTTACCAGTTCTGAAATTAAGAAGGAAACAAAGACCAATCCCCTTAACAAGGGGTGGGCAAGTCACCTAGGAGCAACAAAGTTGCCGTGATGGGGAAGAAAGAACACAAAACAGAAGAGATTTCTTCTGGAGACTTTTTAGTTGAGAATACAGGAAAGTGACCACAACACTGAGTAAGCCTAGACCATTCAAGAGATGTTTCCTGAATTTTTTGAAACAAGGGAAAAACAATCAACCAACGACATGAAGTGGGCATGTACCAGGACAAGAATTTCAGACTGGGTTTTGGGGTTGAGGAGGTGGGAGATACTGTAAGGACAGTGGAAGCCTAGACTGGAGGCTGCAGTACACATGGGCTTGTGCCAGGTGGGGCTGGGATTTCATACCTGGGATGGGGGCTGGAGCAAAAGAAACTCTGTGCCAGTTGTGATGATATGGAATGGCATAAGAGAGGTTGATCTACATGTTCATAATACAAATTAGCTGATTTGTGCAAGCAGAGCAAAAGTGGCCCTTCAAACATCTGGATCAAATTTCTTAAAAGAATTCTGGTGCATTCCTCATCCAAAATTTGGGCTATTTCAGACACATTTCTATTTGAGATAGTTTTACCCTTCATACCTTGATTTTCTTCGTCTTTGGTGCTGCACGACCCTTTTCTGGACTCTTTTTCCGCTTCTTGGGTTTGGTTCTTCTAACAGTTAAGGTGATGCTTGTAGGTGTGTGCTGTGTTGCTGTATACAACACAGTGGAAGGAGAAAGCTCCTCATCCCAGCTTTCTGTTGCACTGCTATCCCCACCTGAAAAAAGTTTATTTCACAGTTCACGTTGTACAAAAAGCCTCATAAATACATTAAAAGCAGCTTATTCCTTTAGATCTACCCCATACCCAGTAAGTTATTACTTCTACTATTAACTCTATTATCTGTAGAACATATACCTACATTCCATACAGAAACAAGATTCTTTCTGTATCATTGGCATTAAGCATACAAACCCTGTTCTATATCATGTATTTCTCCCCTTGAATTCAGTCCCCAAGCTCCACTGCCTCAATGTATATGTAACATAGAAAAGGATATGTGTGTGTGTGCGTGTGCACGCACACGCACATGCGTGCTCACAAGGAATATTTTGATTACTATAGGGCTAAAATTGTTGACTCTGGATACAATTAATTCACAACAATAGAATTACAATGGTCTTGAGAGGACTTCAATCACTGTCCATGAAAAGAGCTGGGGACGATGGGAACTTACAAGAGGGGTTCTTGGGATGAATATTAAAACCACAAAATAGTATATGTCAAAATATGGTCCCAACCCATCTCTGGCTCACCTGATATGTTGTCCTGCTTCCGCCGATGAAGTCTAATAACCTTCCCCCTGCTCATTCCCCTAAAGAGGGAAAATAAACTTAAAGTAGTCCTTCCAACAGCATGCAGTGCATCATCACACACGTGGGAGAAGTATCTCTGCATATACTACCCCCTTCCTCCCACCTACCAAATGTTTCCAGGACATTAAATTTCATATCAAATTCAATAGCTTTAACATCAATCTCTCATTCCTTGTTGTCAGCAATTCTCACCTAGTGCAGAGAATTCGAGCCAAGGAGCACTAAGGAATCATCTACATTAACAAACACAAGAAAGAATACTTTGAGCTTTTCCCTACTAATAAGAAACCCTAATCCCAGCAACCCAGGGTTGGATTTAGATGGAACATGATCTTACCTGCACTTGTCACAGTTGAGAAGGAAGCCATCCTGAGAAAGACCACAAGGACACCAGGTAGGAACAGTCTCTCCTTCAGAGTTCGGGCTGTCTCCACAGCGTTCCTCTACGGGCGACGGCAGGCCATTCAGGTCAGAACGGGGGATGATCGTCTGGACAGGGGGAGAAGCAGGAGGTGTCGGAGGAGGAGGGGCTCCGTAATTATGATCCTGAAAATAAGATTTTTTAAATCAACAGTGTCCAAACACTGGCCCCTCTCTCCCCTAAAGTATGGTACATATGGAAAGAAAGAAGAAAGTAGTACCCTTCGTTTTTTGGCTTCAACCAGGAAAGTGATAAAACAAAATGCCAAGGTCAACTGGGACATAAAAACAAGAACAATGATGCAGGGCTAGACGTCCGCTGGAGGCAGGGAAGTGCAAAAGGGGCAACTTCGTCATGCTGCATATAAACATTTCAAGAAAGTCACAATGTATAAGAATGGATTACACTCCAGGAAGATCACTGCTCTGGAGAGAAATAGATGCATACTCACAGCATAAGGCAGTCCTCGACACCCATGTCTCTGAGTGGTCCCATAATTATGAGTGGAATACACGCTCTTCTCATTAACTGCTGGACTAGCCTCCACAGATTCAGGGCTGCACAAAGGCGAAAAGCAACGCATGATAGCATAACACCTAATCTTCCCTTAAACTAAGACTTAACTTCCCATTCTAACCCCTCCTCTTTCCACAACCACCAGCCACTAGAATAAGAGAAAGAACTCAGTGAAACAATCTGATTAACATAACTAAGCCTATAAATAACAGTAGGAGTGTCATTAAATGTGGATTTGTGTGTAACATGAAGCCAGTACAGGCAGATGTCTCAAAGCAGGCACCTGGGATACAAGGTGTCCCTAATGACAAACACAAACGTACCAGCTGAGCAGGGAGTTTCCCCTAGAGAAGCCACTCTGGGCTGGTTTAGACTCAGAACTATTCTTCTTAATTGGATCTCTTAATACTTCCATGAAACCTCACATGACATTTGCAGTGAGTGAGATGATGAAAGTGCCTTCTGCACTGCCCCAGGGACCAGGCCCTCTTCCATTCACTACCAAGACAGGATACCCTGAAGAAAGTACAGGTAAAAACAATGGCATCTTATATTTATCATACCTCTCATCTTGATGAACCCCCAAACACCTTCCAAATATTAGAGTAATAATTTCTCACCTACCAATGACATGCAAGCATATCAAGGACACAATTATTTAATAGCTGCATGATAATACCATAGAACTTCAAACTATTCAAAACTGTACTCAGAAGTTTAGTCTAACGACAAATAACAACAGTAGTATTGGCTACCATTTTGAATTGCCCATTATTTGCAAGGTGCTTTATATGTATTAATTCATTTACTCTGCCACTACTAAACATGGTAAACAGCACCCCATCTTTACAGAACACGAAGTTGAGGTGGTGAGATTATATGACTTCACCAAGGTTACCCACTGACAGAGCCAGGATTTGAAACAATGTCTGACTCCAAAGTCTGTGCTCTTTCCACTATGCCTAATTGGTTTGGAAACCAGGATAACTTTCTTCTTTTAAAGAAAATTACATAAGATCTTAAGTAACCAGGCTTAGTGAGAAGCTTGGTTGAGTATTTTTTTGTACCCTCACTGAGTGGAAAGTAAACTGTTCAAGCACAATTTATTAAAATAAAATAATTATAAATGTGTTCAAATTTAGAAATTTAATGTAAGCCCTTACTTGATAATAAAAAGGCATAGGTGGCTAAGGACAAAATTCACGTTTTGGGGCAAAAAGAACTTTAATTCTGATTACTTAGGTACCTGGTTAGGTTTTGGAGAATTTTGAAAGATAATTAAGGAATGCAATTGTATGATTTGCAGAACTGAATTACGGGTTATCCGTCATTTAAATTAACCAGCACTGAGATTCACAAATCAGAAACTCCAAAGACACACATAACTCAGCCTTAGTGGTGGATCAAAGGGTCTTTTAGGGAATCAAATAATGAATATTGTTTGCTTCAAGTAATGTACATTCTTCCTGCTTGGAAATACACATAATATAGGACTTGGCAGGATTCAAGTGTGCAGTTCAATGTGGTGCAATGTCAGCTGAGAAGTGAGGGATAAAAGAAAATTCTGAGGTATGTATCCAACTCACCCAGTTATATGCTCCAAAACTGTAAGAAGGTATCTTATAAATAACAGCAAAGGTAATTTCTAGGTGAAGAAGAACTTTAGACACAGGAAAGTATTCTCTGTTAGTGAAGTGCATGCATTTTATTACTTAAGAGTGTCTGCAAGATGGGAACTGGGCGGGGGTAGGGGAATACATCAAGAATGCAGGTCAGTATTCTTGAGAAATAGATGATCTGAACGTGGCTCACTGAGAGGCAATCAGCTCTGAGTATTAGGAAACAGGTGGGGTTTCTTAAATAAACCAAAGGCAAACAAGCATTAATAAAATGAAGGTAGAATTTAGTTTCTATGATGGACAGGTTAAGAGGAAGTAATAACTTTACACAACACTGTTAATTTACTAGATAAACAAGTATGTCAAAGAGCTGTACATATTTTATGTAAGAGATTTTGTACCACTGAACACATGGGGTGAAACATGACAGCTGTTTATTAGAAATGGAATTTGTTTTTTTGGACGGGAAAAAGGAAAGTGGCATGAAATAAAAGATGGCCATGGAGATGGAGCTATGCCGGTTGTATCTTACCCATCTCCAAACTGGGTAAATATGAACATATGCACTTCATGTGCAAGTCTAGGGAATAAAAATAAAATGTATATTGTGTAGGTTAAAAGGCCATCCCACTGCACAATACTTTGTAGTCAAGCATAGCATTTAATATATTGCCACGCGTGCCAAATACTAAAATTTAAGCTCACATCTTTTGATGAGGAAACTTTGCAATTTCCATACTGGTTACTGATTAAATACATAGTTACATGCTGACAGGTAACTATAGGATTTCCTAGGATATTCCCTGACATACAGACACATATATCAGCTCTTATCTATATTTTAAAATATCGATAAAAATTTTGGAGTGTTAGGATTGCATCTCTTCATTAGCGAACGATTTTATGCAAATATACTTATAGCCTTTCCTCCCCTATGTTTGAACTTCTATGACAGCTAGGCACATACACAGAAGCCATGCTTACAACAGATATACTCCATCAACTGTGTTCCAAGTATAATATGCAACCTGCTGTTATAACACTACCTCTTAGAAAATGTCTTTAATTCATTTATGGCAGGATTGTAAATTCAGAAAAGTCTTTGCTTCTATTGTTACATCTAGAGGTTTTCCTACAAATATACAAAAAAACAAAAACAAAACATAATGCATACCATTGCCATCAGATTTAAAATTCCATAAGGTAAGGTCTAGATCTTTCATTTAGTTGAGGATGTTGTCCTTAATACCAGGTTTAATCTTAGAGTGCTCAGAACAGTGGAATATGCATGACAGTGACGTATGCATAGTGAAGCATTAACAAATATCATCAATAATTTAACAGAGTGGTATATAAGCTAATTGTTGACATTCTCTTGCTTTATAGGAATACTAAACGAAAAACTGTGTAATTAGCTAAGACCACAGTATCAGAAATCTGTCTGGAGATTATGGATGAAAATGTTTCAGGAAATAGAAACACTGCAGTCAAATTTTTAGGCCAGAAGTATTTTTTGATTCTGCAATTACTTCTGGACTCCCTAGCAACATTTATGGGTAGTCAGCTCTGTACTCTGGGAAAAATCCCTGTTTTAAGAATAATAGCTTTAGGTCTTTTCCTTAGCTACTAACCCCAAACTTGCTGAGTTAATCTTTTCGTTGAAATTTCCGACAAATGTTAATGTTGTTTACATATACAGTTTGTCAGTCAATCCATATAGGAGGCTAGTGGTTGACTTAATACAAATTCATTAACACTACACAATTACCTATTAATGCAGGAAGATTTTTAAGTACTCTATTTGGGAAATAGTTGTAAAATTGGTAGTCTCGGCTATTAGCATAACTAAATCTCTGTGGCATGCAAAAAAATAAAAACAAAACAAAACAGGAAAAAAGGCCCTGGAAGTAACACAATCCACCCTTCCCTACCCCCCCCCCGACCCTCCATCTTCCTTTTTATATGGGAATAAGGCCAGAAACTGCTTTCAATTCTACACGACTCCAGAATATAATACACTGCTTCTTAGGGTAGCTTCATTTTAAGTCTTCCTCTTTAAGGAAGTCATGAAACAGTTAAATTATCCTAGGTGGCTTTGTGAAGAAACATACATGCTCTTTACTAATATTCTCAGTCTTAAGGAAGAAAACCACTATTATCAGGGATGCAGTTGAACCCAGAGTTCTGGTACAGTTTCTTTACTTTGCTGAAGGGGAAGGAATCCCCAGGGACTGTGAGAATGGCAAGAGAAACAGGGGAATTAGAGCAACACCCACCTCACTCAAGAAGTGGCTGTGGGATCAAGAGTCTGAACTGGACCTGAACATATTCAAAACACCAGGATTTTTCCAGCCCAGACCCTAATCCCTGGTACTGCCTGGAATAGACTTGGCTTCTGGGGGTGTGCTGCCCCCTAGGCCCCTTGGGTCTCTTTCGCTGGACTTTCACATCCTGGTGTAGTGCCACTTCGTCTTGAAAGGTAGGGGGCTTCCACTTCCTTTCTGTAAGCAAGGAAGATTGGGTACAAGGGAGGTAAAAGGACAAGAGGGGGAATCTGTGAGCAGGGGGAATCTTGGACAACTTAAAAGAGAAGGGATACAAAAGGCTAAAAATTTTTAAACTGTGAATATAAAGTTTTATAATGAAGGCCTACCTTCATTGCCATTTGGCATTTAAATTCTTCAAGAATTGGGAGTCTATTTTAGGGATTGGACTTTTCGACAAATTCTGAATTCCTAAAGCTGCTCTTAGCTGAAAAAAAAGTTTGGTACCACTGATTTTGAAGGTCCTCTTTCTAGGCAATGAATATTATAAAAACAGATGATACTAATTTCCACATTTTCTATCCCAAATATCGGAATGTCTAAGTAACCTGCCCATATAGTTGCAGCCCCTTTACTCTAGAACAATGAGAAGTACATAGGAAGAGGCCTTCAAGGAAAATCAGTTGGAGAGAACTCCTCCTTATCCTCCATTCATCAGATAATCATTAACTCTACAGAAGCCGGTAGTGACACTTACTTATTTCAATCTTCCTCACCCATCAAAACAAATGAAAACATAATCACTACCTTGAAAATTTAATTCTATTAATTATTTACTCAGAAATCCCGCCCCACCAAATTCTTTTCCTCTCGCTTCTAATTATTTTTTTCCTCCCGTTTCTATGGGGGTAAGGGAAAGGTCTAATGTCATTTACAATGGGCTAGGCTTGGGTTTAGAAAATACCACGTATTTATTATTAGATGCCCACAAGAAATTTGTTTCCACACAAACTGGTAATGTATCTACTACCTAGGAAGCAGCACTTACTCTGATCCAGCAGCCATATCTGAGTAGGATGTATCTGGTGTGGTGACTCCCAGAGGGATTGCAATGCTCATGACGTCCAACACAGCAGAGAGTGGAAATCACGGGGTCCAATTATCAGAGACTGGCCACTCTGAGAGTGGGGGTGAGCTGCAGAGCCTCAACCAACATGTTATGGACATGAGGAATCCTAGAACAGAAAAGGAAAACATCTAGTAACCAGACAGTTCTTTAAATTTATTGCAAATACTATTGAATATTTTTCTATTTTATGAACAAAGCTTTTAAGGGATAAATATAAAACAAATACAAGGGATCAACACTGTCTCGTGTTTACTATGTTCTACATTAATGTTCCACAAAGTGAGGTAGCAAAAGTTATGCTCACTTTTCATTTCTATTTTAATTTTTTTCTTTTCAGATAAAGGGAAAGTAATAGTCTGCTCACCAATGAGCACATTTCTGCCATTCCACAACTGCTTATCAAACAAAAATTTCTGACACCCTAGGACTTAACTAACAAGACACAGAATAGTTAAAAGAATTTACTAGTTTAATGTTATAGTTTAATGTTATTCCTTCCAAATTAAATATGATGATAAAAGAAATCAATCTGTTTACATTTGACTGAATAGCTGTTTCTTATTGCCTTCTTTTGTCATGGAATACTCTTTTCCTTCTTTTAAACCTTTTTAATAACTATAATTTTGGGAGAAGATGTAATTAGTAACTATATCTGTGAGATAATATCCACTGCTAGGTATGAATAAAAACATAAACCACAAAGTGTACAGTTTCATGATAAAAATTAGAAAATTTTGCATGGAAAAGCAGTGAGGATACCTTGAGTTGGTGATCACAGCCAGTGGAGTTTGGGAACAGAAAGAAACAAACTTGGTAGTGTAAAGAAACAAAAGTAGATTAAGTAGATTAAGAGATTTGGAGGTATGGTACAAAGGGAAAAAGTGTACTTTGATTTTACATTAGTGATTTTATAGTTCTGTAAAAAAAAACCATTAAAAGAATGGAACACAGAGCATTTTATGTGGGAGGAAAGAAAGTCAATGTGACTGTTAAGGCCCAGGTTAATAAAGATTTTTGCAAAAAAACTACAAAAAGAAGTCATGACTGATACACTGATTCATGATAAGACAAATAAGACAGTAGAAAATGGTTATTTATACTAAAAAAATTAAATCAAATGAAAAGTATACCATATTAATTGAGTCAATACAGGGGATCAATGCAAATTTTAAAATAGTAGATGATCTCAGATGCTTGACTCTTATTTTGAAATATGAAGCAAATTAACATGGAAAAGAAAACCAATAGTGAACAGTGAATCAGGACAAGATTTTTAAGAACACGTAAAGATAATACTCTTCTGTATCATTATTTTACAATGCTAGAACAGCTATAAACTAAGCAGTCCTCCCTGGCACCTACACTTTGAAAGAGCTGGATCTCACTAATGGACCTAGGACTCTCCAAATCCGGGTGTGGCAATATACCTGTTCCCACTCAACTTGAGGTGACATGTTGGACTTGAGACTGAAATGAAAAGGGCAAATCTTCCTACCTATTGCTTCCTTACAGCTCATAAAACAAAAGTGACTAATATAACTTTCTGCCTTTGGGCCTATTTTACACATAAATGTTTCCTTCCCCTAAAAATATAATCAAACAGAGGAGAGCAGTACATTCTCTAATCCTCTGGGAAATTGAAATAAAATTTACAAGTAACAGAAGAGAGAATACTTATCAAATAAGCCCAAAAGGGCATTTTTAAATATTGGGGATTGTTGGTTACAACTCTTTCTCTATTTGGTATCACTGCATAATTCTCAAAAAAAAAAAAAAAAAAAAAGCCCAGAGGCTACTTGGCTAAATAACCAGAACAGAGTCTAATAATGAGCATACTACTTTGACCAATACGGGAATCTGAATCATGTGTTATATTTCAGTAAAGAACCCCTCCCTGCCAATTACTCAACACCATTAAAAAATCCTCTGTCATAGCCATTACTGTTATATGCCCATAAAAAAATGTAGGTGTCTAGATAAAAGAAAACTTACAAAACTAAGCTGACAGTGGTTATTTTTCTGAGTCAAAAAAAGATATACTAAAAGGAAAAGATGGAAAAATCACTTCAAATAATATCTCCTTAATAAATGAATAAGTGATTAATACATTCCTTAATGAAATCCCAACCCAGCTAATGTGGATAGGTGAAAAATAACTTTAAGAAAGATTAAGTAGTTAACTACTTTCATGAATTCTTCCATTTTCCTTTTGTGTAATTTTACATGACCCTTTCCACTCTTCTGATGAAGGCATTTTGGATTAGCTTGGTTATACTGTTCCAAATAATACTTTTATGATATTGGGCATTTTTAATTAAAAAAAAAAAGATAACAAAACCTAATTTCTCATATAACCCCAAGACTAGTTCCTTTCCTAAATAACATGCAAAATGTAGCTATTAAAATGTTAACTGAAGAACTTATAACAGATCATCTATATGCAGTATTTTACTATAATTACCCTGGTTTTATAAGATAAGACAATAGGCTCCTACTATAGTTTACCAAGCTTAAGTAGTTATAGCAGTTACTAATTTATCACATAGTTGGAGATATGTCCTAGAAAGAATTGATAAGAATTAAAATCTCTAGGTGGAACAGTTTCAAAGTACCTTTTACTTGTTAATTTGTCTCTCTCTCTTCCTACCAAAGTAAAAACTCAATGAGGACAAGGATTTTTGTGTTTTATCCTCTGTTGTAGTTCCACAGCCTACAACAGCACCTGGCACGTAAAGGGTATTTGAGAATATTTGCTGAATAAATTATGATCACTCATATCAAAATTATAGTTTTTAGCATTCACTGAAGTACAAAAATTAAAACAAATTAAAAGAATTTACTTGGCTCAGTCACCTTTTTATAGACCTCTGAATATGAAGTCCCCCAAAATTATCTGCCAGTAGTTCTGAAGACCTAGAAAAAGTTGAGAAGCAAATTAGTATAGAAAGAAATAACATAGATGGACACATGGAATAGGATTCTACAGAAATAATATCTTAACGATAATTGTTCCATTTAGTACTGTATCTTTGTCCTTTAACCTTGTTATCTTATTTTCCTGTAAAGCCAGAACCTAAATAAAGGGTAGAAAAGGCAATTGTCTATTTGAGTTAAGAAGTGATACATATTGTCTCTGGGTAATCCTTTTCTTTCCTTCAAATCAGAATTCTCTCCCATTTCCCAAAGGATTCCTTCTTTTTCTCTGTCCTAGGAGGTGCTTCTCTCCTCCTCTGACCCATTCTTAAATTCGGAGGCTTTTCTTTAATCAAATGCCAAACTTATTCTCCAGTCAGACAGGGACCTACCATGATCTGTTAGAGTTCATATTAGTCCTTTCTTCCCCCTACCCTCTTGTCCTACTGTAGAAAGAGTGACAAGAGGGAATCCATTTGTGGTCAACTACACAATGGAAAGCATGCAGAAAACAGAGCTTTAATTAGCTTTCTACACTCCAAAAAGAAAAGGAAAATAGGTGATGACATAGGACTTGGGGGGGAAAAAGTCAAATTTAACATTAGCCAGAAAGGGGTTTCAACATCTGAAATGTTATATCATGTATGTGAAAAGAGCTGTGTGTGAGATTCCAGTTACCAAGCAGTAGAGAGTAAATGTTCTTTATGTTGATATCTTATGGATTTCTAACTTTTTATTAAAAATTGGAAAATAAACTATTCTTTAGAAACAATTTTAAAAGAGCATACTCAGAACTGTAAAAATAAAAGGTATGAAGGTAACAGTACATGGAAGGAAGAAAAAAATTACACAAAGGAAGAAACAGACTCCTTTAGCAACAACAAATAAGAAAGAAAAAAGGACAGGAGTAAAAAGAGAAATAAGTACATGAGTATACAGTAGGGGGAAAATGAATGCATCGGAATTTCAATTTCATTTCAGTTTAACTACAATCCATCAGACCCCCCAGGAACTGTAGTTAAGTTCTTGGACTCAGAAGCAGAACCAGCTTGACTCCCAGTACTGAGTACTCCTTTGAGAAGTCACCATTTACATATAGTTTCTAAGGAAAAGGCTTTTAAGAACGTGCCAGAAATAGTTTATAATTACCCCAGTCTTTTTAATTGAATTCAGAAATGGTCAATAGTCTCTGTATCTGCCATTCTGACAGTCTCTTCTCTATATGACTTGCTGAAAGCACAAGACCCATGTGATCTGTCAGGTCACTCTCAGAGAAAACAGACAAAAAGTGTTTTAAGAACAACTCCAACAGAGATTTCAGGAAAAGAAATTGCATCAGCCAGGTGAGCCGGAAGCAGCTGGGAGACAAGAGTCCAATAAACAGCCAATCCGATGAAAGAAATTCAGAACAAGTCTGCTTCAGTAATCCTGTGAAGAGGACTGGCAGGAAGAGGAGTGCCGCTTCAGAAAAAGAACAGGCCTCATATGCTTCAGACAGTCTTTGTACTGTGGCTGTGGACCTTGGCCATTCTCCCAGAAATGATGCAATCCTGATGAACAAGATCTGCTGCCAGAGAAACAATTGTTAACAGCCTATGCAGACAGCAACTTAGCCAAGAAGCAATCTCTGATCAACTCTCTCCACAAACCACCAGAAAGTCAAATTTCTTCCTCAGTTTTGATCTCTGACAAAACATGTTAGTGAATATATATTTAGATATATACAAATACGCCATTTTCTCAAAATGCCCCTTTTTAGTTCCTTTGGCTTTATAATATCTATCCTCTATCATTACATTTGAAAGAAAACACTGAGATTATTTTTATTTTTATGAATTCTCATGCTAACAGCAAGGTATTTACCTTGAAATTTTACTTTTCTCCCATTCTTATAAAAAAAAAAATGTTTGGGGATGTAGTGGCTTCCCTAAGTTTTAAAATCACTCTGCAATCTAGGGCCCAATTATGAGATTTCAAAGTAAAGACAAATATGCACACTTACTAATTCAGGGCCAGAAAGGTATATTTTATAGACATTTTTGAAATTATGTGAAACTCACTGTGTTAAAAATAGGCAGGTATTACAGAAAGAGAGAAAAATCTCTTCTTGCTTAGGCTGACACAAAAGGTAGGCTGAGTAATATCAGTTTGCAATGCCCACTTTTCTCAAGGGCAGTAATATTACTTCAGATCTTTTAAGAGGGTTAATGATTATTTTCATCCTATTAGCCACAACTTACTATTTTAGAATCTAAAACATCCTCAACTTAAAAATTCTCCCAAGGGGACTTCCCTGGTGGCGCAGTGGTTAAGACTCCGTGCTCCCAGTGCAGGGAGCCCGGGTTCGATCCCTGGTCAGGGAACTAGAAGCCACACGCATGCCGCAACTAAGGCGCCCACATGCTGCAACTAAGACCTGGCGCAACCAAATAAATAAATAAATATTAAAAAAAAGAAAAAATCCTCCCTAGATTAGATTCATCATCTCCTAGGCCTGGTTTCTTTTTCAGAGCTTTGGTATCAGGTTGTTCACACAGTATTGTTATGAAATTATTAGGATTTTTTCGTTCACACAGTATTGTTATGAAATTATTAGGATTTTTTCCTGCCTTGCATACTAAATAAAAGACTCTGTATACAAGAAACCTCATTTCTCTAAACTCCAACTAGCCAGATGCGACAATTAACCAAATTTCTTCTCTTTGAAAGCAATAACCCTTAAAGTGGGATTCACTAAAAACACAAGCTTCTAAAATGTATTCTGAAATCAATGTGTTCAGCCCAATCTACTATCCCGATATTTAAACTATTAAAATAATAAAAATCAACAGATATACAGAATAACTCTGAAGCAGTAAAAATTTTTAATAGGCCAATAAATGAATAAATTCAACACAGTTCAGAAGAAAAAAAATGTCAGAAAAATTTTCAATAAGGGTTAAAAGAAAATAACCACTAATTTTAAGATTCAATTTCTGAATCTACTGATTATTCAAAATTTTGTTATACATATAAGTTGAGATTATTCTTAAATACTTCTATACTTAAATTTCCTACTTTTGAATGACTACACAGTAAAAAGGGAAGACAGAGAGAATATTAGAAGATTTTTTTGTATGATTATACCTTCAATTTTTAAATCACATAACACTTAAGAAAGCAGTAAACATATATGTACATTTAGCTACACAACCAACTTGTTTGAGAACTAATGTGGCAGCTGCATTATATGCTTATCTTCCATTTCCAACCCAAACTGAGATACTGAGGAAAAACACTGCCGTTGTACTGTTAACATAAAGCTTTTTATCTTGGGAGGAGAAAAAGTATGTTAGGAAAAAGTACTATATTAGGAGTTAGGAAATTTGAGTTCTAGCCTATAACTTAATTAGTCTGGTCATCTCTGAAAAATCACTTTTTATAGATGAGACTTAAGTTCCTCAAAGTAAAATCTTCACTGGGTTTCCTCCTGCTCTAAATTTCTGTGAATCGTGACAGTGACTCAGGCAATTCATACAATGTCTCAAAAGTCTGTTTTCTCAGTGTACAGTAGAAAGAATAATACCTGTACTGCTGACATAGGTGCACACAGATTAGTGTTTGTAGCAAATAATAATTTAAGTGGCTCTCTGGAACTTTAAAATATATGTAAACAAAGAGGAGGTGCTACTAATCTGAATGTGGCTAAAAATTATTTTCACTCATCTTTAACTGTATATTTCAATTTTGCTAAAGTAAATCATGTGAGAAAAGGATATGTAGGAAACATGCAAAAAAAAAAAAAGTCTAGGAGAGAGAAGTGATAAGCATTAGAATAAATAAATAAGAATTATTGGAAAATAAGAGATGTGCTCTAAGAAAAGAGAAAGAGTTCAGAGATCTGGGGAAAAGTTCATGTACTTGGGGTAGTGTAAGTTATATGTTAGGCTTACGATCTGAAGCAAGTTAATACAGGCAAAGGATCTAGAAATTCAGGGCTGAAGAGAAGAAAAGACAAACGTGTTGGGATAAACAATTAAGAGAGACTAAAGAAACATCATTATTTAGTAATTTAAAGCCAAGATAAAGTTTTCCTTTTCTCCTACCTCTTCTCCTTCAACACTTGTTTATCTCTTGGCTCCTTTGCCTAAATTTATACTCCCTCTAGGGGCTACTGGGCTTGGCACAATAAACTGTCTACAAAAGCTCTAAACTTACTAGAGTAGGAGGTAATTAAAACCCAATTTAAAAAAAATCCTACTTCAGTCCATAGTAAGAATTTCTTTCCCCATGAAAAACTTCAATAATGGCAATATTATAGAGGCGAAGACATACTTCATTGTGCTTGGAAGGGAGGTGGGGGTGAGTAACAGGATAAGAGTACACTCTGTAAATAACGAAACTAAATACTACAATCTTAAATTATTTTAAGATGACACTGAAGAAAACAAAATATTTTACTTACAACTCACTTAACTATGATAAACAGATATTTACTGCTAAACTAACCAAGGATGCACAGACTCTTTCTGCCTTTTTGTCAAATAAAGATGATACCCTCAATGAACTTCGATTTACCTCTTTAAAGAGCTATATTCTAAAGACTTTCTAAAGGTTTTGTCCTACTGTGTTTGAAGCCTCTGATCATGCTTTAGAGCCATGTTCCATACTAGATAGGAAAAGAACCTCTCCTACCTCTGTGTTTGACTCCTCTAAATCCTTCCTTTTTTCATTTTCAAACCCTGAATGGGAACCATGTTCACTTACTCCAGACAAAGTGAGTTATACATATTTATCAGGAATTGATATCTTTATATTTTCAGTAGTTTAGGCAAAATTTCTCCGGTTGATAAAAAATTTAGAGTTTTAAGTTCAGAGTCTAATTCATTATTCTATAGATGAAGAAACAGAGCTATAAAAGTATTAACTTATAAGAAGTCACACACACAGTAGTGGAGTTAAGAAGAAAATTAGGATTTTAATGTATAGGCTCTATTTATTAAAGTAATTACTACTAACTTTAGATAGCAACATTTGAATTAAAAGAAAAAAAAATTTTTTTTTGGCTGCTGAGCAGCTTGTGGGATCTTAGTTCCCCAACCAGGGATTGAACCTGGGCCCTCCACAGTGAGAGTGCAGAGTCCTAACCAATAGTCCACCAGGGAATTCCCTAAAAGAAATTTTTAAAAAATTAAGCACCAATTATTGTTGGTACTACGTTAGACAAACAAGTCCAGATTAACATTCCTGGCTCTCTTGGGATTTATATTACCCAGATTTGTCAGGGTTTTCTTCATTCATTCATTCAACAATCATGAAGTGAGTAACTACTCATGTAACTCTACTACGTATAAAAACCATGTTAAGTTTTATTTTAAAATGTTTCTCTTGGGACTTCCCTGGTGGCACAGTGGTTAAGAATCCGCCTGCCAACGCAGGGAACACAGGTTCGATCCCTCCTCTGGGAAGATCCCACATGCTGCAGAGCAACTAAGCCCGTGCACCACAACTACTGAGCCTGTGCTCTAGAGCCTGCGAGCCACAACTACTGAGCCTGCGAGCCACAACTACTGAAGCCCACGCACCTGGAGCCCGTGCTCCGTAACAAGAGAAGCCACAAGGAGAAGCCCACGCACCACAATGAAGAGTAGTCCCCGCTTGCCGCAACTAGAGAAAGCCCGCGCGCAGCAACAAAGACCCAACGCAGCCCCCGCCCCCCCAAAAATAATAAAGTTTCTCTTATCCAAGTAGAAGAGGGTAGGCACTTTGCAAAAACTCTTTCGGTTTCCCTATGTGCCAAAGTATTGCATCTTTACAACCACAAGGGAAAATAAAATCCTAAAGTGTGTCTCCACAATTAATGAGTCATCCTGAAGTGAAAACAACACCCTACCCCCAAAGAAAGAAAACCCCAAACCACTCCATCTTTTAGCAGTGACACAGAGGGATACAGAAACAGATTCTTTTATAAATCTCAAACTGTTTAGACAAAACTTTTCACTGATTGGTCTCATGAAAAATTCTATTAAGAATGAAGAAGAATGAAGAACAATGGGCAGCAAGAACCTTCAAAACACAGACAAACAGAACCTGACTATACGTGTTCTGTGATTATTTGACAGACCAGGTGGCTAAGTATCTAGCAGTAAAGGAATTTAAAGCTTAATAATTCTGATATGCACAATGGGGATCCTCTCCTGACCAACAGCTGTATCTTTATTGACTTATTAAGAAATAATAAATGCTTATAAAAATATACACACATTACAAAAGCATAAAAAGTAGAAGTGAAATTCTCACATAATTCCACTTCCCAAAGTTCCCCAAAGATGAAAGTGAGTACCCTACTGTTCTTTAATCAGCTTTGCTCATTTAGTAGTAAGTTTTGGACATCTTTCTATATGCGCATGTACAAAATTTATTTCTTCCTCTTAAACGACAGCACTGGGGCTTCCCTGGTGGTGTAGTGGTTAAGAATCCGCCTGCCAATGCAGGGGACACGGGTTCAAGCCCTGGTCTGGGATCCCACCTGCCATGGAGCAACTAAGCCCGTGTGCCACAACTACTGAGCCTGCGCTCTAGAGCCCGCGAGCCGCAACTACTAAGCGCACACACCACAACTACTGAAGCCTGTGTGCCTAGAGCCCGTGCTCCGCAACAAAACAAGCCACCGCAATGAGAAGCCCGTGCACCGCAATGACGACCCAATGCAGCCAAACAAAAAAAAGACAGCACTGTATTCTATCCTATGGATCTACTATAATTTAAATCAATTCTCTGCAGGAGAATGTTTAGATTGTTGCTAATCTTCCATAATATACACAATGCTGCATTGAATGGGCATGTACATATGCCTTTCTTTATACATGTGTATAAACAATTCCTTAGGACACATTCTTAGAAGTGGAACTGCTAGAAGGGCATGAGCACATTTATTAGTGATGCCGAACCACCCTCCAGAAAATTAAAGCCAGTTTACACTCCTACAAACATAGTGGGAAGGCTACATTTTCCCGTAATGTTCAAAATAATTTCAATTCTAACATTCCTCATAGAGTTTCTTCCTTAGAAGACTCTCTACAGCCTACAAGAAAACCCTAACACGAAAGTTAATTGCAAATTCTCAACAATTCTGTGATACACTTTTAAAACTACTGACTGGATGCACTGGATGTCCTCTAAAATTCTTTTATACTAAGTAGGAGATCTCAATTGCTTTTTCACTAAACTTGGGATGGGATCTTCAAAGTAAAACCTAGATAAGGCACTATTACACAACAGAAGTATTTTCTTATGGTTGTCCCATGACATAACTTTAAATTCATTTAATAGAAGGCAGCGCCAAGCTCTAAATTTCTTTTCCCAGTAATGAAAAAACAAATGCTAGCCATTTAGCTGGCATCTGTTGATTTGAGCTCTTCAGTTTCAAATAAGCTATAAAAACTCTGTTCTAGCAGTTCTACCTCAGTAGTATATATGATGCCTTCCATTTTTAATTACCCTCGGAAAGAGAAAAAAGTTTGAAACTACAAGAAGCTTGTCAATATTGACTTACTAAAAGACAGAGTGCCAAAATATTGACTAAATCTGTAACGTAGCTACAAATCATTTGGTATATACTCCACTATGACACCGGACATGGTTCAAATCTAAGTCCTGGGCCAATGAGGCAAAAAACCTCTCCTTTTCCCTGTGCTGGCACTAGCACCTGACTGACAGCCTAGATGCAGAGCTATTCTTTCTCCTCTGAAATATTTCACAGATTGTCTTTTATCCATCCATTCACCAACACTACTCACCTCCTTATGATTTCAAGGTTGCAGTGAACTGCTCTCACTAACTGAGTTCTCAACCCTTCAATCTACTCTTCATTCTCCCATGATGCTAAATAACTATGATCATTATCATTCTACTATTAGAAACCTACAAGGGCTACCTAATACCTACTGGGTTAGTTCAAACTCCTTTGCCTGAATGGAAGACCACCTTTGTTAATTAGCTATTCATCTGTTTCTTTTCCTTCAAAATTTTGTTCACACTACTTATCTTGTCTGATACGCTATTTTTTTGCATCTTAAAAAAACTTTATTATGAAAAATTTCAAACAAATACAAAACCAGAGAAAACCCTGTAATGAACTCACAGACTACCGAGTTTTAATCAACAACCAACTCATAGCCAATCTTATTTTATCTATAATCTTTCCTCTTCTACATGATTATTTTAAAGCAAATCCCAGAAATATCAGTTGTACATATTACATTTGCTGAATAAAGTTGTCCCTTGTTTATTATAAATATGGTGAGAGTGGTTGGCTTATAATGACAGGTGGCAGTGATAGGGAAAGAAAGACCATCATTCCAAGGCAAAAGTGAAAATGGATAAAAACGTAATGTAATTCATCAATTGATTTGCTGAGTAACGTTTAGGCTTTACAATTATACACACATAGCTATTAAAAATGTCTTAATCATTTTTCTTTAAGAAAAAAAAATTTTTTTTTTTTTTTAAGAAAAAAAATTACTGGGAATTCCCTGGTGGTCCAGTGGTTAGGACTCTGTGCTTCCACTGCAGGAGACACAGATTTGATCCCTGGTTGGGGAACTAGGATCCCGCAAGCCGTATAGCCAAAAAAAAACCCCCCAAAACAAAAAACAAATACTGTAAGCAATTTTTTTTGGATTTTTAAATTTGATATGGACCATTTTTTAATAGACTTATTTATTTATCTACTTATTTATTTACGTATTTATGGCTGCGTGCGGGCTTTCTCTGGTCGTGGCGAGCGGGGGCTACTCTTCGTTGTGGTGTGCGGGCTTCTCATTGTGGTGGCTTCTCTTGTTGCGGAGCACGGGCTCTAGGCGCGCAGGCTTCAGTAGTTGTGGCTCGCGGGCTTAGTTGCTCCGTGGCACGTGGGATCTTCCTGGACCAGGGATTGAACCCATGTCGCCTGCACTGGCAGGCGGATTCTTAACCACTGAGCCCCCAGGGAAGCCCTGATATAGACCATTTTTAAAGTCTTTATTGAGTTTGTTACCATATTGCTTCTGTTTTGGTTTTCTGGCCCTGAGGCATGTGGGATCTTAGCTCCCCCACCAGGGATCAAACCCGCACCCCCTGCATTGGAAGGCAAAGTCTTAACCACTGGACTGCCAGGGAGGTCCCAGTAAGCAATTATTTTTTGATCTGAGTTTGTTGATAATAAAATTTCTTGTGTTCTTGGGAATGCAGATTTTTCCTTATAGCAGAGTTAAGCACAAGCATACACACAACCCACATCTGTGACATAGCATTCTTATTTGTATATGCTATGTGTCAATAAGTAAAAATGGATAAAACACAGAAGAAACACCTGGAAGCAGTTAAGTGTGATAAACCAATGCATTAAAGAGAAGGACTGTTTGTGACCACCTAGAGGGGTAGGACAGGGAGGGTGGGAGGGAGGGAGACGCAAGAGGGAAGAGATATGGGGATATATGTATATGTACAGCTGATTCACTTTGTTATAAAGCAGAAACTAACACACCATTGTAAAGCAATTATACTCCAATAAAGATGTTAGAAAAGAAAAAAAAATTGGTTTTGAGTCAAAAAAAAAAAAAAAGAGAAGGACTGTAACATCACACTAGCAATGGCTCATATCTGAGGTGCTAGCCAGCTGTTCTTTTTAATGAGCAGTTTCTTAAGAGTACTAGAACCTTAGACTGATGACTAACTTAGGGTTAAAAAAGCTCATATACTCAATGGAGGCATATTTTCCAGTCAAAAAATAACTCACTAATAATGGTGAGTGTCACAGAACAGAAACATCTGGGAATATATACAGCTGATACCCTATATGAACCACAAAGCAGAGATATCTTAAGATCCAGTTAGTGGAAAATAGGCCCAAATCAATGTCAATGCAAATATATACCAACACATTCTATTAGCAAACTACCCTCCATAAGCTATACTGATAACAATAAAATTAAACTCAGGATAACTTTTAATTTAAAAAGTAACAGTGATGTAAGAAAATGATCAACTCAAAGAAACACTGATGTACATTGTTTTGCCTAAGCAAAAAACTAGCCTACATTTACTCATATAGTAGCTTACTGGGTAAAATGAAATCTTTGGAATGGTAAGTACATCATTTCCCTAGAAGTCCAAGAGGATGAACATCTCTGGACCAACTAGCTATTAATTTGTTATGAGACGCAGAAACTTGTAAGAGTTCTCATCATGAAAAACATCAAAAATATTTAACTTATGGATTGTAAAATTATTCTCTGGAGATCTTACTATGAAAATAATTTAAAAACCTTGATACAGAGAATTCCCTGGCAGTCAAGTGGTTAGGGCTCTGCCCTTTCACTGCCAAGGGCTTGGGTTCAATCCCTGGTTGGGGAACTTAGATCCCACAAGCTGCGTGGCGTGGCCAATAAAAATAAAAACCCTGATAATCCAGTTTCAGTAAACCCTTCAGCTGTATCTGGGCCAAAATTCTCATTCATTAATTCTTACAATAAACTAGCCCCAGGACACGGACAAAACAGTACTTTTTAATGAATACAACTGGTACAGTAAAGTTGCTCCAAATTCTCATGCAAAATATAATCACAACCGTATACTACGTTAAAATTTCCCAGTTATTTTATTGTCTCTTTCAATCATCTCTGTTGCTTTTCCTGTCCTGTCAGAGTTTGACCCTAAGCAAAGCCCAGAATTCTAGCACTGAACAAAGTGGAGTAAAACATAAAGCATCTTAGGATTTAGCTTCTATTTTTCTTTTTTGTTAAAACATTTTCTATTTACAAACTTATTTTTTCCTAAGTAAAATATTTCTAAATGCTCAACATTACTGTTTTTGAATATGGTATTTCCTTTTCCAGTGCCTGGTAACCAATATAAAAACTAAGGCTTAAAAAAAAAAAAAAAAAAAGCCTATGCCCCAGCTTTTGACAAATCTCTTGTAGACCACCACTAATAACTTTAGAGCAGTGGTTCCCAATCTTTTTGTGTATAAGGATAGTTTTTAAAACTGCAAAAATTTTTGGGGGTGGAAGAAATGGCTATAGGGGGTCAAAGGTAGAAACCTCCAATTGTAAAAAAAATAAGTCATGGGGGTATAATCTATAGCATGGTGACTAGTTAATACTGTATCGCACATTTTAAAGTTGCTAAGAGAGTAGATCTTAAAAGTTCTCAACACAAGAAAAAATAATTGTAACTAAGGTGAGGGATGTTGGCTAGACTTATTATGGTGATCATTTCACAACGTATACAAATCATTATGAAATCACTATGTTGTACACCGGAAACTAATATGTCAATTAAACCTCAAAAAAAATTTTAAAAAATAAGGCCATTAGGGTGGGCCCTAATCCAATATAACCGGTGTCCTTATAAGAGAAAATCTGGACACACAAAACACACCAGGGACATGCACACACAGAGGAAGGACCATATGAAGAGGCAAGAGAGTGACCATCTGCAAGCCAAGGAGAGAGGTCTCAGGAGAAACCACCCCTGCCGACACCTTGATCTCAGACTTTTAGCCTCAAAAAAAGTGCAAAGAAGTTTATCTGCCAACTAGGAAAATACAGTAAAAAAAAAAAAAAAACAACTATGAATTTGTCAACACATTACATCTTTGCAACTGGGGTTCCTGGCCCACAAAGCACCAGTGCCCAAGAATAATAATTATGGAGAACTGACAATATTTCTGCACAAGAGCCTTTCATTTATGTCCTTAAGGACCATTATCTATTAACATTTAGCCACGACGGGACTAAACAATTTATACTCTGATAAATGTATCAGATGATACTTACTAAAAGTGACAAAAAAAGGGAAAGAAACAAAATCCCTGCCTAAGAAGGTGCCTTCCTTGGACCTCTTGGGCCAAACCACCATAAAGCCCCCTGTTAAAGCAAAGATGTCTTTACATTCAACCCTGAATTCTGAAAAAAATTACATGACCCCATGGCTCTTCAATGAACTTAGGATTTCTTAGGAATCCACTAAGACTCAAGTTTGTGTTTCATGTTTTAAATTCCAACTCTTCCCCCATCTGTACATGAAAGCAAGAAGGAAACCCACGAGGCAGGCTCTCCATTTGCCTTAGTATTTATATTCAAAACTTTATCTGGGGTATAACTACCTTGTTACAGTTTTTCTAGCAGATTTCGAACTTAACACCTCTTAGCTATTATTTGAGCATACATACTTATTAAATTCCTACCAACTCTGCATTACTGAACTGTTCAAAGGAAACAATATTGGCGTAAAATTTTCTTTGAGGGGGACCTATAACGAATGTTTATTTGGCTATCAGTCTATTACAGTTCAAACAAAATCCTAATTTACAAGCCAAAAAAAGTTTTAAAGATAAATGTTTGGGAGCCGCTTGACACCATACCTTATTCTACAGAAATTCAAATTCCTTTTAGAAGTCTTATCAGACTTCTAGACCTATTATTAATGCCTTTTTTTTTTTTTAAATTTTAAATTTTTGGCTGCGCTGGGTCTTCGGTGCTGTGTGCGGGCTTTCTCTAGTTGCGGAGCACCAGCCGTAGGCGCGCGAGCTCAGTAGTTGTGCCTCATGGGCTCTAGAGCGCAGACTCAGTAGTTGTGGCTCACGGGCTTAGTTGCTCCATGGCACGTGGGATCTTCCCGGACCGGGGATTGAACCCGTGTCCCCTGCATTGGCAGGCGGATTCTTAACCACTGCGCCACCAGGGAAGTCCTTTACTTCCTTTTTAAAAGGTATTTTCTTTGGAAAAAAATTGATTTATCAAGCACAACTGACTGTGCATCTGTGCCAATTTGATACAAGTAGGTTTTGATTTCTAGTAGCAAAATTATTTAAATTTTCAAAAATACAAGAATTCACAGATTACTTCTTTATAAGAAAACAAGTATGTTCATGGGTGGGCTCTGTGGTGGTTTGCTGCTTGGCCCAATAGGTCAAAGGGGGGCACCTTTTCAGGCTGAAGAAGAAATCAACTGAGTCAAGCTGCTCTCTTAGGAACCAAATCCTAGGATGCCTATAGTTCTTAACCTTTTTGAAGAGTAATCACAGATTTCTGTGATAATCTTAAAAAGATTATGAAACATTACCTCAGAAAAATGTAGAGACAAAACTCAAGGGAAAAATTCTAGGGATTCCTAGGCCTCTGATCTACACCCTTTCCTGAAATGCAGGCAGTCTGGGATAAGGGAAGCCGGTAACTGACTGAATGGTAAATACCCTGGAAGTCAGAATTTACAATATGTCTAGTAGGGGACAAAGTCCAAAAAACCTCATCAATTTCCTCTCTTTATCCAGATCCAGGACCCCTATCCAATTCGAGGCAAAGAATCCTAGAGGAAAAAGGGGAAAAACTACAGACGGATGGCAACACCCAAAGTCAGGAGGAGAGGAAAGTGCAGATTATGTTGGTGGAGTCTTCTTTAAATAACATAAGTAATATGGTATAATGAAAAGATCCTGGAATCATACAGGGTTGACTCACCTTATTACTAGCTGTGCGATCACTCTGATTCAGTTTGTTCATCTGTAAGCCACTCTATAGCACTACTTTGAGAATTAAGTAACATAACATTAAGAGAACTTAGCAAGATACTTAGCACACTGCAGGCACCTACTTTTGGTATGCAGGGTTACAATATTAGAGAAGTAAATAGAGGTCAAAAGGCAAATAGGAACCACTTTCCTGCTTCCAAGGCAATAGTATTTAGTGGAAGAAAGGAACCTACAGTTTGAGTTTTGTTAATAACTTGCCAGTCTACTAACGTTAAGACTTGCTAACAGTCACAGAATAATCTGCACTCTTAGTCAAATACCCTATTAATTTTCTTAGAGAAATCTGAACTTTTTGGCATTGATGTGGTATTTATAGGATACTTTTTCAGAAATTCAACCAGCTCATAAAATGAAATCTAATATATACTGAACATACTGTTAATTTACCCACTTGCTTCCTCAATCCTGTCCAATTCCTCTCAGGAAGGCCCTCCAGAATTCTACACAGACTTTTAAAAAATATTAGTTTCCTTTTACTACAAAGTCATATCTGCATAGCCACTCTGTTTTTCCATTGATTGGAAGTATCATGTGACAGTCACAAAAGGAACTGGGCTCAGAAGGCAAGTAGCACCAATGGGGAAAGACTGAAACATGAGTATGTTACTATCTGCTTTAACAAGACTCACAACAGCCAATTTGATAGATACCTTCATTTTAACCTTTAAAATTTTTTATTGTGAAACATTTCAAACAAGTAATAAAAGTAAACTTTTATAAGAAACTCCATTTATGTATCATCTTTCAACAATTACCAACTCACAGTCAATCTTGTTCCATCTTTTACCTCTTCTCCATTCTAAAGCAAACACCAGGAACATATCATTTCGTCCATAAATATTTCAGCATGTACCTCTAAAAGACAGATTCTTTAAAAAAAAAAAAAAAAAAAAAAGGTGTGCATTTTAGTTCCTGTTTTGTTTTGGAGGGAAGATAACTTTATTTTTTAAATTTTTATTGGAATATAGTTGATTTACAATGTTGTATTACTCTCTGCTGTACAGCAAAGTGAATCAGTTATACATATATTTACGTATATCCACTTTTTTAGATTCTTTTCCCATATAGGTTATTACAGAGTATTGAGTAGAGTTCCCTGTGCTACATACAGTAGGTCCTTATTAATTACCTATTTTATACGTAGTAGTGTGTGTATGTCAATCCCAATCTCCCAATTTATCCCCCCCTCCCCTTTTGGGGGAAGATAACTTAAACCACCATTTTGCCCTTTCCTAGAACTCCCATTCCTATATCTAAAGTATTGTCATCCAATCTGAATTCACTTTAGCACTCCTCAATCTCACTCTAATCCCAAAGTACTAAAACAAACAAAAAACCTTCCAAAAAATTAGAGAGGGAACACTTCAAAACTCATTTTACCCTGATATCAAAGCCAGATATGAATACTACAAGAAAAGAAAACTACAGGTCAATAACCCTGATGAACATACACGCAAAAATCCTCAACAAAATATTAGCAAACTCAATTCAACAGTACATTAAAAGGATCATATACCATGATCAAATGGGATTTATTCCTGGGATGCAAGGATGGTTCAACTACCCAAATCAATCAATGTTATACACATTAAAAATCATATGATTATCTCAATAGATGCAGAAAAAGCATTTTACAAATTCCAACATCCCTTCATGATAAAAACTCTCAATGAATTGGGTACAGATGGAGTGTACCTCAACGTAATAAAGGCCATATATGACAACCCACAGCTAACATCATACTCAATGGTGAAAAGTTGAAAGCTTTTAAGATCAGGAACAAGACAAAGATTTCCACTCTTACCACTGTTATTCAAAACAGTAGTGGAAGTACTAACCAGAGCAATTAGACAGGAAAAAGGAAAAAAAGAAAAAAAAGAAAAGGCATCCAAATCAGAAGTAAAATCATCTCTGTTTGCAGATGTCATGGTATTATATCTAGCAAACCCTAAAAATTCCCCCAAAAATGTTTAGAATAAACAAATTCAAGGAATTCCCTGGTGGTGCAGTGGTTAAGAATCCGCTTGCCACTGCAGGGGACACGGGATCGATCCCTGGTCCAGGAAGATCTCACATGCCGTGGAGCAACTAAGCCCGTGTGCCAAAACTACTGAGCCCACGCGCCACAACTATTGAAGCCCGCACGCTGCAACCACTGAAGCCCACGAGTCTACAGCCCGTACTCCGCAATAAGAGAAGCCACTGCAATTAGAAGCCCATGCACCGCAACGAAGAGTAGCCCCTGCTCGCCGCAACTAGAGAAAGCCCACGTGCAGCAACGAAGACCCAACACAGCAACAAAACCCCAAAACAACAACAACAAAAAACAAATTCGGCAAAGTGACAGGATACAAAATCAATATATAAAAAAATCACTAACAACAAACTACAGGAACAAGAAATTAAGAAAACAATCCTATTTACAACATCAAAAAGAGTAAAATAATTAGGAATAAATTCAACCAAGTGAAAGATCTGTGCACTGAAAACAGTAAAACACTGATGAAACAAATCAAAGACACAAACGAATGGAAAGACAGTTCGAGCTCATCAACTGGAAGAATATTGCTAAAATGTCCATACTATCCGAAGTGATCTACAGATTCAATGCAATCCCTATCAAAATTCCAGTGGCATTTTTCGCTGAATAGCCAAAGCAATCTTGAGAAGGAAAAACAAATCTGAAGCATCATATTTCCTGATTTCAAAGTATATTACAAAAATTCAGTATGGTGTCGTCATAAAAACAGACACATACATCAATGGAACAGGATAAAGAGCCCAGAAATAAACCCATGCACATACGGCAAACTAATTTTCAACAAAGGTGTCAAGAATATACAATGGGGAGAAATACAGCAAAAGCTATGAATCAGGACTTTTTTGGATATTCTTTAATTTTGAGAAGCATCTTTCTGTTACTAGAGCTGTTAAGAGTATTTTATAGGCTGTGACAGCACTGTAAGCAACCTAAGTGTCCATAAACAGATAAATGGATAAAGAAGATGTGGTACATACACACAATGAAGTATTACTCAGCCATAAAAAAAGAATGAAATACTGCCCTTTGCAGCAAAATGGATGGACCTAGAGATTATCATACTAAGTGAAGCCACACAAAGACAAAATTGTATGGTATCACTTATATGTGGAATCTAAAAAATAACACAAAAGAACTAATTTACAAAACAGAAACAGACATAGAAAACAAACTTATGGTTACCAAAAGGGAAAGGGATGGGGTGGGATAAATTTCTGATAAATTATTTCAAAATATAAATCACAGTACTTCTACAGCTGATAATTCTGATGGAGTAATTTTTCTTAAAAAATTTAACTATTTACATAAATCAGTTTGTTGTAAATCTGAATTGAATTTTAAAATGTAAATTTATACAATGGCATTTTAGTGTTTCCTCTGACATTTTCTGTAAATTATGGAGGTTGTACAAGAAACTAAAAGTGGCTTTTTTTATTTGCATAATTAAAATATAATGTAATTAAAATTTCATTCATATATATAAAAAAATACACAATGGGGAAAGGATAATCTCTCTTTACCATAAATGGTGCCAGGAAAACTGAATATCCACATGCAAAAGAATGCAACTGGACGCCTATCTTATATCACACAGAAAAATCGACTCGAAATCTATTAAAAAGACATGAATGTGAGACCTGAAACCAAGCAACTCCTAGAAAAAAAGATAGGGGATAAGGTCCTTGACACTGATCTTGCCAATGATTTTTTTTTTTTAAATAAATTTATTTATTTACTTAGGGCTGCATTGGGTCTTCGTTGCTGCGTGCAGGCTTTCCCTAGTTGCGGCAAGCGGAGGCTACTCTTCATTGCGGTGCACGGGCTTCTTATTGCAGCGGCTTCTCTTGTTGCGGAGCAGGGCTCTAGGCGTGCGGGCTTCAGCAGTTGTGGCGCGCAGGCTCAGCAGTTGTGGCTCGCGGGCTAAGAGCGCAGGCTCAGTAGTTGTGGCGCATGGGCTTAGTTGCTCCGCGGCATGTGGGATCTTCCCGGACCAGGGCTCAAACCCGTGTCCCCTGAACTGGCAGGAGGATTCTTAACCACTGCGCCACCAGGGAACTCCCGCCAATGATTTTCTTAAAAATTAATTTTTATTATAGTACAGTTGCTGTACAATGTTGTGTTTGTTTCTGCTGTACAACAAAGTGAATCAGTTATACATATATATATATCCACTCTTTTTTTAGATTTCCTTCCCATTTAGGTCACCAGAGAGCACTGAGTAGAGTTCCCTGTGCTATACAGTAGATTCTCATTAGTCATCTATTTTATATATAGTAATGTATATATGTCAATCCCAACCTCCCAATTCATCCCACCCCTCCCCCCTTGGTAACCAGTTTGTTTTCTACTTCTCTGACTCTATTAATGCTTTGCAAGTAAGTTCATCTGAATTATTTTTCTACATTCCACATATAAGTGATATATGATATTTGTCTTTCTCTTTCTGACTTGCTTCACTCTGTATGACAATCTCTAGGTCCATCCACGTCACTGCAAATGGTATTATTTTGTTCCTTTTTATGGCTGAGTAACATTCCATTGTATATACGTATCACATCTTTATTGCCAATGATTTTTTTTTGATTTGACACCAAACGCCAGGACAACAAAAGCAAAAATAAACAAGTGAGACTACAACAAACTAAAAGTTTCTGCAGAGCAAAAGAAACCATCAATGAAACGAAAACATAATATGGAATGGGAGAAACTATTTGCAAACCACAGAGGTGATAAGGGGTTAACTTCAGAAACATTTAAGGAACACATACAACTCAATAGCCAAAAAAGGAAAAAAACAACAACAAAAAAACCCAATTAAAAAATGGGCGAAGGACGTGAATAGATATTTTCCCAAAGAAGACATAAAAATGCCCAACAGATCCTTGAAAAGGTCCTCAACACTACCAATCATCAGGGAACTGCAAATCAAAACCACAATAAGACATCACTTCACACCTGTTAGGATGACTATTATCAAAAAGACAAGAGACAACAAATACTGATGAAGATGTGGAAGAAAGGGAACCCTTGTGCACTGTTGGTGGGAATGTAAATTGGTGCAGCCACTATGGGAAACAGTCTGGAGGTCTTCAAGAAATTAAAAGTAGAACTACCATTTGATCTAGTAATCTCACTTCTGGGTATATATCCAAAGAAAACAAAATCACTATCTTGAAGAGCTATATGTACTCCCATGTTCACTACAGCATTATTTACAATAGCCAAGTTATGTAAACAACCTAAGTGTCTGTTGAAGGATGAATGGATTAAGAAAATGTGATATCTACCTATCTATCTAGCTGTTTACCTACCTACAATAGAACATTATTCATAAAAAAGAAGGGAATCCTGCCATTTGTGACATGATGGATGAATCTGGGGGGTGTTATGCTAAGTGAAGTCAGACAGAGAAAGACATATATTGCACGGTATCACCACTTATACAGGAATTGGTAAAAAACAAACAAAGCAAAAACTCATAGAAACAGACTGTAGAATGGTGGTTGCCAGGAGTTGGAGTGTAAGAGAAATGGGAAGAGGTTAGTAAAAGGGTATAAACTTTCAGTGAAAAGGGTGTCTAAGTTCTGAGAATCTAATGTATAACACATATTGGAAAACTGAAACTTGCTGAGAGATTAGAATTTATAGGTTCCTTCACACACACAAAAAGGTAAACATGTGATGGATGAATGTTAATTAACTTAATTGCTGGAATCCTTTCACAACATATGTGTATATCAAACAATCATGTTGTATGCTATAAATATACCACAATTTTGCTTGTCAATTATACCTCAATAAAGCTTAAAAACAAAACAAAACAAAAACACAAACACCTGACCTGATGAGCAACCTGGACTTACATAGCTTTACCTGAAGGCACTTAAAAGGCTGATATATCTTAAAATTCCAGAGTTAAAAAATTCCTTTCACTCTGGTCAGTATACACGGTGCCCTAGAGCCACTTCTAATGATGTCTCAAAAGGACCTTGGATCCTGAAAAGAAGCTTTGTTTCCTTAAAGCTCCCTTCTCTGGACTTCCCTGGTGGCACAGTGGTTGAGAATCCGCCTGCCAATGCAGGGGACAAGGGCTCTCGATCCCTGGTCCAGGAAGATCCCACATGCTGCGGAGCAACTAAGCCCATGCGCCACAACTACTGAGCCCGAACGCTCTAGGGCCCGCATGCCTCAACTACTGAGCCGGCGTGCTGCAACTACTGAAGCCCATGCGCCTAGAGCCCGTGCTCCGCAACAAGAGAAGCTACCACAATGAGAAGCCACGCACTGCAACAAAGAGTAGCCCTCGCTCGCCACAACTAGAGAAAGCCCGCGCACAGCAACGAAGACCCAATGTAGCCAAAAACCAAAACCAAAACCCAAAAAAAAAACCCACCAAAAACTCCCTTCTCTATTAAGATTTTTAATGTAGTTATATTTATATAGCAAGCACTGGTACATTTGTAAAGTCAGAAGCCTCAAATTTTAGCTAGACACCAATTATTCCTTTGTTAACAGTTGGTTCTTTTCATATAGCCAAGTGGAGTTGTGAAAATCAGATGCTATATTTACAGCATGTAAACATTACTTATCCTAAGATGCAGACAGAGTTTAGAGAATTGATCAAATATTCATAACAATAACGACTTCCAAAATAAAAGCTAACATCTAGAGGATGCTTATTTTCTAAAAGCCACTGTGTCCTCAATCACTTTGTATGCATCAGCTCATGTAATGCCCATAACAACTTCATGAGAAAGGCACTATCCCTATGTAGCCAAAGACTTACACTCACCAAGCTGAGAAACTTGTCCAAGGCCAGAGCAAGGAAACCCGCAAACTAGAACCTGAACCAAGGTCTATCCAATTTCAGAACCCTCACACCTTTACCCACTATCCCTTAACCATTTGGCATATCTTGATTTAATATTTTTTAGCATACAAAATAAATATATTAGAATGTGACATAAGATTGCTGAAATGACGTAACTTCTTTTAGGTATTATAATTAGAAAGGATAAGACAGATTTAATATTTAACAGGTTTAAGACTGTCAACAATTTGATTTTTAATTTAAAACTTATAAAATCAAATAATTTGACTTTTAAATGACAAAGCTAAAAATTAGATGACATCCTTTCTAAGATAATATCTAAATTTCAGGTCTAAGGGTGAATCATTCAAAAAACGTTAATTGATGACCTTTGTACTACAAGTACTACCAGTGTCCCAAGTGGTAGTCAAGGTCAAGTATCTGAAATCATCAGGGACAAATGGAAAATGATCTAACAACTCAAGAGAGAATTTTTACTAGAGAAAGGAAGTTTCTTATCTTGAACTGTTTATGTTAAGTCAAGAAATTCTGGACCCTAGAAGAAGAGAAAAGTCTACGTCCTTTTCCATGGCCTAAAAGTTATCAGTTACTGAAAAATCTAGAAGCAGATAAGTTTTAGTAAATAAACTAACTTATATGCTTTTGTGTTACAATAAAAGTACCACGACAAAATATCACTTTAAATAGTATTCATATGAATCTGTATTCGTAAGTCTTACATATAGGAACAGGAAGATAACAGAATGGAAGAAACCTAGAAGTTAGACCTCTGACTATACTCAGATTTGTAAATTTCACTTAGTAACCATATTTTATATAATTATAAAACAAAAAGTAATCCCTGAAAAGTCTGAAAGTGAAATAAAACAAATTAACCCCACTGTCTATCAGTTGGTGGCATAACCACATAAAGAAGAACTATCCCAAGTGATTTTAAACCACTGTAATTTGACTGTATATCCTTGGAGGGATATACCCTGAGGGCAAAGACAAACAAACAAAACAAACTCACTTTCCAGTAATCATACTGTTCTGCCATTCTAAAACTGTTGTGTGTGTATCGTGGGACAAAGCAAAGTAATTACATTGGTTATTAGTGGAAACTGGGATTTGGGGCATGGGGAAAAGATTAGGCTTATGAAAATATCATGAAGCACTAAATTCAAAATAGAAGTTATCAAATACCAACAACTGATATTTAAAAAAAAAAAGGAAAGAGAAAAAGAGGAAAGGAGAGAAACCATTTTTTAGTTCTGTTCACTGAAAGGTCTAGAAACAAGGTCCAACCCAAGAGCACCAAACACTCCTAACACCCAGACCATGGTCTCTAACTACCATTTCCCACTAAAAGAAATCAGAGTTTTGCAGAAATGAGTAATTCCAGGTTTGGGGCGGGAAATATACAGAATGATCCTGGAACATCTTGTCATACTAGAAAGCAAGGAATCAATCGAAACAAGCCAAGAAACGACTGAGAATAAGTAAAAAGGACTTAGAAGCCAACAGCCAAATGTGGGACAATTTGAATGTCAAAACTAATAACTCCAAGGGACTGAAACATACCAAACAGGTTTAAAACCTTAAGTACACAATAATAATAACACTTTATTGCTCACCTTTAGACGTTGCTAAGTTACCAACCCATTATTTTGAAAATTAGTAACAGGGGAAAAAAACCCACCAAGTACTGATCTTGCTTTTTGTATTCAAACTGTATCTTAGGGTACCATATAATTAATGAGGGGGAGTATTACAGAAAATAAATGAAGTAGTGATAGAATATCACCATCCCACAACCATAAAGGAAATAAGGATCTAAGCCTGTTCTTCTCAAAGTGTGGTCTGAGAACTCCTGAAGGTCTTGAGATTCTTTTGGGGAATAAGTGAAGGCTTTCCCTTTTTAACTACACATCTGTGTTAGGCCAGATTTTCTTCAGTCTTTAACCAAAACAACTTATCACAACAAATTAAACGTAGAAGTAACTATGAGAAGGCAGTTACCTTCTATCACTAAAGAGACTTACAAAAATATTAAACAATGCCATTAAAAAAACTGGAAAGTTATTTTTCATAACAGTCATGTTACTTATGTCAGCAGGATTTGTTATTGCTATTCTAAAATTAGTTAATAAATATTTTTAAAATATTCTCAGTTTTAGTTTCTAATATGGTAAATCTCAATAGAAACTACAAAAACAGAAACACTCTGGGGCCTTCAATAGCTGCCTAACATCACAAAGACAAGCAGACATTATGTAAGTCTTAAGGGAAGTATCCAGTACTTTTATGAAGTATACTTGAAATGGATCTAATCACTAATTTACATAAAATATGGGGGGGCCATCTAATAGGAGAATATGTTAAATGACACCATAGAGACACACTTTCCAAAATCCAAGAGTAAGAACTCAACACAATGATAAATTTCATTAGTCAGTGTATTACATGAGAAAAAGAGAAGAGAGAACCCATAAATTAGAAAGACACAAACTAATCAACCAAGTGCAATGTATGGACCTTATCTTGACCAAATGGAATGGCTTCAGTAAAATCCAAAGGGAGTCCATCTTTCTACATTCCCTCTATTTTGTTGTATTTGGAAATTTTTCATAATAAAAAATTAAATCTGTATCTATCCCCTCCCTCACCACGAACTGAAAGGAGAAGAAAAAGGCATTCTAACCTGTCCACGTGGAAATGGGGGTTCAGAGAGGCCAACAGAAAAACCCTAGCCGAGAGGACAATCAGAAGAGCTCTATAAAAGAAAACTGCGTTGCTATGGAGTGATGAAAAGTTCCACGACCCTCTATAATTAGGGTGAGCATGTAATTTATGGCCCAAATTGGGACATTTTTGAGAGTGAAAGGGGTGCTATTACTGACTACCTGGTAGACATAAACCAGGACTCTGCCAGGGAAACCAAGACGTACGGTCACTCTATCCATAAAAGATTAAATTTAAAAATCATTTTCACAGAAGATATTCAACTCAATCCTCTGGGTAACTATTTTCCATAGAAACATATTCCTAATGTAATAGAGTTCAGAAAAGCTAAGGTATTCTACACACAAAAAAATTACTTTTCATCTTTCTTGCCTGGCACAGTTATATCATAAAGTGGGATATGCCTACTTCTCTTCTTGTTGCTCAGTGTATTCTGCAAACCTCCAGCCATTCCTTTTCATACCAACTGTGCATGATAAACTATGAGAGGAAAGTTACACTTACCCAGAGCCTTGCTTTTCTAAAAATACACCTCTTCTCATGGGCCTCCACACATGACTTAGTCAGACTCCTACTCAATTTATGAACAGATACCTTATTCCTAGCAATACTTCAAATCTTAACAGCCTAGGGGTAAAGGAAGTGTAAGCAAAAACATTTTGATCAGGTCAGCCAGCCCAAGCTCCAAAGGGCCTTGGGGTTGGCATTATTATTACCTACTTGTTCTAAAGTGGTATGGCTACAGTAACTGCAGAGCTCCATACATGTTAATATAATTTCCTAATTTTTAGCAAATATCTGGTTTTAGTATTGCTTACATAAACATGTCACCAAGAGATGAGTACCTGTTAAACTGTGAATATTTTATGCCATTTCATAGGTTTTAAAGTATTGGGTAAACCTTTTCAATAAAAGTAGCCTAAATATGAAAGTATGCAACAATTTGGTACAATTTAGCCTCATCCGAAAATGTGGATTGATACCCTGTCAACCTACCTTTATTCTTTTCTATTACTAAGCTATGACATTAAAGTTCTAATTGCCATAACTAAAACTAAATTTGTCTAGTAAGAACGCAAATAATTAAAAACGGACTTCAAAAATTTGGACTTGCTTCTACAATTTCCTCAAACCTGTTCTTTGTTATTTTTGTTTTCTTAAAGTCATTTCACCATATATTTTCCAGGCTGTGGGCATAAAGACACTTAACTTGCATGGCTATAGCAGTCTGCACCACAGAAATCAAGAAAATAAAAATTTATGTATTCATACAACAATCTAATGCTACGTTTGGCATGCAATCAATCACAGTCCCTCAAAAGTCTTTCTCCTTGTTTTACTTTAAGGGATTAAACTCTTTTGTCTTTAGAACTAAAATACAGTTTTTTAAAAAAAGTGCCCTTTACACTCTATCCCAAATGTTATCATATTAAACATTTATTTTTAAAGTAACTATCTGACTGTGGCTCTTCCGTTCCTGTCTGGTTTCACTTATAAAATAAGTCAATTCTCAACAGCCTACGTTAATAAAGGAGAATGTAACATAAAGGCAGAGTAATTGCCAACAGGTCCTTCCAGGTCATTCCTCATAAATAAAACCTTCCTTGGATGCCAAGAATGCCCAAACAGTTGATTATTAACTGCAGATCATCCTCCTTCATAGAGCTGTGAGAGAGTACAAACTGTATGTGTTGTGGCATGCACAGAGGTTGGTGGAAGGAAACAGAATTTTTCAACACAGGCCAAAGATCATAACAGGACAGGAATAAAAAACCATGGAGACAAGGGGACAAAAAAAGAAAAGAAACAACCTTAAACAAAATGACAAACAATGGGTGCAAATGTAAAACAATGAGATCCATCTGGATATACATTAAAATTAACAAGTCAACATTATTAAATATGCTAACACTATACTGGAACATCCTAACCAGATCATAACTTCTAAGAATTATGAAATAATCCTCTTACTATATCCAGCAGTGCACATGCCTTATTAGATTAGTGGATTTTATTTGAGTCTTCACAGTTCATGAGTGGGGAGGAGAAAATTTCAGCATCAGAAAATAAGAAAAATGATAAAAATAAAATTTCTTGTTTGGGGAGGTGGTGTGGGAAAAACAAGGCTTGAAGAACATAAATTATGCAGCTTGAAGAAAGAAGTCTGAAGAATGAAAAATCTATATTCAAACAATTTCACCTCCACTAAGGTAAAGGGGTAAATATTCATGAAGGTTTAATTTTTAACCTTACTTTTGTCATAAATCTGAGTTACACTAATTAGTAATCCCCAATTCAAATTGCAAATATTATCTACAGAAGAGATTCTCTCTTTTTTCAAGCTAATAATACGGTGGCATCTGGTGGTAATAATGATTGTGTGACCAACCAATGAAAAATAAGTATGCTTAAAAACAATTTTTTTCCTGTAAGGCTAAGAACTGAAATGGCTTATCAAGAAAGAGAATGCAAGATACTGAAGTTATAAAACCTCTTTCACTACTGACTTTTAAGACTACGACAAATTAGCTTTGTATTTAAGTATATATAAACAATCGAATCATAATAAAAATCCTAATAGCCCATCCAATTTTCCCCCTTTGTCCTATTTTCTTTCTTGCTGGGGAGAGGCACTGCGGGATGATAATAGCAGGAAATAACGTGGAGCAGCTGCACAGGCAAGATGAGGTAGGTAGTGCTGCGTTTCACCTTCATTCTAGCCTACTGCTGACTACGTCTTACTGAAAATGAGATTAGCTGTTTGGGGAGCCAAAGCAGTTATCAAAACCTTTGGGATCAAAATGTGCGCCCTCCCCACTCTTGCCAGGAACTTTTTAGGGTAATAGGAGTACTAGGAACCACGATGAAGAGATTTCTAATTATTTGGGAAGTGGTGTGTGTGCGCCCGAGTGTGTGTACATGCACAAGCATATGCGCAAAGGATGTTTACCCTAGTGCTAGCAATGTGGGTCTTAGGACACGTAAAGAAAACTGTCTGGAATGGAGGCCAGGGTTTGAACTAGATGGCTTCTATTTTACTCCCACAAATCTATAGAAATAATCCGTGTGAATGAATTTTAAAGAGAAGAAATGACTACCCTTAATTTCCATAGTAATACAAAATACAGCCCACTAAACTTCATGTTAATGAAAAAAACTTCTAACTAATGGCAGTGATAATTAGTCACTCAAATTCCCTTTTCAGGCCAAAATATATCTTTACTGCCAAGACCACTGCACATAAAAATATAATGTTAAGTATGTAACACATATTTCTTTTACTGAGGAAAAAGAAACAAAACTTGGTCAAGTTTGTTTACTATTACAATGTGCATTAAAGGCAGTTTTTTAGCTATTCTATTAAGTTAAAACATCTCTTCTTTGCTAACAGCCACAAGCTCTGAACCCATAAGTAAAAATTAGCACTCCAGTTTCCTTTATCATCTCCTCCAGTCTGGATAGAAGGGAAAACTTTAAAGCTAGTTTAATAACATTGCAATACAGGTGGCATCTCAATTCAAGCAACAGATGTACTCTTGGAAAACTGAGTTCAAACCAATTATGTCTAAAAATCAAATTCTCCTAAAATATATTAAGCATTTAAAGGAACCACAGCATATACCTTTTATAAAGCAGGAATCCTTTTGCAATCAAAATAACTGCTATCTAATTTGTGAACGCAATTCTTTAATATTTTGGGTTTTTAAAAAGAAGTGGCACACATGTATCGTTCAACATTTATTTTAAAACTAACTACAGGGCTTCCCTGGTGGCTCAGTGGTTAAGCATCCACCTGCCAATGCAAGGGACATGGGTTCGAGCCCTGGTTTGGGAAGATCACAAGCCGCAGAGCAACTAAGCCTGTGCGCCACAACTACTGAGCCCGTGTGCCACAACTACTGAAACCCGTGCACCTAGAGCCTGTGCTCCGCAACAAGAGAAGCCCACGCACTGCAACGAAGAGTTGCCCCCGCTCGCCACAACTAGAGAAAGGCTGCACGCAGCAACGAAGACCCAATGCAGCCAAAAATAAATAAATAAATAAATAAAATTATTTAAATAAATAAATAAAAGTAACTACAAATACTGTTCAGGACATTGATCCTTTTAACATTTTAATGAAAACCTCCACAAACTTTGAAATATTTCATTATGATTTTGCTTAAAGGGATAGATAATGACACATCTCTTCCAACTCTGTGATTCATATTAATTCTAATAAACTAGATGCAACCATCCCACTTGCAAGTGGGAGTTGAGCACGTATGTATCAAACAAGGTTGTGCCTAACTTAAAAGGGGGGCTGGGTAAACTCCAGAGAATATCAGGTTCTCCAGGAAGTAGGGATGAGACTGAAACAGTAAGTAACCTTTCTTTAGTTAGCATTTTACATGATGGCAACCCAACACTTGAATGCTGAAGGATGCTCTCCATAATACCGATATAAAATTGGAGCTAACAATATGCAACTATTTCACAAAGGGAAACAAACTATTCTACTTACTCTGGTCTAATCCTAACCCAAGTAAGGACAATGTATGTATTGAAACATAAAAGTTTTATTCAGATAGAATATTCTTTTCCATTTTTTTAATGAGAATTCAGCTCTCAGATGCTCCAGAATTGGTCTACTGGGGGGGAGGGGTGATTTGTATTTAGGAGGGTGGAGAACATGGGATTTATTCTTTTAATCTATACAAAGCTTTAATTTTTTATTTTCCTTGGAGGAGAGGAGGGGTTCCTACCAGATATTCAGGGACATACTAAATTTGGGGTTAACATTATATGGTTGGCACAAATTCAGTGCTCGAGTAGGAACTATAAATGATTTCTTTAATTGTATGCCAAACTGAATAATCTCCCAGGGAAAAGAACCTCCTCCTCCTGCCTTTCCTACCTCCCACCCCTCCCCCATCAACACTGCCTCCCTGCTGTGCAAAGAGCCCTTTGTCCTGCCCTGCACTTATCTAGCTGTTTGGCCATATTGACAGGCCAACTAGAGGCATAATAAGCGAGTCAGTCTGATATAAGCAGCTGGCAATTTCAAACAAATATCTTCCTTTTCTACTCAGACCAAATCCTGCTGCAGAGGTCTCAGGCCCCTCCCATGCTTCCACCTATTTTTCAAACAGCGCAGCAAGGAATTCTGCATTTTCTCTCAATTAGGTAGCACATCAAAAACTTGATTCCCCAGACAGAAACAAATTCTGTATGAAGTCCTACATCCACTGTTTTTTCTGTGATTCATAACATAGGCCAAGGAGTACCCTCAGCTCTAGGTGTATAACATGACTAACATGGCTAAGGAAATGATTCTTACTCCTTCAATCTGCCATCAAAACTCTGATAATTCTCATACTTCAAGGAAAGACAAAAGAGCACAGAAGAGAAATCAGTCAGATCAAATCAACAGTTGTATACATCAAGCAAAACTGGCCAATAATCCTAGTGTTTTAAAAATACTAAGACATTATTCCAATAAGCAGAAAATTCCTTATCCCTGTCTTTGTATCAAAGATACTTAATGTGACCCTTACATCTCTCCCTGAGGTATTCAGCAAACAAAATCCATATGATGGAAAAACTGAGTGAGGCAGGATGGGATTACAAATTCCTTGCTCAGTGAGGGCTCATATAAAGTAGACAGAGATTCTGCTTCATTGTTCCTTTATTATCTCTCATAGTTCCCTTCATAAAGTGTTAAGAGTTTAATATATTCTGTCAAAATAAGAGGATTCTCTAAAGTAATGCTTTCCAACACCCGTCCCCCACCTAGTTACAGGGTATCTTTTACTCAATTTAGAATGAATATACAACAGAATACTTTTCATAAGACTGCAACTAATTAAACAAAATATGTATGAAGATATTAAAGAAATGATATTCTATCAACCTTTGGTGAACTTCCCTGAATCTTTACAAGAGATATCTATCACTGCATCAAGGGAAAGGTTAAAAATGCCATTTCACTACATATTTTGGAATTTTTGGCAGCAAGGAATGGTATCAATCCCTGTTTATCATAGGTACATTATACCTATTTTCTAAGGAGTGCCTCTGAAAGGATTTTTTTTTTTTTTACAAATAACTACCAGTTGTATTACTAAATATATATTATCTTACAATTTTGCGGAGTCAAAGTTTTGTTTGTTTTAAACAAAACATCCCTATCAATAAGTTTTAGTTTTCAATAGCCAAAACAATTTTTATAAAAAAAATTCACTGCTAGGCCTTTTAGTTTCAAATTAAACTGACACATGACCAGAGATGAACCACAAGTTATAAAAAAATTTTATTTTATTCATGATCCAACTTCTCACTGATAAAATGTATCCAACAATCATTAACTGTCCTTAACTGTGGCCTAATGTTTCATAAGTTATTTGACTATGAAGAGGATAAAGTAAAAGTGGTTGTCTGCACATCTGCATTTTCTACAATATTATTTTCCTGTCCAAAGGAAAAAAAATGAAGTAGCCACTCTCCTCCAGAAAGGCCAAAATAAGCCCAGAAAGTATGTAAGTTCCTGGACACAAAACACTATCAAAAGATATTAAAAATTTCAAGTATACTGGTTAAATAAATCCTATGAAAAGGCCCTCTATGCTCTTAAGGAAATGATCTTACATTAAGATCACAAGGGGGTTCCAAACAGGAAATACAAATTAAAAGCAATTACTTTATAAGGTAACTTTCATGTTACATAATAACTTAAAGACATTTATATCTAAACTACGTTAAACAGCCACTATGAGTGAAACCATATTTACCTGATATGACATCTTTTATATGTGATAGTAATAAGAATTAGAACCACCTAAAATATTATCCATTAAAGGTTCTGTTTCATTAGTCTGCTTACATCACTGAGAGACAATGCAAGCAACCTTTGTGAATGACAAAACTCACTTCCATTCTTTTTGGTTCCCGCCACAAATGCCAGTCACACCACACATTATAGATGACTAGGTACATCTACACAAAACTGAACATATCAAAATTCTTAGGGAAAAAAATATATGGGCTGCAAGAGTCGTAGGGGGAAAGAAGACAACACATGGGCATCTGTTAAGTATTGGATGTAACTGATGGTATATTGGGGTGGTGGTTCTTCTTCAAGTACTTCCATACTCAGCAAACTTTTTGCTTAATCAGAGATCTCCCTGAAGTGTGGGAGCTGTGGGGGAAGAGAGACCACATAAGGGGCTCAGAGGCTGTCTTCTCAAGTATCCTGTACACTAGATATTCGATTTCTGAATATTCCTTCTAGTCTGTTCCATATTTCAGATGGATCACGGCCAAACATATACATCCTTGTGATCTTAGATGACTATATTCAACAATATTATAATGAATCAATATCATAGGTCAAATTCTAAAGAAAAAATCTAATCTGGAGAAGTCTATTACAAATACAGAAAAAAAGAAAATACTTCCGATAGTTATATATAGAAATAATTCCAAAAAGGACAGTTCTTTTTAGAGTTTAAGATTCCGAATTTGGTAAAATGTTTAGCAAAACACCTGTTCAATAAGGTAAATATGGTCTAACCGGAAGTAAGGAGACATACAAATAAAGTATTAAAATTGATTTAATGATTAAAGAGATGGAGGAAAACCTGTCAGTTGCAGAAAAATGAACTGATATTTTCCCCCTTCTTGTTCTCAGGGAGATCCTTAAATTCTTATTACTTTGGTTGTAAATGTATTGAAAAATTAAAACTCAAATGGAACTTCCAGTCCTATCCAAGCAAAATCCCCAGGTAAAAACCAAAATGTGCCAAAAAACCAAAAACCAAACAAAAAAGAAAAGTCTTTAACTATGATTCAGTTTCCAGATGGTGATATACATAAATGGGTAGAAGGTTATGAATTGCTAGTTCTCATGTCCCCACCAATAAAATGCAAACCAGCTCAGCAGTGAAAATTCCCAGGAAAGCAAGGTTTCTTCTTAGTCCTGAAGCAGCCATCACCTAAGTGCAGCTCCCTGCAGCCAACAGCATTAATGGACGCTGCACTGCTGTCCTTCCCTGGAGACAGCAGCCAGCACTACTCAAGCTTCTCACGTAGCAACCAGAGCTCCAGAGCCAGCAGCTGCTGCTGCCTTGTATACTCACCCCAGTGATCCAACCCAAAGGAACAACCTTCTCCTTACCCCACCCCCACTCCTTACACACTCTTTTTTTTTGGGGGGGGGGGGGAGGACCAGTGTTCCATGCTAGGAGGGCTGGAATTATGCCTTTAGAAAGAAACAATCCTAAGATCACCCTTTTAGTTTGAACTAAGGCCTTTTATTAGGAAAATCAACATTTACCAAATTCCAAATATATATTTAATAAGCCAGCAATTTAGGAATAAAGATTAAGCTTTAGACCTTAAAAGGCCAATTTGCCAAACACTCTCTTTACAGTCAAATTTAAATCTGCAGCTAAAGACAGAGGCTTGTGTTATGTCCTACCAAAGGACATAATTCATTTTTCTATATATAATGACATACTGAGTAAACCTTAAAGATTCTAATCCCATAATGGGCCAGAATTTTTGGCTACAAAAGAAAACTAATGATCCTCCTGAGAAAACTGGTAGAAACCAATAAAAAAATTACCTCTGTCCTCCAAGAGGCCCAGAAACCTCTGATAATGTGAATATTCTCTGCTTTAATACTACCTCAGATTCCATACACCTAAAATTACCATTTATAATTTTTCTCTCAAAGTGACGTAAAAACATTAACGATATAAAACTAATCACCAAGAAATTTTCCCAAATAGGGGGTACACATTCTCCTGAAAAGCTCACACACTCAACTCAGCTGAATCCTCCCTAATCAAAGTATAGCTATGTAACATCTGCCCAACAAAAAAATGTTAATATGACCTTGGTCACATATCTGTTATTTAAATGCAACTCGTTTAATCAAGTGCTAAGGGAAATTAGCAGAGGACCTAGGGATTTTTCCAATACTACGAGAACGGGGAAAACTGGAAAAATGAACTAAGTACAGACAAAGCCCAATGGAACCCAGAGGTCTGGGCAAGAAATGAGTTAGTGGTGAGCACACTGCACGAGTAACATGAGAAAGCAGAAAATGCAGGTCATACACGCACCCCTGACCCAGACCAGCAGAGCTGGCTCCAGCACCAGTATACACGGGAAAGACCAGTTATTCCTAAGAAGTGAGACAAGCAAAGGAGCTCTGTAGAATAAATTAGCAGAGAAGGGGCTTTCCCGACAGTTAAACTTTCCCTCTCACGCGATTCACCTACTTAAAACCAGGGCTCTTCCTCACCACCATTCACTTCGCATCCCCGGCTTCCGCACAGACGGAAAGGGAATTCATAAAGGCTACATTTTTCTGCCTTTAAAGACGTTCGCAAATGATCGCTCTCCACGCCCAAGGCAGGCAAAACGACCCAATCTGGCTCAACTCCAAGCCAGAACCCTACAAATTCAGTAGGGCCATCTCAGAGATACTGGGGCAAACGCCACCGAGAGCCCAAGAATGCGAGCTGGGGGTGGCGAAGGTAACGTCTTTAGTGTGGGAAACGAAGCAATCATCTGCGATGGGGACCCAGGACGAGAGGGAAGGCGTCCAGGAACATTCTGGGGGGGGAGGGGGGGATGGAGATCGAGGCCCCCAGAGGGATCAGAGTTGTCACAAGACCGCGCGAACGGGGGTGGGGGTGAGGTTTGGGGAGGGGGAAAAAGTGTGCCTGTGTATTTTGAGGGGAGGGCAGCGAGAGGCCTATCCTCCAGTAAAAGGTAAACGTGGAGTAGGCAGTTCCCAGGAAAAGGGGTGAAGAGGCGTGGGGGGAGGGGAGGCGTCCTGACCCAGGAAAGACGTGAAAAGGGTTGCGGGGTCGACGAGATTACCGACGGGGCCTCTCTGCCTGGGCAAGAGGGGTGCAACGGTGTGTGGGGGGCGGCGAGCGGGAAGAGAAGGGGCAGCATCCTCCTGCTGAGAGCCTAGGGAGGGCCAGGCCCACGTCCCGAGAGCGAGCGCGGGGAGACGGAGGAGGTGACCCTTCCCTCCCCCGGGGCCCGGTCGTGAGGGAAGGTCTCGCTTTTCTGTCGGACCCTTACCTTGTCCCAGGCCTGGGCCCGGGCTGCAGCGCACGGCACTCCCGGTAGGCAGCAGGACTCGAGTTAGGCCCAACGCGGCGCCACGGCGTTTCCTGGCCGGGAATGGCCCGTGCCCGTGAGGTGGGGGTGGGGGGCAGAAAGGCGGAGCGAGCCAAAGGCGGGGAGGGGGAAGGGCCAGGGAAGGAAGGGGGGCCGGCACTACAGTGTTGGCGGACTGGCGGGACTGGGGCTGCGTGAGTCTCTGACCGCAGGCGGGCGGCGGCCGCCCCTCCCCCGGCGGCGGCGGCGGCGGCGGCGGCGGCGGCGGCAGCGGCAGCAGCTCACTCAGCCCGCTGCCCGAGCGGAAACGCCACTGACCGCACGGGGATTCCCAGCGCCGGCGCCAGGGGCACCCGGGACACGCCCCTTCCCGCAGCGCCATTGGCCCCTCCGCCCACCGCCCGGCACTCATTGGCCAACTCGCCGCCAATCAGCGGAAGCCGCCGGGGCCGCCTAGAGAAGAGGCTGTGCTCTGGAGCTCCCGCTCCTCAGAGAGCCTCGGCTAGGTAGGGGAGCGGAACTCTGGTGGGAGGGGGCGGCCTGGTGGTTTGGGGTGGGTGGGTGGCTGAGGTCGTCTGGCCGGTAGCTGGGGGGTCGCCTTCCCCCGCGGGAAGTCGGGAGCATAGCGTTTGTTACGCTGCAAGGGAAAGAGGTGGTTAGAGGCAGGCGGGAGTGCGGCCCGCCCTGCGGCAACCGGAGGGGGAGGGAGAAGGGAGCGGAATAGGCTCGATTGCGGACGGAGCCATTGCTCCCTCAGAGGGAGGGGCGCTTCCGGGTCTTCTGTCACTGATTGGTTGCCGCTCCTCCCGCCGTGTGTGAAAACACAAATGGCGTGTTTTGGTTGGAGCAAAGCGCCTGTCAGTTACAGCCTCGGGAGTGCGCAGCCGCTTAGAGACTCTCGCATTGCTCCTTGGGGGGTAGGTAGATGGGGTGCGGAGAGAGCTGGACGGGCGGGCGCGGTCGGCCTCCCGCGGGGGGGGGGGGGCGGGGAGGGTCAGTGAAAGTGGCTCCGTGCGGACGTCCTGCGACCCTCCCCTTCCTTCGGGGGAGTCGGTTTACCCGCCGCCTGCTTGGCTTTGGCATCTGATTGGCTGCTGAAGCCCCGGCAACGGCCCCTTGTTATTGGCTCGGGTCCCAAATGAGCGAAACCACTGCGCGGGTCGGCGGGGAGGCGGTCGTTGGTACGGTCCTTCCCGAGGCCCAGCGCCGCAGTGTCTGGCCCCGCGCCCCTGCGCAACGTGGCAGGAAGCGCGCGCTGGAGGCGGGGGCGGGCTGCCGGGCCGAGGCTTCTGGGTGGCGGCGACTGCGGCTCCGCCCTGGGAGCCCGCCGCCTGAAGGACGAGACTAGCCCGACGTGCTCCCGGACCCGTGGGGGTGGAGGAAGGAGCGGGGGTCCGTCCTGCTGGTTTGTGGGTGGGAGGCGCATGTTCTCCAAAAATCGGCGCGAGCTGCAATCCAGAAGGAGCTGCAGAGGAGGGGGCGGAGAGAAGGCCGCACCCTGCTCGGCAGGGGGAGGGGAGTGCCGCAATACCTTTATGGGAGTTCTCGGCTGCCTCCTGTCTCCTAAGGACCGCCCTGGGCCTAGAAAAATCCCTCCCTCCCCCGCGATCTCGTCATCGCCTCCATGTCGAGTCGCTCCTTCTCGATTATGGGCGGGATTCTTTTGCCCAGGCTTAACCTGATTCCTGGGCGTTGTCCTGAAGGGGACTGAGCAGGTGTAAGATTATGAGGACGAGCCCAGTTTCTCTACCCACAGACTTGAGTTTGTGTCGCAAAGTAATTATAATAGGGGTGGAGGGGGGAAATGGACTCCAGGCAACACCTGGGGCTGATTTTATGCAGCGAGACTGCGTGTTATTACTTCTTAAGATCTTTTTGTCGCATTTTTCCTGGAGATTAAGGGAGATAGATTAAAGGCATGATCTCCTGAGTTTTAAACTTTACCCATTTGAGGCCCTTGCTACACCACCAAAATACAGCATCTTAGATTTAAATCTTAATCTTAAAATTTTAGTCCCCACCCTTGCATCCCCAGGGTCAGTCATTTTAACAACTCTCCTTCATGCTTTCAGCCCATTTTCTATTTGTTTTACTTGCTCATTTAGTCCCAGACATACCATTGGCTTTCTTCCTGTTTTTGGTAGCCCGGTAAGTCATGAAACCACACAGGCTATCCAACTTGAGCATGGGCCTCACGGTTGCCCAGCAATGCGTTTATTCCTCCCTTATGGATATTCTTGAATCTTCACCTTAATTTTCATTTTGTCCTTTTCCCTCAGCTGGGATTCTACTCCTGACCCTCTTCTCAGTCCAGGTGATTTTGACTACTGCTTTCCTGAGAATTGGACGTGAGGTTCAGCAACATCTCTCTTTTATGTCCTTTGAATACCTTTCAGTCCATCTCCAGTGCTGTTCTCATCAGTAACTGAGCTCAGTTGCCATAATGCTAGTAGCCTCTGAACTAGTGTCTCCATCTCCGGTATCTGCTGATACAACTTTTGTGTGTCCAGGACAGTTGTCCCAACATAAAGATAGAGCATGAAAATAACTGATCCAACTCCTTTATCGGCTCCCTAACTACTGACAGGATGAATTCCATCGACGCAAATGTGATATGCGAGGTTCCTCAATGGACTGATCTCACCTTAACAGCTTTTTCCTTTGCCACAGTTTTCCGCATATACACAAAAACATTACTTCTCAAGTCACACTGAATTGATTGCTGTTTACGCAAATCATAGTGAGATTATCAGACCTCTTTGTAGGGTGGTTCCTCCTGGAATGCTACCCTTGATAATCCTTACCCTTCCAGTAAAGACTGTTAAGACTCAAATATCATCTTGCCTTCTGTGATCTGCCGTCCTTTAAGCCAGACTCGCCTATAAAAAAGTTAGTATTGCTTTTTCTTGGTCCCATAGCGGGTTGAATCATAGCACTTCTCAGGTTGTTGTTGTTGCTTGTTTAAATTCTCTGAACTATTCGGAGCTTCTTGAGGGCACAGGCTCTTGTTGAGTCTTGTACCTAAGCTCCTAGTATATTCCTTGATGGCTAGCCAACCCTAAATAAAAGATGTCTTTATAAGGTTTGATAGATTGGTCTCTCAAACACTTCTTTGTGTGCTTGCTAGTGCTCTAGATTAGCACTGTCCACTAGAACCTTCTGCAGTGATGGAAATACCCCATAGTTGTGCTGTCCAATATGGTGGCCACTAACCACACATTACTGTTGAGCCCTGGAAATGTGGCTATTATGACTAAGGAAGTCAATTTTTAATTTTATGTAATTTAAGTTTAAATTGCCACTGTGGAGGTATGGCTATAGCCACAAACTTGTGTTGTAGATTGCAGAATACTTAATATGGACATTGATAATTTTGTCTTCATAGTGAGCAGTAAGGAAATAAAAGTTGAACCTTTCTGGCCCATTTAGGTGTGCGCCACCCCCCCTGCCCACCAAGTTGGTTGGTTGGTTGGTTTTAATACTTATTTGTATACTTTAGCTGACAGCTGAATCCAGCAAACCATTACTAAAGATAAACCTGCCTTGGACAATGGTGTGTTGAGAAAGCAACTGTTGATTCATTTGAGTTTCAAGAATGCATAATGGATTTTAGGAAAGTGGGATTTCATTAAATCATAATGGTGACAGAAGTTTAATGAGGAATAGGACTATATCTGATGTTAGTGAAACTAGCCCTGAATTTCACTTCTACAAAGTTTTTAATTTTGGAAAACCTTCATCAGAGGAGGCCCTAAGTATCGTATCTTAAGTTACAGGAAATCATCACAAAGTAAGTTTTCATTCTGATGAAGTATAAATTAATAGATATGTTTTAACACCAAAATGCTTTTTGGTTTATATGCTAATATAGATAGCATCTTGTAAATTTCAATTTTTTATATATATATTTTTAATATTTTATTTATTTATTTATTTTTGGCTGCGTTGGGTCTTCGCCTCTGTGCGAGGGCTTTCTCCAGTTGTGGCAAGCGAGGGCCACTCTTCATCGCGGTGCGCGGGCCTCTCACCATCGCGGCCTCTCTTGTTGCGGAGCACAGGCTCCAGACGCGCAGGCTCAGTAGTTGTGGCTCACCGGCCTAGTTGCTCCGTGGCATGTGGGATCCTCCGAGACCAGGGCTCGAACCCGTGTCCCCTGCATTAGCAGGCAGACTCCCAACCACTGCGCCACCAGGGAAGCCCCCAATTTTTTATATTTAAAAGACAAGTTTTTTAACTTAAAATTTCTTAAGATTTCTCCTTAAAATATGAGAAGTGCACATAATTGGCTTGCTATTTAATGCAGATTCCCAGTCCCACACCCAGAGATTCTGAATTCAGTTAAGACTGGTGGGGGTCACTAGAATTCTGTGTCTTTTATATGCTTCTGATGTTGGTGGTCCAGAAATCACACTGCAAATACAGTCCCGAGGAGCTACAGTATGCCTATCTTACAAAAATGATTACAACTTCAGGGAAACTGTATGTCCCCTTTACTTTGTAATTTTTTCCTCCAGAAAAACTGAATAAATGGGGGAACATTTTGAAAGGCAAAAAAAAAAGTTATATTTAATAGTTTGGGAAACTTATAGGTCAGACTGCTTTGTTTTTAAAAGGAATGTTAAACTATTCCAAGTAATCTTTTTTTTTACTTTTTTACCAAGAAAGTTCCCTTTTTTGTCTGTTTTCCCAGTAAATGCATTCCTCAATGATACGGATTTGTTCTTGATTCCCTGGTGCCTGAACACAGAGCTGGGTACTCAATAAATGTTGATTTTATTGATTTATATGTGAAGTTTGTTTTCAAGTAATAGTTTAAATCCACAGAAGCAATGCTCCTTTTATGGAGAAACTTTAGGATCATACTTAACCCAAGTCACCTAATATTCTATTCATAAAGGAAACTGATGCCTCATGGTCTCTGAATACATTTGTCTGCCATTCAGCTCTTCCTTGGGTTTCCTGTGCAAACCCTTGCACTTATCCTCTTCCTGTGCTTGACTTCCTTAGGCTTTATTACAATTTTTTAAACAAACCAGCTACTTACCTCCTTCTGAAGTAGAGCCATATTATTTCTTATACTCCTAGGACAGAAATTAAGTAGAGTGAAAACTTGTACTTGCATGAGAGAGTTGAAGGTTTTGTAAGGGATTTTATAATCTTTTTTTTTTTTTTTTTTTAAGATTTACAAAATTTGAACTACATAATGTTTCTCTCATTTTTTATGCACGGAAGAGGTTTGGTATAATTATGGTTTGCAGCTGTTAATCCAGAATATGATAGGGATCAACATCACAAGGGTAAGACTAGTTTGTTTTAAGCCCATCTTAATTGTAGAGCACATTGTTAGGTCACATATCCAGAAGTCTGGTACTTTACTTTGCAGGCTGAGAATTCTTGATTTAGTTACCTAGTAGCATACTACTTTATATTGGAGGATGTATTTCTCCAGAAGACTTTTCTTCTTATCCATGACTCCCCATGGAGTCTTGATGGAGTGGGTGAGAAACTGGGTTATTAGAGAACTGTTAATAGAATGGTATAAAATATTTAGGTTTATTTTATCTAGGCCAGAGTTGAACTTGATGACTTATTCCTGGTATCATGGTGTATACCTTCCTGGTGACTAGAGAGATTATTTTCTGCCTCTCTGATTATATCTGAAAGTCATGGTTACACTTAATAATCCTACTTTCTAGCTTTTTTCCTGGACCTTTGCTTTGTACTGGTACTTAGTCACCCTTTGTGTTCTAGTTTTTTGGGTTTTTAAAAAACATGTTTATGATTGGCTCTTCCTGCTGACAACAGTAACACATTTTCAGATCACATTTATAGAATTGGTTATTTTACCAGCTAACGAACCCCACCTCTAGTATATGGATTCTAGTCAATTCAGTCAACACTCTTTACAGACTTTCTTCTTTTTACTGACCTTTGGTTAAAATCTCATCCCAGACTTTCTAGTGTAATAAGTAGTGGCAACTTACTAGTGCATACTATGGGCAAAGCTAATGGAAACACAGGTTAGAAGAAATGAACTAATAATATTGAGTGCCAGTTGTGTACCAGATAGTATGCCAGACTCTGCCAGTGTATTTAGTGTGGTTCTGATACATAAAACCTCATCTTACAGAGTAGGAAACTGAAGCTGTGAGGTTGAACAACTTTCCTATAGACATAGCAACTAATTATGGGCTGGGGATTGAGACTGATCTGACTTGCTTAGTCAGTATTCCTTACCAATTTAGGGTACTGTGTTTCTCTGATGGAAACAGTCTTTTAGGAAATTTAATCTGGCTACAGATATAGGATGGGTTGTAGGGTTGAAGGCAGAGAGACCGCTTAGGAGATTCTTTTACAGTAGTCCAAATGGGAAGTGATGCGGTCTGGTATACAGTGATGGCAGTCAAAATGGAAAGGAAGTTACAAGAGTCGGACTGACCAAATGGTCACTGAAAATGGTCTCGACACATCACTTCTCAAGGAAGCCTTCCTTGATGCCTTAACTCCACTATATTGGGTACCCCACCTGAATGCTGTCATAGCATTTCTCACAATTGTAATTAGTAATTGGGGTTTTTTTCCCTATTTTTTTAGGTTGCTTCTTGAGGGCATGACATTGCTTGTTTATGGCTATATCCCTACTGTGTAAGCATACAGAGGTCTTCAAGGTCAAAACTGTTCTCATAATACAGTAAGTCCCCTACATACTAACCTTCAAGTTGCGAACTTTCAAAGATGCGAATGTGTGTTTGCACGTCCAGTCGTGTAAGTTAGTTCACGTGTCTGGCGTACATTGTCACGTGCCTGCATCCTCTACAAGTGGTTGTGCTTTTTTGTACTTTATAGAGTACAGTAGTATAGTATCTTTATTTCAAGCCCAGCATGTCCAGAAGCGCTGTAGCTGGTACTGCTCAGAAGCCCCAGGTGATAATGATGGAAACAAAAGTGAAAATAATTGAGAGGGTGGAGTGAGGCGAAAAGATGGTAGACGTTGCTCATTCTTACAACATGAATCGTTCAAGCATCAGCATGATTCTAAAGAACAAGGACAAGATTATGGAACATGTGAAGTCTGCTGTGCCAATGATGGCGACAATAATGTTGAAGAAGTGGGAAAAGTGATGGAGATGGAGAAACTTCTCAGTGTGTGGATTCAGGATCAGCATCAGCATCGAGTCCCCCTCAGCTTAATGCTGATGCAAGAAAAGCTAAAAGCCTTTATGAAGACTTGAAGAAGAAACATGGCAAAGAACCAGACGGTGCATCTTTTAATGCCAGCCATGGCTGGTTTCATCAGTTCAAGGCTAGAGCCAACCTTCACAACGTAGAAGTAAGTGGCGAGGCAGCGAATGCCCATATGGTAGCTGCCCGGGATAAGGAGTCCGAAGAGGTTTTTAGCAACTTAGTGACCCTCAGAGAGAAGCTGGAGCTAGATCTGCAAGAGGACGACTTCATTGAACTCCTTGCTGTGCAACACGAGGAGCTTACTAACGAAGACCAATGGAATTGGAGGCCCAGAGAAAGGACGAAGAGAGACAAGAGGCAGAAGAAGTAACCGAAGAGATTCACGATACAGGAAATGGCAAGGGGATTTTCTTTATTCGAGGAGGCACTGTTAGTTTTTGAGGCGCAGGATCTGAATGTAGAACAGTACATGAAGGTTGCAGCAGCTGTTCAGGATGCAATCCAGTGCTACCGTGTCATCTACGAGGAGAAAAAAAGAGCTACTACCCAGACATCACTGGATTGTTTTTTCAAGAGGGTAGATAGAATTGAATCCAGCAAGGAACCAGAACCTGTGCCATCAATGTCAGGTGTGAGTGAAACTGCAGCTTTGCCCTCCGTCTCCTACTGCTGACGATCCTTCAGTTCTACCATCTCCCACCTCCTCTCCCTCCTCCAGTAACTTGCCTGTTCACTCGATGCCAGCCCTTGTATGCCAGCTGTTGTACTGTACTACTGTACTTTTTAAGGTACTGTACTGTAAGATTAAAAATGTTTTATATTTTGTGTTTGTTTTTTATATAAACCTATTATAGTACAGTACTATATAGCCGATTGGGTACCTAGGCTAACTTTGTTGGACTTATGAACAAATTGCACTTATGAATGCCCTCTTGGAACTGAACTCGTTCATTATGTAGGGGGCTTACTGTACTAAGACATAACTTGCCTTTTCAACTCATTCTCACAAGTACGTAGAGGCTACATGACATGTGTTGGATGACATCATCACTGATGTTAATTGAATGGTGCTGTATATTCTTGAATTTTTCATAATTTCCTAAGGTGGTAGGTTTAGGGTATGAATATGTGTGTCTTTAGAAATTAATTCACTCTTCAGGTTATACCTCCAAAATCCCAGCAAACCTCAGTATTATGCAGTTGTTATTATAAAATCTTGCAGTTTTCTTTCTTTGCACCTAAGCATAAACATGAATACATTGTTACGAAATAAGGTGTGAATATTTCACAGAGTTGTCTGACGCATAGGGAGAATCAACTCCAAAAAACTATGAGAAAAACCTACTGAAGTATCTTAAAGGATAGGTTATTGTATGAGATTACATGCTTTGTAATGTGCCATTCTTTGCTGAAAATATAGTTACTTCCGTGAAAGAGTTAATGTGATATCTTTTTACTGTATTTTACTTTTTTTGTTTTAATTTCTAATTATGGTAAAATATTGGTAAACAGAGCTACTTGGAGCCCTCAGTTTTTAAGAATGTGAAGGGGTCCTGAGCCAAGAAGTTTGAGAAAGCTGCTGTAGCAGTGTATATTGTAAACAAACACTCATGCCTGTTGAGTAGCTGGATGTAGTTAAAAATGACTCCCAGCATTAAGTGTGGATTACTGGGAGGATGGGCATGCTAGGACAGGGAGCAGGTTTAGTGGAGAAAGATAGGCTCCTGTTGAGTTTAAGTAGGACATACAGGAGAAGGGGTAACAATAGTAGGCAGTTGGAAATTCAGAATTTGGGCTTGAGAAAAACTAAAACACCATTCTCCTTTCCAGTGAAAACTGCTTTCATCATGGAATATATCACTGAACAGCTACTACCTCACAACTGATTGGCATACGTGTTAGCCTCGGGGCAAAAGTATGAGGGTGACAGAGCAGGCTTCTTGTAAACAATGATAAATTTTTTCACATTGTGCACATTTTAAAATTTGGTACAGGACAGACCTATATATGGTGTTTCTCTTGAACTTAAAAAAAAAAAGTAAGGTACAATAATTTGATTTTTTGTCCTAGAATTTTCAAACTTTCATCATATTCCCACATAACACCTCAACTGAACTTGGAAAAGGCTATGCTTAAAATAAGGATGTTTTACTTTTCCTATGCCTAGCTCAGTAATTAATATTAAGCACTTGTGGGCATTAGTGTACTTCAGGCACTTTACAGACCTTTTAAAATACTTCCTTTTTTCAGTCTTCAGCTTATCTTTTGGTCCTTGCAGTGGAGACTTGAGCCATGTCTGACATTGACATGTCAGAATCTAAAATTTTCTGAAAGTCTTATTACCATTTTAAAAGAAATGTTTAAACAAATGTTTCCCTCTCTAGCCACTAGTACACTGTCTCTGGGAGGTAACCATCTTCCTTTAATTTCATTAAATTTATAAAATCTGTCTCAGTGTGTTGGTTTTTTTTCCCCTCTAAAATGCATTGAATGTCTGCTCCATAACTCAAGTCATTCTGTTTTCAGATTACTAAGATTACGTTCCCCATCTTTTTACATCCCCATGGTGCAGGAGGTCCGTTTCAAAAGTTAAAAACCAAGGTCACAGAACTAGTAGGTGGCAGTGTCATATATAATTCAGTCTCAGCTTTTCTGAATCCTCATGTAGCGCATTTCCTGTTCCTGTCACCAGATTACAAAACAATACTAGAGAGGAAGATGGCAAACTATTACAATGTTCACTACATACTTACATCATCTTAAATCACATCTGTTCACGTTTTTATGATGGTATTTAATAGGACTAAAGCTATGATATATCGAGCACAAATTTGATACACTTAAAAACAGCCAATATGCAAAAATATCCATTTGTTCAACAGATATTAAACGTCCATGCTGGCAGGTAATGTGTCAGGCAGTTGGTGAACAGTAGAGAAAACATGGTCCTTGTACTTTTCCAGTCCTGTGGACTGCTGACCAACACTTAGAGGTTTAAATGGTTTCTTTTGTGAGAGGTGAAAGGCTGTTTGTTCTATGTTGAACCCATAATAGTGAAACTGTGCATTCTGATGACGTTAAGAACTCCAGTCTAGGATATAAGACCCTTATAAATGTCTTAATTCCAGTTCATTCTCAAGTGTGAGGTATATCAGAGAGAAACCACACAAGGACTGTTGGCTCTGCTGCTAATGTGAACTCTATTCTTTCAAAGGAAAGAAGTACTGTGTCCTTTTATTCTAAATGAGACATCAAAAGTTAGTATGTTATGGACATGACACTGAAAATCTAAGCTGAATGCAGCCACAAACTCCAAAGTAAACTGAATACAGAATGCCACATAAAACCCCAACTCTTTGTCGCACAGAAGCACTGTTTCTACAAGGACTTGATGTTTAGGTTATTTCATTTTCCACTGTCTTGGGAAGGACTTTCTGCTACTGGAAAAGCAATTAAATATGAATAGGGACTGAGAGAAAATAAAAGAACTTACAAAGTTTTTAATTCAAAGATATATCAGTTTGTTCTCTAGTCCTTTAGAGAAGCCAACAAAAATATTTTGACAGGTTTATGTTTGACTTTGAAAAGCATCACCACCTTTGTGTACTGAAAGAAAAATAAAATTTCTTTAAATATGGCTTGTTGGTCCCATACTTCATCTACCAGTGTAATCACTGCTGTTTACAAATAGAAATGTCTATTTAGTTCTATCTATTTATCTGAATAACATGCATATTGTAATTTTTAAAGCAGATAGTAAACTTTTCTGTAGGTCTCGTGAGATTTCATCTTGTCACGGGGCAAACACTTTTACAAAGTGTAATAATGCTTCATTTTTTAAAGTTGAGGTGAAGAACTTAAGCAACTAAATAACAATGCTGCAGAGGCAATGAAATGTAACCTCATGATCTGATTGTGCTCTTTGCCTTTCCCTTACGCCAGGGTAGCTTTCTACCTGCTACAATGGAAAACAGGAACTGCTATAAAGCCTGAAAATAAAATGTTCTAAACCCGAATCCCAGAGTACTTTAGTAGGCTTCGCATCTTTAAAGCATTTTAAGAAAAGTACTTATTGCCCAACTACAACAGCTCCAAACAAAAGCTCTGCTTTCTCTTAAGGCTTGTTCCATTCTATTCACACCTTTTGCTATCTAGGGTGAAGAGATTTACACCAAACTTCACTTTTATTAATACTATTTTTCTCTCAAAGCAAGTTCTTCATGCTGACATTTCCACTGTCAGGAAGCACTGGCCGCACTACTAATCGTCTTCAGTCTTTGCATTACCAAGGAGGCCTTTCTCCATCTTGTTCTGAAGATGAACAAAAGTTTGAGGTGTACGTTTCAGAAGATAAACTGCAGCATGAAGACCCCCTATGTTGACCCAGACGGTATGTACCTTCCGCCATAGGTGTCCCATTCCACATAATGCCTGTGTACACACAAAAAGTAGAAAAGTAATTAGCTGATAACTGCTTCTCTACCAACCAGGGGTGTTAGTAAGAAACACTGGGAGAGGGCTTCCCTGGTGGCACAGTGGTTAAGAATCCGCCTGCCAATGCAGGGCACACGGGTTCGAGCCCTGGTCCTGGAGGATCCCGCATGCTGCGGAGCAGCTGGGCCCGTGCGCCACGGCTGCTGAGCCTGCGCTCTGGAGCCCGTGAGCCACAGCTGCTGAGCCCGCGTGCCACAACTACTGAAGCCTGCACGCCTGGAGCCCATGCTCCGCAGCAAGGGAGGCCACCATGATGAGAGGCCTGTGCAGCGCAACGAAGAGTGGCCCCTGCTCGCCACAACTAGAGAAAGCCCGCGTGCAGCAACAAAGACCCAATGCAGCCAAAAAAAATAAATAAATAAAAATATAAAAAAAAAAAAAAAAAAAGAAACACTGGGAGAAAACAAATCTTATTGAAATATCCCCAAGTGTACTTAAAAAGGTCCTAAAGTTGTCATGGGCTGAGTTTTCAAGCTAACGTACAGCACCTTAGTAAAGCATTTCTTGTCCTGGGTCAGTAGTACAGCTTGGCCTGTCCCTGGCCTGCAGACACGGCTCATCTCCTGTAGGCAAGCTGGATAAAGGTTCCAGTTTCTCTTCTTGGAGCCCATCCTATAAAAGAAGGTCTAATGAGTCACTTACTTTTACAAAAAGTAAGTAGGACTATATGAAATGAGAAGTTACTAAAAACTCATTCTCATTGCAATAAGAAAGTCCTGAGGTATGAAAAATAGTTGCCTTTTAGAGCCAGAGCTTTGCCATTACATGTCAATGAAATGATTAGATTTAGTAAGTTGTTTAGAATTCTGAATGGTATGAACTGGTTATGGAAAAGATTTGACAACTATAATAGTTATGTAAGTTGTCCCCTTAATGAGTATAAGCAATCATTATGTAAATGAAACCAGTGATTAAAAAATATCCTGAGAAACAACCAAGTTTTCCTGAACCTTTCTCTGAAGTATTAATGTAATTCAACAATGGGCTACAAAGTGGATAAACCTGTGATGGTCAGGATCAAAGTGTAGTTAATACATTCCTGAGTTCTCAGAAGAAACAAAATGGGTGAATCTATCATATTGTTACATTCTTCAGTGAAAAACTTAAGTCTGCTAAAAGAAACGGAAGATTTCTGACAGAATAAGCTCAAGGAAAATACAACAGATTTAGAAGACAAGTGGGTACTAATATAACAAATGAAAGTAAAACATTTTTTTACAAGTCCCACCTTTTTCCAAATGGCATGTCTGTTACAATAATGTCCACAGAGCCAGTTCTTAGTGGCAAGTTGCAGATATCCCACTGAATAGTATCTATGGGCAAGCCCCAGGACAGTTTGCTGTGGCGACAAAAGAAAAGGTGCTTCAACATATCCTGAAGAATGAAATTTTAAAAGACTTTTCTTCTGAAGAGACTGCTATAAAATACAAAAACTAAAATAATATCAGTGACAACATCAACAACTTAGTAAAAATTTTTAAAGTAGCAGGTAGGCAGAAAGCATAGGTCATAAGCTAAAACTTTTATAATGACAATCTGTAAGAAACAAGTAGATTAAAAAATTAGTTAAGATTGGTTTTCAAAAGATGTCTATATCTGTTTCATCTACAATTTAAGAAGACAGATTAAGGAGGAAAGACCGTTAACACAAAGAACTGTAGTACACAACTTGAAAACAGTGTTAAGGCAGTTAATTACATAACTGATGATGTAAAAACATTGTTGATGAAACATACACTGGAAAACAACAGAACACTGAAGAGAAAAAAGATGATGAGGTGACACATCTGAAGGATAAAGTTTGGTAAGTCTACACAGAAATAACAGGAGACCTAAAGAAACAGATATGTAAAATTAGGAAATATAGAGGTGCTGGTCTTAAGATTAAAAAACATGTATCATACTATAAAAAAAACAAGAGAACAAAAAAGTTAACATCAAAAAAAAAATGACAGAAGGCAGAATGAATATAATAATATAAATGATTTAAATCCTCCCCATTAAGGCAAAGCTACTAGTTTAAGAAACAAAATTATAACAGGCAATAATAATGCACAGGCTAAAAATTAAAAGCAAATCAAAGATTATGAGCAGAAATTAAATGTTGTAATATTGATATTTAATAAAGAATTTAAGAAAAAATAAAATGCGATAGAGGTAATCACTACATAATAGGAAAAATACAGATATTAAAAGTATGTATTACACTCACAAGCACCAATAGCTGCAATAAAACAGAACAAAAAAAAGGCAAAAATATTAAAAGTCAGTGTAAGATTGGGACTTCCCTGGTGGTCCAGTGGTAAAGAATCCTTCCAATGCAGGGGATGTGGGTTTGATCCCTGGTCGGGGAACTAAGATCCCACATGCTGCAGGGCAACTAAGCCCACATGCCACAACTACTGAGATCCTGCGCCTCAACGAGAGAGCCCAAGTGCCAGAAACTCACAGCTAGAGAGAGAAAAATCTACACACCACAACTAGAGAGAGGCCCGCTCGCCACAATGAAATATCCCACATGCCTCAATGAAGACCCTGCGTGCTGCAACTAAGACCCGATGCAGCCAAATAAATAATAAAAATAAATAAATATTTTTTAAAAATCAAGGTAAGATTGATAGAAATAGTACAGGTTGAACAGACAAAAAGTGAAGATGCAGAGGATATGAAAAACAAATGATAAAATATTCAGAAAATAGAAAAGAAATTATTTGCTTAAAATATCAGGTTTCAAAGAAAACCTAGTCATGTACTACACCTCAGGAAAAATCTCAATAAATATAAAACAAAATATACCATAAAAATTCATTAATCACAATAAAACATAATATAAAAATAAACTAAAAGCTTTTAACTACTTATGTATAAAAAATGATCTAAACCATTTGTCCTCAAAGTTGGGCCACGGACCAGCAGCATCAACATCACTGGGAAGCTTGCCGGGAAATGCAGACCCTCAGGTCCCATCCTAAACCTACTGAATCAGAATCTGTGCGTAGTTAACAGGTTCCCCAGGTGATTCATTTGCACATTAAAGTTTGAAAAGCACTGTCCTAAACAATTAGATCAGAGAGAATCAAGTATATAACCAACCATTTAGAAAGTAACCAAAACAGGGCTTCCCTGGTGGCGCAGTGGTTGAGAATCTGCCTGCCAATGCAGGGGACACGGGTTCAAGCCCTGGTCCGGGAAGATCCCACATGCCGCGGAGCAACTGGGCCCGTAAGCCACAACTACTGAGCCTGCGCGTCTGGAGCCTGTGCTCCGCAACAAGAGAGGTCGCGATAATGAGAGGCCCGTGCACCGCGATGAAGAGTGGGCCCCGCTTGCCGCAACTAGAGAAAGCCCTCGCACAGAAACAAAGACCCAACACAGCTAAAAATAAATAAATAAATAAATAAAATTAAAAAAAAAAACAAGATTAGAAAGTAACCAAAACAGATTTATCAAAATCTATAGGCTATGGTCAACAGGAGTACTTAGCATAAAAGTCAGCTCTAGTAAAAACTTTTATTAAAAAGAAGACATTTACAGCATATAACTTAAGATTTTAGATAACAAATGAAAAAACCTCAATAGGAAATAGGAATAAAAACCAAAAAGCATCAAGCATAAAACCATAGAACAAATAGTATATGAAACAACAAAACAAAGCACTGGCAATCTAATCAAAAGGGGAAAAAAAAAACCAGCAAAGAAAAGAGGATAAGCAGTATACAGACATAAAATAATATTAAGGCATACCATGTATAAATAATAAATATGAAATTTTGCATAAAATGAACAAATATTCTTAAAAACAACTGATTTCTACTTACAAATATAAACCTCACACTAAGGGTCATGGAGGCAGCTGTGAGGTCAATCATGGGATATAACGACTTCCTGTGCTCCTGGATATGAAGCACCTGTAAGAACTAACAAATCTGCTTACCGCTACATATTTCTGCCACTTTATAAGAAAATGAAGGACTCCAGCAGAGGAGACCAGAGAAACAATTTTGTGATGAGGCCTCTCGTAGGAAACTGCAGACCAAGTGCTATTTCAACCAATTCTTCCCAAAGACAGCTGAGACTGTGAAAGAATGGTGAAAGGCTGGCACAGACGGTGTCGTCAAATGTAATTTGTAGCAGTGGGTTAGGGCTTAAGGTACTATAGCAACATACATCTCAGGATGGGAAATTTCCCAGAGGCTAACAGACTTTCAATGCACAGATATCAAAGGGATATGGTTGAAGGACCTTGGAATATTTTGCTTGGAGAAGAGAGGATGTGGAGAGCTGGGATGGAGGGAGAGGAGGGTTGGTAGCCCTTCAAATATCTGATGCTAATCATCACTGTGACACAGAGATAAGATTTTTCTTTACGGACTCAAGTGGAAGAAAAAACCCAGATCTGTACAAGGTACAGGGAGAGATTCAAGTTCCCTAAAAGATATGACTAGCACTCAAAGCTGTGCTAAGCTGGAATCAACAGCCTTCACAGTCATATGAGGTGTTTTTACAGGCTGGAAGACCACTGGTCAGGATCTCCTACAGGACATTTAGGGACTGTAGGGACAGCTTTCAGGTCTCTTCCAACTCTGAGATTTAAGTGCCAAATAACAGAGGAAAGGCTAAATAAACTGTAATATTTCTGTACAATGGAATATTATGCAGTCATTAAAAAACAGATTGAATAAAAACATAAAAAGCATTTGAAATTTTTAAATGTTTTCAACTGTTTAATTGCATAAGAAAATATTAATATTTTAATATGTACTTGTTTTACAAGAACCTAGAAATCTTGAATTGAGAAAATGATTACAAAGCGTGTCTGTGTGTCAGTCTGAGTTATGAATGAATTAGGTCCTGGGGCCCATGTGGTCTTGTAAGACTACAATCACCAAAAGTGGTCCTGAAGCATACTAACAAGAGGACGTGAAAGCTAATATGTGTGGGATATGCAAACATTTGGATATTAGATTATTTTCCCCCCGGTATTTCTCTAATCCTTATAGCATTAAGCAGAGGATTGAGTTCCTTGTTTGTGTTCAATTAAATTTCAGATATGAGAGTGCACCGCTGCCACTTCTGTCCTCTTCCCCGACAGCTAGGAGGACAGCTAGGGCCCCTTCTCTCACCCCCTTCACGGGGCGCCTTCTCCAAACTACATCACTTATTCAATACTAAAACATTTCCAGAGAAAAGACCACTAGTCAGTTAAGAGCAGCCTTGTGCCTCTGTTAAATCCCCAGCTGGATGCCTGCACGCACTAATGGAAAACTTATGAAATTAAAATGAATCTATGCAATTCTTCCACTACCTGGGAAAAAAGATATCTGAATAAAGAAAGAAAAAGGAAGACAGAAGTAAAAATAGTTGCATTAGGGTGGGGGAAATTATAGTTAAATTTAAAATATTTTAAAAATACAAATTAGTTTCAATCAACTTTTAAAATTTAAATGCAGTCTCAATATATTCATTTGGCTATAATACTGTCACAATGCACTGGGTGTATTAGTTCATAAAGCCAATACGAAAAGTGATTATCGGACTTCCCTGGTGGTGCAGTGGTTAAGAATCCGCCTGCCAATGCAGGGGACACAGGTTTGATCCTGGTCCAGGAAGATCCCACATGCTGCGGAGCAACTAAACCTGTGCACCACAACTACTGAGCCTGTGCTCTAGAGCCCGCAAGCCACAACTACTGAGCCTGCGTGCCACAGCTACTGAAGCCCAGGCGCCTAGAGCCCGTGCTCTGCAACAAGAGAAGCCACCGCAATGAGAAGCCTGTGCAACGCAATGAAGAGTAGCCCCCGCTCGCTGCAACTAGAGAAACCCTGTGTGCAGCAACGAAGACCCAACGCAGCCAAAAAGAAATAATTAATTTTTAAAAAAAGAAAAAAGAAAAGTGATTATCTAAGTCTAAGAGATGCTACAAAATCTTTTAAATTATAATTTTACCCTTCTTTGACTTGGCTCTTGGTCAATAAAGATGAGATGTTATTTGCTGCTCTATTCACAGCCAACGGATTATTATCACCAGCAATGTGATAACAGTTAGACCATTCTGTAGCCCCCTAAAAGACAAGAGTATATATGAAAACAGAAGTAGCAAACTCCAAAAAAAAAAAAATGAAAAAATGATTAAAGGTAAAATCATTTCAATCACTTGTCAATAAACAAGACAATCCAATCCAATCCAATAATCCAATGCTTTTCTAAAGTGGCAAAATACTGCATGCTGTCAACTTCGCTATTTCCCTTGCTTGAAATGCCCTCCTGTTCTTTCTGTTTGCTGAACTCTTACTCATCTCTCAAGGCCCTGCTCAAATGTCGTGCCCTCTGTGACATCAACCACAACTCTCCAAGCTGTCTCTCATTTGCCCCTCCAAAAGCACTTTGTACATGTGTCTGCCACTGCCCTTGCTCTCTTTTTAATTATTTCTATACCTGTCTGCCGCTCAACAAGTCTGGGAACTCCTTAAGGATAGGTCTGGTATGTCACTCAGTCCCTCACCCAGCAGTCTGCCACACAGTAGGCATTACAGACTTTAAATATAAACGCAGTTTGAAGACGTTAACCAAATCAAACTAACCTATATCCTTTTGTGATTATGGAATTTTCATATAATCCGATAACCTGGAATATTTGAGAATTTAAATAAAGTGTAATCTCTATTATATAGGCTTTTGAATGATAACCACCATATTCTTGAAAGGATTTTGTAATTTTTTTTTTTAAATAAATTTATTTACTTTATTTATTTTTGGCTGTGTTGGGTCTTCGTTGCTGCATGCGGGCTTTCCCTAGTTGCGGCAAGGGGGGGACTACTCTCCGTTGCGGTGCGCGGGCTTCTCATTGCGGTGGCTTCTCTTGTTGCAGAGCATGGGCTCTAGGTGCACGGGCTTCAGTAGTTGTGGCACGTGGGCTCAGTAGTTGTGGCACACGGGCTCTAGATCGCAGGCTCTGTAGTTGTGGTGCACGGGCTTAGTTGCTCCGTGGCATGTGGGATCTTCCCGGACCAGGGCTCGAACCCATGTGCCCTGCATTGGCAGGCGGATTCTTAACCACTGTGCCACCAGGGAAACCCAGGATTTTGTAATTTTAAATCAAAAACATGTCAGCAGAACAGAAATACCGAGCTTTCCATATTATTTGTGCAATGAGGTGACATACTACCCTAGGCCTGAACAATGTTCTATGCAGATTAACAGAAGGTTTCTGATATGAAAGCAGAGACAGTTCTGCCCTTGGTTTAGGGATGAGTAACAAACACCTCCTCCTTCGTAAACAGTAATATCCCCTCATCTATGGACACAGGGCTTCTTAGCTTTTTCTTTTGCACAGACCCTTGAGGGTAATGGAGAAGGGTGATGTAGGGAGGATGATGTAGAGTTTGATGAAAGCCTCTCAGGTGATTCTGATTGCCCAGTATTCATTTTTTCTTCTAAACCTATTTAGATTTTCAGCCCCTGAAAGAGATGGGTTTTATAGTACTTCCAAGTTTTAAAGGCAGTATTATAAATCAAATACTTTGTACTTTGGTGAACAAACTGTCTATATACCCTTTCAATTCCTTTCATAATTTCATTCATTTTGATCATATACCAACCTAGGTTTTTCCATATTGACATCCTCATGCCTACCCCTGCATGGAAATGCCTCAAACATTTTCTTTTTATCTTTTTTTTTTTTTTTTTTTTTTGGTGGGGCTGGGAGCTCTTCTGGTCTCTCTCTAGCTCTGTTGTATATTTCTTGACATGTAGTGACCTTCACTGCTATTCCAGACAATAGACACATCATGGTTTAATGCTAGAGGAGCACACTCTGCTTTGTTCCCAGAATTCTTTGTGACAACAACTGAGTTTTCTCTGTGTGGCTCTTTAGCCAGAGTAAATTTCTCTAGCTGACACTAGCAGAAAACAGCAGTCATCTAGACTACTATGATTTCCTTCTGGGATTCTAATTCCCAGATAGCAGATGTCATTTTCTAATTGCAGTCTGGATTATTTTTCCCTTTGTGGGTTGTTTTGGACTTGCTCATCTGTCCAGTTTCTGCTCACTCACAGAATCTGTGGTATCTCCCTGCAGTTTATTCCCACTGGCTTTACATATACTATACATAAGAACTTGCTATGTTTCACAAATTTAAGCAATTGTACTGCTGCCCTCTTCCAAATTATTCATTACAAAAGTTTAGATAATATTGATTCAATAATACGGATTCAAGGAGACTCTCCTGTTAAATGTTCTTCAATTAGAAAATGCCTTTCTATTTCTTGCTTTGCTTTAGGCAGTTTTTGAGTCCTCTCAATGTCATGGTATTTTCTGAAAACTTTGTAACCTTGCTAGACTTCCTAACAAACCTAACTAATGGTCACAGGCTTCCCCATCTTACAAGAACCTAGGAGGATGAAGAAGCATAGTCTCACTTTATAGAGATGAAATGCCCTCCTCCAGTTCATGCTTGAACCCTCAATTATCTTTTCTGTTCAAGTCTTCCCGTTTGTCTGTTACAGAAATGGGACTCACCAGTTTGTAATTCTCAGCCTCCTCTGTAATCCAGTGACTAAACATGACTTATAACCTAAATCTAGTCCTTGGCTATTTGTAATAAGTGGCTACATCCTTATCACAAAAGTTCCAGCTTTACTAGTGTAATTCACTCCATGGGTCCATGGACCTAACCTTGGTGATTTCATTATGTCTAATTTACCCATGAGTTCTAGAACATTCTGGATGTATCACTTCCTTATCTAAAAGCTAAAGAAGGGCTTCCCTGGTGGTGCAGTAGTTAAGAATACACCTGCCAATGCAGGGGACACGGGTTCGAGCCCTGGCCTGGGAAGATCCCACATCCCGCGGAGCAACTAAGCCTGTGCACCACAACTACTGAGTCTGTGCTCTAGAACCCGCAAACCACAACTACTGAGCCCGCGTGCCACAACTACTGAAGCCCACGTGCCTAGAGCCCATGCTCAACAAGGGAAGCCACCGCAATAAGAAGCCTGCACACCGCAACGAAGACCCAACGCAGACAAAAATAAAATTAAAAAATTAAAAAAATAATAATAAATAAGTAAATAAAAGCTAAAGAAAAGTTATTACCTCAATTGATATTGCCCCAGTTCCACACATCGGATCAACTATTATATCAGTAGGCTGAGGAGCACAGAGCCTAGAGAAGAAAACAGCATATGTGAACAGACAAGACTTCCACAATGACTATTCCTAAAGCTTTAAGATGAAAGGCCTGTTATGCTAGCGTGAAGAAACAACAATTGATATTTATTTTAAAAATCAATTTGTAATTACACGTTGACTCTATATCCTAGCACTTAAAAAAAAAAAAAATTATATATAACTAAAAGTCCCCTTTGACTACCATCCAAAATCCCATTTCACTTCCAAATGGAAATAGTTTCTAGATCTTTTAATATATGTGTGTATGTGCTTTTAGAAAACACATGTTATTTTGTATATAGACCTGTGTTGTTACATTTAAAACAACTCAAATGTGTCAAGTAGAACATGTATCAATATACGTTTACTGGAAATTATTCATTCAGTATTCCTTTCCTAATTAATTCAATTTTAAAGATAATAACATTGCTATAAAATAACTGCTTTACTTTGAGCACTTAGTATTTGCCAGGCATGGATTTAAGCTCTTTGCATGCATTATCTCTTTTAATACTTTTAACAATCTTGTGAGATAGGTTACTATTATTATTCTCATTTACAGATAAGCTGACGCAAACCTATCCATGGACACAAAGCTAGTAGGTGACAGAGTCAGGATTAGAGGCATTACTGTTAGTGGCTTAAATGTTACCTCTTCTATGAAGCATCCCCTCCTCAGATAGGCGACAAGGTTTCTCTTTCCTCCTTTTGTCCTGCTATTCTTTCCACATTCTATTATGGTTCTCCCTTACAAAACTGAGATCCCTGGGGACTAACTCTGGATTCTTATTGTAATACCTGTCCAGCTCTACTTCTCCATTCCTGCCCCTCAACACATGGCAACAGAATCCTTGGCAACCCTCTTGGTAGTAAGCAACCCTGTACTCCCAGCCACTGCTGCTGGGTCTGGGTGAACACATGACTGAAACTATGTCAACCAGATTCTCTCTTCTAAGACGTGGGAACAAAGAGCTAGAAGACCTAGGCAGTATGGGGCTGGCTGGTTATTTAAAATTGGAAATGCATAAATTTAGATGAGGGGCAGCCAATTGCACAGATGAGCAGAGACAAGAGCCCGTAGGCTCCCAGGGTAGATAAAAGTGACTGTCTAGAGTGAAGTAAGTCAGAAAGAGAAAAACAAATACAGTATGCTAACACATATATATGGAATCTAAGGAAAAAAAAAAAAAAAAAAAAAAAGGTCATGAAGAACCTAGTGGCAAGACGGGAATAAAGACACAGACCTACTAGAGAATGGACTTGAGGATATGGGGAGGGGGAGGGGTGAGATGTGACAGGGTGAGAGAGTGTCATGGACATATATACACTACCAAATGTAAAATAGATAGCTAGTGGGAAGCAGCCGCATAGCACAGGGAGATCAGCTCGGTGCTTTGTGACCACCTAGAGGGGTGGGATAGGGAGGGTGGGAGGGAGGGAGATGCAAGAGGGAAGAGATATGGGAACATATGTATATGTATAACTGATTCACTTTGTTATAAAGCAGAAACTAACACACCATTGTAAAGCAATTATACTCCAATAAAGATGTTTAAAAAAAAAAAAAAAAAAAAGTGACTGTCTAGGTTTCTGGTGGTTTTCTAAGACCTGGTTCCTACCCTTCTTAAGATATGGCTTTTAGTTTTTCTGTGGATTTCCCAAGACTTCTCAGTATCTTGCCAGTAATTCCCCCTCCCACACAATCATCACTTTTTTTTAATCTTAAACTAGCTTACTTAGGTTTCTAACAGTTGCACCCAAAATAACTCTCCATATCCCTGCCTCCTACCATAATGCCTGGCAGTAGATAATAAATGTTTGTTAAATGAATGAAGACTAGGAGCTCTTCCTTAATCAAACGGGTGCAGTTTTCTATTGTTGTCATTGAATTGACAGGTTCCAATTGTATTGAACTAGGACTCCATGGATGAGCAGGGTAAAAGAGGAAGCAAAGATTGGAGAAGGAAATACAATTAACTACCAGGCTATGCCAGGCACCATATGTAACAGGTATTTTGCATCTGTTTTTGCAATTTACTCCTCACTAATAATCCTTTAAGTCTAACATCAAACCCATTTTGCAGTCTGGCAAACAGAAACCTAGAGAAAACAACTCGTCCTAGTGGTGGAAAGAAACACCCAATCAAAGGGAAAAGGGCAAAGGAGAAAGAAAGTTATGTCTTGCTCTTGGAAAAGTGGAAAATTTTCCATATGAGTATAAAATTTTAAAATATAAGTAAAAGCTCTCTGTGTTCACTTATACATTATACACATTAAAAAAATCTCTGCTTTCATCTGCTTCACTGCATAGAAATCAAACAAAGCAAAATCTGTTCTATTTCCCAACATGCAGTATATCCTTTCTAAACAGAAACGTGATAACCACGTTCAAGAGGCAGATAAAAACTATCGTTCTCATTTTAAAATCAAGAAAATTGAGACAGTAATTAAGTGATATTTTCAGGATCTCAAGGAATCAACATTGGATACAAAGAAAGAGAGCTTTAGCTTTTTATCCTGTTCCTTAACTACTAGATTCTAACACAGTACCTCACAAATTACATTTTGAAGGGAAAATTCAAACCAAGTTGTCACTTTCATCTACATGGCAAACCCATTCTCTTACCTGAGCATCCCATAGGCAAGAGTAGATCTAAGAGTTGTGGGTCCAAAATGTGTGATATTTCTTCGGTGGAGACTCTCTTCTGTCAATGCAATGCCCACGACAATTTCATTATCATGGATATTCAAAAGAACCTATAAAATAAGACAGAATAAAATAGTTTTAGGGTTATTCGAACTGTACTTATCACTAAGATTTTTACAATTTGAGGCTTTATTAATTTTTGTTACTTTATTACTGAGGTATACTTTGCATACAGTAAAATGCACAAATCTTAAGTGTGCAGCGCAGTAATTTTTACATATAAATGCTGTGTAACCACCATCATATAAAGATATATATTTTTTCTTGCCCTCTCAGTCAATACCCACCACAAATTATCATTAATCTGACCACTACCATGATAAACTACTGTCTTTTTTTGAGCTTCATATAAATGAAATCATTTAAGAATATCCTATTTTAAAATTTTAAAATCTATTTTATTCTCCTTTTAATTCACCGTATTCACAAGTTAGCTATGACCAGATTCCCCCTGAATTTTTATGAGAAACACATTTTGAAGGTTTCCAGGTTTTTAATATGCATTTTTAAAATTTTTAACTTTTTTGGAAAAAATTCCAAACATCCAGAAATGCTTACCAGAACACTGGCACAACGAACTCTTAAGTATGCTCTTCACTTAGATTAACCAACTGTTAACAATGGGACACATTTGCTTTAACACCTATTATTTTTTTAGAACTTTTTAAAACTTGACTCAAGTTATGTCTGTGAAAGAATGTTTCTTTTTGGTCTTAGTTATAGTTTTTCTAACACACAGTTAAATATATACTATTCAAACAAAAATAAAAGTAAAAATAAAATACGTTCTGCAATCTTCCACCTAAAATTTCCTCATCATGATCTTAACAGCAGCAGCTAACACTTACCTAGCTATATGCAAACCATTGTTCTACACACTTCATATTTGTTACCTCATTTCATAGCCACACCCTCTGAGCTAGGTATTATTATCCTCCTTTTATAGATAAGGAAATTAAGGCACAAAGAGGTCAGTTTACTTGCCCAAAGTTATACAGCTCGTAAACTGGGATTTAAATCCATGTAGTATGGCTCCAGAATCTGTACTCTGAGCTCCCATGCTAACTTCTGGACATCACTGTTGTAGTTAGCCTATTCATTCTCATAACAGCTGTTACAAGAAAAAAAAGAATGGGGACTTGTTCTTCTGATTTGATATGCAAAAAAAAAAAGTTACAGAGAGAACAGGCAACTTGCCCCAGATTCAAGTGTCCCAGAAGCAACAGTAAATGACTCCTTGGTGAAAACGTCAGCTGCTAGGGGCCTTTTAAGCTATCAGAGATGGAAAGACTTGTTAGTATGGCTCACATGTGAATCACCCTTATAGTAGAAGATTGAGACCAAGGAGGGTAAGCATGCTAAAAAGAAGTATCTGGGTTTGGGAATCTAGCAGAATTGAAGAAAGAGGACAGCTGGCTCTAGCATGAGTATTAGCAATGATGTCCTGATTTTAGAAGGTCGAGGTTTGTTTTAAAAACGTATTCCACTTCAGAAGCAAAGTCTGAAACCAAGACACACAAAACAAAATAGTTGTTTTAATTCTTTTGAATTTTATAATCTGAAAGTCCACATAATGTTGTAAAAAGCACTAGATTAGAAATTAGAAAATTCAAGTCTTAATAGCTCCCATCTATTAAGCATGTAGTATAGACCAGGTATCACACCAGATACTTAAAATGTATAATCTCATTTAACCTTCAGGACACACAGGTGTAAACTATTATTGGCTCCATTAGAAACAGAGGCTCAGAGAGAATAACTTGTCCAAAGTTACACAGTTAGGGAGTCAAAAGTTGGATCTAGCTCTGTCTCCATAGCCCATGCTCTTGTTAATAATACCCTACAGTTTTCTTTCTTTGTGACATCTTTGTCTGGTTTTGGTATCAGGGTGATGGTGGTCTCGTAGAATGAGTTTGAGAGTGTTCCTCCCTCTGCTATATTTTGGAAGAGTTTGAGAAGGATAGGTGTTAGCTCTTCTCTAAATGTTTGATAGAATTTGCCTGTGAAGCCATCTGGTCCTGGGCTTTTGTTTGTTGGAAGATTTTTAATCACAGTTTCAATTTCAGTGCTTGTGATTGGTCTGTTCATATCTTCTATTTCTTCCTGGTTCAGTCTCGGAAAGTTGTGCATTTCTAAGAATCTGTCCATTTCTTCCACGCTGTCCATTTTATTGGCATAGAGTTGCTTGTAGTAATCTCTCATGATCCTTTGTATCTCTGCAGTGTCAGTTGTTACTTCTACTTTTTCATTTCTAATTCTATTGATTTGAGTCTTCTCCCTTTTTTTCTTGATGAGTCTGGCTAATGGTTTCTCAATTTTGTTTATCTTCTCAAAGAACCAGCTTTTAGTTTTATTGATCTTTGCTATCGTTTCCTTCATTTCTTTTTCATTTATTTCTGATCTGATCTTTATGATTTATTTCCTTCTGCTAACTTTGGGGGTTTTTTTTGTACTTCTTTCTCTAATTGCTTTAGGTGTAAGGTTAGGTTATTTGAGATGTTTCTTGTTTCTTAAGGTAGGATTGTATTGCTATAAACTTCCCTCTTAGAACTGCTTTTGCTGCATCCCATAGGTTTTGAGTCATCGTGTAGACATTTCTCCAAAGAAGATATACAGATTGCCAACAAACACATGAAAGAATGCTCAACATCATTAATCATTAGAGAAATGCAAATCAAAACTACAATGAGATATCATTTCACACCGGTCAGAATGGCCATCATCAAAAAATCTACAAACAATAAATGCTGGAGAGGGTGTGGAGAAAGGGAACCCTCTTGCACTGTTGGTGGGAATGTAAATTGATACAGCCACTATGGAGAACAGTATGGATATTCCTTAAAAAACTAAAACTACAACTACCATACGACCCAGCAATCCCACTACTGGGCATATACCCTGAGAAAACCATAATTCAAAAACAGTCATGTACCACAGTGTTCATTGCAGCTCTGTTTACAATAGCCAGGACATGGAAGCAACCTAAGTGTCCATCGACAGACCAATGGATAAAGAAGATGTGGCACATATATACAATGGAATATTACTCAGCCATAAAAAGAAACGAAATTGAGTTATTTGTAGTGAGGTGGATGGACCTAGAGTCTGTCATACAGAGTGAAGTAAGTCAGAAAGAGAAAAACAAATACTGTATGCTAACACATATATATGGAGTCTAAGAAAAAAAAATGGTCATGAAGAACCTAGGGGCAAGACGGGAATAAAGACGCAGACCTACTAGAGAATGGACTTGAGGATATGGGGAGGGGGAAGGGTAAGCTGGGACAAAGTGAGAGAGTGGCATGGACATATATACACTACCAAATGTAAAATAGATAGCTAGTGGGAAACAGCCACATAGCACAGGGAGATCAGCTCGGTGCTTTGTGACCACCTAGAGGGGTGGGATAGGGAGGGTGGGAGGGAGGGAGACGCAAGAGGGAAGAGATATGGGGATATATGTATATGTATAACTCATTCATTTTGTTATAAAGCAGAAACTAACACACCATTGTAAAGCAATTATACTCCAATAAAGATGTTAAAAAAAAAAAAAAAGCTTTGTGGCCTCAGTTTAATTGTCCATAAGATTGGGTTAGTCTTGAAAATTCTACACATTTATAATGATAGCCTTCTTGAATCATCACAGTAAGAGCCTGCACTTACCTCCACATCAAAGTTGGTCATGTCAGCCTTCCACTTAAAATAATCTTGAACAGCACCCCCAAAATCTCTTGCCGCCTCATTTGAGGAAAAGCAATGTTTCTCTCCTGCCCTGTTGCATGTGACTCTAAACTTCAGCACTTCAGGATCAGTTTCTTCTTTTGAGCTTTCCTCAGTCTCATCTTTGCAAGATGTCAAATCATCACCTACTAATGTTGATATCTCTTCTTTGATGGCTGGATTTTCATAATAGTCTAAGATCTGTGAATCTAAGACATTGTTAGGGAACTCTTTTTTGATATCTCTCTCATCTGTTTTGTCTCCTCGTCCACTTTCAATCTTCTCTTTACTTGAATTCTGATTTATCTTTTTGTGCTTTGTTTTTTTTTTCTTGAAACAAGTGTTAATTTTCCATATTTTTAAAGGGTCTGACCATGGAAGCTTCCCAGCCAAGTCCTCAAAATCCTTTAGAACTTCTTCCTATAAAAGAGAGAATGAAATCCATTCATTTCATACCTTTCTCACCACTTTAATTGAACAAATAAACCCCTACTTTGCCTATAGACTACATTAATTGTTATGTTGGGGGTGGCAGGAGTACAGGACAAAAGAGTAAATAATATAATGTCTGCAACTGAGGAAATTAAAGTCTCACTGAAAATTAAGATTTACACAAATTAAGGCTACTACAGAATAATATAACACAGAATGGTAGATCAGAGGCTGGGGTTCAAGATTAAAATGTAAGCAAATAAGGAACTATTAACAGTGGTTACCTCCAGCGAAGGGAAACGAGTGGATGAAAGACAGGGGAGGGAGGGCAGCTTACCTCTCACTGACTTCCTTTTGAATTTTGTGCTGTGTATACATATTAACTATTTTTGAAAAGAAAAAACCCAAACCTTAAACAGTTAAAAATGTATCTATCCAATTTCTAAATAGTATCTATAGTCATCTTTTAGAAAAGTAAATCTGATCATGCTTAAAGCCCCTCAACAGCCTCCCATTACACCTCCCAAAATTTAAATTCCTTAAAAAGCCCAAACAACCCGACTCTTGCCTGTGTCTCTTACATCACTTCAGGATCATTCTCTCCTTAGCTTCGTACTGCTGCTTGGAATGTATTTGCTTCACATGGCCTCTCTGCACTGCTGGTTCCCTTCTCATTATTTAACAGCAATTTAAAAGGCACATCCTTTGAGAGACCTGCTGTTCTTAAAGTAATCCTCTCAAGTCATTCTTTTCTCATTTTATTTTCTTTAGATAACTTAACATTATCTAAAGTTATTAGGTTTAGGCTCCTCCCAGAAGGTAAGCACAGGGTGGAAAGACCTTAGCTGTCTTGACCATTGCTATAAACCACACATCTAGAGCAGTGTGTGGCATAAAAAAGGTGCTCAGTAAACAGCTAATGGATAATATGGTTAAATGTTAAAATGGGTGGTACAGAGCCGTGCTGTCCAATTCAGCAGCCACTAGTCACATACAGCTACTGAAATATTTTAAATGATTTAAAATTAAAAATTCAGTTTCTCAGTCACATTAGCTACACTTCACATGGCTATCATGCTGGACAGCATAAACATACAACATTTCCATCAGAAGTTCTGGTGCAGAGCACTGGCGCAGACAGTATATGTTACTGAAGATCAAAGTAGAAAGAAATCAGTGCTGACTGATGGAGCTGAGACTTGAATTGGAAGTGAGTGAAGGCTCTAATACTACTTGAAACCTGATGAAATAATGGTAATATCAGGTTGGGAAAATTCAATTTTATTTACAAATAATTTCCGTATAAAGGGCATCTACAGGACTTGCAGGTTTAACATGGTGGGATAACACTGGTACAGCCCCTTTCTTTCTTCAGAAACCACTCTAAAAGAAAAGAACAACAGAAATACCAACTCTATCTTAATAGAATCTACATGGTATCTGTAACCTAGAAACAGAACATAAGAATTCTAACATAAGAATTCCCAGGTTCAGTGAAGGTAAAGCAGAGGTGCAGGAAGACACCAGAGGGAGAATGACTACAGATCTCAGACAAAGGGGAGAGCAGTCTGCAGAACAGTAGGAAATAAACTCTTCTCTGGAACAGCAGGGAAGAAGTACATGCACTGAGAGGGAGCATCCCTGGATCTCGTTTGTACCCAGAAGCAGCAGAGGAGAGAAATGGAGGCTGAACAAGGAATCTCACAGACATGCTCTATTTGCTGCAAACAGAGTAGAGATGGGGAGAGATACTCTACATTGTGAATAACCCTAAAGCTGCTGAATGCTTCCGGCTAGTGAGAAGTAATGGTTAAAAGAACTCGTTAAGTGGTATGGAAATTACACCTCAATAAAGCTATTTAAAAAAAGAAGGAAGAGAACTCATTCACCACAACCTTTTGTCAAAAGGAACTTCACAGTGAACCAGGGGGATTTCTTGCTAGCTTGGAACAGTTCCTGAACCTCCTATAAACAGTAGGCCCAAGAGGAACTCCCTCATTCAAAGATGAGCAATTATCAAGTTATCAGCACCAGACTTATATGAATGGAAAAAAGGAGAAAAGGGACAGAAAAACAAACAGCAGACAAAAACCAGTGACCAGAAAGACACTGCCACAGAGCAGCTGAAAACCGTGATCAAATATGTTGACATGACATCAAAAAGTGTAATAAGGAAATACTTTTGCAAAATAAGAGCTCAAAGCAGAGATATAAAAGCAGGAAAAAGATGAGGGGAGCCGCCAGAAGGTGACAAAACAGGATCTTGTAGAGTTCAAAGAAAAAGTGGAATAAAAAAAAAACCACTGCAAAAATGAAGACCATATTGAAAGCACCACATATAAAAGCCACCGCTGAAAACACAGTAAGGGATGTGAAAAAAAGTAAAGCAAATACAATAAAAATGAGCAAAAATTTTAAAAAGGATTAGAGAGAACATGATAAAACATCAAAGATAGTCAAAGAGATCCTACTGTATGTATAACTGGTTTATCCCTGATGAAGGGATTTAAAATAAACAAAACATACTAAAAAAAAAATAATTCAAGAAAACTTTCAAGAAATATAAATGGAAGTGAATTTCTCTATAGACTGACATGTCTTAACTGGAATTAGCAACAAGGAGACGTGCACTGGTGAACTTCAAAGATTGAAAAAAAAAATCATCTGGGCATCAAGCAAAAATAACAAAAAAGCAACAAATAAGGAGGAAAAATAACAGGATGACTTCAGAATTTTCCATGGCAACATTTCATGCTAGATGAGAACAAACATTGCCTATGATATTCTTAAGGAAGGAAAGCGTGATTCCAAATTTTAAACCCAAACTATTAATCAAATAGAAAGGTGAAAGACAAACATTTGTGAACTCATGCCAGTCAAGAGATAAAAACTGTAACAAAAGGACAGGTAGTGTGCCTATAATCAATTTAACTATAGACTAAATGAAAACAAATACAGGGATTATGAATGCAAAACAGAATGTAAATGTTACAAAGTGGCCTGTCGTTGGAGGGGAAAGGGAATAGAAGACGTGAAGTAATTTAAGCACACTGATATCCTCTTCTCTTATACCCCAAGGTCAAAGGATAGAAATTAACGCTTAGCAGAGAAAGTGCAAAACACAGGCAGTTTGGTGCTTCCAGAATATAACCTCAGTGACTTTTCATGCAGCATTAAAGCCTTTTCGGGTTTCATCCAATCTTTAAAATAAATAAATAAATAAATAAAGATGATTTTTTAAAAAGTATATTTAAAGGATTTAAAGGCATGTGGTTCAACACTAAGAAAAATTATAAAACTGGAAGGTGAAAGGGAAGGAAGAGAGATATGGGAAATATGCCAGTTTCATCACTGCTCTTAGTAGGGATTCAAAAATACTGTGTAAACAGTAGATTAAGTTGTATTTATAAAGGTGACAGCTAGAGAGCAAATACAAGCCTTCCAAATATTTTAAAACACGTGCACGGGGAAAAAGCAAAGAAAACGCTTAACATAAATTTTTATAAAGAAAGAAAAAGAAAGCAGAAGGTGTGTAGCATAAATGTGACAGAACCAAGACCAAACATTTCTGTCGTATCAATAAACATCAATGGGATAAACTTATTAAACAGAAAAATGACCCCCAGACTGAATATGTACAAGGGTGTATATAGGATGTTCATTGCACTACTAGTAATAGCAAGACTGTGAAAAATCCTAATGTCCTAAAATGGGACCGATTAAATTGTGATACAGTAAAATCCAACAATGATATTGCCATGATCTCCAAGATAAATGAGAAAAAACACAGCCCAGGACAGTATGTACGTCATACTTCCATTTGTGTAAATATGTAAATAAAATACACATATTCATAAAATATCTCTAGAAGCATATCTCAGAAATTGGTAATAGTTGTTGCCTCCAAGGAGGGAAACACGTGGTATGAAAATAGGGGAATACTTTTCACTGTATATCTTTTCAGTCTTTACAGTTTTGCTCTAAGTACATGTATAAACCAGCTTAAAAAAATTTAAATCAAAGATGTTAGCCTTTTTTTTAAATCAGTTAATAAAAAGGCTAATAAAATTCATGATATCATCTGAATATTTAAAAATAAGAGAACCCATTAGAATGCTTAAACTAACAGGCTTTTATAAGCCATGAGAAAGTATAATGCAACAAAGAAAAACTGATGGTCAACAGAATGAAAACTAGAAGCCAATGTTTAAAAACAAGGTTTTATTGGGGGCATGTTCCAAATTAAGTCCACAAAGTGAAGGGCTTAACAATTTCTCATGGTCATACACGAGAGAAGTTGCCCTTGCAGAGATTTGAAAATCTACCCTAGGGCTTCCCTGGTGGCGCAGTAGTTAAGAATCCACCTGCCAATGCAGGGGACACAGGTTCATGCCCTGGTCCGGGCAGATCCCACATGCCGTGGAGCAACTAAGCCCATGTGCCACAACTACTGAGCCCGAGTGCCACAACTACTGAAGCTCATGCACCTAGAGCCCGTGATCCACAACAAGAAAAGCCACCGCAATGAGAAGCCCGCGCACTGCAACGAAGAGTAGCCCCCGCTTGCCGCAACTAGAGAAAGCCCATGTGCAACAACGAAGACCCAACGCAGCCAAAAGTAAAATAAATAAATAAATTTTAAAAAATAAATAAATAAAAGGTGAAATTATTAAAAAAAACAAAAAAAGAAAGAAAGAAAATCTACCTTAATCCCTGCTGCTCTTCTTCTGGGACTTCCACCAGTAATATCTTTTGCAGTTACTTACAAGGCAACTCTGAAAACCTGGCTCATATAGAACCATTCCATAATATCAAATTCACCTCCAAAAACACTCAAAATAATACAAATTCTAAGATGACAAAAACATAGTAATTGAAGAAAATATTAATAACACCCTAGTAGGTTAGAGGCAAGAATTTAAGATGGACACTTATAGTTTTAAAAAATATGTTAACATTTATTCATGTACAGAATTGACTATCACAATTTTGAAATACTTAAGAGCAAAAACTGTCAGTACCCTGCCTGTTATTTACTAGTTTTATAGATATGATATGGTTGGCAATGCCTATCAGAAGGCTGAAGGGTTATAAAACTAGTGTTAGAAGTTACATTTTTAGTTAATAAAATTATCATTTATTTTGAGTCTCAATTCTTTTAGGTCTGTTTTTTTCTAGGTTGGGGGTTCATGTCAGTTTGACTGGAAATCAACCTGTTGTCAATAAATAAAAATTAGAGAATTAGACAGCACATCACAATTTTAAAAAAGATTATTTCTAATATAGGCAATAAAACTGAAAGAAAAAAGTTTTCAAGCATTTGACTCTGGAAACCAGACCAAAAAGCAATCTGGAAAAATACCAAAGACTCACTGTGATCTATTTTCAGCCTTCAGCTTAGGCAGCATCTCAATATTTAGGAATCAGATGCTAAATACAAGTTGGGGACAAAGCTGTTATCCTAACAACTGAAGGAGTATTTAGATATTACTTTGGCTTTATTTCAAAAAACAAGCTAGAGAAGAAAGCAGGGCAAAAGGAGCATGATGAGAGAAAGTGTTATTTGTAGATGACACAAACTGTCACCTACTCTGGTTCACAGCCTAGAAGCAATTCTATTTTGAAACCATATACATCAGCAAAGCTCATCTAAGGTGTCTTATCTTTTGTAAGAAAGTCAAACAATTTGTTCTATTTCTTATAAGTTTTTCAATATTGATTTTTATTTCTTTGTTCTGTTATTCTTTCATCTTTTTAAAAACTGGAATACAATTATCATATAATATTATTTTAGTCTCAGGTGTACACATAATGATTCAGTATTTGTTTACATTGCAAAATGATCACCACAAGTCTAGTTAACATCTGTCACCATACCGTTAAAATTTTTTTTTCTTGTGACGAGAACTTTTAAGACCTACTATCTTAGCAATTTGCAAATGTGCAATACAGTATTATTAATTACAGTCACCATACTGTACATTATAGCCCCAGGACTTACTTATCTTATAACTGGAAATCTGTACCTGTTGACTCCCTTCACCCATTCCCCACCCCCTGCAATAATGATTTTTAAAAGCAACTTTTGCGATGGACTATCAATAAATCTCTGGATTTTACTGTAAAAGTCTCCCAGTATTCTATATTATAAAAGCAGCAGTAATGCTAAATGATACACAGAATGTGAAAAGTGGAAATAATCTCTTTGGGAAGATGGCTGAAAATCAGCTACTGCATTTGGGATAGCTCACCTTTGTTTCTTTGAACTGGTAATCCTTAAACTCCTGAACAACCACAAATAAGTTATCAACTGATCTCAGACAGTGAACCTGAGGAGGGAAAAAAATGTTAGAAACAAATTTCTGCAAAAGCTTCTGAAGCGCATAAACTATCAACATTTAAATATAAAAATTAGGTACAAAGATTTTGAAGCAGCTAATACCTATAATTTGTATTTAAAATTTTTCCCAGCTTCTGTTCCTCTACAGAAAAGGAAAAAAGACAGATGGCAGGATAGAAGCTTGAAGTGTTACGTGGGCAACATGGGTTTGGGGGGGAAGGGAGAGACGAAGACAGTGAAGTGGGGCTTTATACTGCCCTCATGGCTCTCTGGGGTACTGTATAGGGTTTGAGCTCCAGCTCTGTGATTATTAGCTAAGCAACCCTGTGCAAATTACTTACTTCTAAGCTCAATTTTAGGAATAAAATTAATTAATCCTTAATTAATGAGGATAATGGTAAGGCCTATCTTTACAAAGCTGCTGAGTTATTAACTAAAACACTGGATGAAAAATACTTGCTTATCAATTCATCCCACAGATATGTAGTGGGTGTCTACTATATACCAGACACTAAGAGCTTGGGAGATATTGACCAAAAAAAATAAAAAAACAAACAGGCAACAATCCCTGCCCTCATGTTGCTTATGTAGTAATGAGATACAGCTTAGCTTTTACTTTAGTGGGATGGCAGTTTGCTGACCTTCACTTCTCACCTTCAGTGATTCCTAATTACTTTTGAGCAAGAATAACTTTGATACAGATAAAAAGAAAAATCTCTCCCTTTATGCTTCACCACTGAAGTCTAAACTTCAGCTAGATGCTGAAGTAAATAAATTCTAAGAGGCGTAGCAGATACTAAGAATTTCTTCATAAGTCTCACAGGATTCTTTCTGGTGAATTCATCCTCAGGAAATATTAGGATCACTTCTAAAAAATATAGCAAACCTAGTAGTCACACTTACAAATCAGTACCCAATGGAAAATGCAGTAATACTTTAAAATCACCTGATTTGGGGCAGAGCAAAGAAAAGCAATAAGGATTCCAGAGAGGTCTGTAAACTAGAAAGTAACCATAAAATGATCTATTTAGAAAACTATTTTAAACATTGCTTCATTCAAACCTGAGCCAGACTTTCCACTGAAATGTCAAAATATATCTTGCCCCGGTCTTTGCTGATTTTGCACGATGACCCCAATTTCTCTCTCACTTCATCTGCAGCTGTTTGCTCAAAACCAGTAGGCACAGTGGCTCCAACAGTGACTTGGAGATGTTCAGACTCACTTCTGAGGCCACTTTCTGTCACTTGTACAGACCTCTGGTTCTCATGAAGGTTCACATCCAGGAGCTGGTTAGTGGCTTCTTGAACATCAGACATATTGGCAGTGCTTCCAAGTTCCTGAATATAGTCCTTTTAAAAGTAGTACAGAAAAGAAAGAAATAATGCCTAAACGTTATCACCTCTTATTTCAACTATAACTAAAAACATCTGCTTTGGAAGTCTGGCAGAACAACACAACACAACTGATCAGTATTCACCAAAAATAAAAGGACTGAATAACATGGGTACAAAGTGGAGGATATAAATTATTATGAAACAAGCAATACAGATACTGTGGAAGAAAAGGAGACAGAGTATTTCCACAGCATGAAATGTTTGGTTTGGGATCACCTATCTTGATGATAGCCATCGCATAACTACAACAGTTAATCCCAAAACAGAAGTTGCTAGAACACATTCAAAAATATTTCTACATCTAGTCCTTTTTCAGCTAGCAGTTAAGAACATGGGGCTTTGGAATTTCAGACCTGGGTCTGAATTCTTGCCCTCACCATTCAGAGGCTGAATGACCTAAAACAAGTTTATTCTCCATTGCCTCAACTTCCTCATCTGCCAAATGGGAACTGAATAATGCCTCTCAGAGTTGTTGTAAGACTTCAGTGGGAATAGCATACTGCCAGGCCCATGATTAAAACTTGCTAATTAAGGATATCTACCTTCCTCCTTGAAATGTATAGTGATTCATGCATTAAAAAATGATTAACTGAGCATCTACTATCTAGTGACTACAAATATTTGAATGCCTAGGACAGGACAGGCTCTGGGATGCTTGGATGGGCATCAAGAGAGACCTGTGAACTATCTAAATCAGTAAACCAAATTTCCTTTATCTGAGCTTTTGGTAGGGTGGGGGGCGGGGTGGAGTAGGAGGGACTAAAGAGCTGGGTGGGAGGTGGAGATCAATAGTTCTCGGCAGATTTTCAAAGTTTTGTGAGCCAAAACAACTTAAATACGCCCAGAGTAGCTACACAGTTCTTGGTCTGTACCCGGGACAGGCGACAGTGTCTAACACAAATAAAAGTCAGTTCCTGCCATTAAGGAGCTCAAAATCACTGTGATACGACCTCCACCTGCTAAATAAGGCAGCTGAAGCCCACGAAAGGACGTATCCTACCAAGGTCAGAAAGCCAACCAGTGGCGCAGGCTAGAATGAAACCCACGTCTCCCGACTCCCACCCGCAGGGCCCTAATCACAGGATCCCGGGGAGCAGGTGAAGCCCAGGGAAAGGTAGCGAGAAGGGCTCCACCGTGGATTGGGCTGAAGTGCAGCCAGTCTCCGGCCCGGGTCGCAAGACGAAGGCCGCCCTTCCCTGCCGAGGGTCAGCAGCGCCCCACCGGGCCACTCCCACCCGCCTCCCGGTTACCGGCCGCCAGCGAACACCCTTCCGGCTCCCGGTCCCGGCGAGGCCAGCCCGCCCAGGTCACCCCGCCGGAAGCCGCCTCGGTGCCCCGGAAACGGAAGTCTGGTGGCGCGGTCACAGCGGCTCCGCGCTAGGGGCGGACGCCGGTGCGAGGTCGCTGAGGAAAGAGCATGCGTGTAAAGGTCTGTGCGCCGTGGCGCGCATTACGTGGTGGTTGGCTCCTGCGGTTGGGGACCGGCTCCTCAGCAAGCTGAACCGGGGAGGCGGCGGGCGTCGTCGCCTGTCATCATTGTAGCTAACTTTAGAGAGCGCTTAGCGGCGCTGGCACTGAGTAAGCGCTTCACACGCGTCATTTAATTTGTTCCAATAACTCTCAAGTGGCAGGGGCCACCCCTCTTAAGGCCGGGGAAACTGACTCTCACAGAGGTTAAGTATCTTGCCCAAAACGTCCCCCACAGCACTTTAGAGGCAGAACTGGGATTTGAACCTGGCTGCTGTGATGCCAGAATGCTTGCCCTTAGCGTCTGAGCCAGTATTGCTCAAACTAGTCCCTGAGTTGTACATTGCCTTCATTATTTTTGTCCAATTGTACTGTTGTTTACTTAACACATTTCTTTAAATTTATAGTTTCAACAAGTTATTTTACAAGGAGATTTTACAATTCAGCAACAAAAAGATAACTCAGTTAAAAATGGGCAAAGGCCATTTGGAATATTTTGAATATTTCTCCAGGGAAGACACTCATATGGTCAGCAATCACATGGAAGGATGATTAGGGTTACTAGTCATTAGGGAAATGCAAATTAAAACCGCAGTGAAATACCTATTTGAGTGGCTAAAAGTTTTAAAAAGTGGACAGTGCCAAGTTTCAGTAAGGGTGTGGAGCACTGGAACACTTGGGCTTTGCTGGTGGGAATGCAAAATGGTACAGCCACTGTGGAAAACAGTTTGTCCTTTCCTCATAAAGTTAAACAGAATTACCATATGATCCAGCATTTCTACTGGTAGCTATATACCCAAGAGAACTGAAAACAGATGTTCAAACAAAAACTTTTACATGAATGTGCCTAGCAGCATTATTTATAAGAGCCAAAAAGTGGAAACAACCAGAATATCCCTCAGCGGATGAATAGGTAAACAAAAGTGGTATGTCCACACAATGCAGTATTATTCAGTCATTAAAAAAAGGAATGAAGTACTGAAACATGCTACAACATGGATGAACCTTGAAAACATGCAAAGTGAAAAAAAACCAACAACAACAGTCCCCAAAGACCACATATTCCATTTGTATGAAATGTCTAGAATAGGCGAATATATACAGACAGAAAGATTAGTGGTTGTTTAGGGCTGGGAGGAATGAGGAGATTGGGGAGTGATAGCTAAAGGGTATGGGGTTTCTTTTTGGGGTGTTGAGAATGTTTTGGAATTAGTGATGGTTGTACAACATTGTGACTATTACTAAGAAACACTGAATTGTACAGTTTAAAATATTTAAATTGGTGAAGTTTGTCTTAAAGGAAACTTTGGTCTCATGGGAAACTCATCCTAAGTTTCCTCATAGGCAAAATGCTACTTCTCTCATAAGAGTTCTTGCAAGCTTTAAATGAGATTAACGTGTTACATAATTAAAATAGATGGTGCCATTAAAAAAAAATACAGTGGAAACAAAGTTATTAAATGCTGGCCAGATAGTGTTCCCTACAAAAGGTTCTAAATGTGAGGCCCGTTCTCTTTTTAAAAGGATAAATTATCAAGTATTAGAGACAAAATTGCATTAAATGAGACCTTCTTGACATAATGAGAGGGATTAAAATATTGAAAAGATTCTTTCCACTTGATTCAGTGTTATTTAATGCATACCTTTATACTATTTAAATTGTCTCTCATAAACAGGTCACACACGTGGGGAAACATTACCCTAAGACAGGAACTACCTGTAGTATCATGTTAGGTCTGTCGTTGAAGCAACAGAACTTTTTTTTATAAATTTATTTATTTATTTATTTATGGCTGCGTCGGGTCTTTGTTGCTGCATGTGGGCTTTCTCTGGTTGCGGCGAGCGGGGGGCTGCTCTTCATTGCGGTGCGTGGGCTTCTCATTGCGGTGGCTTCTCTTGTTGCGGAGCACAGGCTCTAGGCGCGCGGGCTTCAGTAGTTGTGGCGCATAGGCTCAGTAGTTGTGGCTTGCGGGCTCTAGAACGCAGGCTCAGTAGTTGTGGCGCACGGGCTTAGTTGCTCCGCGGCATGTGGGATCTTCCCAAACCAGTGCTCAAACCCGTGTCCCCTGCATTGGCAGGCGGATTCTTAACCACTGCGCCATCAGGGAAGTCCGCAACAGAACTTCTTGAACATCTATTACATGTTAGACACTCTCAGGCAGTAAAGATACAGCACTGAAAATTTTTTCTAGAGCTTATATTCTAATGGAAACGACAGACAATACAGAAAAATACACGTCATCCCTGTGATGATAAGTATTACGGAGAAAAACTAATGAAGAGTGCTAGAGAGATGGAGGGGAAAACCTATTTTATATCAGGTGGTCAGGAAGGCCTCTTTGATAAGGTGACAAAGCAGAGCCTGAAGGAAATGAGAAAGCAAGCCATTTGGGTATCTGGGCGAAGAGCATTCCAGGCTGAGGGCAGGAACATGTTCAACAGGGTTTAGGAATATCCAGCCAGGAGGCCAGCGTAGACTGGGAGGAGAGAATGAGGGGGAGAAAGGGAGAAGATGAGATGGGATGGGTATATCATATAGGCCAATGTTTTACAAATTGTCACCATGACTTAGATTTTAAAAGAATCACTCTGGCTGCTGCATGGAGGACAGTAGAGCGCAGGAATGGAAGCAGTCCCCAGGCCATTTCAGTGGTCCAAGTGAGAGAGAATGATGACTCAAACTAGGATATTAGGGGTGGGTGTGGTGAGAATTGTCAGATTCTGGTGTATTTTGAGGTATGACCTGTCACTGCTGATTGGATGTGGGTTTGAAAACAAGGTAAAGAACAGGAAGTTTAAGGGTCAGACCTAGCAGATTTTGCTGGTTCGAACTGCCCATATTCTGCTGGGGGATGAATGCTCAAGAGCTCAGGCCAAAATGTTACAGAAGAAATAAAAATGGACATATTTGCTCTTTAGAGTTCTGGTTCTGGTTTATTGCAAAGAGTAATAAACCAGAACCAAAATAGTATTTTAGCTTACATCAGGCAAACCCTGATGATCTGCTGTGAAAATATTGACTAAAGTGCATCCTTGCTTGAAAATGCCAGTTTTGAATAAGTAATACATACCTGTAGAAATTGAAGCCTCTAATTCCTTTCTAACCTGTAGTTGTATTTTAGTAAACTAAAGTGACCCCTAAGTAAATAAGCAAATGATTAAATTTAATAATTCCTATCAGATGTAGTGACACAAATTAGGAACTGAGTGGTAGTTCCTCCCATGAACACAGATATCTACTTTACCCTAATAGCTGTCTATCCTTGCCTATTCTTAAGGGTAAAACAATATTGTGGTTAGAAAGTTAAAGAGTACAGCCACTCCCCAGCCCGGTCCCTTCCTCTGCTCTTGTACGGAAGCAAGGACTGTTAACCACGGCTGCCTTTAGTTCACATGGTGATTTTCTCCATGTCGCTAAATAGCATGCTTGTAGTGCTATGTCTTGCTTTTTCAATTTTGGCATTATCTGTGAAGTCTGTTTTGGTACTTGAGATTTAGCCTATTTCCCCCTCCCTTCCCCTCCCATTAAAGTTACAACCCAATATAGTTTGTTCCTCTATGTTAAATTTACTGGGGTAAATTTAAGCGATATATGAAACATTTTTTTGTTTTATCAGCTGTAGACAGTATCTTTTGATTCCCCATACTGTTAGGTGAGGGTTTTATCAGCACTCCTGGCCTTTCCGCTGCCCACTTTGTACCTTTCTCTACTTTTCTTCCTTTTTTTAAAAAAAATTAATTTATTTAATTTATTTTTATTTTGGTCTGCCTTGGGTCTTTGTTGCTGTGCGCAGGCTTTTCTCTAGTTGCGGCGAGCAGGGGCTACTCTTCGTTGCAGTGCGTGGGCTTCTCATTGGGTGGCTTCTCTTGTTGCAGAGCACGGGCTCTAGGCGCGCAGGCTTCAGTAGTTGTGGCACTCGGGCTCAGTGGTTGTGGCTCGTGGGCTCTAGAGCACAGGCTCAGTAGTTGTGGCGCACGGGCTTCATTGATCCGTGGCATGTGGGATCGTCCTGGACCAGGGCTCGAACCCATGTCCCCTGCATTGGCAGGTGGATTCTTAACTACTGCGCCACCAGGGAAGCCCCTCTCTACTTTTCTTCTTTATAGCTCCCAACCTATTTTGTTAGGATTCCGCTTGGCAGGTTGGATTCCTGTGGGGATGTAATCGAAAGGATGCCCCTACACCTGCTTCTCACTCAAGAAACTACTAAAATTCCATCTTCCCCAAGAAAACCTTTTGGGACCTCACTGGGAAACAAGTGATGTGTCTACAATCCTATTAATGAAATGACATGATAGACTAGGAGTCCATGAACTCTTAACCCAACGGACCTTTGGCCTGTCAGGTGATGATAACAACTAGAGAGGAAAACAATCAGCTTTGGCTGTGCCCTGAACAAGCTGAGATTTGTTTACTTTTCCCATGCCCTTGCAAGCCAAAGGCTATAAAACTCCTGTGAGAACTCTCCAGTAGAATTAGTGACATCACAGTGAATTTTCAAGAGAATGTAGTTGAAATTTATCGTTCACCTTGAACTTCCTATGGATAAGTACGTTTATTTAAAAGCAACTCATTCATCTTAAAAGGAACTGTATTTTGGCTGTAATTGAGATTGCAAGGAGGAAGAAGGTAATGAGCTGGGGAGCAAAACACCCCTGCCACCTAGTGGTCACTCATTCTGAAACACGGCAGTTCTTTGAAAGCACAGACAACAGAAAAGGAACTGAGTTGGTATAGGAAACATCCAGCAAATGTTCGGAACTGGGGAAACTTCCGTTCCCTCTTCCCTTGTTAGAAAGGGATGTTTGTGAGCCTTTTTTAAATAGTCAAAGACGAAGCAAGGTATTAATGGGGTTGACCCTGAGAGTCGTTCTTCCTTTGTGTAATCAGAAGAATTAACAGAGCACTGACAAGGGGAGAATGTTGTTAGATAAACACGGACAGCCACCAGATCTCTAGCATGAAGTGGAAGCTCCAGAAGGAAGCAGGAAGTGCAACTAGTGAGCAGAGAAGGAGCACAGTGAAGCAGGACCCTCTGCAGTGGTTACTGCAGCAGCAGCATGGGTCTAGAGGCAAAGCAGAATTAGAAGCAAGGCCAACAGGGACGATGATAATCAAGTTGCATAGACTCAGGATCACTGGTCAGCAGCAGCCTCGGAGACCATGGTCTTGGGACTGTAGTACTGCTTGATTCAGGGTAAACTAGTCAGGACACTCAGGGGATAACAAAAGTAATTAACATTTATGGAGCACATACTCTATCCAGGCAGTGCTTTACATGCATTATCTCATAATAGTCCTGTGGAGTAGATGTTGTTACCAGCCCTGTTCTGCAGATTGTGAACTTGAGTCTAAGTAACTAGCCCAAAGTCACAGAGCTAATGAGACTTAGAGCCAAGATTTGAACCAAGGCAATTTGATCCGAGTTCAAGCTCTTCATTGCCATGCTTTCCTGCTTCACTAAGGGGGAGGGAACATGGGGTTCAATGCCTCTAACTCTACTGACTGTTGCATTGAGGGATAGTTGTGAATTGGAACTCTGAAGGTGATTAAGATCTGGTCTTAGGTCTGCCACCTACTTGCAGGAGGATATTTAACCTTTCAGGAACTAATTTTCCTTCATTGTAAAATAGGGATAAAATGGTGACTATTTCATAAGTTGCTGTTGAAGATTCATTGAGATAGTATAGTTTTTGGCATGTGGCAAATGAGATGGCTTGCCTGCAGAATGGTTGCCAACAATTCTCATCGTTGTAAGGATCACTATTCCTCCCAAAAAGAGGTGAGATCTATTTCCCTTCCCCTAGAAATGTGCCTGGGCTTATGACTTGCTCTGACCAGTAGGACGTGGCAGATGTGTCGTTGGCCAATTCCAAGCCCAGGTCTTAAGAGGCCTGGCAGTTTCCAGTTTTGCTGTCTTGGACCACTTGTGCCACTTTGTAGGGAAGCTCAGCCTAGATTCTTGCGTGGTAAGAGACCACATGGAGAAAGAGGCATCAGGGAGCCAGAGTCCCACCTGAATGCAGCCATGTGAGTGAGCTGTTGAGACCTGAACTGACCTGCCAACCTATATAATTATGAAAAATAATAATTCATTGCTGTGAAACGACTAAGTTTTGGGATAGTTTGTTATACAGCAAATAGAAAGTCCTCAATAAATGGCATCTATTAGTAGTATAATTGGTGCTGGTGAGGGATTCAGCCAAATATCTGGTTTATCTTTTCTTAGGTCACTGGGTTTTTTTTCCTCTTTCACTGAAATAGACTTAGAGAAACAAGGGTTATATGTGCAGGTGAATGTTGCTTGTTACAAATATGTCTTGTATTTTTATTAAAACAGAATATTGCTGGATATCTACTCAGAAAGACTTTGTTAGCATTTCAAATTGCTATATACATTTGACATAATATAGAAGTATATTTCTTCAAACATTTCCAATTCAGGCTTTTCACTAAATTGGTTATGGTGGGACCTTCCGAAGCCTTTATGTTGGAGACCTTCCAAAACCTTTATGTTGGAGGAGCTGAGGCGTGAACAGAGACTTATCCTCTTTCTAGCATCTGAAAGCCTTGAAAAGGACACTTCACTCTGACCTTCATCTCCTTTATCTCCCTGTCCCTAAATTCTCTCTTTTTCTGTCCCGTCTCACATGCTTTTCCTATCTCTTTTCCTTATTGGATGATTAAATAAGATCTTCCCTACTGAAATGTAAGTTCCAAGAAGGAGGAGATTTTCACCTATTTTGTTCTCTACAGAACATTCTTAGAACAGTGCCTGGCACACAGAAGGTGTGCCACAAATGTGTGTTGAATGAATTAAATAATGCATATAAAAGCACTTAGAACAGTGTCTGGCATAGGGTAGATGATGCTGAATAAATATAACCTATGGCAATTCAGTACTGTAACACATGAGATCATTCACATTTATCTTTTAAATGTTCTATTACTTTTAGCCTTTCCTCTCTTTTCTTTCCACTTTATCCCTGCTTTTCTTTTTCTGTCATTGCATCTTCTCTCCTGCCCTTGCTTGTGGCCTGTCAGGGACCCTCATTGGTGTTGTTTCACCCTACCTCAGAGGAGGGGCAGAGAAATCTTTTTGAAACTTTGTCTTGGATGGAAAGTAACTATTTGTGATTCATAGCTGACCTAGGACTGCGCATAAAATTCTGCTGTTGAGGCAAGCCAAATTCTGATGGTACTGAATATTTTATCTAGAGGCCTGGATAATGGAAAACAACACGCTTATTAAGTTATAGTCTAACAAATGCTTGACTGTACATGTCTCTGGGTGTGTGGGTGTTTCTAGTGCCTGTTGGTGAGTAACTGCTACTCTTGGCAGTAGAGATGTGAGCAGAATCAAGCAGAACTGATTTAGCTAATTTTCTCATCCCCTTTTTCTCCATAAGGGAATGGAAATGTACTGCCATGCAGTGGAGCAGTTCTTCCTCAGGCTGGTAACATTACGGAATTCCTGTTGAAATGCGAGCTGGACTGGTGAAAACCAGATTCTCATATCCTCTCATGAGCTGTTTGTCAAGGTAAATCCTATATATTTTAAAATCATGGGGAAACTTTGAACCTATCATCAGAACCAGTTATACAGATATCTCCATTTCCTCCAAAAGTCACTTATGTAGGAAGAGCTCTCTCCTCTTTCCTGCTAGTCTTTCAGATTCAAAGCAGGAGTTTCATGAATCTGTAGGCCAGCGGCTGGGTAGCTTGAGCTGAGTACAAAACAGTAGTGGTGCAGTTCTCAACACAGCATTGTTTATGTTTCTATTAGGCTAATAGGTGGCTCAGATCTCTTACCCCTGCTAATGTTTGACTCCTGTTTTATATATATATATATATATATATATATATATATATATATATATATATTCATATAGTATATATTCCTGCATATATTCTGTCACATAAGACCACTGTTTTAAAAACCAAGAGTTGGGAGGAGAAAGGGTGAGTCTGTGAGCCTCCTGTCACTCTTTCCCAAAATTGCTTTCAGCCACTCTGTTTTCTTTCCTTCCTTCAAACATCTGATCACCTTATAGGCAATAATTTACCAGGTCTCTTTACTAGGTTAACCAACCTAGTAAATCAACCTAGACTCAGGGTAGTGAGATTTTGAGGCATTCAGACCAATGATTTGCAAATATGTTAACTTAATTGGCACAAAAGACCTCATAATACACCTAACCCATCCATTCCACTTCTTGTGAGAAGAGAATTTGATGATAACAAAGTATTAGGGAGGAACAAAATAGCAACCCCAAGTGGCAACATCATAACGTTTATGCATGAACAATATGATAAAACCAGAAAAACAACTATATTTGACCCGTGAAATAACACATACAAGAAGGGCTGTATTTGAAACTTATGACACTATGAAGTCTCCCCAGTTCCCTCAAAATCATTCCTGAAAACTGTGGAAATTCCAGCAATCTATGTTGTCACATGTGTGGCAGGAAATTTGCATCATTACCAAACTTTCTGTGTCAGCCGAAGTTTTTGATAATTGGCAGTACTGCACTTTTCTTTTTTGAGACTATAAAATTTTAATCACTCTTAATAATTAATGAAGAAAGCTATTAAGTACTTAGTCATATATAAAAATGAAAGTCCTTGGCCTTGCATGGCATTTGTTCTAAGAGTTGAAGAAAGAACTTTCATATTTTGAACTCTTCATGTTTCGTCAGGAAGACTCTAGTGGGCCACAACTATACGTGGAAACTTGCTGTTCCAAATGACTACGACAGCCTTATTTCCGAGCCTTCTCTGGCCTGTGTTTTTTTTTTTTTTTAATTAGTTTTTTTTTTTTTAATTTTATTTATTTTTGGCTGCGTTGGGTCTTCGTTGCTGCACGTGGGCTTTCTCTAGTTGCGGCGAGCGGGGGCCACTCTTCCTTGCAGTGCACGGGCTTCTCATTTTGGTGGCCTCTCCTGTTGCGGAGCACGGGCTTCAGAGCACAGGCTCAGTAGTTGTGGTGCATGGAGTCAGTTGCTCTGCAGCATGTGGGATCTTCCCAGACCAGGGCTCTAACCCGTGTCCCCTGCATTGACAGGCGGATTCCCAACCACTGCGCCACCAGGGAAGTCCCAGGCCTGTGTTTTTGAACCTGTAACTTTTTTCCAAGTCTTTGAGTAACAATTTGATTTCTGCATTATTTCTGCATTAAAATGATCACTCTACTGGTGGAAGTATAATAAATGAATAAAACCTTTCCATGGAGTATTTGGCAAAGATTCAAAGTCTTAAAAATATGCATCCCCATTGACCTGGCAATTCTACCCCAAAAGAGATAATTATGATATGAACAAAGATGCATGTACAAAGATGTTTATTATAGGATCTTTTAAAATATTTTTAGGGACTTCCCTGGTGGTCCAGTGGTAAAGAATCTGCCTTAGAATGCAGGGGACTCGGGTTTGATCCCTGGTCAGGGAACTAAGATCCCACATGCCACGGTGCAACTAAGCCCCTGCGCCACAACTGCTGAGCTTGCACCCTTCAACTAGAGAGGCTGCGTGCTGCAAACTGCAGAGCCCACACGCTCTGGAACCCGCACGCCACAACTACAGAGCCCACGTGCCCTGGAGCCTGCGCGCCACAACTAGAGAAGAGAAAACCCACACGCCACAACTAGAGAGAAGCCTGCGCACCACAACGAAAGATCCTGCATGCCTCAACGAAGATCCCGCGTGCCATGACTAAGACCTGATGCAGCCAAAAGTAAAATAAAATAAATTTTAAAAAATAATAATAAAATATTTTTATATTAGGTAATTTTATACTAAGAAATTGTTCACAACTCTAACTTTAAAAAGTAGGGCATATAAAGTATGTATAGTATAATCCTTTTTATCTAAAGATGTATGTTTATTTATAGAAAATGGCTGGAAGTATATATAATACAGTGTTAACAGTGATTATCTTTTTGTGCTATTACAAACTCTTTTCAGATGTCCACAATAAACATGTATTAATTCTGTAATAAGAAGAAAGGTATTTAAATATAGTTAAAATTTTAAAAAATCCCTTTGGCAGCCGTGGTTATTAGAATATGAATGAGGGAGATTGCATGAGAGCTTATTGCAGTGATTCAGGCAAAAGACAATGTAAGTAAGAACCAAGGATAAGGCAGTGTGGATAGAGAAGGAAAAGCTTATTGAAGACATATTCAGTAGTCCTCTGAGAACTATAAACACACACCACACCTCCAAGTCAATAACAACATTGATCTTCTTTTAAAAAAAATATTTATTTATTTGGCTGCACCAGGTCTTAGTTGTGGCATGTGGGATCTTCGTTGCAGCATGCGGGATCTTTAGTTGTGGCATGCGGGATCTTTAGTTGCAGCATGCGGGATCTTTAGTTGTGGCATGCAGGATCTTTAGTTGTGGCATGCAGGATCTTTAGTTGTGGCATGTGGGATCTAGTTCCCTGACCAGGGATCGAACCCGGGTCCCCTGCATAGGGAGCGTGCAGTCTCAGCCACTGGACCACCAGGGAAGTCCCAACACTGATGTTTTAAAAGAGCTAACATGATTCATCTGTATCCTTAGAGAAGGGGTCTACAACCCCTGGGCTGCAGACCGGTACCGGTCTGCAGCTTGTTAGGAACTGGGCCGCACAGCAGGAGGTGAGCGGCAGGCAAGTGAGCGAAGCTTCATCTACTACTCCCCGTCACTCCCCATCGCTCCCCATCGCTCACATTACCGCCTGAACCACCTCCCCCCTACCCCGTCCATGGAAAAATTGTCTTCCACAGCACCGGTCCCTGATGCCAAAGAGGTTGGGGACCGCTGCCTTAGAGTACCTTCTAATATGCATTTAAAGAAACTCAGAGCCAATTCTGATGAGAGGGTTTTGGTTTTCTGACTTGTTCAGCTGAGTTAATGGAGGTCCAGTTGATCAAGAAAGAGAATTAAGAGGAGGACAGGATTGTGGAAGGAGAAAATCAATTCAGTTTTGGACATGCGGAGTTTGAGGGGTTTGTGGGACACATACTAAGCTGTGGTACACGAGTCTGAAGCTCAGTTCTGGCCAGTAGATACAGAATTAGGGATCATCAGTGAATGAGTGATTGTTAAAACTGGTTGGTTGTTATGGTTACCTGGAGAGTGAACAGTGAGAAAAGGGCTGAGCAGGGAACCTTGTGGAACCCCTACAGTTCAGGGCAGGGTGAGAAAGAGGAGGTCCCGGAGAAGACTGAGGAGTGGGGAGCTAGGCCAGCCCATAATTGGCTAATCCAAGTTCAAAGCCTGGCGAGAATGAACAGTTGGACAAGTTCAAGGTTGCTTTCATTTCTGCTTACTCTCTAATGTGCGAGCAAGCATTGAATGAATAGATGCTGAGGTTTCTTCTGCTCCTCGTGGAGCTGCGTGACCAGAGTTCAGGGGTCAGTGCAGTCCCTCTCCAGTCTGATCTGCCATTCACTGCTCTTCAGGCTGGGGAAGGGGTCCGTAGCCCTCAAGGGTCTGGGTATTACTTCTTTTTTTTTTTTTTTAAATTTTATTTATTTATTTATTTATTTATTTATTTTTAGCTGTGTTGGGTCTTCGTTTCTGTGCGAGGGCCTTCTCCAGCTGCGGCGAGTGGGGCCACTCTTCATCGCGGTGTGCGGGCCTCTCACTGTTGCGGCCTCTCCCGTTGCGGAGCACAGGCTCCAGACGCACAGGCTCAGCAGTTGTGACTCACGGGCCCAGTTGCTCCGCGGCATGTGGGATCCTCCCAGACCAGGGCTCGAACCCGTGTCCCCTGCATGGCAGGCGGACTCTCAACCACTGCGCCACCAGGGAAGCCCTGGGTATTACTTCTTAAGGCAATTGCTCACTGTTCCACAGGTACTTCCTCATGTGTTCTCTCTTCTTACTGCCACTCCACCTGCACCAGGCTTGTCTGTGGCATCCCAAAAGTGGCCAGAGAGGTTCAGAGGGGAAAGGCAGTTAAGGGAGGGGAGAATTTCAGAGAAGGAATTGTCAGCAGTATCACGTGTCAGTGAGGTAAAGTAATATAAGTGCTAACAAGTTCCCACTATATTTGGCAATTTAGGGCTATTTGTAACCATACACATAGGGTACCGCCAAGCTCAGATTCCCACAAAAGTCATTTTGAGTCTCATGAAACATAATCCAAATATTTATTTTAGCTGTGGTATTTTGTTACAGCAGCCTGAGATGACTAAGACAGCCACCCTGCCAGACTCCCTCCTTTATGGTGATTTTCTCTTAGTGGTCCTATTGTCTCTTCTAACAGTTGGGTTTTTAAAGGAACTCCCCTGTCCATCATACAGGTTGTAGCATATTCCACTTGTGGGCAGTTCAACCTCTCTTCCATAGGGCTCTTGTGTCCCATGAACATCAAGGAATGCAGCTGGGTACCAATTTCATTGTCCCCGAACCTTCCCAACAGGTGAGAAGACTATTGGATGTTGGTCTTCCCAGAGCGTACGGTGGACTTCTAGGTGACTCACGTCTATCAGGTCATCCCTGATTCATGGAATGCTCAGTTGCCCTTAAGTGGCAAAATAAAAGAAACACATTCAGATGGAAAGTGTGGGTCTTTAGCACCAAATTGTAATTACTGGGCTTTATAAAGCATGGCATTTGTCAGAGGCAACAATGCTTAGACTCTCCTGCAAGGGATGAGGCAGCGCCAATCTTATGTCTGTTGCCAGCTTCATTTGGGGCCCCAAACTGAAGCATTTTAAATATCCATATCTTTTTACATCTGTCATTGTTTATTTATTTATTTATTTTTAAATTATTTATTTATTTATTTATTTATTTTTGGCTGTGTTGGGTCTTCGTTTCTGTGCGAGGGCTTTCTCTAGTTGCGGCGAGCAGGGGCCACTCTTCATCACGGTGCGTGGGCCTCTCACTGTCGTGGCCTCTCTTGTTATGGAGCACAAGCTCCAGACGCGCAGGCTTAGTAGTTGTGGCTCACGGGCCTAGTTGCTCCGCGGCATGTGGGATCTTCCCAGACTAGGGCTCGAACCTGTGTCCCCTGCATTGGCAGGCAGATTCTCAACCACTGCGCCACCAGGGAAGCCCTGTCATTGTTTATTATTTGGTTTTCCATCTGCCCTGCTCTGGAACAGGAGGAGGAAGAGAAGACATAGGGAAATGGTAAACTCTTTAGAGGAATAGTGCCAGTTATTAAATTCATAAACAAAATAGATTGAACCGGAAAGAATGAGTCAGAGATGAAGGAAGTGTGAAAGCAGTGAGTATCACACTGGGAAAATATCACCTGAAAGTGCTGACTGAATGCTCCTGCTGTATTTGTGATCGGCTCTGTAAGTCTGATCAGCACAATTGGGTTCCTGCACTGCTTGCGCCTCACTGCCCTGTGAGTGCATTTTCATTGTTTCCTCATATCGAGCCCTTAGATTCATTTATATAATGCAAGCTGATGACCCGTGGTGAGATTGTCCTTTCCTCTGGTGATAATGATCCTGTCGCACCAGGTTCCTGTTTCACTGGAGTGTGAAGAGAGTTAGGCTGATTGATTGAGTCCACGCTGGAGTGAAATAAGAATTTTACTGGAGAGTCCCTTGGTCTTGCTGCATAATAATGCCTCAGACAGTACTTAAAACTGGGAGTTATCTGCGTGCCCAGCCCTCTTGCAGTAGTTGCAAACAGGCAGCCCCAGGGTCTGATGTATTTTATTTGGTCTACCTAGGGTTTAGAATTAGTTGCCAACATTTAAAAATAGGAATATTCGACACCCGATTTTCCTGCTTCTCTTTAAAACTGGAAGATCTGTAACGCTGGCCCTGCAGCCCCTCCCGGAAATGACTGGCTGATGCTGAGTGGGTCACTGCCCTTTAGTGTGGACGTGAGCTCTCCAGGTCACCACAGTCCCTGCTGCTGCACTCATTTATGTTGGCCACCAGAGGCACCTGAGTTTGTGTTCCATGACCTATAGGAAGGACGTGCAGGGGAGGAAAAGGCTTTTTCCTCTATCATCCTAGGTTCGTGGCTCTGCCTAAGAATCAAATTGATAATATATAGATTAACAAGAGACGAAAACCAGTTTTAATTATATAGGTACACATGGGAGTTTCACAAAGGAACAAGACTCAAGGAAGTGGCCAGATGATTGAGGTTTATATACCATCTTAGGCTAGACAGAGGAAAAGGGGTTTTGGGCTTCTGGGTAGGAGAGAAAACTTATGACAAAGTGAGAGGAGGAAATATATGATAATTGTCTTATTATGTAGATAAGAGTTGCTTAGGTGATAAAAGTTGTCTTTCTTCCTGGTACAGAGACACCTTTACAAAAGGAAAGTTCCTTCATAAATATAAGTTTCCTTTACAGAAGGGGAAATTTATACTCTAGTTTTAAGCAGTCAGGGGGAGGTGAAGAGCTTTTCTTGCCTCTGCTTGTTCTCAATTGCCTTTAGCTTAAACTAATCCATATGCCAAAGAGGCATAATTTCATATGGCGTATGCTGGTACCCTTCAGAAGGAAACTAGCATTTATTGAATGTCACTTTTATAGATGGACCACTGTGTCTTATAACTTGCACATATGATCTCATTTGATTTTCCTAACAACCCAGTAAGATTTGAGCTCCAGTGCCACAGGGACCATGCCTGTGATGGGCTTCAGGACACGCTACCTCAAAATATGGCACCTTGGCATATTGTATATTTTAAGCTGAAGGAATTTGAGAACACAGCAGAAGCAGGAGGGTCACTCTGACCTTCTCCCTGCCCTTCTCCCCTGAAACAAGTCATAAAACCTTCATGTGAGAAGTGCCTATACAGGTTTTCCCTGCTATCCGAAAGTAGAGCATTCCTGTGAAACCTTTCATAAGACAAAGTGGCACAAGGTGAAGAAGCAATTACCTCAGGACACATCTTGCTAATGGATGCACAAAGTAAATCAAGAGAAAGCACAGATGCTCACAGACACCGTTCAAAGGTGAGGTGCCTAGATGCTGAGATGCTGAGTGCAGTTCCTGGGGAAGGAGCTTTGCGGAGCCACTCTGCTCTGGGTGTGTGCTCACTGCAAAACAAACTCTAAATGCTATTTTCATTTTTTTGTCTTTTTCATTTTCCTTCTTTCTTTCTTTCTTTTTTTTTTTTTGTAAAAATGAAAATCCTCTTCAGATTTCTTTCAGTTAGCAGAAGCAGGAAAATGTAGGTCTTTTGTAAAAGTGAAGTGGCATAAAGCGAGCTTTTGAAAAGCGGGGGATATCTGTACCTGGAGGAAAGGTACATCCTCATCTCTGAAGACAAAGGGACCCTGAGAAGAATCCTAACAAGCAGATCTTGCTAAGTTTCCCTCCTACTCCTTAACCTCCCCTGTTCCTCCCTGACTATCCACTCTCCATCAAACCTAGCATTAACCTCTCAGGTCTGTTTCTTTGGGTCCTCATTTCCTTATGAAGCCTCCCATGTAACATAAAACTTATATTTCATTAATTTGTATGCTTTTCTCCTGTTAATCTGTCTATGTCAGTTTAACTTTCAGACCCAGCTAGGCACCCTAAGAGGGTCGAGAAAACGTTTTTCCTCAACACTGTGAGAGTACCCTGCACTCAGTGTAGTCAAAGCTACGCAGTAGGAGCTTTGAATGGATGAAGGTACCCATGAACACATAAATATATGAATGCAGCATTTTAATTCCATTTTTGTAGATGAGGAAACCAAGGCCCTGAACAGTTAAATAACTTAATCAGATTCATAGAGCCAATAGAGGTTACAGTTGGAATTTAAAGATGAGACTGTGTGACTCCAGAGGTTCAGTGTGAAGGAAAAGACCATGGGTTGTTCAGGGCCAGATGCATGGTAGGCACTTTGTAAGTACTTACTGAATTGGTTGACAATGCTCAAGCATATTTTCATGAGTACAAGCAGCCAGAAGATTGCAAGCATGGTTCTTAGCTTCTGAAGTTTATTTAAAACCTACTGGTGTCTAAGTGCCTTGGACTTTGGGATTTTGTAATAATCAGTCTCTGTAGTAGAGGGCACCATTGGCATGTGACAAGGAGGCCATGACATTTCTGTCCACACTTGACTTGTGTCCCATAAATGTGGTCAAATCCCGAAGTTAATTCTCCTTGCACATCTAAGGAGCTTTCTCCAGGGCCTAATTCCTTAAACTACCTGCTGATGGTGCTTGGTTACCACCTGGAACCCAGAGCTGTGCTCAGGGATAAATGTAATTCAGTGCTCCTTTGGGAGCTTATTAGGAGGACCTGAAGCTGGCATAGGAAGCAGGCCCCTCAAAATGAAGCCCCTGTCAGTGAGAAGGGATTAGCCTGGCTGAAGAAAATGGGGGAGTGGGAAAGAGGGTATCCTGTGGCTTAGTTTCCAGCTCTACGCTGATTATTCCTAAATTGATCTATAATTTTGATATCTCTCAAACAAGTCTCATAATTGCAAAAACTGTTAGATATTTCTTCCAGACCTTTGTGTACCATGACTCCAAAACCAGCATATGGAAAAGTGAGCATATCATATTTTTGCCCATACATCAGTCTTTCCTTTTAGTTTTTTTATTTTTTTATTTTTTTTATTTTTACTTATTTATTTATGGCTGTGTTGGGTCTTCGTTTCTGTGCGAGGGCTCTCTCTAGTTGTGGCAAGCGGAGCCACTCTTCATCGCGGTGCGCGGGCCTCTCACCATCGCGGCCTCTCCTGTTGCAGAGCACAGGCTCCAGATGCGCAGACTCAGCAATTGTCGCTTACGGTCCCAGTTGCTCCGCGGCATGTGGGATCCTCCCAGACCAGGGCTCGAACCTGTGTCCCCTGCATTGGCAGGCAGACTCTCAACCACTGCGCCACCAGGGAAGCCCTTCCTTTTAGTTTTTCTCCGTTAGTGGTTATGTATTCTTTCACTTACCAAGGTTTAAACTTTGGAGTTTTCTACTGTTACCAGATCAAACTTGGGTGTGCTCACCCACCATGCAGTAAAGCCAATTTACTTCACCGGGTGGTGGAGGAAAGTACAGTTTTTTTGTTTGTTTGTTTGTTTTTTAAAATTTATTTATTATTATTTTTTTGGCAGTGTTGGGTCTTGGTTGCTGCGCGCTGGCTTTCTCTAGTTGCAGCGAGCGGGGGCTGCTCTTCACTGCGGTGTGCAGGCTTCTCATTGCGGTGGCTTCTCTTGTCGTGGAGCTCGGGCTGTAGGCGCGCGGGCTTCAGTAGTTGTGGCACATGGGCTCTAGAGCGCAGGCTCCGTAGTTGTGGCGCATGGGCTTAGTTGCTCCGCGGCATGTGGGATCTTCCCAGACCAGGGCTCGAACCCGTGTCCCCTGCATTGGCAGGCGGATTCTTAACCACTGTGCCACCAGGGAAGTCCGAAAGTACAGTTTTTATTGCAGGGCCCAGCAAGGAGTATGGGTGGCCCATTCTCAAAAGAGCCAAACTCTCTGATGGCTTTCAGGGAAGAGTTTTTAAAGGCAACATTTGGGGTAAGGGCTGTGGGGTGTATGACTTTCTTCTGATTGGTTGGTGGTGAGTTAATGGGATGATGTTTCAGGAACCTTAATCATCAACCTTCTGGTTTCAACCAGTCTGGGGTTTACATGTTTATGGTCAGCATGTAGTCACCATCCTCCACCTGAGTGGAGGATGACCTGGCCCTATAGGCAAGTGAGTTTGCAGCCCGGGCTTTACCCTGAAAAGTGCTCAACAGACTTGAAAGCCTTTTACACATCCATTATCCCAGCAACCCCACAAGGTCAGCTGGCATTAAATCTCCATTTTGCAGCTGAGGAAACTGAGGACTAGTGAGCTAAGGGACATCCCTAGAGCCACATAGTGACAGAGCAGGATGAAAACCCATCACTTTTCACTTCTGCTTCAGTGCTTTCTCCCTTCCATCTGGGCAACTGACTGTTAGTCTCTCCAGGCCAATACACCTGGCTGCCACCAAAGCCAAACTCTGTAAGTTAATAGGGTACCATGTTTTCAAGAAGGGGAACCCTCTATCTTGTCTTTATTTATTGTGAATATTGTCTGTAAAGTGTTTAATATACTAACTAGTACATAGAAGGGCCTTAATGATAGATAGTTACTCTTATTATTATCTACTTTGTTTCTATAGCATCACTTGATGCCCTTTTCCTTCTTTCCCTACTCTCCATACCCCTGGCTGGATACTTTCATCCCTCATCTAAGATCTGGTACATTTTCTGTATCTCTATTATAGCACATAATCACACTGTATTATATTTTTTTAATGTGTCTCTCTACTTACTCCCTCAGTCCTTGGGTGCTTTGGTTTCAGGGATTATTTTTATTTCCAATCTCTGTAGCACAGGGCCTGGCCCAAAGTAGGTGCTGCATAAATGCTGAATGGAATGGAATTCCCTTGACTGGAATTGAAATTCAGTTGCACAGTTGCAAGATACATTCAATCATATTCTAATTTTACTCCCTATAATAATCATCCTCCGAAGCAAGTATTATTATTAATATCATTATACCCATATTAAGAATGAAGAAATGAAGCTCAGAATCCTGAATTCTCTCCAACTGGTGTTACTAGGTGATGTTTGCCAGGTTTTCCATCAAACAGTTGATTGTTATTCTTTGCTTTTCTTTATAATTTGTGCAAGGCTTTCTCCCTGACAGCAGAGCCTAAGTCTTATGTAGATCTTTATCCCCAGCATGGGGTGTGGCAGGTGGCAGACACTCAGTAAGCGTTGATTTGAACGTAATTTCCACTGCTGTATGTTAGAAGCTGTGTCTGATACCAGTTTAGGGAAATATTTGAAAGTATCATCTAAAAGTTGCTCATGATTAAGTCTACTTTCACTCCATCTGAATATTATCCAAATATACTCACTGTTTTATCAGAGATTGGATGCTGAGAGAGAGAGAGAGACTGGGATTGACTTGGATTTTTGAGAAAAGGACATGGGAAATTGCACGGTAACCAGACCCTGTCTGAGAGAGAATTCTTTCTTTGTGCTAATACCAGAGAGTGCAGGGCTGTCATGTGAGGAGGAGGTACGCTCTTTGTGTATCAGGTAAGGCAGTAAAGAGAGGACTAAGGTTCAAGGAAAGGAGGAATTAGAAAGGGCCAAGTGATTGAAATCAACAAAGGGAATGGGCCAAGAAATATGAGAAATGGAGAGGAAGGAAAGACTGAGAGGGTGCTCTGTAGATAGCATTTAAAAGAGACTAAGGAATGCAAAGTGACCCACTGTGAAGGAGCCACCAGATACCATCTGTACTCTCCCTCCTCACCCCCCACCGTGAGACACTTTCTTCTGAAAAGGATTGTCATCGTCAAACCCCAAACACCACTGCAGTATTTTGTGGTGCTATTGCTTTTAAAATATAGACTATAATTTTATTTTAAGAATCTGATTAATCTGTGATAACATTCTGGTATTTTGTAAAACTAAAATATGCTAAGGCATCCTGTCAAGAGAGATGATAAGTCAAGAAGCTAGGGTATTTTTTTCCTATCATCATGGTTGCTGATTTTGATAGGGAATTACCCATGTGCAAGAAACATTTCCTGGTATTAGCAGTGGGTTCCATATCATGTTTCGAGCTAATTTGATTTTCTGGTCTAGAGCCCTTCGTGTCTGAATAAAAATGACAGCTATATTCACAATCATCATATTCTCTTTGGAGCAAGTTCCTTTTGCTCATGAGTCTGTTATTATTGAAGAAGCATTTAGCTGTAGGTAAATGACCCTTGCCTTCTGTCTTTAATTGAAACTCAGCCTGCCACAGTTAATATGTTTCATGATTCAGTAAATCTTGGAAGAAAAACCTAATGTGCTGTAAAAGCAAAGGAAAAAAATTAATTGATTTCAGCACACATTTTCCTATGTAAACAATGCTTTGCTTTCATGTAGAAAGAGCTCTCTTGACATTCTTTTTTGCATAATCTTCCACACGTTCTTACCAGTATCTGTTTAGTTGTATGTAGTTTTGTTTTCAGAAGAAGAACCCTTTGGTCTGTTTAGAAGGGAGCGTGAGATCTGTAATCACTCTCTGGGCATGGAGTGTGGGCTTGATCTATGTGTTAGGAAAAGAAGTGCAAGAGAGCCTGACTGAAAGGGCTTTTACCTCACTGTGTTACTTTAGTATTTTTTTTGCAGCATTGACCCAGCATAGGCACCTCAGTGACTTGAGATAGGCTCTCAGCTTTGTAAATTCAAGTTGTATCAGTTAGCTATTGTTGCAGAACAAATCACCCTACAACTTAGTGGCTAAAACCAACAACAGTATATTACTTTTCACTATTTTATGGGTTTGCTGGGTAGTTTTTCTGCTGATTTTGCCTGGACTCACATGGCTGCATTCATTTGGAAGGTCACCTGGGGGATGGGCTCATTTGGGCCATCAGGAATGTCTGGGCCTCTCTCTCTATGTGGTATTTCATTTTGGGCTTCTTCACACCATGGTGGTCTTGGGGTTCCAAGAGGATAAAGGTGGAAGCTGCAAGGCTTCTGGAACTTCCATTATGTCACTTCTACCATATTCTGTCAGTGCAAGTCTCAAGATCAGCTTAGATTTGAGGAATGGGGAATCTACCTCTTGTAAGAAGGAGACCCTATATGTTGTGGCCAAGTTTTTCTACTACATGGCTACTTATCTGGGAGAGAATTATTAGGATATTTGGGACTGGGAAGCCTGCTTATATCTGGGTTTTGAGTCTTAGATAGTTGCCAACTGAGCCAGCTGTCCCTAAAGTGGAGTGTGTATGAGAGTAGCTGGATGTGTACAAGTTTGCTTCCATAATTGTATTCCAGAGTCATCCCACATCAGACTAGGGCAAATTGCGTCAAGTCTCATTTCCTCATCTTTAAAGTGGGAATAGTAATAGTGTCTCCCACGTAAAATGTGAGGATTCAGTGAGAAAGATAATGTATGGAAGGTGCTCTGCATGCTTCCTGGAACACAGCAGGTGTTCAAATGAATGATAGCTAATTTAACTTTTTAATTTTCTTATTTTAAATCCTGTTTTTGTTTTTTTTTTTTTTGCACAAGTAATTCACAACATTCTTTTCAGGAAAATCTGAAAATATAGAATAGCAAAAAGAGAAAAAATATTTCAAATTACCCAGTATCTTACCACCCAGGTTTAGTCACTGTCAGCCTTTTGGTGAAATTCATCTAGCGTCTAGACTTTTTTCAATGCATATAAACATATGAATAAGTACATGTTAGAGAGAGAGAGAGATTGATTTGTGCGTGTTTAAGTTATATATATATAATATATATATAATTTTTAAAGTCACAGAAGTACCCATTACTTTTTATTATTTGTAACCTTCTCATCCTGGCATTTGTATAGGCACTGAGACTGCAGTGTTAAGTAGAACCTGACTCACAACCTGTCATTTTAGTCTTCCATGGATCCCAGCTCATACCTGTTACCAGATCTGAATTTCTCAGGGTGAATCTAGGAAACACCAGGCTCCAGAGATGCTCTGGGAAAGAAAGGTTTCTTGGTCAAATAAGTTAGAGAAATGCTACATATTCTCTTCCAGTCTTTGAGAATCACAGATGCTCATTTGTGATTAGATAAATATTAAATTAAATTAATACATATTAAATTAAATATGTGATTAAAAATGCAAAGGCTCTGAGAAGTCCTGTTGTAAAGCACCCTATTTCACTTTAACCCAAACTTTCCCAAATTAAGTGAAATCTTCTTTTGATTTTATTTTGAAAAATAATATACAGTAAAAATAACTTTTTTTTGGTGTACAATTCTGTAAAATTTCACACATACATAGATTCGTGTAACCACCACCACAGTCAGGATACAGAACAGTTTCATCATACCCCAAAACGCCCTGGTGCTATCCCTTTGTAGTCATATACCCTACTCCCCCAAGCTCTGGCAACCAATGACATGTTCTTCACCAATATAGTTTTCTTTTTTACAAGAAAGTCATATAAATGGAATTATACTGGCTTTGAGACTGGCTTCTTTCACTCGGGTAATACCTTTGAGACACATGCATGTTGGATGTATCAAGAGTTAGGTCTTTCTCATTGCTGAGTAGTATTCTATGGTATGGATGTCCCAGTTTGTTTATCCTGTTGAAGGACATCTGGGTTGTTTCCAGCCTTTGGTGATTATGAATGGAACTGCTATAAACATTCATGTACAGGTTTTTGTGTGAACATAAATTTTTACTTCTCTAAGGTGAATACCGAGGAATGGGATTGTTGGGTCATATGGTAAGTGGATGTAAGCAAATTCTTGTTATCTGTGTAATACCTATTAAGATCCCACATAATCAGTATTTCACAGAATGTGCTATTAACACCCTACAGTCCTAGTATGTCACAGAACATACTTAGGAAATAAAGCTTTGGGAAGGCCTTGAATGCTGTGACAATGCTGTATTTGAGAGTCAAATAGACCTCAAATCCATCTCCCACATCCAAATTTTGCTTAGGTTCTGCCAGGACTCCCACCACATTCCCATTTGTTGAGGACCTACTGCCAGACATTTGTATCATGATCACATTTAGTTTAACCCTCACAACAGTCCTGTGATTTTGCAGATGAAGGAGCTGAGGACCAGAGAGGTTAAACGGCTAGCTTAAGTTCCCACAGCTGGTAAGTAGCTGAACTTTGAAGCCCTTGTACCTTATCTCCAAGCCTAGTGCTTTTTTTGCTACCCCCTCTACATGTCTTTTTCTCCCTTTCCCTCTTGGAACATTCTTTTTCTGGGTCTGCAGTCAGTTGTCTTAGACCAGGGCTGGCAAATAAAAAGCACAAATGCTGTCATTTCCCACTTCCGTGCTCTTGGCAGACATCGCTAGTTCAATTCCATCTTCTCTTTGTTGCTCAGCCCTGGTGCAACTTTCTCCAGACAACTATCAGTTGATTGGAATTAGCATTTGAGCTAATAAGCATCTGCTATTTTGTTCCTGGACTCTGTATTAGTTATCTATTGCTGTGTAACAAGGTACCTCAAAACATAGTGGCTTAAAAATAGTAAACATCATTTATGATCTCGCACAATTTCTATGGATCCAGAATTCAGTTAGGGCAGGTAGAATGGCTGACCCTACTCTGCCATGCCTGGCACATTCAGTTGGAAGACTTGAAGGCTGGGGCTGAAGTCATCTTAGTTTTGTTCACTTACTTGTCTGGTGGTTGATTCTGGTTGTTGGCTGAGGGCCTACCTGGGGCTGTTGTCTGAACATCCTCATGTGTCCTCTCCCTGTGACTTGGGCTTCCTCAAAATGTGGTGCCTTGCTTGGTTCCAAAGCCTAGAATGGAGAGAGAGAGAGAGAGAGAGAGAGAGAGAAAACATCCCTTTTATCACGTTCTATTTCTTGGAAGTGAGTCACTAAATCTGTTCATTTTCAAGGGGCAGTAAATTAAACTCCAAGTTTTAAAGGAAGGAGCGTCAACTAATTTGTGGACATATTTAAAAATCACCAGATGTTGTGCACATATTGGACATAGATAGTGTCTGTGTAACATTCTTTGCGTGGGCCTCGAATAGCACTATGAATAATTAAGTGTTGGAATTAAGTTTTTTTGGTGGTAACAGTTGGAGCTAACGTTGTTCAGAGACTTTTACCCAGCATGCCCACAGTGAATATTCATTGGTTGGAGACGGTACCTTGGAATCTAACCTCTCTGCCCTTCATTGGGTCTTTTGTTTTTAAAATTTATATATTTAATTTATTTATTTTTAGCTGTGTTCGGTCTCCGTTGCTGTGCGTGGGCTTTCTCTAGTTGCGGTGAACGGGGGCTGCTCTTCTTGCGGTGCGCGGGCTTCTCATTGCGGTGGCTTCACTTGTTGCGGAGCACGGGCTCTAGGCACGCGGGCTTCATTAGTTGTGGCACGCAGGCTCTAGAGTGCAGGCTCAGTAGTTGTGGCACACGGGCTTTGTTGCTCCGTGGCATGTGGGATCTTCCTGGACCAGGGCTCGAACCCGTGTCCCCTGCATTGGCAGGCGAATTCTTAACCACTGCGCCACCAGGGAAGTCCCTCTTCGTTGGGTCTTAAAGACAGCTTCCTTTATCAGTGTGAGAGGTTTGGCTAGAGACCCAGAGGTAGGACCTCTGACAGAAAAAGCTGAGGGGAAGTACATTTAGATCTTATTCTTTATGTAATTCCACAAAAGTGTTGTGCTTTCAGTGCATCTGTTCATATTTTCATTATTCAGTGCAAATTTTTATGCACAGTGAATTAGCAAGACTCTTTCAGACATTAACAGATAACCAGAAAAGGGAATTTACTGGTTCACTTAATTGAGAAGTTCAAGGGGATGAATTTATTATGATTGGATCCAGGCCCTCAAAGAATGTTCGTAGGATACAGTTTCTTTCTCTTGTCTGCTCCTGTATTTTAGCTCTACTTCCTACTCTATTGGCTTTATTCTCAGGCAAACTCTCCCTGGGAGGTGGTCCAAATGGACAGCACCATTACATTACACTGGCTTAGCAAGCCCAGTAGCCCAAGTTGCCTCTTTTCTTATCGCTCTAGAAAAGTGCCAAGGTTAATGCTTGTCTTAGTTTCTTTGGGCTGCAGTAACAAAATACCACAGACGGGTGGCTTACAAACAACAGAAATTTATTTCTCACAGTTCTGGAGGCTGGAGTCTAAGATCATGGTGCCGGCAGATTTGGTATGGTATCTGATAAGGCCCCACTTCCTGGTTCATAGATGGTATCTTCTTGCTGTGTCCTCACATGGTGGAAAGGGCAAGGGATCTGTTTGGTAAGAACACTAATCCCATTCACGAAGGCTCTACCCTCATGACCCAAGCACCTCCCAAAGGCCTCACCTGCTTATTCCATCATCTTTGGGGGTTAGGATTTCAACATATGAATTTGAGGGGGACACAAACATTCAGACCGCAACATTCAGATGCTGATTGGCCTACCTTGGGTCACGTACTCCCCCGTGAGCCAATCACTGTGATGTGTGTGGAATCCTGGCCTGGCCAGTAGGCAGTCAGTCCCTCTTGAACCCATGAACTAAGGTTGGGAGCATTTGTTTCTCCAAAGGATGGAATGGGCTTTGTTATCAGAAGCTGGCAAGCTAGACAACGGCAACAGACATTCCCTGAGCACAGCGACATGCCTTTAGACCCCAAGGACTTTCTCTGATCTCTGCTCTCCCGTTCCTGTCCTGGCTTTCCACTTAGCCAGTCCTCACTTTCACAATCATGTTCCTACTCAACTTGTGGGCTCTGAGTTTCCCAGGACAACTTAAAGGGCAAAAGCACCCGTTTATAGTCTAAGGTCTAGCTCTTACTATTGATGCCTTGATTTACTTCTGTGACTCCTACATTCCTGACTCCTGGCCAGCTTAGGATTTGAGGGGCACAGGACGCTTTGGTTTTGGTCTTAATTTTCTGGACTCTTCACCTGCCTCTCATAGTCCGGAAGCAGTTACTACTTGACCTGTGGCCTTTGCTTGGGGCCTTTTGACTCCTTAGTTTCTGCTGTTTACAAATCTGTTAACCCCTTACTTCCCTTGCATCCTGTCTCCTGGTTTATTTTATTACTATGCCTTGGCTTAATAGTATCTCATGGGCCAAATAATTTCCTAACATTGATCAGTATTCTGGTCTATGCCTTCTCCATCAACAGGCCTCCCTTTCTCCCTTTCTTCTTCTGGAGGACAAGCTGAGATAACAGTGAAATTAGCCTTGGATTCAGAACCAGAAGCCCTGAGTTCAAAACTTAGCATATGTGACTTCAGGCAAGGCTTTCTAATCTGTCTGCACCCCAATCTTCTCACTTGTAAGAATAATATCTACCTCACAGGATTGCCTTGAAGATTAAACAGGAGAATGCAGATATGGCAAGATAATAATAGATAATAATTCTAAAATGCTAACGTGTGTGTGTGTATTTTAAATTAGTTTTTCTTCACCCTTCTATGGCTCTTTTGTTTATGCGGTCTTCCCCATTTAAGCAGCTAGGCCATTCTGTGCTCATTAATTCCGGGAAGGAAATGTCAGAGCAGAAAAAACAAATAAGAATCTCTTTTACTTTGGTTTCCAAAAGTCTAAAGCCCTTAGGGGAACACTGAGAGCACTGGACATGGCCAGAATGAGTGGGGGCAGGAGTTTTGAAGAGAGAGTCTCCCTCAGAGGAGCAGAGAATCCACTGTTCTGGGGCAGAGGAGGGGAGGTAAGGGCGGGAAGAAGACACACAGTGAGTCTGATAAAAGTAGAGCCCTGGGGAGCAGAAAGGACACGGCTGGCTGACTCCAGGTTCCCAGTGTGGCCCAGAAATGGTGCTGGGCCGGAAAGGGTCATGCAGCCTGGGGTGAGGGACATGTCAGTGATGATCAGCGAGGATTGAAGCCTACGGGCCAAACAAGGTGATGGCGATTTCATCTGACAGCTGCGTGGATAGATGACAGCAAGGACCAGAATGCAAGCCCTGATCACACCCCACCCACCCACCCCCACACACAGTGATTATCCATAAACACCCAGAGCCTAGAGGCATTCCCTGAAGGTGGGAGGAAGACTTTAAATTAGCCGAGGTTACATTTTTACCACTCTGGTTGAATAGAGGCTAAGAATGAAGTTCAGTTATAAAAATATTTTTATATTTTGTGTATAACTGTGTGGTAGATTGAGAGCCATAACTACTACCCTAGAAAGCACTTAGCCTGTGTCTGTAGGTCAGTACCAGACTACTTGTACTGAATTTGAATCCAGATGTTATTGAGCCTTTGAATATAATGTCCTGCTTGATGTCTGAGGCCTGGTACAGCCACTCCCTACATCAGGGGTTCTCAAAGGGTGGTCACTTGTGAGAAACACACTTTCTCAGGCCCTGCCCCAGAACTGAATCAGAAACTCTTCCAGGTCATTTTGATGCATGCTAAAGTTTGAGAACAACTGCTCTACATCATTTCTGTTTTCTCTTCTCATTTACACTCTCAGTTTCTCAGACTTATTCAAACATAGTCAAGTTACGGTTTGACACTTGACTAGCTTCAGCTTTGGGCCAGCCAGACATTTTATGCTTCTCATATGAGGACAGGAGAGCTTCTGATTTCCCCCAGAGTTTTCCTCATAAACATCCCAGTTTCATTTCCCTTCATGGAGGACCCAGTTTCTGGAAGGAAAATAGGGAGATGGGGAGAAGACCCTTCAGTAAATTGGGAGAGGAAATCCCAGACAAACGTGGTCTTAAACCTTTACCAAATATGCAAGGAGCCGGTGAACTTCAGAGGGAATGATTTTTGTGGCCAGGCAAAGTTCCTGGGGAAATTTATGACCTAAACATTTCCCTGTTTCTGGGTCAGGAAATGATAGCACACAGATGGAATTTACAAAGGGAGCCTGAATGTAGTGGCCCCACCCAGGCAGCTCAGCAAAAAGCCCCTTTCACTGGCTCTATTCAAGTATAATGAGTGCTCCCCAGGCTCTCCTGGCTGGCTGCTTTTTCTTTTTCTTCGACTGCTTTCACTTTTTCACAGAGCACTGCCCTGCATGTAGTCCACTTGGGACCGGGGTGAGCCTTGATTTGGCAGGAGAAAGGAAGAAGTACACAGTGGCCTACAAAATTGAATCGCTCTGCCTCCCTGGCCCCTTTCCTTGAATAATAGGCCTTTGTGCTTTGAAATGTAGGGAAGTCCCAGTTTCTCAGGCTTAAAAAAAAAACCCAAACCTTCCTCCAACTTCTCCTGCCTTAAGATGCTTAGCAGGAAGTAGTTAAGGGGCAGAACAATTATTAAATCAAATGTTTCTTTAACAATTTTAGAAATCGCTAGGATAGCTGATTTCTAAACAAATACATTTGATGCATTCCTTCAGATGGACAAAAATATTGACTCAATTAAAAAATCCAGCTTTAAAAAAAATCATATAGGACAAATTGCTGCATTAAAAAAGAAAAAAACAAACCTGTTTTTGGCTCTAGCCAGTGACCCACTTTCATAAAATATTTGACAGAGCAAAATTGCATTACCAGAGAGGAGTCCAGACAGCCTTTGGAATCTGTTGAAATGGGTTTTTGATAGTAGATATTATTTAGGTCATCTCTGTTCTCCCTTCCTGAATTTTATCCTACTTTTTCAAAGATGAATGTTAATAGCATCACATTCTTTTTTTAAAATCCTGGAAGCAAATTATATTGAATAATCATTATCATCATTTAGGCCCCCATATGTTTCAATGGTTTATGTATATTTGAACATCTTTGATTTTCATTTCACCATAAAAGATGTGATTTCACCATTAATTTTGAATTTTGTAGAATGTAGCAAAAGGTATAAAACATTCTTCAATCAAGGACTTATTTCTTTGGCTGCGTTGCTGGAGGCCAGGCTCCGGAACTAAACTTGGAGTAAGAGGTTATTGTCTGCCCCTCCAGCAGCATTCCCCTTCTTTCCAGTTCCAGCCCAGATTTGTGTTTTCTCCTCTAGGCTACTGGACCTCTGCGAAGCTCCACTCTCACGGAGTAGAGAACACTGGATCCCCACCTGGCCAATCAAATTAGCAATCCCTTTCTCCCACCCAGCATGGGGAGGGGAAAAGGCATAGTGATTGGTTTAGGGATGGGCCATATGACCTAGCCATAGGCAATGAAATGCACCTGAGACTTTTCTGGGATTGGTGGGAGAGAGGCAGGTGCTGTCCTCCCTTTGATGCTGAAGTCTGGGAGAAGGTGGAGCTGGAGACACAGCAGCCAGTTTGACACCCTGAAGTGAGAACCTGAAGCTATGGCAGAGGCTGGGGGCCTTTAAAGAGCCTGGGGATGAATGAAGCAACCCTACTGAAGATAGAGCTAAGAAATGGAGAGAAACCCAATCCCAATGACATCATTGAGCCGTGTGCCTGAAGCCAGACCTACCACTAGAATGTTTAGTTGTTCTAGTCAACAAATCTCCTTAGTGCTTAAGCCAGTTTTCTATTTTCAAATGTGGTCTTGCCAAGGCAGGTCTGGAATCCAAAGGTACTGGGCATTTGCTAAGACAAGGCTCCAGGTGCTGGGAATGAGGCTGGAGTTTGGTTGTCAGAACTGGGCCCCAGTGCCACCCTGCTCCCCCACAGCCTGGCTCTTGCCTGGGCGGGGCAGGGGGTGACTCGATGCTGGTTTCTGCAGAGGGGTGCTGGATCGACTTAAGTCCTTGCCAACTCAGGTCAGGTCTGTCCTGGGAACTAGGAACAGGACCAGACTTGGAGGTAGGGGAGGGGCAGCTGTGGGGAGGGGAGGGGCAGCCTGGACACATATTGTGAGGGGCTATAGAACAGAAACTTCACGCTGTGTTACATCTCTTTCATTGCATGGGCTCTTTTTTCCCTCCTGCTCTGTGTGCCCACCAGAGCAAAGAGTGTGTCTTTACTTTGGGTTTCTGCCCTGAATATCTTCCCACCCTCTTGTGCTCTGCCTAACTTCCACAACCGGGTTAGACATCTCTCCTCAGTATTCCCGTAAGCTCTTTTATATACAGAGCATCTCATTTTTCATATTATATTTTCATTCATTTATTCAACAACTATTACTGAGTGCCTGCTATGTACCAAGTGTTGTTCTAGGCATTGAAGGTACAGCAATGAAAAGACAAAAATACCTGCCTTCAAGGAGTTACAGTATATTCTAATGGGTAGAGATAGGCAATAAAGTAAGTAAATTATAAGCCTTTTAAAAGTGGATTTGTGCAAAGGGGAAAGAACAGGGAAAGAGAATAAGGACTGACAGGGAAAGGTGATAATTTTTAATAGACTGGTGAGGGGTGACTTCATTGAGAAGGTGGCATTTGAGTAAATTTGAAGGACATGAATGAACAAGCCATGTGGGTCTCGGGGAAATACTCTCCAGGTGAATGGAACAGCAAGTGCAAAGGCCCTGAACTAGGGACTTGGTGTGTTTGAGATACAGCAAGGTAGCCAGTGTGAGTGGAGTGGAGTAAGCTCCAGGGAAAGGAGTAGCAGTTGAAGTCATCACAGGGTTAACAGGGAAATAGGGATCAGAGGCTACTGTAATTATTTACTGCTGCATAAGGAACCACTCCAAAACTTCATGGCGTAACACAGTTTATTATTTCTCACGATTCTGTGGTTTGACCAGGCAATTATTCTGCTGGTCTCACCCTGCAGTCCCTCATGTGGCTGATAAAGCAGGACACTAGGATGGCTGGGCTGGGCCTCTCTCCCAGTGTGGTTTCTCACCATTCACTTGTTTTGCCCAACCTTCTTATGTGACGGCTGGGTCCCAAAAGGGAGCATTCCAAGGGGACCAGCCCCAATGTGCGAATGCTTATCTAGCCTCTGCTTGCATCACATTTTCCAATGTTCCATTGGCCAAAAACAAAGCAAGCCATGTGGCTAAGCCCAGAGTCAGTATGAGAGTGACTCTATCCAAGAATGTGAATACCAGGATGCACGAGTCATTGGGGACCACCATAAAAATGCTCAGGGATCCTGGCTTCTAAACCCATAGAGAGTGAGGCAAGGGTGTACACGATTGATGGGCTGCGGGGTTTGGCTGGAGTGGAGGAGAGAGGTCAGGTCAAGAATGTTGACCACGTTCCTGTGATCTAGTTGACTAGCTTTGTCCTTTGGTAGAGCCAAGGGGTCACTTGAGAGGACTGTAGTTCTCCATCATTTCCGTCAGCCTCCATTTTCTTAGATGTGAACAGTTGGCATCTTCTCAGTCATATTTAAGGTACCGTGTACACAATTTCAAGACAAGCCTCCAGGATGAATCTCCAACCAGACTGCTTCCTTTTCAGCTGCACCTACGTATAAATTTTGGAGTTACCACTGACAATGTAAATAAAAGGAAATAAGATCTGGTGAATCCATTTGAATTCACCCAAATTTGAAAGGAATAGAGATAAAATTACAAGGAGCAGATAGCTGCCAAAATGATTGTTCATTGATTCATGCAACAAATATTTGCTGAGCACCTGTCATGTGCCAGGCATGTGGTATCACAGGTATTAAAGACATTCTGGAGAGGACCCTGAAGTCTACTCATTGAGTCTCATTTAACAATCGGCTCTCTGTGATAACTGCTTCCTTTTTAAAATGTTCATAAAAAGATCTTTTAGGTAGTCTTCCCTGGACTGTCATCTTCCTTTTATCTCCTTGTTGTCCATAGCCTTTGGAATCATTTCAGTGCTTTTCTGATTATTTTATTTTTCAAAGTAAAAATAACTTTATACATTTTCTTGTTTTTAAAATGATCTATGCTTGTTTAAAAATATCTGAACGCACAGACGAGTGGAAAGAAGAGCGTAAAAATCTCGTGAAATTCCACCATCCTGAGGGCACCACTGGTAACGTTTTCATGAACAGCCTTCAGACATCCCTGAGTGAATATACATACATGATGCAATAAACGGAGTTGGGCTGTAACCTGATTTTTTAAAATCCCATTTTGTGAGCTTCCAATTTGTTGAGTCCCACAATGATGGATATTTAGGTTGTTTCCAATTTTTGTAACTAGGATTACATAATTTTTTGATTCTCTGATTTCAACTCCACCCCTGGGGTTTTTCTGTTTTCTCTGGGACATATTTTTCTACTTTGCTGAAGATACTATCTTTGTAGGCTTTTTTTTTTTTGTCTTGTCAGTTTTGATCATTGACATCTGTTTTGTTTAGGACCTCTAACAGGAGTTTTTAAGTGGTTTTCAAGTAATGTATGATAGACTTTTAAAGGCCTTATTCAATCTTTTCATTAAATGTAGCCTACATTTGATTGACTAAAACATCACCTCAATAGCTGTGTGGTGGGTTCCTAGGCTGGCCAGTTCTCTCTGTATTTTTGAGTTCAGTTTGGTGTAAACATGGTTACCAGGCTTGCTACCATTCCCTCCTTAAAGTGATTTCATACTATCAGCATTTCCAGCCCCAAAGACCCCTGGCTGACCTGGGTGTTCAGAGGTGAAACTCCCTCCAGAAATTCTGTGCCCCGGCTGGCAGTGTGGGTGGCGTGTGAGGCGGGCAGCGATAGAAGCTAGCTGGGCCTAGGTGGGCTTCTGCTCCACTTCTTTTTTTTTTTATAATATATATATTTTTAAAATTAATTAATTAATTTATTTATTTTTGGCTGTGTTGGGTCTTCGTTTCTGTGCGAGGGCTTTCTCTAGTTGTGGCAAGCGGGGGCCACCCTTCATCGCGGTGCACGGGCCTCTCACTATCGTGGCCTCTCTTCTTGCGGAGCACAGGCTCCAGACGCGCAGGCTTAGTAGTTGTGGCTCACGGGCCTAGTTGCTCCGCGGCATGTGGGATCTTCTTCCCAGACCAGGGCTCGAACCCGTGTCCCCTGCATTGGCAGGCAGATTCTCAACCACTGCGCCACCAGGGAAACCCTGCTCTACTTCTTGACCCACCACATCCTGAGACTCAACTCTGGGCAGTGCCCTGCCACTGTAACCTTGTCACATCGCACACTAATCCTTTGTTATGTGACTGCCGCCTTGCCCGGGGCTGTGAGCTTCTCAAGGGAGGGACCTTTCCAATTGGTCTGTGTCACCCAGGTATCCTGTGCAGTACCTGGGAAATATTTGCTGAATGAATGAATGAGTGATTGACTGAGTGAGTAAAGGCAAGAAAAAAAAAAAATCCTGATATTACAGCCAAGTAATGTTTTGATGCTCAGTGCAGGGAAAGAGGAGGGAGGTGGGGAAGCCAAGTTACAGAGAAACACAGCCTTAAGTGTGTGGGCTTTGGAGTGGGAAAACCAGGACTCAAATCTGGGCCGGACAACCTACCAGCTGTGTGACCGTGGGCAAGTCACTCAACTTTTCTGCACTTAAGTCTCCTTATACATAAAAGGGGATTAATTCAAGTAACAGATAGATTCAATAAGTATTTATTGAATGCATTGGGCTAGGCACTATTCTAGGTGCTGGGGAGTCAGCAGGGAACACAGATTTTTGTGACAGCCATGGGATCACGCTGTTCAGAGCAACTTTAGGAGAGAAACTCTCAAGAGCTGTGAAGAAGCTAACTTTAGCCTCCCTCCACTGCACCACCCTGTTCATGCTGAGGCTGCAGTGAGGGTCTAGGGCACTGCAGCCTGGGCTCTTCTTGCCCAATCCTTCTGTCCCCCTCTCTCTCTGTGGGTGTCAGACCTGCATCAGGGTCGGAGGCTTTCCTGCCTCCCCCTTCTCCTTCCCCTTTATCCTTCAGAGATGTGTCTCCCAATAAGTCTCTTGCATGTCTAATTCTGTCTTGCTGTCAGCTTCCTGGAAGGCCCAAACCAATATAGCTCTGTTCTCAAGAAGTTTACCTGATGGAAATCAAGTAGTACATACCTCTGAAGGTTGTTGTGAGGATTAAATGAGATGATATTTGAGAAGGACTTAGCTGAAGGCCAGCACCAAGTAAGAGCTCAGTCAAGGATACACATTGTTGTTTCTATTACTATTATCCTCATTGATTTTATTACCCACGTGAGCAGGTAGAGAGTGATATCTTTCAGGTGGCAATTTCCTTGGTTGGTTCAACCCAGTGGACTGTACCTATATCCCTGTGTCCTTCAGGGTTTCTTCAGGAACAAGAGGCTAGAAACTGGAAATGGGAAATCCTGGGAAGATGCTTTGTGGCCTTCAGAAAGTGAGGCTGGAGCTTCCAGAAGAATCTTCTGATTCTAGGAAGGTTGGAGTGTGGAAGGGAAGAAGTCTGAATGACCGTCTTTGAGGTCTGTCCTTGGCTGAGAATAGCACAGGCCACTCACTGAAGCTTGGAGGAAAGAGTGATGGGGCAGCAGAATGTGGTGAACATGAGTACAGGAGTGTGGAGCCAGGCTGCCCGCATGCAAATCCCAGCCCTGCCATTTACTACCTACCTCCCAGGCTTGTTATGAGATTTACGGTAATAAAGACAGAAAGCTCAGCACAGAGTAGGTGTCTGAAAACTGTTGGCCCTCCCCCTGCCCGCCTCCCCCAACACTTTTATTCTATTATACTTGGAATAGTTAACATTGTGTAACTCCTCTGGGTTGGAGAATTATGGTCAGGGCCTGGGCTAGGGAGCCACTGTCCTAATCTCTGTGGATTATTGTGAAGGAGAGGAAGGTCCAGGGAACGAAAGGAGGGAGGGCGTGTGGGCATGGAAGAGGAGTTGGGCTTTCGCTGGGCAAATATTTATTGAGCAGCCACCATATGCCAGCCCCTCTGCTGGGTGCTGGGTTTATGAAGGTGATTAGGACACAAGCACTGTTCCTAAGGGCCTCAGATACTAACTCGGAAGCCAGGGGTGGACAAACAGGTCTGTAAACAGTGTGCTGAGTCCCATGATGAGGCAACACACAAAACTTGGGAGCATGTGACCCTGGGTGGAATGGTTCTTGCCATTGCTCCCCTCCCAGACCAAGTGAAGCTCCTATGGCTCCTAGATTTTTCCACAGAGCAAACTTATCCCACGAGTACAGGATGAATGTCTCCCTTTCCTGCCAGACAGAGGATGCTGAGAGGACGTGGCCCGTGAGCGCCCTGCTCCTGTGCTCCCCCAGGGCCTGGCGCAGGGCTCCGCACACGTAGGCAAATATTTGTTGACTGAGTGGTCTTCTGTCTCCCTGCTGTAAACGAGCATGACAACGTTGATCTCAGGGGTGGTTGTGTGGAGTCACATGGGGTCATGTTTATCAAATGTAAGTCACCTTACAAATGTCATTATTGTAGACTTTTCTAATTGGTGTAGTCTCTTGTGGATTAATGTAGTAAGCTGTGCAGTTCTTCTGAACTTTCTTATGTGGTTATGTGGAGGATTAAGTAAATATATATAATATTAGAACAGGGCCTATCATGTCATAAACACTCAAAAAGTCTTGGCTAAATCAGTGGGTATAAAATTTCAGTTATGCAAGATGAATAAGTTCTAGACAACATAGCCCCTATAGTTAACAACACTGTGTTGTACACTTAAAAACCTGTTTAGAGAATAGATCTCACCACAATTAAATTCTTCTTGTGGTAAGAAATTGTTCTTATCGCAATTAAATAAATTCCCCCAAACTGAAATCAAAACAAGCAAACAAAAAAACCCTTGAAGGACAAAAATATATATAGGAAAAATAGCGGCAACATTATAACTTGTTAGAGTGCCCAGAACAAATACATCACTTCTAAAATTTATCATTCACCTTGGTTTATAACCCATTACTATTTCAAAATAAAGTGGTAAAAATATGTGGGGGGAAAAAGTCTTAGCTATTAAAAATATTATCACCGTTGCTAGTTTTTTATGTGTCATTTTACTGATCAGAATTCTGAGATTCAGAGAGGTGAAGCACCTCACCAGGGACCACACAGCTGAATGTGGGCAGAGCAGCTCCTATGAACCAGGTCTTCTGAGTCCCGACCCAATGCTCTGGGACATTTTTGGAACTGCCCGCCAGGGGACGCTCTTCGCCAGGATTAGGATCCGGCCAAGGATCCAGCAGCAGCCTTTTCTGACTAGAAGAACCTAGCATTCTAGAGCTAGCAGGGATTTTGATCATGTCTAAGCCCTTCTCTTAGAGGGACAGAAACAAAGCTCTGAGAACGTATGTATCTGGGCCCAGATTCACCCATGGTCACCGGGTGATGCTGGGATGGAGTCCCAGTTTCCCATTTCCGAATCTCATTTGCTTCCTGCCTCCTTGTGTCATCCCTTGCCCACGTCCCTGCAGCCACTTCTGGACTGTCCCTTTCAGAGCTAGGTGCTTCCCTGCTGGGCGTTTGCAGGGCTCAGCTCTCTGGGGGTGGAGAAGGTGTTTGGGAGCAGGGCAGGGGTTGAGGCAGGTTGGGGAGCCCTCCCCATTTCTTACCATTCTCTGGCGTCATTCAGGGTAGTGTGTGCACTGCTAAGGGCAGGGATCCAGGAGCTAAACTGCCTTTGTCCAAACCCTTGTCCTCCCCTTACCAGTCCTGCATCTCATTGTCCCATCTATAAAACAGGAGCTATAAAATACCCATCACACAGGGTCTTTGTGAGGATTGAGTTAATATGTGCAAAGCACTTGGAACAGTTGTAAGCACATGGTAAGAGCTATAAAAGTGTTAGTTCTCAGTATTATAACTCACCAGCATCCTACCTGGATATGAGTTGATGTGAGAATTTCAGTATGATTCATCACAATCCTCAGCTATTCACTCGTCTGTAGTATCCTTTCATAATAACAAGTGCCATCTACTTGCAGTTAGGCTGTGCAGTATGCTAAACCTGTGATTTCATTATATCAGTTAATCCACAGAACAACCCGTGGATACTATTATTGTTCTCAACTCAGAGTTGAGGCTTAGTCAAGACTAAGGCATTTACCAGACTCACACAGAAAGTGACAGACCTGGACTCACACTCAGGCCTGTGTGATGTCAAAGCTGAGGCTTTTTACCACTACGCTGTCTGACCTCCTCTTTTTTTTTTTTTAAAGCCAACATTGCCTCAAAGGGACTTTTATTTATTTATTTATGTATTTATGTATTTATTTATTTATTTATGGCTGTGTTGGGTCTTCGTTTCTGTGTGAGGGCTTTCTCTAGTTGTGGCAAGCGGGGGCCACCCTTCATCGCGGTGCACGGGCCTCTCACTATCGTGGCCTCTCTTCTTGCGGAGCACAGGCTCCAGATGCGCAGGCTCAGTAGTTGTGGCTCACGGGCCTAGTTGCTCCGCGGCACATGGGATCTTCCCAGACCAGGGCTCGAACCTGTGTCCCCTGCATTGGCAGGCAGATTCTCAACCACTGCGCCACCAGGGAAGCCCCTGACCTCCTCTTGAAGCCAATTAAAAACAATAAAATCAAGCCCCTGGAGGAGCCCTAGCATCCGCTGTGTTCACGCCTCTCTGCAGGACCTATCTCTCTCAGAAGCAATCCTGCAGGGTGAGGTTTCCTACCACTCTTATCCTTCGGGACAAAGGAGCTGATTTCACAGATGTCTCCCTGCTTCCTGGCAAAGACACAGCATGCTTTGACCAAAAAACAAAGAGCCCTCTTCAGATTAGAGCTGAGTTAGTCACACAACCTTCAAGGGCCACCTTCCCAGCGTCCTGTTTCTTCTGCAGCCTGCAGGCCACTTACCTGGGCAGGGTGGGTTGCCTGCGTCTCAGGCACATGAATTCACTGAGTTCTGGGCGATCCAGATGTAACGCGAGCTCTCAGTGACTCAGGCCAGACTATCTGGGATTTTTCCTCTCTTGGCATGTGAGAGAGCCTGCAGCGTTGACATCTTTTAGCCAAGAAAGAAGCAGCAGGCACCAACCTACAATTGCAGAATTACAGAACGTCCATCAGGGCTGGAAGGGACCATAGGATGCGGAGAAAACGATCCTGACGAGGGAAGGTTCTTGGTCAGGATCTCGTTGAGCAGGAAGGAAGGTGCCCAGATTTAAGCCCTTACTTATCCTTGGTACCTTTCCTGGTACCCCCAGCTCCCAGAGGTGCTGAGAAGAGGGCTGAGCTGGGACAGGGTGGGAATGCGCATCTAGGCCACTGAGTATATGTGCATTCAGTGCTCGCTCTCTCTATCTCTCTCTCTCTCGTAGGTGATGATCCCGTAAAACAGGCTTTCTCAACCTCAGCACTACTGGCGTTTGGGGCTGGATAATTCCTTGTCTTGGGGGCTGTCCCGTGTTTAGCAGCATCTTGGGCCTCTACCCACTAGATGCCAGTAGCACTCCCCCAGTTGTGTGACAACAAAAAATGTCTCCAGGCATTGCCAAATGTCCCCCTTCCTGCTCCCCACTCTTGTTGAGAACCAGTGCTCTAAAAACCGGCTCCTTCTCTTCTGGAAACATGTATTAAAAGCTTACTATGAGCCATGCTCTGCTGGCACATGAATCAAGCATGGGCTCTGTCCTTAAAGGAAGGACTCATTCAGAGTCCAGCTGGGGAGATGGACAGGGCCACACAGGTGGCAGAGTACAGGAAGTCCTTCCACAGAGATAAGCACTAGGTGCTCTGAGGGGCACAGGGTAGGTGCTTCACTAACTGGAGATCCAAGAAGGCTTCACAGGAGGACATGGCAATTTTCCAGGCAGGCAAGGCAGGTGAACGACATTCCAGGCAGAAGGAATGGAATGTACAAAGGTCAAGAGTTGTGAAGTGTGACGTGTTGGGTGAAAAAAGTATTCTAGTGTGACTGTGTCCTAGAGTGCACATGGTGAGTGGTTAGGGAGCAGCCTGGAGGAGGGTGAGGCAAGAATAATGAGGATGGGACTTCACTGGTGGGGCAGTGGTTAAGAATCTGCCTGACAGTGCAGTGGGCATGGGTTCGATCCCTGGTCCAGGAAGATCCCACACGCCACGGAGCAACTAAGCCCGTGTGCCACAACTACTGAGCCCGTGCTCTAGAGCCCGTGAGCCACAACTACTGAAGCCCGTGCGCCCTAGAACCTGTGCACCACAACTACTGAGCCCATGCGCCACAACTACTGAAGTCTGCGCACCTGGAACCCGTGTTCTGCAACAAGAGAAGCCACCGCAGTGAGAAGCCCGCACATCACAATGAAGAGGAGCTCCCGCTCGCCACAACTAGAGAAAATAGCCCGCGCGCAGCAACGAAGACCCAATGCAGCCAAAAAAATAAAAAATAAAAAAAATAAGAATGAGGAGGAGGATAATGATGATGGTTAACTCATATTAACCATTATTATATGCCATAATATATGGCATCTAATGATGATGGTTAACTCATATTGAGCACTTATTGTATGCCATACTGTTCCAAGTGTCTTATGTATATTGTTTCTTAATCTTCATGGCAATCCTTTGAGGAAGGTATTATTATTATTACTTCTACTTTATAGATGGTAAAAATGATGCACAGAGAGATTAGGTAACTTGCCCCAGCCGCACAGCTTGTTAAGGTGATGGAAATTTGGTTATGAGATCCAAGGATTTTGAAGTAGAGCAGTGTCATGGTCAGTGTCTCAGTTACCTTTTGCTGCATGAAAAACCACCCCAAATTGACTGGCTTAACCAATGCACTTTATTATATTTCATGATTTCGTGGGTTGGCTGGGGCTCAGCTGGGTGGTTCCTCTGCTGGTCTGGCTTGGGCTCTCTCATGCAGTAGCAGTGAGGAGGGGCTGGATGTCTGCCACCTCGACGTTCCTCCATGTAGCCTCTCTCCTTTCTCTCCTTCCTTCTGGGCCTTTCCCCATGACCACTTTCTCCTGCAGAGTAGCCTGTTCTTCTTGGTGGCTCAGTAGCTGCCAGGCCTTTTTAATGTGAGGACTTGGAAGTCCGAGGATGTTGTTTCCTCTGTAGTATTATTCTAGTCAAAGTGGTCACAGGCACAGCCCAGATTCACAGGGAGGGGACATGGGGTCCACCTCTGGTAGGAGGAGAGGCACACACATATAGGGATGGAAGGGAGGAATTGTTTGAGGCCATTTTTGGCTACTGGATATCAGAGCCAGATTTTTATTCCAGAAAGAATGTTCTGGCAGCATTGTGGAGGTGGATTGAAGAGGGCAAGACTAAAGACATGAAGGTGAATTATGAAGTCACTGTAACAGCTTCAACAATTTTGGTTGAATTGGTCATTCAGCGTCTCTCTTCTGTTTCTGTGGAAAGACCAGAGTAATTGTGTTTTTAAAATAATTAATTAATTAATTTGGCTGCACTGGGTCTTTGTTGCAGCAGGCGGGCTCCTTAGTTGTGGCTCCAGGGCTCCTTGGTTGCGGCTTGCTGGCTCCTTAGTTGTGGCACGTGGGCTCCTTAGTTGTGGCAGGCGGACTCCTTAGTTGCAGCTTGCCAGCTCCTTAGTTGTGGCATACGAACTCTTAGTTGCGGCAGGCATGTGGGATCTAATTCCCTGACCAGGGATGGAACCTGGGCCCCCTGCTTTGGGATCACGGAGTCTTATCCACTGTGCCACAAGGGAAGTCCCAATTGTGTTTTAATAATAATAATAATAATAACACAATAATCATACTAGCCTACATTTATTAAGCACATATTATATGCCAAGCACTGTCGTAAGTACTTTTCTACACATTTTAATCCTCACAATTAGCTCATGAGGTATATTCCTATTTTACCTTCTAGAAAACTGAGATCAGGTGTGTCAGTCACCTTGGGCTGCCATAAAAAGCTACCACAGACTGAGTGGCTTAAACAACGGAAATTTATTTCCTCACAGTTCTGGAGGCTGGACGCTCGAGACAAGGTGTCGGCAGTGTTGGTTTCTTCCGAGGCCTCCCTCCTTGGCTTATAGATGGCTGTCTTCTCCCTGTGTCCTCACATGGTCTTTCTTCTGTGTGTGTCTGTGTCGTGATCTCCTCTTTTTAGAAGGACACCAGTCCTATAGGATTAGGGCCTCCCACATGACCTCATTGTATCTTCATCACCTCATTTTACCTTCATCACACTTCATGACCTGTCTCCAAATACAGTCACATTCTGAGGTACTGAGGGTTAGGACTGCAACAAACAAATTTTGAGGGGACACAAGTCAGCCCATAGAGTCAGGTAATTAGCCTCTGCTCATGTGATTAATAGGTGGGAAGCAAGTATTTGACCTGGTCTGTCTGACTTCTGGCTCCTGTTGTTAACTGCTCCTTATAGTATTACCCCAAATTGTCTTCAGTTCTTGTCCCAAGCAGGAAAGAACAAGGTGGAGGAAGACACCAAGCCTGTAGAGCTTTGCATTTAGGACTTAGCTATTTCTAACTGAGGAGTAGGAGTTGAATTCCACTTACCTGTTCTGTGTCCTTCACCTGTCACTCTATCATAGTGACTTTTTTGGAAGGGCACTGAAAGGTGGGGGGTGGCATATCCTGATAGAACCATACTAGGGGATGATAGTAATGATCACTAACACTTTATGAATTTGTACAGTGTCCCCCAAGAATGCTAAGTGCTTTACGTGCATTATTTAATTCTCACAATAATCCTGTCGGGTGGGTATTGTTATGTTTCCTATTTTACATATGGGGAAACTGAGGCAAAGTGGTGCATTAACCTGCCCCAATTCACCCAGCTAATAAGAAGTGGCAGAGTCAAGCTGAGCACTCAGGCCATCTGAATCCAGAATGTGTACTCTTAACTATTATTCTTCCATACTGACTCTGGGAACCTGGTAAAGAATGTTTTTTTGATGTCGAGTTGTATGAGCTATTTATATATTTTGGATATTAATCCCTTATTGGTCATATCATTTGCAAATATTTTCTCTCATTCAGTCGGTTGTCTTTTCATTTTGTCAGTGGTCTCCTTTGCTGTGCAAAAGCTTTTAAGTTTAATTAGGTCCCATTTGTTTATTTTTGTTTTTATTTCCTTTGCTTTAGGAGACAGATCCAAAAAAATATTGCTATGATTTATGTCAAAGTGTGTTCTGCCTATGTTTTCCTGTTTTCTTCTAGGAGTTTTATGGTTTCTGGTCTTACATTTAGGTCTTTAACCCATTTTGAGTTTATTTTTGTATATGGTGTTAGAGAATGTTCTAATTTCATTCTTTTGCGTGTAGCTGTCTGGTTTTTCCAGCACAACTCATTGAAGAGACTGTCTTTTCTCCATTGTATATGCTTTCTTACTTTGTCATAGATTAATTGACCGTAAGTACATGGGTTTATTTCTAGGCTCTCTATTGTGTCCACTGAGCTACGTGTCTGTTTTTGTGCCAGTATCATGCTGTTTTGATTACTGTAGCTTTGTAGTATAGTGTGAAGTCAGGGAGCATGATTCTTCCAACTTTATTCTTCTTTTTCAAGATTGTTTTGTCTATTCGGGGTTTTTTGTCTTTCCGTACAAATTTAAAACTATTTGTTCTAGTTCTGTGAAAAATGCCATTGGTGTTTTGATAGGTATTGCATTGAATCTGTAGTTTGCCTTGGGTAGTATGGTCATTTTGACAATATTAATTCTTCCAAATCAAGAACAAGGTATATCTTTCCATCTGTTTGTATTGTCTTCAATATCTTTCATGGGCAGAAGATCTGAATAGACATTTTAATAAACAGGAAATGGAGATGGCCAACAGGCACATGAAAAGATGCTTAACATCACTAATCATCAAGGAAATGCAAATCAAAACCACAGTGTGATATCACCTCATAGCTGTCAGAATAGCTATCATCAAAAAGAACACCAATAACAAATGTTGGTGAGGATGTGGAGAAAAGGAAACCCTTGTACACTGCTGTTGGGAATGTAAATTGGTGCAGCCATTGTGGAAAACGGTATGGAGGTTTCTCAAAAAACTAAAAATAGAACTACCATATGACCCAGCAATTCCACTTCTGGGTATATATCTGAAAAAACAAAAACACTAATTCAAAAATATACATGCACCCCAGTGTTCATAGCAGCATTATTTACAATAGCCAAGATATGGAAGCAACCTAAGTGTCCATCAACAGATGAATGGATGAAGAAGATGTGATACACATACACACACACACGCGCGCGCGCGCACAATGGAACATTACTCAGCCATAAAAAAGAATGAAAAATTGACATTTGCAACAACATGGATGAACTTGGAGGGCATTATGCTAAGTGAAATAAGTCAGACAGAGAAAGACAAATACTGTATGATATCACTTGTATGTGGAATCTAAAAAATACCACAAACTAGTGAATATAACAAGAAAGAAACAGACTCAGAGATTTAGAGAACAAACTAGTGGTTATCAGTGGGGAGAGGGAAGGGGGGAGGGGCAATACAGGGATAGGGTATTAAGAGATGCAAACTAGTATGTATAAAATAAGCTACAAGGATGCACTGTACAAAACAGGGAGTGTAGTCAGTATTTTATAGTAACTATAAATGGAGTATAACTTTTAACAATTGTGAATCACTATATTGTACACCTGTATCTTATATGATATTGTACATCAACTATACTTAAATGAAAAAAAGAGAATGAGTCTACACTATTTCCACAAAGAAGAATCTAAGTCAGAGAAGACCCATTAGGCCATCATTTACCCAAAAGTTTTCAATTTCAACCATAAAGATATTTATTGCTACATATCAAAATAAAATACTGATACTGTTTCTTTCTTTATCAGTTATAGAAATCACTTACTGACTTGGTGTTATCTGAGATTAAAATGTCTGTCAGTTACTTGCCTTCTATCTTTTCCTGCAAACCCCTATAATCAATATTTATTGATATCATATTATGTTTATATAATTATTGTCCATTGCAAAGCCAAAAAGTAAACTGTGATTATATTTCCTTCCTTGTATACCTTTTTGTTTTTTCTGGAGTTGATAATATTTGATTGTTTTTTTTTTTTAATAAATTTATTTATTTAATTAGTTTATTTGTTTTGGCTGTGTTGGGTTTTCACTGCTGGGCGTGGGCTTTCTCTAGTTGCGGCGAGCGGGGGCTACTCTTTGTTGTGGTGCGCAGGCTCCTCATTGCAGTGGCTTCTCTTGTTGCAGAGCACGGGCTCTAGGAGCACGGGCTTCAGTAGTTGTGGCACACAGGCTCAGTAGTTGTGGCTCGCGGGCTCTAGAGCGCAGGCCCAGTAGTTGTGGCTCACGGGCTTAGTTGCTCCGCGGCATGTGGGATCTCCGGACCAGGGCTTGAACCCATGTCTCCTGCATTGGCAGGCGGCTTCTTAACCACTGTGCCACCAGGGAAGTCCCTGTTTGTTTGTTTTACTTGCATTATTTTCTATGTACCTGTCCTTTTCTTTCTAATTAGAACTTTCATGTCCTATCAATAGTTTTTCATGCTCAAGTGTGTATACCCCTCTATCTGGAACTTTCCTCCTTGAAGCCCTCCTCCTCCAGTACAGACAGGTTTTACTTTACGCCTTTCACCTAAAGTAATGATAAAGTAAATAATAACTATTATTCTGGGAGTTCTCTTTTCTTTTATGTTGGAACCCCTGTTTCCTGGGTCCCAGGTCTTTCTTTACTCCCTGGTTTTGGTGACACTTTTCCTTCTGTTGCTTTCTAAGAAATGATATATGGGAGATATATTTTTTTGAGTTCTTGCTTATTTGAAAATGTCTTTTTTTCTACCCTCACTCTGGATTTGCAGTTTGGCCATATAGAATTCAGGTTGCAAATTATTTTCCCTTAAAGACATTGTTCCATTGTCTTCTAGCTTCTAGGGTCATTTTTGAGAAGTCCAATGCCATTTTTAATCCTATTTCTTTGTATGTGACTTATCTTTCTGGACACTTGTAGTTCTTCTCTGTATCCCTGGTATGCTGAAACTTGGCATTCATCTTTCTTCATTCATTAGGCTTTCAGTTGGAGACTTGGGTCCTTCAGTTCCAGGAAATTTTTCTTAAATTATTTCTTTGATAATCTTTTCCTCCTCTGTTTTCTTATTTGGATGTTGAATTCAAATGATTCCCTAAATATTTTATCCTTATACTATCCTTATTATTTTCCATCATTTTGCCTTTTTATTACTTCCAACCTGTCTATTAACTTTTTAACATTGATGATCACTTTTGATTTCCAAGGGCTCTTTGTATTTTTCATAATATACTGCTTTTAAAAAATTGATGGGACTTCCCTGGTGGTGCAGTGGTTAAGAATCCGCCTGCCAATGCAGGGGACACGGGTTTGAGCCCTGGTCTGGGAAGATCCCACATGCCACGGAGTAACTAAGCCCGTGCGCCAAAACTACTGGGCATGCTCTCTAGATCCCACGAGCCACAATTACTGAAGCCTATGCGCCCAGAGGCCGTGCTCCGCAACAAGAGAAGCCACCGCAATGAGTAGCCTGCGCACTGCAATGAGGAGTAGTCCCCGCTCGCCACAGCTAGAGAAAGCCTGTGCACAGCAACGAAGACCCAACACAGCCAAAAATAAATAAATAAAATTAAAAGAAAAATTAAAAATTGATGGATGCGATATCTTCTCTGAACTCTCTAGGAGTATTAATTGTAATTTTTATTTAAAGCTTTCTTCTGTTTCTGGCATGATCTGTTTCTTGCTGATCCAATTTTTTTTGGGGGGGGTGGTTTGTTTTGGTCTCTGTCTTTCATGATGGGGGCTTTCCTCCAGTGTCTGGTGACCCTTAGTTATCACTTCATATTTTAGAGTAAGGCGCAAGACCTAATTGGAGGGGGGAAGGATAAATTAGGAGTTTGGGATTAAAATATAAACACCGCTATATATAAAATATAACCAACAAGGACCTACTTATAGCACAGGGAACTAAACTCAGTATTTTGTAATAACCTATAGTGGAAAATTTTAAAAGAACATAAATATACATAAATATATACATATATAAAAATTCTTTTCCATATATATAACTGAATCACCTTGCTGTACACTTGGAACTGACACACTGTAAATCAACTATATTTCAATAAAAAAAGGCAAAAGAAAGACCTAACTGTAAGCCCTATGTGTACGTACAGAACTTATCAAGTGGAAGCCTTTACTGTTGGGTTTTTGGTGGGGGTCTTGCTGTTTTGTTAGGGGAACCCCAGATGTTATTATCTATGGTTTTCTTCCTCTGGGGCAGTTCAGTTTCTTAGGAGAAGAATCCTCTCATCTGCTGTCTAAGGGTAACACACGTTGCCTGCATTTGGGGAGCAGAGTCGAGGAAGAGGACTGGGGTTCCCACTGCTCAGGATGCACTCTCGCTGAGTCTCCCTATTTCCGGAGCTTACCTCACTCCTGCTGGCTACTGTGCCAGTTGTACTGGAATCTAGGGCCTCCCCAGTTCAGATCCGCCAGGGATCAAGCTTCCATTCTCCTGCCTGGGTAAAGAGTAGCTGCTTGGCTTCTGGGGCAGAGGATGTTTTCAGCTCTGATCCTTACTGTGTTCCATCCTTTTATCATGGGCCAAATCTTTCAGAGGTTTTGTGGGGCAATCAGTTTGCTTCTCACCTGTAACCCCCTTCCCCACTCCCCCTCCCTTGCTCTGCTATGATGTTACCATTCCTCCATCTGCTTTCCATCTTTTAAAAAGGAACAGAATAAATGCCAATAAGCACATAAAAAGCTGCTCCACATCACCAACCATCAGGGAAATGCAAATCAAAACCACAATGAAATGCCACTTCATACCCATTAGCCTGGCTTATTATTAAAAAAAACCCAAAACAAAAAACAACAGTGTTGGGGTGGATATGGAGAAATTGGAACCCTTGCACATTGTTGGTGGGAATATGAAATGGTGCAGCTGCTGTGGAAAATAATGTTTCCTCAAAAAGTTAAACATAGAATTACCATTTGATTCAGCAATTCCACTTCTGGGTATATACACAAAAGTTTTGAAAGCAGGGACTTGAATAAATATTTGCACACCAGTGTTCATGGCAGCATTATTCACAATAGCCAAAAGGTGGAAACTGCCAGAATGTCCATTGATGGATGAATGGATAAACAAAGGGTAGTAATATCCATACAGTGGAATATTATTCAGCCTCAAAAAGGAATAAGATTCTATCAGTTATTCCTCAGTAAAGCTGAAAATGAAATATAGTCTGATTTTGTAGGGGAAAAAAAAGGAATGAAATTCTGACACATGCTATAACATGGCTAAGCCTTAAAGACATTATGTTAAGTGAAATAAGCCAGTCAAAACAGGACAAATATTATCTGATTCCACTTATATTCCACTACTTAGGGTAGTCAAAGATGTAGAGACAAAAAATAGAATAGGGGTTACCATGGGCTGAGGGAAGGGGGATAGGGAGTTATTATTTAATGGCTCCAGGGTTTCAGTTTGGGATGATGAGAAAGTTCTGGAGATGGATGGTGATGATGGTTGCACAATAATGTGAATGTACTTAATACCACTGAACTGTACACTTAAATATGACTAAAATGGTAAATTTTATGTTGTGTATATTTTACCACAATTTAAAAAAGAGCTGAAAACAAAGAGTGGAAATCACTTGCTTACTGTGGTATCATGTCCCATTTTCTTCATCTATGTGAACGTAATCCTTTTAAATTCTTTTACTGTCATTTTGGTGAGGTCTCAGGAAAAAGAGACAATATGTGTGTGTAGTTAATGCATCATGTATAACTAATTTTCCTCAAGTATTTTTTCAGTGCCTGCTACGTGGATGACACTGGAATATAAATGTGATTGGTTTCCATGTTGAAAAAGAAAAAAAATCGCAGGCGCAATACTTCTTCTATACTTGTACACTGTCAAATATAGTCTTGGCTCTGAGGTCACTAAAGCAGGGAGAAAATGGATTTGCTGCAGTATTTAATATATTTGCTGTCATCTTGGACTATGGCCCTAAGTTGCCGTAGCAACGGACAGAGCAGGAACTTCATTAGAGGAGGAGCTCCTTGGATTTTAACCATGTTATTCAATCAGGCATGAATGATGGGGTAGACCATCACATGGCACACAGAAGATCTTTTACTTTGATAAGCTGTGTAATTAGCTAAATCTAATAAGTCATTGGAACAAGTAAAACAACAACCTAAAACCTTGCTTTTTGCATCTTTTCTGGAGTCATCAGTAGTCAAAAGATTTCTTGGAATTTCCTTGGTGGAACTCTCCAAAGCAGTGCTAGCAGTACTATTTGAGCATCATCAGCAAAGGGCAGGAAGGGGCACTAACAGATTAATGATGGATAACAGCTTACTGTCACTGGCATGTTGAAAGAAGATGCCCGGCATAAACAAGGTCATCAAAGAAATTATCATAGGCAAGCTTTAGGTCTTTGTCACAGGTGGGTGGGAAGCTATTTTTTAGAGGGAAGAAGGGTGCCTTCCCAAATACACACATACACACACTCACATCCACACCCACACCCACATACCTGCTTGAAAAAGCTTCAGTAGCAATTTCGAAGCAACATGCAGTGAGTCCATATTGCTAAGAGAGTTCAGAATAAAATGTGATCAGAATCAGGTGGGGGTGGGGTGGTAGTAATCACCACCAGGGATGGCTTCCAGGAGGACAAGAGCTTTAAGTGGAGTTTTGGAAAAAGGTAGAGTCACATACTCTTGAGGAAGGCAGAGTTGTGTCTGATTCATTAAGACCTTACCATCACTCCAAATCCCCAGTTTGTCTGCTTGTGATTAAATCAGACTCATTTCCAACATTTCCTCCTAACAGCCTTCCAGGAGGCCCCAGGCAGAGCAATCCAATGGAATCATATCCTGGTGAACTTAAGAAGGCAAGTATTTATTTTCAAGTCTCTTTACCAACCCTGGAAATTAATTGTTTTGTTGACTCACTTTCCTTCCCCAAAGGGTAACTTTTGAGTTTGTCGCCTATTTACAATACTGGTCTATTTTACTGCAAATATTCTTTCATTGTGTTGTTCTCCCCTGGATACAATTGTAGTATAGTCAAACATGAAATAAATCGTTTTTGGGTTTTTTTTTTCTTCCTTTTTTGGGGAGATGCTAATATTCTAAAGCCCTAAGCAAGGTACCATGCAGTTTACAAAGAAGGGCCAGATGCAGTCCTTTCATGCTGTTAAGGGACAACAATAGAAGAAATGACAGAAGATAATCAGTGATTAATTACCAGATGAGTGATAGATACCAGGTGGTCCCAACCTGAGCTTCCCAGCCCCACGGGGTAATGAGGGAAGGAGGGAGGGGGTGCCTGTGAGTTATTTTCAGGACTTCAAAAAAGAGTAACCAAAAAAGCTCATATGTACCAGAGATTAGATGCACAGGCAATTTAAACTAAAACATCAGGTTTCTTTGTTCTGGGCTAGAATTATAACAAGTCAGTTATAGAATAGAAACACCAGTTACCCTATGCTGATTGGAAGCTCTGATTGGCAGTTACCCATGTCTTTGATTAATAAAACATGAGAAAATGAATTATTACTTGATAAGTGTGTTTTGCTTGATAGACAAAAAGTATTTCAAAGCATGGGATTTGTGAAGGGAGGATAATAAAATGGTTTGGGTGAAAAGACTGGGAATGAGGAAGATGAACAGGAAGTGGTTAGGAGCAGTTTAACGGGGATAGAGAGTGCAGAGAAGGAGGGACCCTCTTAAACAAGGTTGTGACAGATATGTCGGATTTACCTGTGCAGTGGTTCCCAAAGCGTGGTCTGCACCCACAGCATCAGCACCACCTGGAAACTTGTTAGAAATACAAATTCTTGGGTCTCACCTGCTGAATCAGAAACTGGGAATGACGCCCAGCCATCTGTGGTCTAACAGACCCTTCAGGTGATTCTGATTTACACTACAGTTTGAGAAACAAATCTATACCATCCTTTCCTAAAATTTGAAATACTAATGAAACAGGAGACAATTCTAAGAACTACCTGCTCAGCCTTAAAACAAAATGAATCACTATCAAGAAAGTTATTTCCTTTTCCAATCTCTCATGCCTTTTGATAGCATCACAGAGCAAGAGTCTGGTCCTCATTCGCATCTCTTTTTCAAACAAGGAGAACAGGCTGCATTCAGGTTCAAAGGCCTGGCAGGTGACGGAATCTTACTTGACTCTGATAACTTGGTTTTCCTTCCCTCACATTTATTTTTACAGTTACCTTCCCTTTTGGCAAGTGATGCTAGTTTTCCTTTTGCAAAAGGAGTATAAAGTATTCCTTATGAAAATGTTTTTTATGTAAAAATGTGATTCGATTTAAAGAAAAAAGGTAAAAGTACTAGAGGTATGTGGAAATGGAAAACATACTCAAGGCATTATGTGAATGATTGAAATTGCAAAGTCTATTTAAGACAACAATTTGTGTGTGTGTGTTTGGTGTTGATGCTTGAATGGATAAATTTGTATTTGTCCTTGTTTATTGGCGTTTTGGGAGAAAAAGCCACAGATTGAAGCAAGTACAAGGAAAAAGGAAAAAAGTATCCAAATAGCAAAAGGCATTCCAGGCAACAACCTACGACCACTTGTGGGAGCAATACCTAGTACAACAAAATCCTCCACAGCAAAAGGAGCCACTCAGTCCTTTGGAGTCAATTGTGCCAGGATTTTGTGATACTTCATTTCCTGAAGTATAGGGTTGCTGAGATGTGATGAGAGCTGGAACACAGGCTTTGTAATCTATTGAGGAAAAGAAGAAAACAGTTCTTGCATAGGTGACAATTAACATCATGTTTCCACCCATACCAGATTCATAGAGATGCTTTTTCATCACTTCATTTTGAGTCAAGAAGTGCCCAAGTTAGTTGATTTATGTACAAACATAGATGTGTCCCAGCATGCTATGGGTAGGGTTATTCAGGGGGAAATTATACTGCATTCCTTTTCTCACAATATTTTAATTACAGGTAAAGTCTGATGAAAAACAATATAAAGGGCATCCTCTAAGATAATGATTGTCTAACTTTTTTGACCTCAATGCATGAAACACATTTTACAGCTTTTTTGACCTCAACTTTTTTGACCTCAATGCATGGAATACATTTTACAGCTTGGCCCAGTGTGTGTGTGCACACACAGGTACACATATACACACACTTTATAACACCTAAATAAAGGTTTAATGAAATAATACTCATCCTTATAGCAAGAGACATGCTCTGCAAGTTTTTACTCTATCTTATTAAAATGATTTTCCAATCCTTTAGTGGTCTCTTTCCCACCTTCCTTCTCTGAGGATACTGATTCAGTAGGTTCGGGATGGGGCTTGGAAATCTGCAAGTTTTGATAAGTTACCTAGAGGATTCTGATGCAGGTGGAACTTGGCCACACTTTGAGAAACACTACTTTCAAGGAAACAATAATAGAATCCTAAGGTGTTAGTATATGAAAAACTTTATGAATCTTGTAGTCCAGAGTTGGAAGAACCTCCATTACCTACTCAATAAAGTTCAAATATAGAATGACATTCAAGGCCCTTCTTTCGCTAGCCCCTGCTGAGCTTTTCAAGTATAAACCTAGCTGTGACCTTGCTGCTCTCCCTCATTCCTGTTCCACACAACCAAACTGCATCAGATAAATCATCATTTATGCACCACATGCTTTTATGTAGACTTTCGTTTCTTGCAGTGTAGTGGAATGGCTTACCCTGACTGATCCTCCTGCTGAAGACAACTAAATGTGCTAGATGACATAAAAAACCATTAAAAAATGTGTTCATGAGCCAACAAGTTATTAAGGAATCCTCAAAGACCAAAAACTAAGTAAGTAAAGTAAGCAGAATCCCAAAGCTGGCTTTTGCCTCAAAGATACTTGCTGAACTGGCTGATTTTTTTAAAATTAATTTTTACTGGAGTATGGTTGCTTTACAATGTTGTGTTAGCCTCCAGTGCACAACAAAATGATTCAGTCATACACATACAGATATCCCCTCCCTTTTGGACTTCCCTCCCATTTAGGTTACCACAGTGCATTAGGTAGAGTTCCCTGTGCTATACAGTATGTTCCCATCTGAACTGGCTGATTTTTGAGCTTTAGTTTTTCATGGGGAGACAGAAAGTGAAACCTAGAACCTGCCTAAGGTAGGAGTCTAATAGGACCCCTTCCATAAAGTGAGGACCTCAAATGGCCATACCTCACTGTAAAGGCACTTTAGTGCAAGGGTGATTTAGAAATAAACCTGTCACCTGAAGAATAAAAATAGTTGCTTATCTTGAAGACCGGGCCTGGGTGGAGGGTCAAAAAAAATCTTCCCTGAAAATTTGTAATCATAAGTCAATCCTTACAAGGATCTATAGCATGAATTCACACAACCAAAGTGATTCTAGGTTAGTAGTATCCTCGAGGTACCTGGCAGAACCAAATGCACACCCCGTAGAGGAACCTGTCTTCCCCAGGCCTCAAGGAATTCTTCATGATAAAGTTTTAAGAAATTTCAGCTCATGCTCAAAAATGGTAAAAATACATAAGGAAGCGAGGCAACATGAGTACTGAGCCAGCAGAAACAGCAGACAGCAGAATCAGACCCATGAAGACTATAGATAGTGGCATTATCACAGAATATAAAAGAAGTATTTTAATATGTTTAAAGAAATAAGAAATAAAATTACAAATAAAGAATCAGACTGTAAAACTGACAAAGTATATTAAAAAAAGAATTTCTAGAAATAAAAGATTATGGATTCAGCAGTTAATTAGACAACATTGAGGAGAGAATCAGTAACCTGGGGGAGAGTTCTAAAAAATATGTTCAGAATGCAGCACAGAGACACAAAGGGGTGGAAAATATGAGAGATTAAGTGATCTGGAAGATAGAATTAAATAATTTTATACACGTATAATTGGTGTTCCGGAAGAAGAGGAGAGAAAGAATGTTGCAGAGACAATATTTGAACAGATGTTAGTTGAGAATTTTTCAGTGTTGCTGAAAGACACCTGTTCACACATTCAGGAAGCCCAGTGAATCTCATGTAAGATAAAAAGAAATCCACACCTGCACATAGCATAAATGAAACTGCAGAACGCTAAGACAAAGAGAAGATCTTAAAGCAATCAGAGAGAAAGACAGATCGTCTTTAAAGAATGGTAGTTATCCTGACAGTTGTCCTCTCAACAGCAATAGTAGAAACCATTGAAATATCTTAAATGTTCTGAGAGAAAAATAACTGTGAACCTACGATTACATATGTAGCAAAACTATTTTTAAAGGAGGATATGCAGACAAAATCTGTGAGAAGTCATCACCAGCAGACTCACCAAAGGAAATTCTAAAGAATATACTTTAGGCAGAGGAAGGTTTGAGATGCAAGAAGGAATGAAGAGCAAAGAAAATGATAAATATGTGGACGAATAAGAAAGTCAACTCTATAAGACAAAAACAATGTCTTGTAAGATTAAAAAAAACAAGATAATACTGAGGTTTATGATAATGGTTCAGAATTTGGGGAGAATGTGATTAAAGTTGAAGAGTTATCATCCTTATTTTTGGGGAGGAGAGGAGGATCAAGATACTGATCCATTTGGATTTTGACAAGCATCCATGCTTGTCAGATTACTCATCAGTTACTAAAAGAATAGGAACAGAATGCCTGCCGTCTCTCCCCTATACAGTCTGCAGCTCTAATGCTAGTGAACTCCTGTGTCTCACTTGGGTCTGTACTTCTGGACAGTGGTGAACAAGTGGGGAGCAATGCGAATGGTCTGCCCACGTGGGGAGGAGTATTTCATCAGTGGCATCGTTTGGAATTGCCAGTACACTAACAACAAAGCATACCAACTTTTAGTGGGTTTTATTATTGTTTAAATTCTCCATTCCCCCAACTCCATGGCACTGTTCCCAGATTCTCACTGATCACTTTTCCCTCCCCAAGCAGTGACCCATGTGAGGTCTGATTTTTCAATTTGCAGATGTCCGGCTTTTTGCTATTTGCTCATTCTTCTTTAGGTCATTACCTTGATCAACAACATACTTCAGGGCAGTGATTCTAGAACATTCACGGAACCCTGAGATTCCTCATGACCCTGTCAGGGGGTCCTCAAGGTAAAAAATATCCTTAGATTAATACTAAGACTATCATTTGCCATTTCACCATGTTGACATTTGCCCTAATGGTGCAAAAGCGATGGTGGCTAAAGCCACTGGCACCTTAGCAGAAATCAAGGCAGTGGCACCAATCTTTCCTAGTGTTACTTGTGTTGCATACCAAAGTAGGATGATTGTCTCAGGAAGAGTGCTTGTGCAGGTGTTGAGCTGTGAGTTGAACTAGCTGCTTGTTTCACAAAACATTTTTTTACTCGAAAGAATGAGTGACAGAAGACTGTAGGGAAGGTTTGTGCTTCAAAGGAAAACTGTGCGTTGTGTATAGCACATACTTAGCTGGTTAGGATTCTGTGGAGCTATTTTGCAACTCTGTAAGTTGTACTTTACTGATAGCAATGCAAAATAATTCTTTTCTATAGATATGCAAATTACTTGTGTCTGGTGGAGGGATACCCCATCCCCCTCAATGAAAAAGCCAGTTCTGTGCCATGTGCGCATTCATTTCAACATTCTTTTATTCATTATAAATTTGTGCTTCTTTAGCTTCTCCTTTGAACTGGTTCAAACATCTGCTTGATTCTCTCATTATGATTTAAATAAAATCTTTAACGTGGTCGTTTTATATCTGTATGAGAGTTACAGTTTTACCTTTTTAAAAAATTATCTTTTAACAAAAAACTATAGTTACTCCAGCTTGGGTATGTGGCAGAAAATTTCTCAAAAATAATTGAAATTAGCCTGTCAAGGAAAACACTGACAGTATTTGTTATCAAAGATCAAATTCAAGCTTTCAAGTAAAAATTAGAATATCTTCCACTATTAACTTGACAGCTTCCTAACACTTAAAGACTTATCTCCTGAGACTGGCAGTGATGTTAATGAATGTGATCTTGTATAGTGAAATGTGACAACATTTGGAAGGTCTGCATAACTCAGTGAGCCAGTATTTTCCAAATGACCAATGCATGATGTTAAAGAATCATGCATAGGTAAAACAGAAATCCATTCAAAGTGCATGAAAGCCGATAGAATTTAATATAACAGAGTTCACTGATATGGTTTCAGATTCTACATGCAACTAATCTTTAAGAAACTAACACTTGCTGAGTTTTGATGTAGTTGATTATCAAAGAAGAAAATTCACAATTATCTGAAGTCTATTAAGTATTCCCTCCTATTCTAACTATGTATCTGTGTGAGACCGTATTTTCGTCATATACTTCAAACAACTTATTACAATAGATTGAATGCAGAAACAGATATGAGAACCTAGCTGCTCTCTATCAAGCCAGACATTAAAGAAATTTGCATAAATGTAAAGCAATGCCACTCTTCTCATTAAATTTTTTTTTGTTTTGGAAAATAGTTATATTTCACGAAAATATGTAATTAATGTTAAAATGTAATGAGGTTATTATTGTTATTTTAAAATAGACTAATAAATAGTTTTGAAAACCCATATAAACAAAAGCTCTTTGGGAATCTTCAATAATTTTTAAGTGTGGAAAAGGATCCTGAGGCCAAAATGTTTGAGAACCACTGCACAAGGAAAGATTGTTAAATGTGAATTGGTTAAATGGTCAGTTTATGTCAGAAGAAGATGGGGTATGGAAAGAAGTGGTCCTATAGATTAAGATGAAGTTGGATTTCCTCTTGCATTATGCACAAGTCTTCTGGGGGGAAACTGGTCTAGTTCTGGCTTTGCCACTAATAATAATAGTATTAGTTATTTTGGGAGCCCCTATTGTATGCTAAATACACTACATGGATCTACATGGATTACTTCATTTATTCCTACAACAACCTTAAAAGGTAGGCCTTATTATTATTATTATTATTAAAATAAATTTATTTATTTATTTATTTATTTATGGCTGCGTTGGGTCTTCGTTGCTGCGTGCGGGCTTTCTCTAGTTGCGGCGAGCGGGGGCTGTCTTCGTTGCAGTATGTGGGCTTCTCACTGCGGTGGCTTCTCTTGTTGTGGAGCACGGGCTCTAGGCAGGCGAGCTTCAGTAGTTGTGGCACGTGGGCTCAGTAGTTGTGGCTCGTGGGCTCTAGAGCACAGGCTCAGTAGCTGTGGTGCACGGGCTTAGCTGCTCCGCGGCATGTGGGATCTTCCCCAGGCCAGGGATCGAACCTGTGTCCCCTGCATTGGCAGGCGGATTCTTAACCACTGCGCCACCAGGGAAGTCCCTATTATTATTATCATTGTAATTATTGTTACTCTTAAGTAAACCCAGGTTCAAAGAAGTTAAGTGACTTGCCCAGAATCTAACAGCCATGATGCAGACCCCACTCTGTCCTGTTCCACAGCCAGTGGCCTTAACCAGGAGTCCCTGTCATCTCCTGATTCTGAGTGAGCATGGCCAAGTCCTGGGTCTTGGTTTCCTCATCTGTAAAACAAATGAGGTTAGACAGAGCTTCACCCACCTTGGGTCAGGCCCTCAGCTCTGTGCAGAACACGTAGCATATTCTCCTGACTTCAAGAGGCTCCCAGTCCAGGTGATCCCTAACGTCTGTTCAAACTGCCTGATTCTGTACTTTTCACAGCCCATATTCTTTTTGCTGTCACTGTGAGTCCTGGGGTTTGAATGGCTTTGTGGTTGGAAGTGAAGAAGCCCAAGCAGAGGGTGAAGAGGCTGCCAGTTCAATAGTATGGAGTGGCAAGATATCAATCCAGTAGTTAATTCATCTTGCCACTGAATCCTAGGGGCCTGAAACCAGAAACCTAAGCATGAAGCTTCCACTGCCGGAGGATTTTATCCCCCCCACCAATTCAGGAATTGCTTTCAGCCAACATTACCTCTGCTTTCTGAGCACAAGCCAGGCTATTGTGCTGGAAATAATCTGTGTTAGTCTTATTGGAGTGGCTTGTGTTGCCATAGTTACTGTTTGGGTTCTGTGCACCTAAAATTTCAAGGATTTATCAGGAAAAAAAGAGTTTGCTGATTTTTCTCTTTGGAACATCTGATTGGAGAAAAAACAGATTTTTTTTCCTACTAAATGTCTTTTCTGTGTGGGTACTGTCATACCCGGCATTGCAGAGTTACGGTTAACTCTCCAGTAGTGAAAAGCGGGCTTGGCCATGGCCTTGAAAAATGGACTTGTCAGCATCATGCTGAGGACCCACAATCACTGCCTGATGATGGATGGAAAGGCAGGTTGTCATTGCTGGTCGTGCAGCTCAGGAAATTGCACGAGACAGCTGGTTATTTATGACAGAGAAACACAGAGCTTCTTCGTAGGTTTTCCAGTTGCCGCCACTCTGTAAACAGTCACTTTCCACCCAGCACTGAGGCTGGGTCAGAAGTTTTCATGGAGATGGGAAGGGGAGCGGGGCATGAAATGGTGTGGGCAAAGAGAGCCAACCTGCTGCTCCGCACACGTGAGCAACTAGAAGTGCGCTACATGGAGACTCTGCTTTTGTAGTAGTGATGTCTGTTTGTGCTGCCTGTTTGCTTGTCTAGTTTGCAGACTGTGTCAGCCCACAGTTGAGTCCAGAAATAGTCCCCTTTGCCTGGTCGCCATGAGCCAGACTGGTCTTTATGTGGCTGTCTCCTAGGAGCCCAAAGCTATGCCACATGGCTGGAAGCTGTGTTTACAAGCTTTTCATCTGTCTTCCTTAACTTGTGGTTGCTATGGTTTCCTTCGCCTGCTGGGCCTGGCCTTTTTAGGCGGACAGGCTGTCCACTCAACCGAAAGCCAGGGGCACAGCTCTGCCAGCATTGGCCTTTTGGCCACAATCCCAACCACATCTCATCACCTGCCCATTCTGAGCCCTAAACCTCACCCCTTGTGGGGCTGACCTTGACTTTTGCCCCAGCACCAGTCCAGTGTGGGTTCCACCACCTTACTGCCTATCCTGGGACTTTCCATTGGCCTCATCAGGGCACTGATTTTGTTCTCATCAGACTGATTTCTCAGTAGCTTGGATGTTACTTTGTAGAGCCCTGTCTTCCTCTACAATCATCGCAATCTCCTACTTATATGCACGGCTCATTTAAACCTAGAGACAGCTCCATGAGGTGGCCATCGCATCCCCTGTAACGGACATCTGTTGCTGCTGGCTCAGCATCCATTCCCCCGTTTTCAGGCAATAGCATTTTGTCTTTTGGGGAACCGCTCCCTTTTCCCCATTCTCAGCTCTAGTGGGGCTCATCCCACCACTCTTATTCCAGGGCCTGGCCAATCAGAATATTATTATCTCCTAACTTCAATGGTTGGTCCAGGGATTCATCACATGATCCAAGCCAGGTCAGTGAGAATTAATTACAGAACTTGCACAAGAAAGAAGTTTTTTTGCTCTTGTTTAGGGTGTTAGATGTAATCTTGATGTGCTGGTATGGGGGGCCTACAACTTAAGAAGAATGAAACAATGCAGAGAATAGAATTAAGAGGTTAAGAGAGAGCCTGTGACTTGGCGACATTGTTTGTGTGCCTCAACTGTAAACCAAATACTTGAGTCAGAATAAACTCCCTTTTTATGCAAATGCCTGTTTGAGTTGGGTTTTCTGTCACTTGCAAGTGACAGAGTCTGATATATCCCTATTCAAGAGGACGTCGAGGCTCAGAGAAGTGAAATAACCTGTCCAGTATACCCAGCTACTGCAATGTGACCCCATTTCTCTTGACTCCAAAGACTGTCTCTTCCACTATCCCATACTGACTCTGAATAGTAGTCTTACATTTGTGATACATTTCACAACATGCAGAGTACTTTCACATGACTCATACCACACACCAATTTACTGCTGCCAGCACAGAGCTAATTATTTTTATTGTTATAAACACAGTACTATCATTCCCATTTTCTAGATGAGGGTATTGAAGACTGGTTGCGTGTGCACTTAGTGAGTGACTAAGTGGGGCTGCTTACTTTAACTCTGGTTTAATATTCATTCCACCTCTCTCCATCACTCCCTGAATTGCCCCAGCTGCTGGCCTCTTGTCTCTTTCTTTTCCCCAAGGAGCCTTGACCACTCTTTGGAGGTAGTTGCCTTTGGAGGAGGTCTGACACGATGGCAAGGGCATGGGGTCTGGGAGTCAAACAGATCCATGTTTAGATCTTGCTTCTACCACTTACTGACTCTGTAACCATGGGCAAGTTACTAACTTTATTCTGAACTCTAGTTTCCTCTTTTGTAAAACCTATGAGTCAGGGAGAATACTACTTACCTTACAAGATTTTTGTGAGGATTAAATGAAGCCAATGCACGTGAGCAGTAATAATAATAATATCAACAATGAACGTGAATTGAGCATTTACTATATTATTTAATATTATTATCTCTATATTCCAAATGAGAAAACCGAGGTACAGAAAGGTCAAGTGACTTGCCCAAGGTCACATATCTTATGAGTGGCAGAGCAGCATTCAACCCGAACATGCTGGTTAAGAACTCTTAATCACAGCACTCAGCACAGAGTAAGTGTTTAAATAACAGAATTACTCTGTATCCTACTCCTGTTTCTCTGAAAAGCTCAGTATCCGGTGTTCAGGAAAGAACTGAAGCAGTGGATCTACGGTGGAAGAGGGCCATGTCTGGTAGACAGATCAGAGTGGGCTGGAGGCTATACCAGGGAGGTAAGAACGGTCAGAGCACTTACATGGATCAGAGACGAGGAAGACAGGTGGGGCCTGGATGCCAATAAAGGAGGGCCCAGCAAGACAGGTGGGCTTAGGAACTAGAGACCCACCGAGCCAGAGAAAGCACACTAGGAGACACCTTAGTGACCCAGAAGGCTCTTTATCTCAGGCTGAGAGCTTTGCTGTGGTTTCTGTTAAGCCAGGAACCCACTGAAGAGTAGTTGATCGGGGCCCTGCAGGAGAAGGGGTTAGGATTAGGTGGAACTGCAGCTTCTGGCAGGCATCTGTATCTTGACATTGACTGAGGCTTGATAGTGATAATCTCAACTCATTCACTCCATATATCTTTGTAACCCAATGGAAAAAAGTCTTATTTTCTTAGCAGTAGATTCTTTCCTCGCTTAGGACTGCCCGTCCTTCCTCATTTCAGGAGACGTATGTAGGTGGGTGAACACTTTGATCAGCTGCTTGGGGTGGGGGTGAAGATGAGTTCCTAAGCATTAAGCTTGAAGAACAATATATAGATGGTTCTGCTCCATTAACTAACCACCAGGCTCATATTTGGTTGAGTGGGTTGGTACTCTAAGGCTGAGAACTGAATAGCTTTGGGACAATGGAGCATATTTTTTAGAGGCTGAGAAAAAGGAAGAGGAAGAGAAGGAGCAAAAATGAACTAACTGCAGGGGAGAAGACTTTGAGGGAAAAGAAGAAAAATATTTAAAGGGACTTTTATGAGATCTCGTCACACTATGTGCAGTGTAAACTTTCTTTTCTGCCTCCCCAACAATTCTTTGGTAAAATAGACATTGCTTATTAATGTGTTATGGAGTTTAATCTCTTTTGAGAATGCATTGAAATGCTGAGTCCCCATTCAAGGTGGCCATATGATGAGCAAAACTTGCCCACCGGGATCTTGCCACATCTGGGACACATATTTTTGGAGCACCTACTATGTGCCAGGTATAGTGCCAGGCACTGAGGTTACAAAAACTAGACATGGTCTTGGCTCCTAAGAACTGTACAGTCTTTTGGAAGAGCATGTATGGAAACAGACTCAGTGGAAGACTTTAATCTGGGAGGCTGAACATCAGAGTTGTTCTAAAAGGATATTAAATGTGGTCGTTCACTTACAGACAGACATATGGACCAATGGAATAAAGAGCCCAGAGACAAACCCTCATATATATGGTCAAATGATTTTCAGCTAGGGTGCCAATACCATTCAATGGGGAAAGGACAGTCTTTTCAACAAAGAGTTTTGGGAAAACTGGATATTGACTTGCAAATGAATGAAACTGGACCCTTATTTTATACCATATGAAAAAAAATAACCTCAAAATGGATTCGAGACCTAAATATAAGAGCTAAAACTATAAAACTCTTAGAAGAAAACATAGGGGAAAAGTTTCATGACATTGAATTTGGCAGTGATTTCTTGGATATGACATCAAAAGCACAGGCAACAACAGAAAAATAGATAAATTGGACTACATCAAAATTTAAAACTTATGTGCAACAAAGGCCACAGAGTGAAAAGGCAACGAACAGAATGGGAAAAAATATTTGCAAATCATCTATCTGATAAAGGGTTAATATCCAGAATACATAAAGAACTCCTACAACTCAACAACAGCGTTAAAAACAACCTCATTAAAAAATGGACATAGCCTAGGGATAGGACAGGAATAAAGACGGAGACGTAGAGAATGGACTTGAGGACACGGGGAGGGGGAAGGGTAAGCTGGGATGAAGTGAGAGAGTGGCATGGACATATATACACTACCAAATGTAAAATAGATAGCTAGTGGGAAGCAGCCGCATAGCACAGGGAGATCAGCTCAGTGCTTTGTGTCCACCTAGAGGGGTGGGGTAGGGAGGGTGGGGGGGAGACGCAAGAGGGAGGGGATATGGGGATATATGTATACCTATAGCTGATTCACTTTGTTATACAGCAGAAACTGACACACCACTGTAAAGCAATTATACTCCAATAGAGATATTTTTTAAAAATGGACTTAGGACATTTCTCCAAAGAAGCAAAACAAATGGCCAGTAAGCTCATGAACAGATGCTGAACATCACAAATCACTAGAGAAATGCAAATTAAAACCATGATAAGGTATCACTTCATACCCATTAAGATGGCTACTATCAAAATAGAAAATAACAAGTGTTGGTGGGAATGGGGAGAAACTGGAACCCTTGTACACTGTTAATGGAAATGTAGAATGGTACAGCCACTGTGGAAAACAGTATGGCAGTTCCTTAAAAGAGTAAAGATAGAATTACCATATGATCCAGCAATTCTACTTCTGGATATATACACACAAGAACTGAAAGCAGGGATTTGAACAAATATTTATACAACAATGTTCATAGCAGCATTAATCACAATAGCCAAAATGTGGAAACAACTCAAGTGTCCATCGATGGATGAATGGATAAACAAAATGTGGTCTATACAAACAATGGAATATTATTTAGGCTTAAAAAAAGAATGAAATTCTGACACATGCTACTACATGGATGAACCTTGAGGACATTATGCTAAGTGAAATCTTCTAGTCACAAAAGGGCAAATACTGTGTGATTCCACTCATATGAGAGACCTAGAGCAGTCAAAATCAGAGACAGAAAGTAGAATGAAGGTTTCCAGGAGCTGGGGAATGGGTACAGGGTTTCAGTTTGGGGTGATGAAAATGTTCCTGAGATAGATGGTGGTGGTAGCACAGCAATGTGAATATACTTAATGTCACTGAACTGTACACTTAAAAATGGTTAAGGTGATAAACCTTATGTGTATTTTACTGCAGTCAAAAATGTTATCACTCACTCAAAAATCACACCACTGTAAAGACTGACAACATTTTGTACTGGGAAGAGATGATGTGATCTGGTGGACTGTGAATGACTGGTGATGGCTGCCCAGAGGTAGATTGTCATAGACAATGGCCATGGCATTGCAATGGACTTGTGGCTACAGAAATTGTGACAGATTTTGAACATTTATCTGATGTGGCAGGTAAAAATGACTTTAGTTTGATCATTGTCAAACTAAACAAATTTTGGCATTAAGATATCGAAACTACAGAACTACTGTAATATCAGAATGGAGCAGGTCTAAGACCTTCCATGCAAATGATCTTCTGCTGTGATTACAATATGAGAAGCACCATGAAAGAGATAGGTGTATAGTACCTATTTGTTCGTGCAGTCTTTTTTTTTTTTTTAAGATTTATTTATTATTTATTTATTTAATTTATTTTTGGCTGTGTCGGGTCTTAGTTGCGGCACGTGGGATCTTTGTTGAGGCATGCGGGATCTTTCGTTGTGGTGCTCAGGCTCTTCGTTGCGGTGCACAAGCTTCTCTCTAGTTGTGGTGCGCAGGCTCCAGGGCTCGTAGGCTCTGTAGTTTGCAGCACGCAGGCTCTCTAGTTGAGGCATGCAAGCTCAGTAGTTGTGGCACGTGAGCTTAGTTGCCCCATGGCATGTGGGATCTTTAGTCCCCTGACCAGGGATCGAACCCGAGTCCCCTGCATTGTAAGGTGGATTCTTTACCACTGGACTACCAGGGAAGTCCCTGTTGACTCAGCCTTGAGATATTTCCTCTGGACTTCATATGTTCCAGGAGACAGGACAGAGGTGTACGTTCCTAATTCTTCTCTCCACCCTCTGCCATTCTGTGCTTTCTTCTTTCGGCATCATGCTTTGGCTGTAGGGTTCATCTTGCCTTGTTAGCCAGGCTGATGTGATAGAAAGTCAGTCTACAAAATGGTACCTTTTGTTCAATGGGGAAAGCAATTGTCCCAAGCTTTTGGAAGTTTATGTGTAGGTTTATGGAACTGCTCTCAGCAACAACACCTCTGAGGGAGTGAGGGCAGCAGAGTCAATCCCTGGGAATCTCTGAAGCTGGGATGATCCTTCAGAGTTGTCCAAGGTGTGGCGGGACCACCTATGCCACAGTCATTGATGCAAGTGTCTGAGGAGGGGGCATAACCTGGAGTTAGTGGTCTCCTTGGCTGAGGTCAAGGCCTGAGGGGAGTTGTAACTGGGAGCCCTCAACAGCCAACACTCCTGGGCACTTGGGGAGTGAGTGCCTCAGTCCTGATGGGGATCTGGTGGCACAGCAGACTCACAGGCACTGTATGGATACTCTGCTTTGGTCCGCAGGAATTCCTGGTGCAAGATTTAGGCCATTTCCTGGAAAGGTAGCACACAGTACCAGCAGCATGAACAAAACAAGAGTTGAGTTCTTGTTAACTTTTTAAAAATCTCTTGCTCAAACAATATTATAACAGCAAAAATAGAAATAAAATTTAAAACCCCTGCCTTCCTTCTGAATTACTTGTTTTCACCTGCTGTTCTATTATCTGCTCAGATTAGCCTTATGCACATACCAGTTTTATATAGTTAAGATTATAGGTATTATGTATATGTGTGTATATATGATGTTGTATTATGTGTGTATAAACAACACTATATTTTCCTGGCTATAGTGTTTTTTAAATGAGTTAAATTTCATACAGAGAAATGTACAGATCTTAATTATACAATTAGATTAGTTTTGATAAATGTATACACCTGAGTATACCCCAGTCAAGGAAACATTTCCATCACTCTGAAAAGTTCCTGGTGACCTCACCTGGTCAGTTCCCACCCCCATAGGCAACTCCTGTCCTGATTTATTAAAAAAAATTTTTTTCCAGTTCTATTGAGATATAATTGACATATAGCACTGTATAACTTTAAGGTATATAGCATAGTGACTTGACTTACATATGTTGTGAAATGATTGCCACAAGTTTAGTTATCCATCATCTCATACAGATACAAAAAAAAGGAAAAAAAATTTTTCCCTTGTGATGAGAACTCTTAGGATTTACTCTCTTAACTTTCAGATATACTCTGCAGCGGTGTTAACTATAGTCATCAATGTTGTACATTACATCTCCAGTACTTTTTTATCTTATAATTGGAAGTTTGTACCTTTTGACCACCTTCCTCCAATCCCCCCATCTCATCCCCTGTATCTCTGGTAACCACAAATCTGATCTCTTTTTTCTGAGTTTGGTTTTGTTATTGTTGTTTTTAGATTCCACAAGATTTCTTTCTTTTTTTTGGCCGATTAATATTTCATTTTATGTAAATACCACAACTTCTTTATCCATTCTTTTTTGTTTTTTAATTTGTTTTTGGCTGTGTTGGGTCTTCGTTGCTGCGTGCGGGCTTTCTGTAGTTGTGGTGAGCAGGGGCTACTTTTCGTTGTTGCAGTGTGTGGGCTTCTCATTGCGATGGCTTTTCTTGTTGCGGAGCATGGGTTCTAGGGGCGCAGGCCTCAGTAGTTGCAGCACGTGGGCTCAGTAGTTGTGGTGTGCGGGCTCTAGGGCACAGGCTCAGTAGTTGTGGCTCACGGCCTTAGTTGCTCTGAGGCGTGTGGGATCTTCCCGGACCAGGGATGGAACCTGTGTTCCCTGCGTTATCAGGCGGATTCTTAACCACTGCGCCACCAGGGAAGTCCCTTATCCATTCTTTATCTATTCAGCACTCAGGTTGTTTCCAGATCTTGGCTACTGTAAATAATGCTGCTAGGAAAAGTGGGGGCATGGGAGCAGATATCTTTTTGACATAGTGTTTTTGTTTCCATCAGATACATTCCCAGAAGTGAAATTACTGTATCATATGCTAGTTCTATTTTTAATTTTTTTAAAATTTATTTTATTTATTTATCTTTGGCTGCGCTGGGTCTTCGTTGTTGCGTGTGGGCTTTCTCAAGTTGCTACGAGTGGGGGCTACTCTTCATTGCAGTGCGTGGGCTTCTTGTTGCGGAAGCTTCTCTTGTTGCGGAGCACGGGCTCTAGGCATGCGGGCTTCAGTAGCTGTGGCTTGCAGGCTCTAGACCACAGGCTCAGTAGTTGTGGTGCACGGCCTTAGTTGCTCCGCGCCATGTGGGATCTTCCCGGACCAGGGCTCGAACCCGTGTCCCCGGCATTGGCAGGCGGTTTCTTAACCACTGCACCACCAGGGAAGCCCTATTTTTAATTTTTTGAGGAACCTCCATACTGTTTTCCATAGTGGCTGCACCAATTTACATTCCCACCAACAGTGCACAAGGGTTTCCTTTCCTCTACACCCTGGCCAGAAATTTGTTATCTCTTACCTTTTTTATAATAGTCATTCTAACAGGCATGAGGTGGTATCTCAGTGTGGTTTTGATTTGCGTTTCTGTAATGATTAAAGATGTTGAGAGCGTTTTTCATATACCTGTTGGCCATCTGTATATCTTCTCTGGAGAAATGTCTATTCAGGTCTTTTTCCCATTTTTAATTGGATTATTTGGTTTTTTGCTATTGAGTTGTGTGAGTTCTTCATATATTTTGGATATTAACCCCTTATCAGAGAGGTGATTTGCAAATATTTTCGTCCATTCTGTTGGTTGCCTTTTCATTTTTTAAAAAAATAAATTTATTTATTTTATTTATTTATTTTTGGCTGCATTGGGTCTTCGTTGCTGTGCGCGGGCTTTCTCTAGTTGTGGCGAGCAGGGGCTACTCTTCGTTGCAGTGCGCGGGCTTCTCATTGCAGTGGCTTCTCTTGTTGCGGAGCAGGGGCTCTAGGCACACAGGCTTCATTAGTTGTGGCACATGGGCTCAGTAGTTGTGGCTCACGGGCTCTAGAGCACAGGCTCAGTAGTTGTGGCACAGGGGCTTAGTTGCTCCGCGGCATGTGGGATCTTCTCAGACCAGGCCTCGAACCTGTGTCCCCTGCATTGGCAGGCGGATTCTTAACCACTGCGCCACCAGGGAAGCCCTGCCTTTTCATTTTGTTGATGGTTTCCTTTGTTGTGCAGAAGCATTTTTTAGTCCTCTTATTTATTTTTTACTTTGTTGATTGTGCTTTAGGTGTCATAGCCTAAAAATCATTGCCAAGACTCTGATTTTTATCATCATGGGTTAGTTTTGTCTGTTTTTGAATTTTACGTGAAAGGAAGCCTAGAGGATTGACTCTTTTGATACATACATATTTTAAAAATCGACTTTTCCCTGTTCTTTATTCTAATGTATTTTTCTGGATGTGAAAAGTGTATCTTTTTATTATCAACATTTGAAAATATAGAATAATATTATGCAGCATTAAAAATTATTGTCCTTAGATCCACTCTCCATAGGTAACCGCTGAATCTTGGCATATTTCCTTACAGCAGTGGTTTTCAAAGTCTAGTCTCCAGGCTAACAACATCAGAGAACTTGTTAGAAATGCAAAATTTCCAGCCTCATCCCAGACCTTCTGAGTCGGAAACTTTGCAGGTGGGGCCCAGCAGTGTGTTTAAGGAAGTCCTCCAGGTGTCTCTGATACATGAGTATTTGAGAACCATTTCCTTAGAATGTTTTTCTTTTTCTTTCCTTTCTTTCTTAGATGAGATCATGCCGCGCTAACATTTTTACATTCTACCTTTTCATGTAACAATTTATTGGAAACATTACTATGTCATGACAGGTAATGAGTTAACTTATCCAGTCTAAGAAAAATTTGTATGGTATGTAAGTGTAGTAATGAAGCTAAATGTGACCTGTTTTGGCTTTTGCCTTCTCTTGGGATATCTACTTCCCAACTCGACCGCATTTGTGGGCAGCTTCCTTTACTGGCTCTCATCACCATTTAGCGTGATGATGCTGGAAATGTGTTTGGGTGGAATGATTCCAGTTGAACTTGGGAAGATTTACAGACAGACCTCGTCTGGTGTAGGACTGGTGAATAACAATTTCATCCAGGCAAATGATGCAGAGGGCTGACACTTGTCGTTCCCAAATAAGAGTTGGTCTTCTGAAGTCTAGGTGGGCAGACACAGACATGCCAATGGCAGAGGAGACATCTTGAAGGAAATGTAGCTATGTGGCTCTGTTGGAGACACTGTCTGGGTCCTTGGTTATAGTTGAACAATAACCCTCCCTCTTGCCTCATGAGCCAGCCCTACTAAGGAGCACTATGTCCAGTGGGAGACTCCAGACTGGCAGGCCTTATCCTCAGTTGTCCTGAGTATATCCCTCCATATAAAGGCTTTATAGTCATCTTACAAGAAATTATCTTTAAAGAGATGGCCTTGAGGACTCAGATTGGGGAAGGAACTTACCCAAGGTCACATAGTTGGGGTGTGTTGGCAATGCTGTGATTCCAATCTAAATCACCTAACTCCAGATTCTGCCTGCTTTCTGCTCTTGTTGCTGCCTTCTGGAGAGTATATGGTCCTTTTCCTATGCCTGGTGGACAGGGCATCAGGAAAGGGGGCAGTGTCAGACTGTTTCAGGGCATTAGGTACCTATATTGGCACTTCTGGGGAAAGTGATAGAAGAAAACATGAAAGGCAGAGTGAGTGGGTTTTGGAACTATGTTGATTTGATTTAGAGTCAGAGATAAGGCACTTATGGGTTGTGTGACTGTATCAGTTATCTGTAGCTGAGTAACAAATTATCCCCAAAAATGTGGCATAAAACACACACATTTATTATCTCACAGTTTCTGTGGATCAACAATCCAGGTTTGGTTTCCCTGGGTCCTCTGCTTCAGGAGCTCTCATGAGGCTGCAGTTGAGGTGTCGGTTGGTGCTGAGGTCTCATGTGAAGACTCAACTGGGGAAGGGTCTTATATTAATCAACTCGGGCTGCCATAACAAAGTACCACAGACTGGGTTGCTTAAACAGCAGACATTTATGTCTTCACAGTTCCAGAGGCTGGAAGTCTGAGATCAGGGGGCCAGGTGGGCTCTGGTGAGAGCTCTCTTCCTGGCTTGCAGACAGCCACCTTCTTGCTGTGTCCTCACGTGGTGGAGGGAGAGAGAGCAAGATCTCTGGTCTCTTCTTATAAGGATACTAGTCCCTTCATGAGGGCCCTACACTCACGAGCTCATCTAAATCTAATTACCTTCCAAAGGTCCCATCTCCAGACACTAGCACTTTGGGGGTTAGGGCCTCAGTGTATGGATTTTGGGGGAACACAGTTGAGTCCATAGCAGATCCACTCCTAAGCTTGTGTGGTTGTTGGTAGGACTCAGTTCCTTATGGGTTGTTGGACTAAGGGCCTTAGTTCCTTGCTGCCTGTCAGTTAGAGGTCACCCTCTGTTACTTCCACATGGGCCTCTCCAACAAGGCAGATGACTTAACTTCTCTGAATCATCCCCCTTTTTACCCTATAAAATGGGGACGGTTATAGCTCTTCGAGAGTTGCTGTGATAATTCACTGACATAATGTAGAAAATAGCTTTGCACAGAGGCTGGCATCTTGTTGGGGCTTCCTAAATGGTAACTATTATTACTATTATTATAATTTTTTGAGCATCTGATACTCTAGAGCCTGGCCATTGTCCAGATTGCATATGAGGATATGTCCCCTGTCCCCTGCTATAACAGAGTCTTCCCCAGGTTAAGGACAGTTTCTAAACCACAGAGAAAATACAGTTTATTTCCTGAAGCATCTCAGACCACTGGACTGGCAGTTCTCAGAGATGTGCCATGAAGTATACAGTAGTCACACCTTTTTTTGTCCCTCCATGTCAGCCTCTTAGAGCAGGCCCAAGAGTTTCCTTTCACACCCCTAGAAACCAGACCCCTTACAGCATCCACTGCCCGTGCATGACATGGATTCTCCAGGAAGTTCAACCTGAGCCACCTTCGCTTAGTCCACCTCAGTTTATCCTGTCTCTTGAAGCATTGTCTGTTCTCTGTCTCATATTTGGTGCTATCTCAGAGCATAGTGTCTGCTCCTTTCCCATCCAATCCTGGCACAGTTAACAAGGTGAAGCAGTGCTTTCCAGAGGCCTTGGAAGCCATATCTTTCTCAATCATCATTTGGGGCTATTACAGGGGGAAGTATGACTTTGTCTTATTGCCACGGGATCATGTAGCTGTCCTAATCCTCACTCTGCAGAAATAAGACCAGACTCAGTGTCTGTTCTGAATTATGTTTCTGCCTAAATGGAGCCCAGGAGGGACCCTAACTTGCAAAAAATATATTATTCAGCTGAATGCTGATTTCATTTCCTAAAAGAGATTGGGTCCAAATAAGACTTTAATTGAATTCAGCCTCTTGACCTGACACTGACTTGGTTCCCCCTCCCAGTGCCTTCCAACATTAGACAAGGGAGGAGGAGGAGGAATAGACAAATAAAGAGATTCACATGGATTTATAGGCCGAACCACTTCCACATTCCTTAAAGCCCGAATGGCTGTATAAGAAACAGCTGCAGTATTTACTGGGGCCTCATGAGGCCTCATTACCATCCCACCTCCTCACAGCGGGTGTTCAGCTCCAAATGGAGTGCAGTGGAGGGAGTAATTGACTCTGCTGCCCTGGCACCTGGTGTTTCTGCCAAATGCCTGAGGTCCCTGCAGCAAAGAAACCGCCTGTCCTGAGCTGGGTGGAGAGAGGCCTCAGGGCTTCTAGTGAGAGGTGGAGAGCAGAGCCAAGAGGAGGTCAGAAGGGATTTCATTGTTCACTTGCTCATATCTTTGTCCATTCACTCAAGAATTTTTTATTGAGCACCTACTAAATGTCGGGTACTGTTCAGGCACAGGAGACATGGTGACAGACATGGTCCCTGCCTTCTGAGAGCTTATACTCTAGAGCCGCTCTGTCCAATACAATAACCATGAAATTTAAATATAAACTCATTAAAACAAAATCAAATTGAAAATTCAGTTATTCAGGCACGTGTGCACATTTCAAGTGCTCATAGGCTAATGGTCATTGTATCGATCAGTACAGGTAAAGAACATTTCTGCCATCACAGAAAGCTCCATCAGACCCACTGGAATAGAGTGGGTGGGGTGCAGAGGGTTATTAAGTGAACAATCATATAGGTAAATAAGGTAACGTCAGATGTAGTGGCACGATGAAGAAAACAAAACAGGGGAATGGGCTAGAGTTGCCTTTTGAGTAGGGTGGTTTGGGTGGGCTTCTCTGAGAATTACTGAAGTGTCCACTGAGCCCCTGTATGCCTTGACACATGGGCCAAGATCCTGGAGGGAGCTGGGTGAACAGCAAGTCCTTGGAGCATTCCAGAAGTGTAAGAAAGCTGCTGTGGCTCGGAGTAGGGAGCCAGAGGGGGAGCAGTGTGGGGTCAGGGGCAAGGCAGAGGCCCAGTTGCGTGGGTCATGGGGAAGAGTGTGGTGGGAGGCTATTGCAGGGTATTTAGAGGGAAGCATCAGGATCTGATTTATATGTTACAAGCTCACTCTGGCTTCTGGGTTGATCATGGATTGTAAGGAGGCTAGGCTGGAGGCAGAGGGACCAGGAAGGAGGCTATTAAGGCTGTCCAGGTGAAAGAAGCTGGGGCCTTGGCATCAGGGGCTAAGGGCAGCAGCTAACCCCAGAAGGGTAGCTCTGTAGGAGATAATTCCTCATCTGAAAATACGGGTATGCTGTCACTGATGCAGGGATACAGTGAAGCAACATTTGTGAAGGACCCAGTCTTCAGAGCACCGCAGTACGTGGCATTATCTTGTCTAACTCCCTTTACAGCTCTCCTAGATGATGCTAACAGCCTCTCCTCTGCTTTCTAGTTCCTTGTCTTGCCTATTCTAGCCCAGTTTCCACACTGTCACTGGAGTCACCTTTTCTGAAAGGCCAATCTGTTGAGGTCAGTTCCCTTCAGAGGCTCCCGACTGAACCTCGGCTAAACTTGAAACTTGTTAACATGGCTTAGGAGGCTCTTCACACTGTGGCCCATGGTTCTCTCTGGGATCATATCCTTCAGGCTACACCTTGAGCTCAGGCTCCACCTACACTGATCATCACCTTTTAGCTCATGCCACTCCACCTGCCCAAAACACTTTCCCTCTCTGTCTTGGACTTGCTGTCTTCAGCTCTCTCTCTTTCTAGGCTCAGCTTAGAAATTTCCACCTCTGAGAAGCCATCTCTGGCTCTCCAAGTGTAGGTCAGGTGCATTTACCATGAGATCCCATGGAACCCTGTATTTTTTCCTCACGTTCAGTTATAATTGCTTGTTTACCTGTCTCCTCAATTAAACTAAGATCCCCATGTCAGTTGGGACTATGTCTATCTGGTCTGTGATTGTGTCTAGCTCTTTGTATGCTTAGCCCATATGAAGTGTTTAAGATATATTTGTTGAATGAGCAAGTGTATGAGTTAATAAAAATTTTCAATTCATATCCCTTAGTATAGCTACTTTCATTCTCTTTGTTCTTCTTTTTTCCATTATTATTATTATTTTGAATCAGCCATTCTTCAGGCTTCCTAACCTGAGTGTCTTAGCTCAGGCTACCATAACAAAATACCATACTGGGTGGCTTAAACAATAGATATTTATGTTCTCCTAGTTCTGGAGGGCCAAGATTAGGTGTGAGCAGGGTCTGGTTTTCATTAGGACCCTCTCCTGGCTTGCAGACGGCTACCTTCTTGCTGTGTTTTCACACACAGGAGGGGTTGGGGGGAAGAGAGAGAAAGAGAGTGAGAGAGACTGAGAGAGAGAGAGTGTTGCCGAGAGAGCTCTCTGGTGTCTCTTCTTGTAAGGCACTAATCCCATTGTGAGACCCCACCCTCATGACCTCATCTAACCTCAAGTATCTCCCAAAGGTCCCACTTTCAAATGCCATCACAGTGGGGGTTAGGGCTTCAACATATGAATTTGGAGGATGTTACAAACATTCAGTTTATAACTCTAAGACGAGGTGAGAGTTTGACACGGGTTCCCTACTTCCTACCCTGGAATCCACTGGCAGCTGATGGCCTGCATGATGTATTCAATAGTAGTCAGATGACCTAGGTTTAGAGCCCAGCTCCAGCATTTATGAATTGTAACACCTTGATCAAGTCACATCGTCTCTTTCTTCTCCCAGTACTCAATAGAGGGTATTTAAGATGGTCAGGACACACTTGTTAACCGCATATACAGGCTCAGTGGGTACTTCAATAATTCCTCACATCAACAGCATAAGACCTCTCATTCATTATCTCATTTAATCCTCCCAAGAACCCTAAGAATTCATATTATTTTCCCATTGCAGAGATGAGAAGGCTGAGTCTCTGGGAGTCCCCAGTAGTCCCTTTGTCCTGATCCTGGAATATTGTCCTTCTGCTTTTGTTTCATGGCCTCCCGTTTCACTCCTCACCCCCTGTCCGATCTTGAGGACTTGTGACCTGGGCAGGCATCTGTTGGTCTGCAGTCTCTGGCCTGAGTCCTTGTAGCTTGGTGCTGTGGTCTGAATGTTTGTGTCTCCCCCAAATTCACATTTTGGAATCCTAACACCAAATGTGATGGCATTAGGAGGTGGGGTTTTTGGGAGGTGATTAGGTCATGAGGGTGGAGCCCTAAGAAATGGGATTAGTGCCCTTATATTAGAGACCTGAGAGAGCTCCTTAGTTCCTTCTACCTAGTGAGGATACATGAGAAGTCTGACTTGGGAGAGGGCCCTCAGGCAACCATGTTGGCACCCTCATCTCAAACTTCCAGTCTCCAGAACTGTGAGAAATAAATGTTTGTTGTTTATCAGCCACCCAGTCTGTGGTGTTTTGTTATAGTGCCTGAACAGACTAAGACCTTGGGCTACCTGACCAAGCACCTGTGACTATGCATTGCTGTGATTTTCCCCATACCTTAGAATTAAAAAACTTTAAAAGGTATAAGTTCTCTAGTGTCAGCTTTCATAGGGTCAGTATATCAAACCCAATTCTTCCCCTTTCAAGTTTTGAACCAACTGAGAAGTAGATAAAGGGGAAAGGCAGAGGGTTATCTTGTTATTTATGTAACAAGCACATATGTGACTTACTAGGTGCCAGCCAGCAACTTGCCCATGGTCACACAGCTAGTAGGTGGTAGAACCAGGCTTCCAACGCAGCTCCAGAAACTTCTTGTTATTCTACTTCTTAAATCGCAAGCTTTGTTCATGATAAAACTACAGTGGAGGACAGGGATTAGGTGCATGTCCAAAATGGCGAATTAACTCTCTATTCCTGAATTAGACTCTCCCAGCTGATCGCGGCCCCCATAGGTGTCTCCACTATGGAGGAGCTAGCCCTGCTTCTCCTACTGCAAGTTTGGTCCTTCCTATAAGCAGGCAGACCTGAAAAGAGAAGATTAAGGGGGTGAGTTCAGTCTCTCCTTCCAAATTCACCAATCTGCTAAGTCACTTTTCCTCCTTCAGGGAGGAGTAAGTGAGAGATGGGGAGAATGGCCAAAGTGTTCACTGAACTAAGGTCTCTCCAGGTGGAATAAATGTTCCCCCGAACCCCATGGAGGCTGTGGACCAAATGCCTCATCATCCTAGGAAGTGAGCAGACTCTGCTGGCAATGAGTCAAGGGCTCAGGTGTTTTCAATTCCTTCTTTCTGTTCTTCCAGAATTAGGATTCTGAGGCCTAGCTGTGAATCACTGCTCCTGTGACTGCCTAGCCTTTGGATGGACAAGAGGACAGCTGGGCTGCATATCAGGAACTGCTCTTCTTAAAAAACCAGAGGACTTCTGTAGCATCACCTAGCAGCCTTCCTCAGGCTTAGTGACAGGTCCTGATTGCTAAGAGCCTGATTTTTCCCCTTTTCTTAACAGAGCCAGGTGGGCATGTGCCTGAGGCCTGAGGGTTCCTGTGTGTATCTCAGTGTCTCTCAGTAGGGTCTGGCGCCTATGTGGGTGGGGAAAGAACATCGGATGTGGGGTCAGGTGTCCTGGTTTCTTGCCTGGCTCCCATTTATTAGCCATGTGAGGTTGAGAAAGTCATTCAGCCTCCCTGTGCCTTCGTTTCCTCATCTGTAAAATGGGAGTGATATTACCTATCTCAAAGGGCTGTGTGAGGATCAAGATAATGGATGAGAATGTGCTTTATAAACAACAAAGCTGGATAATTTCAAGCTGCTTTATCACATTTCCCATGGATCTTTTCTGTGAATCCCCCTTTCTTCTTTCCCACATCCTTTTCATAGCAGACACAGGTTGATTGCTCATCCAGCATCCATTCTTCCTTCTTCTGGAATAGCACCCTGATTCTTCTTTGGGAATCTCTTGGGCCATGTGGATTGTTTGGATCTGACCCATCCTACAGCTCCAGGGGCAAGCCCACGATCCAGGCCTGACCGAGCAGAATATTCTATCCCTCTGGCCATACTAATTGGTTCAAGCATAGCCATGGGCCCCAGCTTGGCTCAACTGACCATTCTTGGGGCTTTTGCTGGAATTCCTGGGAAGGACTTTGCCTTCTTCGCCAGAATTGCCAACTTGAAGAATGTAAGCCTGGACTGTTGGGGGCCACCTTTGCCATCTTATGGGGAGAGTCTGCCACTATACAGGAAAGCAGAATGGTGAGTTGGAGAAAGGTGTGTCCTCTTGAAATTGTTAGAGCTCCTGGACCCAGCCATGCCTGATTTGTGTTCATTATGAATGAGGTTGATTAGCATTTCATATGTTTTTCCCTTTCTGTGAACTGTTATTCATATTCTTTACTGATTTTTCTAATGGACTGTTGGTGTTTTTCTCATAGATTTGAAGGAACTTTTTTTGGTATTTATTTTATATTGAACTGAAATTCACAGAAGATAAAATTAACCATTTTAAAGTGTACAATTCGGTGGCATTTAGTACATTCACAGTGTTGTGCAACCATCACTTCTATCTAGTTCCAAAGAATTTTCATCATCACCAAATCGTGTCCATTAAGCAGTCACTCCCCATTCTCCACCTCCCTCAGCCCTTGGCAACCACTAACCTACTTTCTATCTCTATGGGTTTATTTTTTCTGGATATTTCATATAAATGGACTCATACAATATGAGACCTTTTGTGTCTGTCTTCTTTCACTTAGCATAATGTGTCAAAGATTCATCCAGATTGTAGCATCATCAGTGTTTCATTCCTCCTTATGGCTGAATGATATTCCATTATACTTACAGAACATGCTTTATTTATCCATTCATCTGTTGATGGACATTTGGATTATTTCCACCTTTTGGCTATGGTGAACAGTGCTGCTAGAACATTCATGTACAAGTATTTGCTTGAACTGTATATTAGGGAAATTAGTCCTTGGCCTGTGATAGGTGGTGCAAATATGGTTTCTCAGTTTGCAATTTGTCTTTGACTTTGCTTGTGCTTTTGGCCAGGCAGAATTTTGAAACAGTTGTTATGTAGTTGAATCTTTCAGGCTTTTACGGCTTATGGGTTTTGTGACACAGTTAGGAAGGCCATTATTTTTTAATTTAATTTAATTTTTTCTTAAGCTGCACCGTGTAGCATGCAGGATCTTAGTTCCCCCACCAGGGTTCAAACCCATGCCTCCTGCATTGGAGGTGCAGAGTCTTAACCACTGGACTGCCAGGGAAGTCCCAGGAAGGCCATCATTATACTTGAGGTTATAAAATAATTCTTCCATTAAAACCACAACTTATCTACTCCTATCAGTCAAACAGGGATTAAAAACAGCCGCACTTGCCCCCCTCTTCCCCCCGCCCCTCCCCACCCCGAGTTATTGTGAGGACCAAATAAGAGAAACGATATGAAAGGGCTTTATAAAATATAAAGCAGTATATATATACACACAAGACATGTTATTATCGTCACTATTAACTGTATCAAATTCTGGCACTAACTAGCTGAGTTCTGTTGTTGCTTTCATTTTGCAGAGCAGAGATTGAAGGGCAGAATTATTTACCAAGCCAGCCAAGGATGCATTAATTGGTAGCATTGGAGAATGTCACAAAAGATATCAACTCTTATTAGTCATCTTGGGAGTGTTTCATATTTGACCAGAAAAATAAAATTGCCTTAAACTAAAAACTATTCTGGTCATTCTTCCTCCAAGTAGAGTCTTTTTTTTTTTTCTACCGGGAAAAGAAACCAGTTCAGTGGGTTTTGTGTTATTCAGCTGTAATTGTGATTTAAGCTTCATCAATGGCCGTTTGTGACATGTTTTCCTTATATTTTAAACTCTAAATTCTTTTTTTAATGGCAAACTTCAGGTTGAACACTATATTGATTGAAGAAAAATGTTACTACTTGACAGCAATTATTCCTACGCTGATTGCTCTGGGATAGAATTGGGTACTGGTTGAGTCCTTGGGCTCTGATATGGCCGGATGTGGGCTTGCATGCAATTCAGTTGTGTGAACCTGGGCAAATTGCTTCACTGCTCTGTCCCCCTGTATCCCCATCTGTAAAACGAGGATGATTACAGCACCTGACCCAGTGATAAAATCTATGTCAGTGATAAAACCTATATAGAATACTTGGCCCAGTGCCTGTATGGAGTGAGGGCTTGACAAATATTAGCTATTAGTATAATTCAGGAATATCTAAAAGAATCCAGGAAATGAGCCTGAGGGAAGTGAAATATACCCTCCAGGGGCTATTCCCATCCTTGGGGGGTGGGGCTGGCACAGATCAAATCACATGGCAGAGCCCCTGGCCCTGCCACCTACCACATTTATTTTTGGAGCAATCTGGTTTCTGTTTCCTCCATGTGAAGGGTAATTATCAGGAATGGCAGTTGGTTCTCATATAGCGAGGAAGAAGTGGCCACATGGAAGAGAATGTCACAGAGGGCAACTGGGAGATTGGGGTGAGCTGTGGGGAGGAGTGGAAGGAAAAGAGCAGGTCATACCACCTCTTCTTGGGGAAGGAAGATTCTGGATGCTGTGGGTTCACGGTGTGTTATGATGTATTCGCAGGGGGCACAATGCTTTTTTTCTTTTTCCTCCCTTCCTGCTTCCAACCCAGGCATGTGTGGAGCCCCATCTCTGGTCCTAGACCCAGCATGGTTGGACCCTAAAAAGAAATACTGCATGGGACCTCTGCTACGTGCCAGGCACTTTAAATCCATGATCACACTGGATCCTGTGCAAAGAGTGAGATCCCCACCATTTTACAGACGAGGAAACTGAGACTCAGTGAAGGCACAGAAGCTACCTAAGGCTCCCCAGCACGCTGGAATGGCAGAGCCAGAATTTAAACCACCACCTGTCTTACGCCGAAGCCCAGCTTCTTCTGTTGTTCAGCACATAGCTCTATACCATACTTCATTTCAGTTTTATATGGCTTTTTGCAACATTTCTGTGGCTCGGTTCCTTACACTTGGGTCTCCCAGAAATCTTTGTGGATTTTAAATTTTAGTAATGAAGAGAACAGCTGACATTTGCTAGTTCCTGCCTCAAATAGGCAACAAGCAGTTTAAGTCACTTGCTGTAGTGTTCAGAGCTGGTCAGTGGCAGAGCCAGGCAGGGAATCCAGTTTGTCACATCCCCAAATGCATGATACTAGCTCCCATTTTCCTTTGAGAGTCTAGGCTTGAGGCAGGGATGCTAATCTCTGAGCACATCTTTCTCAGGTAACATGTGTGGCTTTCACGGTTTTAAAATGGTCCGAAGGGTGACTGCAGAGGGCCTGAGTGTGCCTATGGGAAGGGAGAGATGGGGGGTAGTGGCGATGGCTGTGGGCCAGTGGCATCTACCTGTGAACTCTGTGACCTCCTGTCTCTGGGCACAAAGCTATAATAAGCCCTGTGATTTGCCAGCTGGATTTCTCGCTTGCTTTCTCCAAGCAGATCTCGTGCATTCCCAAATGTGGCTTGTACTGTTTGCTCCAGCTCGTACTGAGTGCCCCTCACCTCCCCATGCCGACCTGGGGAGAACGGCTACAGCTGTCACTTTCTCTAGGAAGCCTCAATGGACTAGCATGGATAACCTATTTACTTCTGAACCCAAATCAAGTCATTCATCATGCACTCAGAAAAAGGCAAATGGAAGATTATTTTGAGAAATTTGTGAAAATACGACATTCGGGGGACAATACATGTTAAGGACCATCTTAATATGTGAAATTCCAGTGGCAGCAACCCTGTAGTGCTTGATTTCATTTTTACAGAACAGATCTTATTCTGCCTTAACTGCATGTGAAATGGGTTTAATCTCCAGTAGAATGCAGGAGACTTTGCACATCTGCACGGGCAGAATCTGGGGTCAGACAGCCTAGGTTTGAATGCTGGTGACTTTGGGTAAGTCACCTCCCATACCTGTGCCTCTGTTCCTTCACATATACTATGCTGTGAGGTTGTTGAGGGGTATCATGGTTAATAAGAATTGCTCTCACTTACTTATTACCAGGCTTATTACCAGGCTCTGCACTAAGCTCAGCCTCACATTCTTACTTGGGCCTCCAAGAGCTCCCTCATTCCGGAAGCCCCTTACCCTGCAATGTTTTTTCCTCACAGCACGTATCGTCTTCTACCATATTATATAACTTTCTCATTTTGTTTATCTTTCATCTTCCCCTCCCAGGGCCTCTCGCCTTGCACAACTCCAGGAGGCACCATTCACAATGCATTCTGAGTTCTGCTCGGGGCTGCTTTTACTGAGAATATTACCATGACTGGTGCTGACTTCCCAGAGTTGGGTGATGTGGACACCCTGGAGCTCCAGGAGAGTGGGGATTTTTTTTCTTTTTCTTTTCTTTTCTTTTTTTTTGGGGGGGCCTAGTTTGATCATTGCTGTGTTCCCATACCCAGAACGATGCCTGACCTGTATTAAGCGTAAAGTAAATATTTGTTGAAAGAAAGAATGAAAAAGCCCCCAAAGAGAACCCATTTTACTGGTGAGGAAACTGAGGCTCAATGAGTTATTGATTTGCCCAAAGCCCCACGAGACCCTGAGGTGGCTGGGTTTCCAGCAAGCCTACTCCCAACAGCTGTTTAAAGCTGTGTAGCTGAGGCGCCTGGCATTGTCCCTGCCACCCCATAATGCTCAACAAATACTAATGAGGTTGCCTACATGGGTCAGCCCCTCTCCTCTGCTAGACAATCCGGCAGAGTGACAAACTGTCACATAGCCATTGCTTTGAGAAATTGAATTAAATTGCATGTTGCAAAGAAAAGGTGGACCTTTTGGAGTTTTTGGAGGAAAAATCCCTAACCCAACTGCTAATGGTAGGAGTTTGCAGGGGCCTCTCAGGCCTCCCCAGCCCAGTTCTTTTTCCTGCCTCCTTCCCTTTTGTGAATGTTTCTTCCCCTTTTTGCTTGCAGTGAGTTCTGCTCTCCTGTAGGCTACAATGTGTCAGTTGTTATAAAATCCGGGAGGTGGAGCTTGGTGACGAGAGCGGTGGGGGGAGCGCTTGGCCAGCCCCGCAGGGCGAGCAGTCCGGCCCCCTGTTCACCCCGAGCTTAAGCCTTGCAGCAGGAGAACTTCCACCTCGCTCTCCTGGCTTTGAGCCTCACTGTACATCGGACCAAAGGCGCAGAAGGGAGGGAGGATGCGAGATGACCGGCTCTTTGGCAACCTGACCATCTCCTTAGCAGAGAGCCTTCGAAAGCCAGCCGGAGGCTGACTGCAGGACCAAGGAGGTGCCGCGCCTCTCGTGGATGTGTGTGTGTGTGTGTGTGTGTGTGAGCGGGTGAGCGGGTGTGAGGGTGTGTGTGTGCATCACAACTGTGTGTGTGCATGTCCGGATGAGTGTGTGAGTACACGCATAAGTGTGTTTGTGTGTGTGTGTGAGTGGGGTGAGTGAGTGCTCTCGGTTATATTATTTTTTTGGAAGAAAAATCTTGAAAATATCAGGCAGGTTACCGTGCTCCTAGGGTGGTGGTTCTTCTTCTTCTGGTCAAGAGGACTTGGCCAGACCAAGCTACTACAGACATTTTTCAGCGAGTAAAGAGAATTTTCCTCTGAGAACAAGAGGGATTTTTTCCCCTGGCTCTGCAGCCGAGTGAAAGAGATTTGTCCCTACACCTGTGAAATCGACCAGAGCCGTGTGATTACCAGGGCTGGAGCGAGGACTTGGGAAGAAAAGGAGCAATAAATCCAATAGCCTGTCAGTGCCTTTGACCACATTGGAAGATGTCATCTCAAACTAAGTTCAAGAAAGACAAAGAGATCATTGCCGAATATGAAGCCCAAATAAAAGGTGAGATTTGGGCTGGGGAGTCATGCCTCCCCTCCCCTTTCCTTCTTCTCTTGCTTTGGCTTTTTTTCCTTTTCCTCCCTGCCATCATGAAATGCTGTTATGCATCAATAATCTTATTGTGAGGAGGAACAGTGGCAGCCGCACAAGTCCGGACTGGTTTCAACTGCAGAGAGCGCTGGCGCTGGGAGTACGGATTGTAGAACGGGCGGCGATCACTGCATTGCAGGTGTGTGAGGAGGATCCTACGCCCTGCTTTAGGAGTGTCGCGGATACTCCATCATCTTGGCCATGACATGTCACTCTAAGGCCATTTTGACAGTCACTGCCTCCTCCCCCCGCCATGCAAAAAACCCCTTGATTTATTTTTTTAATGATCTGCTTTTTTTTCTCTCTCCTTTCTGGTTTTTGTCATTGCTTTGCCTCTGTCCCTTTCTCTGGGCTGGAATTCACATGCACGTGCTCAGGGAAGCATCATCCCTGGGCTGCACTTCTTTGTCGGTGACTCTCAGCTGGCCTGGGTTGCCATGGATTAACTGTTATGGAGCATATTGATCCAAACTAATGCAGGCATTTAGGCATAAAGAGAGAGCTCAGTGCAGAAAATGTATTGTCTCGCAGTGTGCAGCCCCGATCACCGTCTGTGCACTAACGTTTAGGGTCATCAGCCTTCACTGAAAGCCAACAGCTCAGTGTGCTGGCTGGTAGGTGCTGCCTGGCTTCCGTAGTATCAGGGGAAGCTTGCCAGGAGGATGAGGTGACCTCTGACTGCTTGTTCCAGCTTTAGTGCTACTCACTGGGTGCACACGCCTCTACATCCACACTAGCAAGGGGAAAGAGGAAACCGGACACAATCGTATAGACAGATTCAAGCAGAATCCTTATTTAGGCCAGACTGGAGCTTCTCCCACCCTCATGAGTTCTAGGCTCAGACTTGGCAAGGAAAACCTGAAAGCACCATCCACCATGCTCACCCTTTCTCTTAGGATGTACCCTAAGGGAAGCCTGGGCCTGGCCTCTTGGCATATGTTTTCTTTCTGGTCACGGTTCTCCTTGCTGCGACACAGGGTGTGTTGTGGTCTCGTGAAGAAAGAGTAAAGACAAAATACATCTTCGGGGGTGTTGATGCCCGCCCCTGAGGTTATAGGTGGACTGTTGAGCAAGTTGGTTATTTGGGCCTCCGGCGACCTAGGTTCCACACCTGCTTCTAGGTGTTGCTGCAGCTCAAGGCTCAGTGACCCAGGAAGTAGGGTGGCCTCCACAGGAGCGGTGGGAGGCTGCGCATCACAGCTGCTGTACACGCTTCAGATGCTTGGGAAACTTTGGGAGGGGAGCAGCCATCAGGGGAGAGCTTTGTTTTTTTCCAGTCTCGCCAACCGTCTTGTGCCTTTCCGTTCTGGTCAAACCTGGCACGCAGATCACCTCTCGGTAGACCCCAGGAAGAAATGAGCAGAAAACCCTGCTCTTCCCTGGGCTCCTCCTGTTTAGTTTTCAGTTCAGTGTAGAAGACAGTGATTTACAATGTTTCAGCCTTGCTGAAAATTTAGATACCCGCCCTTTATTGGTCAGAGATCTGAATTCTCTCGAGTGTTCAATACAAAGCCTGGTTTCAGCCTTTGCCTGCACACTTTTTAGGAAGTTTATGTTGTGTAAGACTGGCTGATTATTACTATTTTTTAAAACTGAGTTTCCCATGAAAAATGCCATAAGAGAGAAGGGTATGCTGAGTTTGGGACAGTTTGGAGTTTTTATTAGCATCGTCTTGGTAGAAAATGTGCTCATCTCATTTTTGAAGGATTGCTACCACTGGGCCTGTGAACTTTGCTTGAGGATCAATTAAGCATTTATAGCTCTGGCTGATTCTTTTACTTTTTACCTTTTGCCTTTATTTTAACAACTAATTAGCAAGGACAAGGTAATGCATTTCAGCAGGAAATTTGTCCAAATGATCTTGTCTCTTCCAGACTCTAAATGTCTCTGCATTCTAGTTAAAAGAGTTTGATTTTATTCCTTTAGGGTTGACACCCACACGATTTAGGTCAGGATGCTATTGCGCCCGAAATTGTCTGGAATCTTTTCTGTCAAAATTCTGTTTGTTCATCATCATCATCATAACTATTGATGTGTGTTCAGGGCTCGACTGTTTGCATGGCTCACTCCCAGACCTCACCACTCTTGGCCTACACAAAGTACAGACAGGGTCTGTAGGAGCTCAGTTTTAGAGATGAGGAAACTGAGGCCTTGTAGTGTTAAATGACTTGCCCAAGGTCACAAGGTGGGAAATGTGAAGGCAGCTGGTTTTCTTCCAGGCCCAGTGTCCCCGATACATTGTTTGCCTGAAGCTGCCCCTTGAAGGATTGATGTCAGTAGCAGATGGCAGTTTTGTGGTGGGGACCGGCTGCCTCTCGATCTCGGTCCATTGTTTACCCTCTTACTTTCCTCCCTTGCCTTTGTTGCTGGCCTCTGAAGAGCGTTTGACCAATCACCAAAAATAATGCCTGATGCCAATTACCTTTGGTATCATCTGGCCAGTTTGCCACAAACACTCCACCTAGTTTGACAGATTTTGTCCTCTGTGCATTTTGTGAGGGGAACTTTTGATTTTTAAAAATGATACTGAGTTCTTTGTTGGCTTAGTCCCTTTTTTCTCTTTTTGAAGAATTTACTGACCTAACAAAGGGGAATTTTTTTTTAAAGGGGAATGTTTTAAAACAGCTTTTCTTTTTCCTATTGTGAAAAATTTCAGACTCATGCCTTCTCTTGCCTAATCAGATACTTGAATCCCTTTGATTATATACCTGCAACACAGTAGTACACCACATGCTTGCACATTTCCAGTGATAGAGAACTCACCACTTCCCAAGCCCACATATTCTATTTTTGGACCACTCTGGCTGTTGTAAGCAGTTTTTATGTTGGGTTAAGTATGTCTCTAATCCACCTTTTGGTTCTATACCTTGGGACTTCATAGAACAAGACAGATGCTTCTTTCCCATGACTGCCCATTGGGTGTTTGGAGACTCCGATCATAACCCATGGACTATGGTTATCTCCCATTTGCTCCTATAAGATGGTTCACTGCTGCTTTATCATCTTCGCTCACCTTTGGATCTACTGCATCCCGGGTTGCAAACTCCAGTGCCTTTGAGTACTTGGCAGATAGAATAAGTGAGTGAAGCTGGCTAAGTAAGATGATTTGTGGCGGCTGGCCCACTGCCTCAACCAGGGCAACATAAGAAGAGGTGGTAGTTATGGTCGGCCCGAGAGCACATGTCCTGTCCAAATGGGCAGTCACTACTTGGGTTCAACCAGTTGTTACCACTTTGAATGTAGGCCCAGCCAGATCTTTCAATTTTTCAGCAGATACCAGTAACCTGGATTAGAGCTTTATGCTTTTAAAGAGATTTTGCCAAATGGACCTCCAAAAGGTTGTACTGTCAAAAGCCTTCTTTAAGAGTGATACTAGGTTCTAAATGCGACTCTTTAAATGTGGTTGGAGAAAGAAAACCACTATCACTTCCTTTATGGTGTATGTAATGCTTCTATTAATATAGCCCAAGGGTTGAATTAGCCCTTTTCACTGCCCACCCCATCATTGTACCGTATATATTTTGTCTGCTATATTTCTCTCATCCACTAGGCTAGGAGCCTTGTCAGAGAGAAGAAAATGAAATGAATTTAATATGACTTGTTCTTGGTGACCCTGTGCTTGCTCCAAAGGGATGTTGCTTCCTGTCCGAGGTGTTCACAAGTGTCCCTTTATGAATCTGTTCAGGAACCCTGCCTGAGAGTGACACCATATTCTCAGTCTGGAACTGGCAAGCTCGAACTTCTTTCCCCTCTTGAAAATCAGAACATTTGCCCATCTCCAGCTTTATGGCGCCTATCCTATTTTTCACAGTTCCCTCAAAGATCACTGATAGTGTTTGGTAATCTTATTTGCAGGTGCTCTCCAGTATCCTGGGCTATAATTCGTCTTGCTGTTAGACATAATGGTCTGTTCTGCATTTATTCAGAATTCCCATTTCCATTTCACCTTAATAGAAAATGAAAATAGAAATGTAGTGATTGATTTTCGTGTTTTATTTTTTTATTACACATCCATATTCATTTTAGGCCATCTTCTTAATGGCGTAAGTCTAGAATTGGGGGGAAGAAGACAAGGTATTGAAGAAGATCACAGGGAAGCATTTATTTACTCATTCATTTATACGTTCATTCAGTGAACATTGAGCATCGACTTTGTTCTTAGTCTTGTACTGGGTGTTGTGAGAGACGCAAAATATATGATACATTCTTGGCTAAGAGTTTTCTTGCAATATGGCAATAAAATCAGTGAAGGAAAAGAAATTAAAAAAAACCCCAAACATAAAAAACTTCCAACTCAGCACCAGAATGAATTTAGTCTTGAAGAGATTATGCGATAGAGTTATTGGACAATGACCTTAGGAGGCCTCACCACCTTCAGTGGCTTCAGTGAGGAAAGTAGGCTGGGTTGGGGAACAGTGGGGAGTAGTGAGGACTGTGGCTGATCAGGGAGCTCACTTAGAGGAGGCAGCCCCTGCTCAGCTCTCGCCTGTCATTACCATGAAGGGATGTGAGCCCAGAGTGGTTAGTTCTTTCAGTGTTTCCAGGGCATCTGGATTTTAAAACAAAGTCTCCTGATTATTATTTTAAATATTTAAAAATTTAACTTTTAAAACGTTGAAAAAATTGGGTTGTCTTTTTCATTATTGAGCTCTAAGAGTTCTTTCTACATTCTGGATACAAGTTCCTTATCAGATATATGATTTGCAAATATTTTATCCCATTCTGTTGGTTATCTTTTCCCTTTTTTGATGGTGTCCTTTGAAGCACAAAAGTTTTTGAATTTTTATGAAGTTCTGATTATCTATTTATTTCTTTCTTTTCTCATGCTTTTGGTGTCATATCTAAGAATCTTTTGCCAAATCCAAGGCCATGATGAAAATCTCCTGATTTTTAAGTGGTAGCTCAAGTTTTTAAGAAACACTTTGCTACATGAACAAACCTGTCGGTAGGAGAGCTTTAGCCTGTGCCCACCAGTCTGCAACTTGTGGCCTACAAGTTGACGTCCTTAAAGGGTCTTGGTGACGGGGCCTCAGCCAATTTACCTGTTTCATCTTCAGTTGTTTTCTCTATAATAGGCCTGTGCTCTCATATCCACTTTAGACCAATTCCTTGTCTCTGCATCCTCCATACTCTTTTTCACCTCCAAATATTTCCCCGTTTGTGCCTTTCTTCTGCTTAAAATGTCTCCTTCTTCCCCTCTTTTTTTTTTTTTTCTTTTTTTCTTGTCTGGGCAACTCCTGACCATCCTTCAATGCCTGCTCAAATGATCCCTCTTCCATGACGCCTTCCTAATAACTCTTCTGGGCAGAATGAGTGATTCCTCACATCTGCCTCTCTATTCTGAGCGTTATTATCCTTCATTCTTATTTTGTGTTTAGTCCTTCAGCCATGAACTCTTGAGGGCAGAAATGCTTATGGTCATTTTCATTTCCCCCATGTGATTGGCGTACAATCAGTTGAGCTAGTGACTTGATAAGTTACTAATAAGTTTTACTGTTATAACTCACAGCTCAAGCTCAAGCTCGAGTTATATTTTCTTTGACATTTGTCTTAGCTCGGGCTGCTATAACAATATACCATGGGTGGCTGGGTGGCTTAAACAACAGACATTTATTTCTCATACTTCTGGAGGCTGGGAAGTCTAAGATCAAGGTGCCCGCAGATTTGGTTCCTGGTGAGAGCGCGCTTCCTGGCTTGTAGACAGTTGCCTTCTCGCTGTGCTCACATGGTCTTTCCTCTGTGTGTGGAGAGAGAGCTCTCTATCCTCCTCTTGTTATTAGGGGACTAATCCCATTATGAGGGCACCACTCTCATGATCTCATGTGAGCCTAATCACCTCCCAGAGGCCCTACCCATCTCCAAACACCATCACATTGGAGGTTAGGGCTTCAACATGTGAATTTGGGGAGGAACACCAAACATTCAACCCCTAACAATGTCATACTTTCTGTTCCATTGAAAGTGGAGGTTTTATTTGTTAAGGAAATATTTTTCATGGCTTGATGAGTTTCCTTGTTTGTGCCTGATCGGGGAGATGTTTGTCTATGGAGACTGGGTGAAGGCTGATGTGTTGAAAGCTTAGGTGATGTTTGATGGGGTGATGTCTGTCACAGTCGTGGTGGGATGTGGTTGGGGAGCATGGCACACCAGGCGCCTCCCAGTCTGAGGAAATCAGTGGATCTGGGGGTCTATATTGGTCATTTCTGGAGTTCTCACCACCAGAGTTTATATGCTAGGGACAACCTTTCCTTTCCAGAAACCTCTATTATTTGTTCATTCATTCACTCACTCACTCACTCACTCATTCAGTGACTGTTACAAGCCATGCTTCATTTCAGGCTATACAGCTTTGCTTATCAATGGGAAGTAATTTATTTATCTCTACGTCTCAGTCATGCATATGGTATCTCATTTTGTGATCCCCCAAATTCTGTGAAATAGTCATTATTATTCCTATTTTATAGATTAAAACCTAAAATTCAGAGACATAAATTGTATCAGATTGCAGAGTGAACAGTGGCAGAGCTGAGGTTTAAACTGGAGGCTTTCTGACTTCCAGTTGTGCAGGGAGGCAAGATGTATGCCAGGGCAATTTGGCCCTGAAACCCAGGGGTTCCTTCGCTGGGGGGCCAGTCTGGGGCGGGTTGTAGTCTTTGACTTCCTACCTCTCCTAACCCTTCCACACTCCTTCTAATCCAACCTCTGCTATCCCCTACTTAGCCACCTAGCTGTGTCAGATCCCTCACTCCCACTTTGAAAAAGGGCCCACTGGAGACTTGACGGAGGCTCCACCAGCCTGGAAATACAGCACCAGCAATCTTAGGTGTCTTCTAGTCCAACGCTCCCACTTTTTTTTTTTTCCCCTCCAGATGTGGAAGCTGATGTTCAGAGAAGACTTCTGGTTCGCAGGCACTTCTAGACCATATTTCCGTGAACACAAAAGCTCTATTTGCTTGGCTCGTTGCTGTAGCCTTGTGCCTGGCATCTCGTTGGTGATCAATAACCGCATGGAGTTGAATAGCTTTGGTGGGTGGGGCCAGCCAGGTGGGGACGGTTGCCTGGGAGGCAGAGCGGAGGTGCCTTGGAAAAGAGAATGAGGCGGGGTATAACATGGAAAGGAGGAGAGGAGGTGAGGCTCGTTCAGAAACTCTGTCCTGTCCTTGTAGCCGCCAGGAAGGAGACAGGGGTTGACTTCTTAAAGGTGCTGAGTTTCAGTTCAGAACCTCTGGCCTAATACAGGCCGCAGCAAGCTGTATCCTGGGCTTGATTTCACTTGTAAATGATTTCTTCCTGATGGCTTGTTGGTGTTTATAAAATATCTTGGCTGGCCAGGAGTGGGGTTTTGGCTCTGTTCTCTTAATTTGTTTAATCATTAGGCCAATTTATGTTTGGAGTAGTGTTCCCTGAGGTGTATTCCATGAAATTGGATGTAAAGAGGCATTGGGTGGAAAAAAATAGCTCTGTGGTCAAATAGGTTTTGGAAGTTCTAGCATAAAGTGAGTTAAATAGGCTTGTTTCCCACAGGACTTGAATGTGTTAAGTGTGAACCGCCAAGAAGCGGGCCACAGACTTTCCTCAAACTTACTCAGCCTTGTAAACCTTTTTCATAGAATATCCCACAAGACTGTTCCAGAGATTACATTTTGGACAATGTCAGGCTACACAGTTTGTGGGTTATCCAGATTATTTCTCTTTTTGCCTTTTGCCCAGTTCCCTAATTTTTACAGTTTCCTAAGAGGACAGTTTGAAGAGGGGAAGAGGTAAAACAAATGCGTATCCAACTCAGATAAGTGATATCAGTGTGGTGTTTCGAGGTCACTTAGAAAATGTGGGTGTTGACATTTCCATTTACTGAGCTCTCAACCATTGATTTAAATGGTAATTTGGTGACAGTTCTTTCCTGATCGATATGCGTGGCGTGTGCACGCGTGCCCGCCTGTGTGTGACAGTAGGGAGGTGCACTCAACTGCAGGCAGTGTTCAAGGGACCTTGAATGGACCTTGGTGCCACCGCTGGGATTGCACAGTTGATGCCAGCTAATAACAATGCAGATGGACACACAGAAGCCCGTGGCGCCTCAGAGTGGGCAGATCTCAGCCACGAATCCAGGTGCAATAAAAATATGGTTTTCTTTATTTTTCTGTAACTCGATTTACATTTCACATCCCTATTCTGCTGGGAGTGGCAGAAATAAATCTAAGTGAATTGGGGGTTTTCCTCTTGTTTTCTCCATTGTTGTGTCCCAAGGTGCAGGGGGACTGGGGCAGTGCCAAGGGGACATCTGTTGTGGTTTATCATCAATCTACTTTGGCAACTACCAAGATATCCTCCTTCCTGTTGGGTCTGCAGTGGTCGGTCCAGCCAGTGGTCCTTCTCTGTTCCAAACCTGAGGCCATTTTGCCTGTTCCCCTCCTCACCTCCTTCTATGAGATTTGCAGGCACTGGGAGTCATCCTGGGGCTCACACACCGTGCTGGGTCGTGAGAGACTCTGGGCATTAGTCTCAGGCCCATCTTGCCATGTCCAGCACTCACTTCTCCTCCAGGACCTCCCTAGGGTGCTGCCTGGGGAAGTGGCCCAGCTCCTTGGGTCTCAGATTGTGCACATATGTGTGGACATTCCCTCATCACCCTCCTTCCCTGGGCTTGTCTGTGGTGAGGCAGGGTGTGGGTTATTTTCTTACAGATCCATAAAATCTACACACACCTTGCTTTACAGTCTTCCAGAATCTTTATCCATGTGTGGGGGAGGGAAGGGGAGGGGGATTAATAGGGGTGGTATCCTGGCTCTTTGTCATCATTCTCTCAAAGCTATTGTCCATAACCCACATTCTTTCTCTTCTCCCTGAGGGCTGGGATTTTGAAAGTCAAAAGCCAAGCATTGACTCTTTCCCTGTATTATCCCTGAGACAGTGAACACAGAATGCCCTCTCTGCCTGAATAAGGTCCAGGAGGTCTAAGGAAATATGGGAGAAAAACCTTCAATATTTCAATATATTAAATGCAATGAATTTCCTTCCTTTTGCATCTGCACCATCCTGGCCCAGGCCACCATCACCTCTTCTTGGGACCACGGCAACATCCCCCTAACTCAGGGTTTCTCCACCTCCGCACTACTGATATTTGGGGCTGCGTCATTTTTTGTTGCGAGGGGCTGTCCTGCACCATGTGGGATGTTGAGCAGCATCCCTGACCTCTACCCACTAGGTGTCAGCAGCCACCCCCCAGCCCCCAAAGTTGTGACAACCAAAAATGTCTAGGCCCCCGTTAAAGCCACTGTCCTAACTGGTCTCTCTGCTTCTTCTCTTGTCTTTATAGTCTTTCTCCCTGCAGCAGCCAGCAGTAATCCTCACACAATTTAATCTAATCATGTCACTTCCTAGTTTCAAACCCTCTGGTAGTATCTCACTGCTCAAGAATTGAATCCAAACAGCTAGCTGGGCTTACGAAGCCCTGCTCTGCCCATCTCAGCCACCTCACCTCCACTCTCCTGGTGCCTTGAATTCTCTAAACTTGTACCCCCTTTGGGACTTTGCACTTAGCTTTTCCTTCTTTCTGGAATCCTCTTCCCCTGGATTGTTACATGGCTGGCCTCTTCTAGGTATTCAACTCTGGGCTTGCATGTCACTTCCTGACCACCCAATCTTAAGTATCTATGGAGTAACTATTGGATTAGCTGACTTGAAGTCTCAGGAGAGCACTTCAAGCTATATGATGTTTTCCCTATATGATATTTCCCCTTCTTTTTTCTTTTTACCAGAATTGAAAGTCTTTAAGAACAAGAGTTTTGTTTCTCATGTCCATTTGTGTTTTGTTAGTACCTAGAATAGCATTTGGTATATAATAGGTGACCGTGGGATTCGGTGAGTGAACGGTGAGTGTAGACGTCCTTGTGCTGGCCTTTTTTTTTTTTTTTAATATTTATTTATTTTATTTTATTATTTTAATTAATTTTTTTGGCTGCATCAGGTCTTAGTTGTGGCAGATGGGATCTTTGGCGAGTCATGCGGGATCTTTTTTCCTTGCGGTGCGTGTGCTCTTTGTCGCGGCGTGCAGGTTTTCTCTCTCTCGTTGAGGTGCGCAGGCTCAGTAGTTGCGGCACCCAGGCTTAGTTGCCCCACACGTGTGGGATCTTAGTTCCCCGACCAGGGATCGAACCTGCGTCCCCTGCATTGGAAGGCGGATTCTTTACCACTGGACCACCAGGGAAGTCCCTGGACTTTGCATCTAAGCACACGTGTGTATTCTGCTTTGGGGTGCAAGGGCTTGTACCAGGAATTGCAGTTTAGAGGCACATAATGGAGCAGATCCAGGCTTTCTGAAACCCTGACTGAGAGGTAATTCAAGAAGATGAAGAATCCAAAGAAGGGACAATTGTATCTATGCAGAGCCGTCCAACCTTTGGCTTAGAGGGGAATGAGATAGAGAGACCAGGGGGCCACTTGCAGGGATACTGCAGGGAATTTAGTGTCTTCTGTTGAGTTCCTAGTATATAGCTGAAATGGGGACACAAAAATGGATAAAATACGGTCCCTGTCCCTGTCTTTGATGGACTCATAGTTTTCTAGGAAAGATAGTTACAAAAATAGATTAATCGATTATAGTACAGTGTGATAAGTACTGGAACAGTACTGGAATCACACACTGTGGAAACTCAGAGTGAAAGTGACAGCTTTGCTGGGGAGAGAAGGAGAAGTTCTTCTAGAAGAAAGGACTTTTGGGTAGGGTTTTGAAGGATAGGTAGAAGCTCTCCAAGTGGTGAAAGGCATTTCATGAAGAGAGAACAGCAAGCGCAAAAGCATGGGGGTCATGAAAGGGCCTGGGTACTTGGACAATGGTGAGAAGTCTGATGTGGCTAAAATCCAGAGTAGGTAGAGTGGAGTGGGGGTGGGAGATAAGACCAGAAGTGAGAGGATTTTGAAGTTCCTTTCTAACCACTGGCTCCTGTGAGTCTTTGACTTTGGAGATAGTAGATGAAACTCTTATTTTTTGATAATACTTTTTTCTGATTTTTGGGTATAATGCGTGCTCATTCTTTTAAAAGTTTTGAAAATACAGGAAAAAAAGAAGAATCTAGAAGTCACTACCTGAGATAATCACTGTAAAAATTCAGTTCAGATCTCTTTTATATCTGTATATAACAAAAAATAGGATCATAAGTCTTTAATGAAAAATTATAAAAATAAAGCTGATAGGCAAAACATCATAGGCCTATAGGCCTACGGCTTGAAATAGAGTATGACCTTACAATAAAGAGACTTTGCTAAGTAAGAACATCAGTCAATATGCATGACCTCCCACGTGTCTTGATGGTCCATGAGGGCTGGGGATTTGTTTGTTGGAAACCATTTTCTTGTGGTGATAGGTTTGTGTGTGGCCATTTCTGTCCCACCAGATTTATATAAAACTCATCAAGAACTTCCCCCATCTCCACATCTGTCCCAGCTACTTTCAGCTAAAAAATTTCCCCTTCCTGGTCCTCCATAGTCTCACTTCCCTGTTGGTACCCAGGCAGCTGTTCCTGCCTTTGGCAGGAAGTATTAAAAGGAGAGTCCTGTCAAAGGCAAAGAATTTAGCCTCCACAGCAGGTTCCCCCTCCCTGGTGGTACCTTTCCTCATTGTCGTCCCTCTGCCCGCGTCCCTGGTCATCAGTGGTACTTTTGGGGTTCCTGTTTGCCGGTCTGCTCCTAGCAGTGGTAACCTGCTATCCCTTTGCTTCTGATGGCTGGTGAGGGTATTTTCTGGGTATGGTTTACTATAGATCAGTAAGTTTTCCAACTCTTTGTCAGACAGAAAGGCCTGGATTCCTGTAGGCGGGTAGAGTTCCCATGGAGGAATTGGAGCTCGGTGGGAGGGGACAGCTCCGAAGGGGGACCATCCATAGCTTAGAGTGCCTTATGAGGAATCAGAGAGAGATGCCATGAGAGGACCCTTACCAGTGAAACACCTTAGCCACCTTCAGGGACAGAAAAGAGTGGGTGTCTCTTCTCTGATTTCATTTGTACTAAAGAATACAAACTGGCTGAGCAACGTGACTGCTCCCCAGCTGTTGTCTCAGCAGGATATTTCCAAGCAGAGTTGCCAGCACGTTACTTTTTAGTTTACAGCATCTGTATTTTGATCAGTGGCCTCTCCAGACAGTATGTTTTGGATCTCCTGAAGACATATCATCTTGGGGAAACTGAGGCAGAACAACAGCCACTCTCTCACTTCTGACACCTGGTAACTGATTACTCCTGGACCTCCAACCCCAGTCATTTGGACTCCGGAGCTTTTGCCTGGTTTTGGTCTTTTGAGTTTACTTGTCCCTTGACAAAGCTAATGTAGGGCTTTGGCCTGATCAGTTTTGGCCTGACCCTCCTGTCTCAGGGCTTACCCTGAGTGTCTCTGTCTTGCTGGATCTCATACTTGGCATAATAGTGCCACTGAAACTCTGCGCCAAAAACAGCGGGGGTCCTATTGTCTTCTGCCAGAAACACAGAATTTTTAGACCATTGGGAATAGTGGGAAAGAAATTTTGAGAATGTGGTGGGTCAGTCCACTTTGATTTAGTTTAACAAGTATTTATTGAGTTCTTGCTATATTCCCTGCCCTCATAGACTTTATAATGCTGTGAGGAAGACACATTTTAACTTGTAATTACAAAAAGATTGAGTATTATGTAAGGGTGGTTCAGAGTTCTTCGGGGAACCTGTAGCGAATGGATGTAAATTGCTGAAAATGTTGTGATTTCTGATATTGGTCTGTAAAACTGAATCACATTGGCTAAGCTTACCTCACCACCATTATTTCCTGAGTTATTTAAGATCTAGACCGAACCATCTTTCCATTTAGAGAAGGGTCAGAAGCCATCAAAATATTTAAGGGGTCAGGAAGATGGGTTCTTCTAAGGGAAACACACAATTCTTCGTGTAAAAGATAAAAATAGTTCCAAAAAAGGAATTTTCTAATAGTTATACTCAAGTTGGTAAATATAATCATAGGATAAGTGCTTTTAAGGTGAAATTAAAACCAGGGATCAACTGAAGAGGATTGAAAATCATCTTGGTTGGATAGAGTTATGGTAAAGTCACAGAAATTGGGTGAGACAAGAATATGGATTGTGAAAGGAGGCAGCTGTGATATGGGGGGGGACCGTGCTCTGCATGGAATTGCACAGACCTGGGTTTGTGTCTTGGCTTATGGCTCATCTGCTGAGTGATGTCTTTTTTTTAATCCAAGAAAGAAGAAAAATAGGGATAATACCTCATCAGTTTCCATATATGAAAAACGGGGATAGTAATACCTACTCATGTGTGTGAGAATTAGTTGAAATAACACACATCAGAATTTCCAGCATGCTGCTTGGCACACAGGAGCATTCACTGAACGGTGGAAATGTTAGCTCAACCCATCAGAAGGTCACCAACATTGAGTCTTGGACAGTGAACCTGAGCCTACAGGTGAAGCCCCCAGTGAGTGTACCAATTAGTAGGGAGAGGAAAATGCAACAGTACTGGAAAACCATCAGTAGAGGTGGCGTTACCTGTATGGGCAGCTGGGAGAGGAAGGTTCCAGTAACTCTCAGACAGGCATGATGCTTTCTTTGCCTATTGCAGTGTTTTTACCCAGTGTGGCTCCTGGGCTACCTGCATTAGAATCTCTGGGGGTGGGACCTGGGAACCTGCGTTTTACAAGTGTCCCAGTTTTCATGAACTTGAAATATTTGGACCCGGACTGTGGTGAACTCACCAACTTGACTGTCTGTGTATCTTTTTTTGAAGGCAAAAGAACCTTTAGTTGCCATGTAGACTACTGATGAATGAGAAAAAAAACAAACCTGAACCCCCAGTGTGTGTGTGTATGTGTGTGTGTGTGTGTGTGTGTGTGTGTGTGTATGTTACAATCCTGTGTTTTTTTTAATAAAAAATCTTTGTCTTTATATATTTGGGTGTGCCTAAAAAGAGTCTGATAGTTCTTACTGACTGGTAATGATGTTTATTCTTGGGAACTAGGAATGGAGTGGAAGTCAGGGATGGGGCAGGATGGTAGTGACAGGGAACAGCAGAAAGGACACCTTTTCTCCTTATATTGTTCAATATTGATTGAATTCTAAAATAATGAGCATGATTACTTTTCTAATTAAAAAGCCACCAAGATGACAATAAGTAGGGAATTTGACAAATTTTCCTGCTGTGGAGGATGTTCAGACATCAACTGAACTATAAAAGAAAAGAAAAGAAAGAAATGTAGAAAGAAAGAAAGACATCTGCAAGAGATATTTAAGTTATGCTTAACTTCTTGTGGTGCTCATTATATACAGTAAGAATGATTGCTGAAATGAAATGTATTATTTTACTGGATTATTCCTCCATGTAGCGAGGAAGATTTTTTTCCCTGCTCTTCCACAATTTTAAGAGATGGTCCTAGAGGGGGAATAGTCAAGCCCAACCATTTAGTTTATTGGGTTTAAATCAGAAGCCATTGTGGTGCTGTGTCCAGAGTCTGGGATTCAGAGGCATAGACCTGATTTTCATCTCTGATCTATCTTTTGAGCAAGGCACATCTCCATTCTGCATCCTTGCTTCCTCATCCGTAAAATGAGGGTGTTATCTACCTTAAAGGCTAGTTGCTGCGAGGATCAAATGAGGTGCTGTGTGAGAAAGTAAACTCTAGAGTGCTGCAGAAATGTTAATTATTTCTATTTTTGCCTAGCTCCCCCCGGACATGCTGCTATTACCGCCCGTCGGGTTGTTTATGTGTCTGTCTCCCTGTGAGCTCACTGAGTGCAGGGGCCTTGTTTTATTCATTCCCTGAATTCTTATGCCTAGTGCCTGCAACACAAGAGGCATTCAAAGCAAGTTCTGGAATAGCTATCAAGGATAGAAAAGTACATGCACAGTTAGGTTTTGGCTTATGAAAATATTAAGATGCTCTTCCAGGAAATGCTGTCTTCTACTTCTGTTTAAAGGAATTAAAAACAATTCATCCAAGTCGACAACAGAAATGATACTGCTAGGAGAAGGTAAAGGACTTTATTAAGGAAAATTTAATTGCCCAGTTTCTAAAGAGACAGCCACATCTCTCCATCCTCATTACTGTCAAGTGCAGGATGGCTGTTTCCAGGGAGGGCAAGATGAATGAAAAAGATTGTGAAAAGGCAAATCCTGATACTCCTGGAGAAAAGTCTCCCAAGAAACACGAATGCCCCCTGGATCACCAGTTTCCTTTATTGTTTGTCAGAGCCCTGGAATAAGCCTTCTCTGGACTCCTCAGACAATGGCCCTCTTTGGCCTCTACCCCAGACCTTGGCTGGTGAACCACAAAGTCCCTTACTTCCCCTGGAAAATAAGTTGCTTGACAAAACTGGAAGGATTATCTGAGGCCCAATTTAGGGGCTCCGCTACCTCTAAGACCCAGATAATTATCATCTGAATGGGCAGAGGGGTGGACTGGGGCCAAGACTGGAAACAGAGCCCTGGTGTAGATCTGCAGTTAGGGCAGAGGGGGCCAATCTCAGCTTTGGCAGTCTGGACCCTTCTCCAACACTGCCACGAATCTGCACTGTCTTCTGCCTTTCCCGTACCAGTTGCCTAAGCACAGGACAGCTGGAGAGCACCATTACATGGGTTCATAATTGTCCAAACAAGTGCTGATTGCTGCATGGACCGTTGTCAGCCTAGATGAAGTTTCTAGTGGCCTGCCGAAAGGCTCTGCCCTGTTCATTGTTTTAATTGAGTATTTGGATGAGGACATGAGCATGCCTATCCAGTTTGAGAATGCCAGGAAACCAAGGAATGCAGGCTTGGTGATCAGGACATGTTTTTTTTTTTTTTTTTTTAATATTGATTGATTGATTTATTTGGTTGTTCTGGGTCTTAGTTGTGGCAGGCTCATTAGTTATGGCTCACAGGCTCCTTAGTTGTGGCACGTGTGCTCCTTAGTTGCGGCTCACGGGCTCCTTAGTTGAGGCAGGTGGGCTCCTTAGTTGCGGCTCACAAGCTCCTTAGTTGCGGCTCATGGCTCCTTAGTTGTGGCATGTGAACTCTTAGTTGTGGCATGCATGTGGGATCTAGTTCCCTGACCAGGGATCGAACCCAGGCCTCCTGCATTGGGAGCATGGAGTCTTAACCACTGCACCACCAGGGAAGTCCCAGGACCTGGTTGTTGGTATAGAACTGCCCGAGTTTTGCAGCCCAGCTTCTCTACTTTCTAGCTGTGTGACTTTGGGCAAGCCTTTTCATCTCATTGAGCCTCAGTTTCCCCATATGTAAAGTGGAGATAATTATCCAACCTCAAAGAGTTATCTAGGGGGTTAAATTAGATAATGAATGTAAGGCCCTCCACACAGTGCCTGGCACATAGTAAGGACTCAGTGTTGGTTATTATTATTAATAATCACAACTATAAGAGTAATATGGCAGGCTTGGGAGTCCAGTAGATCTGGGCTCAGATTTCAGCTGTGCCACTTATTAGTGTGGACAAATTGTTTAACCTCTCTGAGACTCAGCTCTCTGTACCACTGTAAAATAGGAACAATAATACCTACCTTGGGCATTTCTGCAAAGCACTCAGGCCAGAACAGACACACAGTAGATGCTCCATAAACAGTGGTTATCATTAAGAGAAACAGCACATCGTGTGGCAGACAGAACCAGGAAGCAGAGAAATCTTAAGAGAATGGGATGAGGTACTGACTCTAAAAATGTGAGTTTAATAGTATCTTTAAGAGAATACCACCAACTCTTCAAGAGAAAGGTATTGAGCCCTGAAAGGAATTTCTCCTTTGAATAGATAGAAACATGAATGGAGCAATAACAAATTAGCCTTTGGTTAGGATGCCAGACCTTGGACCCTGGCCCCAGCCTGGTCCCTTGTCCAGGTGGCTTTTGCCCCTCCCCCCCACCCCGGGAGGTTCCAGAGGGAAATAGATGATAGAAGCCACGGACTGGGAAATGAACACCTGGCTTGAAGCTGTGGCTCAGCACCCTAATGCAGAAGTCTGGTTCTCTACACGAACTCCTTTGGCCCAGGCAGCTTGGGCATGCAGGCCTCCCCTACAAGCCCATACTTGAATCTTGGTTCTATTGCTCCAGGGTAACCAAAGCTGGTCTGGAGCTTGAACCTCTGCCCCTTCCCTGTAGGGACCAGCCTGGACAACTGCCCTGACTTTTCTCTGAGATGCCAACAGGCCTAACCAGACACAAGGGAGAAGAGAGAGTCAGAAGCCTGGACTCACCCAGACTTGACCTTTGACCTCCTTGGAAGTACAACCTCTGGGAATTTTGGTCCGCAGAGGTGCCTAGAACCTGGCAAGTGTGTAATATTGTATCATTCCAATGGATGGATTCCCATGCTCTTCATTGTGACCCTGACTTGGAAGAAGTGAATTGAGTTGGCCTTTAGCTCACTAGAGGTCAAAATCCCCCTCCCTCCCCATCCTTGTTGACCTTTCTTCTAACACCACCAGGAGCTTAACAGCCAAGCCTATGGTCAGCTCAGGGTGTGGCTGTCTCCCTTTGTGGAAGAAGTCAATGGAGAATCAATGACTCCCAGACTGCGTCCTCAGAAGTCTGGATTTAAGAATGACTCTTTGATATCCTTCTCTTTCTCCAGATGTTTAAAGCAGCTCAAAACTAAAAAAAAAAAAAAAAAAAAAAAAAAAAAAAAAAAAAAATTCAACTTATTTTCTTCCAGACCAGCACTGATCACCAAGCAAGAGGTGGTCTGCAGGCCAGCCATGTATTTTATTGAGATGCACAACAAAGTGAGCAACTTCATAGAAAAATCTGTATTTTTGACTCTTACGAGACAAACCAGACAATCTGGTGCGCTGGGCCCCTGTTCCCTCACAGCAGCCAGTCAGCCAGAGCTGAGTGGCAGCCGCCGTTCTTAGATGAGGCCTGCACTCTTAAGTCTCCACTATTTCCTGGGCCAGGAGCTCCTCCTGGGTCCCTACACCCCCTTATCTCACACCCACTGCTTCATTCATTTCCCTAAGCTCCCTGGTTTCTATGGGCAGTTGGGTTTGCCATTTCTTAATAAGGCCAAGAAGTTACATTCTATCTTGTCTTTCAAATTATGCTCATCAGATAGGATTGTACAATGAGAATCACATGACAGCATAACAAACGGTACAATATCTGTGAAACAAAAATGCCTGACTTGCCACCATCCTTTCAAATTTCAGAATAGAGACTCCCTTTCATTACTTTAAGTAAAGCCTTTACTTCTCCTCAAGGATGAGTTCGAGGTTGGAGTCCAGGGCAAGACACTCTCCCCCAAGGAGAAGCACTGTGGGGGCTGCCTCTGACCCGTCCCTGAGGGGAACTGGAGGGAGGTGGGCTGGAGGGCCCTTCAGCTGCTGGAGGCCGTTGAGGACCTGGTGATGTGGTGGGTGGTGGCCTTAGTCATCCCTGTAGTAGTCACAACACATTTTTAGTAGTTAAAAAATCCCCCAGTGTAAGTTGATAGTTTGCACACCGAAGCACAGTTCACTAAAAGCAATTCTGCTCAAACAGTGTGGTCCAGGAACTGTGCATTGAACTCTGAAGTCAGACCCAGAATGGAATTTCAACTTCATTACTTACTGATTGCTTGACCTTGGGCAAGTCATCTCACATCTCTACGCCTCAGCTTCCACCTCCTTAAAATGGGCACCTCGCTGGACTCTTTTTTTTTTTTAATTAATTAATTAATTAATTTATTTTTGGCTGCGTTGGGTCTTTGTTGCTGTGTGTGCGGGCTTTCTCTAGTTGCGGCGAGCGGGGGCTACTCTTCGTTGCGGTGCGCGGGCTCCTCATTGCCGTGGCTTCTCTTGTTGCGGAGCACGGGCTCTAGGCGCGCGGGCTCAGTAGTTGTGGCTCGTGGGCTTAGTTGCTCCGTGGCATGTGGGATCTTCCCGGACCAGGGCTTGAACCCGTGTCCCCTGCATTGGCAGGCGGATTCTTAACCGCTGCGCCACCAGGGAAGTCCTCGCTGGGACTCTTGTGAGGATTAAATGACATAATTCACACTCAATATTTAGCTTAGTGTCTGGAACGTGGGCCACACTCTGTTATGCTTCCCCAGATGTGGAGGGCTTGATCTGATCCAAGAGTGAGATTAGAACATCTAGAGCAGAACCGGCAGCTTGCAGGCAAACTTAGACTCACTAGTGTGTTTTGTTTGGCCTTTAGAACATTTACAAAAGTGAATTAAGTCCCAACATTTAAAAATTAAGAAAGTCTTTAAAAAATCAGGAGACTTTACATAAAAATCCAGATTTCTGGCATTTCTTATGAAATGGGAAGATCTAGAAACACTGGGCGCCTGTTTTCAGACAGAGGCAAGAATTGGCTGCCCCCTCCAACTGGGGCACAGGCTCCACTTTTTTCTAGGGCCCACCTAGTTCACTTCACTCATTTTTTTTTTTTTAAATAATTTTAGCAATTTCATGTATCTTTACTTATTTATTTTATTTATTTATGGCTGTATTGGGTCTTCGTTTCTGTGCGAGGGCTTTCTCTAGTTGCGGTAAGTGGGGGCCACTCTTCATCGCGATGCGCGGGCCTCTCATTATCGCGGCCTCTCTTGTTGCGGAGCACAGGCTCCAGACGCGCAGGCTCAGTAATTGTGGCTCACGGGCCTAGTTGCTCCGCGGCATGTGGGATCTTCCCAGACCAGGGCTCGAACCCGTGTCCCCTGCACTGGCAGGCAGATTCTCAACCACTGCGCCACCAGGGGAGCCCCACTTCACTCATTTTTGTTACCTGCTTGGGCGTTTGAGTTTTTTGATCTGGAGGAAGGGACCAACCTTCATTCAATCCTCCATAAATATTTCCAGCAACCAGGCTTTGGAGAAGGAGACAACAGGTCGTATTTACTGGCAAATGCCCCAGTGCCTTCTGTGTTATCGATTGCGCGCAGGGCCCTCAGCTCCAGAAATCCGTGGGGCAGAGGTAGTGCCACGGTCCTCTTAAAATAATCTGGGACACTAACAAAGATTTGTACCTGTTAATGGATGGCCGCCTTATCACAACCTGTAGGTGGGCTGAAATTTAAGAAGGAAGAAAGTGTAAAGCTCGCCCTTCTGTCTAAGAATCCAGCTGGCCGAGCGCAGACTGGGGAGAGGTGTGCTCAGCAGAGCGCTGGTGAAAAAGATTCAAGGTTCTCGTTGACATTAAGTTTGGTGTGAGTCATGGGGAGGCAGCTGCCAAAAAACGTAATCTGATTTGGGGCTGGGTTTATGGAAGTCTAATGTCTGGAAGACCTTTCTAACAATTAGAGCTGTCTTGAAAGGACAGGCAAACAGCCTCAGGAAGCCTCAAGCTCCCTGGTGTAGGAGGTGTTTGAAGCTGGGTGACATGCCCCTGGAAAAGATTGTCAGAGTGGGGATTTAGGCATCAGAGGGAGGTTTGTTCTAAGTGACATATAAGGTCTCTGCCAACCCTGTGATTCTGCTTCCTGCAGCCCAGTGGAAGAAGATAATTTCCATAACAAAAGTAGAAATCTTGCTTTCTGATAGAGGAAAGCAGAACATGCTGAAGAGGCAGCCATTTTGCTCAGACTCTGTCAAAGTGGAAATGTAAACTTGCAGCTCTCACCTAGAGATTTGGACAGCACACGTCACTGGCCCTGCCTCGTTCCTGAACCTCATCTCACCTGCAACACCATCCCTGACACCCCCCTCATTTCTCAGAGATGGAGGGGATGATGGGGAAGGATCTGTTTTGCACGTTCTGGTAATTTGTTTAAGCTGAACTTTTATGCAGAGCTTGCAAACTGAAGGCACACAGGCCAGATCCAGCCCTTAGTTGTGTTTGATTTGGCCTGGACTGTGTCTTTGAAAAATGTGAATTAGATGCCAACAAGTAAAAATGAGGAGATTTCACATAAAATCTGGACTTCCAGCACCTTTTTAAAAAGTCAGAAGGTCTGGCAGCGCCGGGCCTGCATTCCCACGTGGCAGCACGCGATGGGGCTGAGCGCCAGAGCCCTTCCTGGACAGGATTCGAGCTCTCACTTGGCCACTGTCCTCATCCCCCTAACCTCGCCTGCTCTGCTGGTTCACCTGACCCCCCGAGGCCCCTGTAGGTACTGGAGCTAGCGACACCTGGTGTAGTGTTGTGGTGGTGGTTTATTTTAATCAAAATCTCGTTGAACTTTATTTTCATTATATAAAAGTCACTGATTTTCTCCAACTTTGGAGGGAATATCATGTTTGGGATGGTCTGACTTAAAATATGGCCTTTGTGGTTTACCTGTATTTCACTTTCTAGGAGGCAGGTTGGGTGGGGCACCTCAAAGAGGAATTAGACATCTTCAGAGCAGCTGGAACCAAGATAAAATCTGTATCTCAGGAAAGACTTGCTATAGGTGCCAAGACAGTGCGGACCAAGAATGCAGACAGCACCAGTGTCAACGTCAAATTGAAATTTTCCTTCAGGGCTAACTATACAGAGGATGCCTTACTCTCTGAGGAGCAGAAGAGCTTTATTTGTTTATTTAAGCATGACCAGTACATTAGGCAGCAGTTTGTTTTCAAGGCTGTATCAAAATGCCCTGCATGGTCAGAGACATCTTTAAGGTGCCGTCCTGGATGCCTCTTGGTCATCTCCCCAACAGTGTGGCAGGCAGCTGGGGGCCACAGGGGAGGGTTGGGAGTAGGGTGGGGGGAGCAGAGATGCTTTTGCAGCTGCTCCTAATGAATAACTGTGGCTCGCATACCATCAGCCCCCATTTCTTGCATCTCAGCAAACACCCCTGCCTCTTCTTTTGAACTGCTCCAAGGCTTCTGATGGTCTTCCTTATATTGATCCAAATCTTCATCCTTGTAACTTCCACAGCATGGGCCTGTTCTGGAGCCATGCAGAACAATGGCTTCCCCTTGCACAGCACAGCCCTGCAGATGTCTGCCTAGTGGTCTCCTCTGTTCCGTGAGCTGGCTGACCTTCCCTGCTTGGAGGGGATGGGGTGCGGGCGGGGTCGCAGAGAGACCAGGTGCAGGCGGTTGAGGCAGTGTTGCTCACAGGTGGCTCCCAAGCTGGCTGCTTCTGCTTGGAAGCCTGAGTTTCGTATGAAGCGCCTTCCTCTGCAGAGGCTCCTGGTGCCAGCCTCAGAACCTCTCTGCCAGCTGCTGGGGTCTGAATCTTCTTAGGAAACTTTGGTATTTGGTGGTAGAAATTGCAAGAACTTCACCAGAAGCAGAGGATGGTCAAGGGCTGTTAGCTCAGTGTCTGACGGCTGCTAGGAGTCAGGGGAGCGAGGCCCACTGTGGGCTTATTGGTTGGCTGCCCCACTCCGAGATGGAATCTGCTAGACCCTCATCCTGCTTGAGTCTGTCTCTCTGCTCTTAGGTTCTCAGACTGAAATTGTCCAACCCGGACCTTCAAAATCCTTAGGAACTCCCTCCAACACCACTTCCTTGCAGAACGAGCCCCTCCCTGCATGGGACCTTGGGCTTATCACTTAGGAAATGCCCTTCTGGTCTGAGTATTTCTAGTGTAGACAAAGGGTCTTGTCTGGCTCTCCACGGTCATCTGGCGGCAATTTTCTGTTTTTACTGTAGTTGCCTCAGTGTATCCTTTTATTGAGTCATCCTTTGCCTGTTATTTTCCTTTCACCTTTCCCTAATCGTTTTTTAAAGACTTGCCTTTCTTGGGACCTTTCTTCCACAGATAGACGTGGTATTTGTGAATTGTGGTTATTCTAGGAAGAGTTATCTCTTGGGAGTGCCAGGGACTGTCTGTGACTACTTGGCATCTGGAAGATGCTGGATCTTTATGGTAGGGGAGAAGATGGGCAGGTGCCATCTGAACTGCCTGGAGAGGGTTAGAGTTGCAGGATGGTGGGTGGGTGGATGGTGTTTCCATATATCCATCTCCCTTCCCACTTTCTTCCTTCTATCCCCTTCCCCACACTCCCCACTTCTTGTTTTGGAAAAGGAAATGGCAACATCCATTTCTAAATAGCGTGACATCTCAGTATAACATCATTGTTGTTTCCTAATCCGGGGCCCTGGCCATTCCCTACCTGACCTGCTCGGCCTTCTCTGGGCACTTCCTTGCATCTGAGTCAGAAGTAGAGAGGTCTTGGACTTCCCTGGTGGCGCAGTGGTTAAGAATCTGCCTGCCAATGCAGGGGACACGGGTTCGATCCCTGCTCTGGAAAGATCCCACATGCCGTGGAGCAACTAAGCCCGTGCGCCACAACTACTGAGCCTGCACCCTAGAGCCTGCGAGACACAACTACTGAGCCCGCATGCCACAGCTACTGAAGCCCGCACTCCTAGAGCCCGTGCTCCGCAACAAGAGAAGCCAACGCAATGAGAAGCCACCGCAATGAGAAGCCCGTGCACCGCAACAAAGAGTAGGCCCTGCTCGCTGCAGCTAGAGAAAGCCCCGTGCACAGCAATGAAGACCCAATGCAGCCAAAAATAAATAAATAAAAAATAAATAAATTGGGAAAAAAAAAAAAAAGAAGTAGAGAGGTCTTTTTTCTCAAAGAGTTGTTCCATTAACTGGTATTTCCCAAAGTATTACCTTTGGGTAATACTTGGTGACAAAATCCAGTTGGTGCTGTAGGTGTTACATGGAAAAGCTAGGGGCATGGAGCATGTATGTGTGGAGTATGAGGAAGGGTCTGTTCTGGGCGGGAGATCAAATGTTCCTTCTGCAGGAGCATCTGTCCCTATCAGAACCCCATGGCTTGTGGAACGGCTTTGCATGAAGAAACAGCCTGTCTGGAGCCCATGTCACTCCTGTAGTGTGGGGAGCTAGTCAAACCTTCAAGAGGAGGGGTGCCTATCTTCCATCCAGAATCAAGATTAATTGATGTTCTTTAATGGAAACAAATTGAATCTCTCAGCAACCCTTCCCATTAGGCTTCCAGTAGTGCACTATTCTTTGGACGCCAGGCGAGTTCTTTAGAATCAGCAGGTTCTTGGAAACAGTTGACTCCTTGAAGCTGTTCATGTCTGTCCTCAGAATGGCTGGTGGGAAATGGAGAGAAAATACCTTTAAGTTACTGGGCTGAAGGTGTAATTCTCATTTGCCTGTGGTTTGCTCGACCCACTCACATTATTGTTGCATTTGATCTTCCACAGCCTGTGGGGCAGGTGGAGCTGGGTTATTATCATCTGTATTTTATAGGCGAGGAACTCTCTAGACTCTGGAACACCAGTCCCTCAAGATGTCTGCTCTAAAAAGGGCTGTGTGTTCAAATAGGCACGGGAAGCATTCTAGTGTGTTCCCTCCTTAGAGAGTCATAGAGCACGGCTGCATATTAAAGGCTCTGATAAGTCCTATAAAAAAAAAGAAAATATTTAACCCATTGTTTCCTGAACTCATTAACTGAGGTCCTTTTTTGTTTTTTTTAACGGTACACCTATTGGCATCTTCTAGATGTTCAAACTTTTTCTGTAAAGGGCCAGATAGTAAACATTTCAGGCTTTGTGGGCCATATGGTCTCTGTCTCAACTACTCAGCTTTGCTCTTGAGTGCCAAAGCATCCATGGACCATAGAGAAATGAGTGGGCGTGGCTGTGCTCCAACAAAACTTTATTTACAAAAATAGGCTGTGGGCTAGATTTGACTCATGGACTGTAGCGTGCTGATGCCTGTTCTAGAACAAGCATCCTTGGAGAGATGCTGCTTGAAGTGTCCAGAGTCCTAGATAGGGACTGTACTCCCAGCTCCCAGAACAGGTGGCATGGTGGCAATGTCTCATTGAATGTGGCTCAGAGGTTGGATGCTTTGCTCAGGGTGTATGACTGCCAAGTGCCATCAGAGATGTCACCCAGGCTCTTGACTATAAATTTTATTTTTCATTGTTTTCTGCTTTTCTGGAGCGAAAGACCCAGGAAGGGGGCAAAATGCACTGAGTACCTGCCTGTGCAATCAAAGTGATATGCACGTAGGTGCATGTGGGTGTTTGCGTGCAAGTTGGTCTGAATATGACCATGGCGTTTGTGTTATTAAGCGTGAATGTGGCCAGTGGAAAATTTATCCAGTTAGAGGTCTTTGTTTCAAAGCATCTAATGGGAGGTGCTAAAGAGAGTCACCAGTGCCGTTTAAATTGAGGTCTGCAGGGAGAAATCAGGAATGTATTCAGTCAATGTACAAGAATTGACTAGACACCTAACATGTGCCCTCACTTGAATTAGAACTTTTGGTTGCAACAACAAAAACCAGATGAAGCCGGTGGTAGTGAAAATGGAGTTTATTATAAAGATGCAGGGTGTTATCTGGAACCCAGGTGGGGAAATGAAGTTGGCCTCGGACTGGCCTGGGACCAGGAACGGGGTGCTAGGGAGCCCTGGTTTGTTCTAGATATTAATTGGTGTACTTTCTCTCATTGTGGCTTCTCTCTGTACATCGGCTTCACTCTTCCTTCTTAGCAAACTGGCTATTTCTGATACGTGTACGTCACGGGTGTACATGGTTGCCCACAGCTCCAAAGTTCATGTTTTAGCTGGAATGAACGCGTGGAAAGATTGTCTTTCTTACTCCTTCCCTCTGTCTCTCTCTCATTTGCCTTCTTTTTCTCCTCCCTCACTTCAGTATTGCTGGGGAAGACACTCTGATTGGCCCAGCTTAGGTGGTCCCTGAACCAGTCACTATGGCCAAGAATGTGGGGTTAACAACACAACTCTGACAGCCAGGATGCTACCGGTGGGGCAGGCACTTTGCAATGAAGAAGGTCTATACAGCCCCGCCCTGACTAGGCATTAAGCAGGTGCAAGGTGAAATAGAATATTTTTATCCGTTGACATTTATAAACTAGTTGGAAGGTAAAACAAACACTTAGTGGCAATGAGGATGTCAGATGTGCCAAATTGTTTCATTAGGCAGTGAAGAAGATAATAGTATAAATAAGGGACTAATTTTGCTGTATAGACATTGAGTGCAAAAAGAGAGACAGTAAAGGGCCGTGGGCTGGCATCACCAGGAAGGGTTTTAGGCAGCAAATATATGTTCTCTGAGGGCGGATGGGAAGCCAAAAATTCTGACTAGGGAAATGGGCGTGGGTAAAGGCATAGAATTACAGACATGAGTGTGGTCTGGTTCCTTAACAAGATCGGGGAAGTAACTTTAGAGCAGTGGGAAGTGCACTCAGGGAAGTGGGAAACATGGCTGGAGGCACGGTCCACGGTGGTCTGGTTCACTGTAGCAGGAGGGGCCAGGTGGGGCTGTAACAAGAGGGCCTGGAAGCTAGAAGTCCACCCCCTGGGGGAGGAGCCCCCGGCTCCACAGAGGCAAGAGGAGTCCAAGCAGGTGAAGGTCTATCCAGGTGGGAGTGCTGGGTGTCTGGGATGGGGGTTCTGCATGGTGCCAGCAAGACAGAGCAAAAAGCAGGGCCTGGCCAAGGGGCTGGGTAATTCAGAGACAGGACCCAGGCACTGAGGAATAAGGCAGATGCTGTTGCCGGAGGGTGGGACAAGGCGGGACTTGAGAGAGCCGGGATTGGGGTACAAGACGGAATCCCAGGGAATCTGAATCGGGCCATGATGTCGCAGCAGGACCAGCAATGAGAACGGAGTTCAAACTCTCCTCTTCCCTTTCCCTCATTGAAACTTTCCTGTTCTCTCTCCCATTGCTCAGGACCTCATAGCTGACGATTAGCTACTCATCTGGGGGAGTCAGTGATCGATGCAGGTGTCACCCATTTTAGGGACTTTGGCATTGGAACAGAAGCCACAGGTGCCTTAAACCAAGAGAAAGAAAGTGCCTGGGATTTTAGGATGGAGATGCTAAGCGCGACATCAAAGATTCCATTGGTGCCCCTTCGTTTGGGGATAGAATTAGCAAAAAAGATGCCAGCTGTCCAGCAGTGAGAGAGCTTTGGCCCTGGCCCTGAACACTTTTAGAGCAGCATATGTGGGGCCATCAAATAACAACTAGGCAGCATCTTTAGGGAGGAAAAAGCAGCCAGCATAGGTACTATCTGAGGACCAGTTGGCTTCAGAGGAGGCCTTGTCTTGGTGTTCATTTGCAGCTAAAAGAGGCGGGGGCAGAAAGGCAGGGGCGTGCAGGATTTGGAGTTGGGAGAGAGGGATTTGAGTTCTTGACCCACCACTCCCTCACTGGGTGAAGTTACTCAGTCCCCCTGAGCCTCAGTGCTCCCCTCTGTAAATGGTGTCACAGTATCCACTATGATAGCCTGTGTGCCCATTCCTGCCACACGTCAGATGCTCAGTACATGCGTGTTATATCTAAACCTCGAGTCCTACTTAGAATCACAGAATTTGCCCAAATGCCCACCCTAGGCAGGAATCTCTGATAGCTGTGAAGCTTCTGATTGGAACTTCCCATAGCAAGGCACTGACCACCTCATAAATAAGACCATCCCATTATTGGAAAGATTTGCTAGAAAGGTCTTCCTTGAATAGAACTGCAAGTCACCTCCTTTGGAACAACCATAATAAGTCTAGGCTTATTCCCATGGTAACGTTTCCATGCTGTGAGGACTGCTTTCATGTATTCCTAAGTCAGTGATGGGGAATAGTTCATATCTAATGTGCCATCTGTGCCCCTTTATGGAGAGAACTCTCGTTTGGGGATAGAACGATCCCCAACCAAGTGCCAACTGTGATGGATTGGTAGTGGCTGCTGGAGAGCTGTGTTGAGAAGGATTCTGAGGCTGTGTTCCAGGGTCAATAGGAAAAGATTATATCTACCATGGGCTTGGGGGTGAGCAGTGGTGGTATATGTGCAAGGTATTTGTTTTCTCTGCTAGGCATTCTCCTGTTAGGTTCTTCCTTTGTGCTTAAGGTGACTTGTTCCCTCACCTTCTGTTCTCTTTTTCCTGCCACACTTCAACTTATCAACGTTTTAAAAGCCATCTGGCTGCCAGATCTTCTACCTCATTCATTTCTAGGGTAGAGTTAACCAATCTGGCTGGCCGGACTGGGGTTTTTCCTAGAGCAATATTTTTCCCAAATAGAGGAGGACCATTTTTGAGTTTGCAGCCCACTGATAAACCTTCCAAATTATTAATATCCCTTAAAATATGGAGCCCAAGCTAAGCACTGTCTTTTGGAAGTACTTGGAACAATATGGAGGCCAGCGAGACTCATAACACATCTCTTGATCCTGGTAATGCAGCTGAAAGTTCGCATTAGCTTTTTCCCTGTGTTTATAAAGCTGAAGCTCAGAGACTCTGCTCCTGAGTCTGAGGGTGGTGGTGGGGGAGGTGGGGAGGGAGGAGGGGTAGGAGAGCCAGACCCAGTCCGGCAACATCTCCTCCTGCCACTGCCGCGCCTGCCCCTTCTGCTCTCCTCCCTTGTCTTGTGGGTAGGGACCACTGGCACATGGCTCCTTGTGGGTGGAAGAGCTTCCGCTGAGGCTGCGGGAGCGCCCTGCTTCCTCTTTCTGCCATCACAGTGCTCTGCTGCCTCTGTGAATCTCTTGGTGGTTTGGCTTCAACAAGACTAGGGCCTGCAGCCAGTACAGCGAGGTCCAAAGGGCCCAGGTCTCCTTGTCACAATAAGGTGGTCTGCCGGAAAAGTCCCTGGACCGCTCTCTGTCCTTGAAGTGTCTCCCATTCTGCAGCACCATGGAAAACCTAAGGGTGATGCAGGGATTTCCCCATAAAGCTCACTGTATATAATTAATGTCCTGCCCTTTATCCTTTATTTTAAATTACGTTCTTCCTTTCTGGGGGGGGTGTGTGTGTGTGTGTGTGTGTGAAATTATCCTTTCTTAAACAGTTGGGGTAGTTTTTTCTCCTTAATAGCCTTTGCAATGTTGGCCACCCTTTGTAGACACCCCCCCCGCCCCCCCCCCCCCATTTTTATGGAGGGGGCGTGGATTTTACTGAACTGTGAAATCTGGTCTGAAAACTAGAAGCTTGTCCGAGGTGAGGCCCATCAGGACTCAATATGCCTTCTGGAGGGTCTGGAAGATGCAATCTGTCATCCCAGTGAGGCCACTGAGGCACGGGATTGGGCTATGGGTGACTTTTATTAGTAGTTTAAATTTCCCACAGCCTGGGTTATTTTAAAGTTGGTGGTGTTTGGAATTGTGGATTTGGGAGACTCCGTTGATGAGTGCCAGCCTTGTCGATTTTTAGCGTGGCTGTGGCAACTGACTTAGCCCCTTAGTACCTCAGTTTCTTTGTCTGAGTCCGAACAGCTGTGCCCTTTTCCTAGGGTTGTAAGAGTGATTGTCAGCGACAGTGTTTAGCTGCGAGATCCATCAAATGCTGCCCATTATTGTAGTTATTTCTGATAACATTCAGCTAGCGTTTATCAGGGCTTCCACGACCCTGTGGACATTCAGCTTTTGAAGGGTGGGGGAGGGTTCAGAGACTGATGCAGAGATGACAGGGTGGGGGTACCCCATGAGGCACTTTGGGGGACAGGTCTCTGCATGGACTGTCCCCTGCATCGCAGATGTCCCCTGGCCCCTGCCCACTAAGTGCTGGTAGTGCCCCCAAGTTTTGTAACGTTACCTACAAATTTTGCATTCCCCTTGGAGGGATGGTCCTGCCTCCAGGGGAGAGCCACTGACTGAGTGCTTTGGAATGGTCGGAGGCAGAAGTAGATGCAGTATGGAAAAGAGGGGTCTTTAGAGAATGGCCTGGTGGGTGATAGTCTTAAACTGTGCATATTAGCATTTGCATATTAGTCTGTTCTGGGTATTGAACAGAGAGGGAGCCTGGGTGTCACAGAAGGAGCATAGGGGGTCTGCACCCTGGGAGGCAGGGGGTCTGCACTAAAGCTCCCATTTTGCTGCTAACTAGTTGGGGGACCTTGAGAAAATCTCTTCTCTTCTCTGTAAAAGAGGGTATGGAGAAGATGGTCCTTTTCAGCTCTGTGGCTCCAGGATTTGAAGGGGAAATGGCTTAGATTTGAGTGAGACCAAAGGAAGAACTTCCTACATGTCATGCTATGAAGGGGGAAGAATAGGCCTGACTACTCACCTTTGTTTGGGTTGAAAAAGATGAAATCTGATAGGAAGGCCAGATTGGAAGAGCTGACCTGCTGAAGTTGCTTCCTGGATCCTCTCATTCTCTTCATTTTAATTGTTTGTTTAAATTTAGTTCATTTTTGAATATGTAATATAGACACATATAAAGCACAGTAAATATAGTGGAAAGTATTCCCATCCACCCAGCTCCCCTTCCCCAAAGGCCACTTCAGTTTATCCTCCCAGAGATTTTTACTCTCATTCTTTTTGAGCTGGGACTGCGAAGATAGTTTTAAACATGCTTTGGTTGTTATGCCTTTAACTTTCTGGTCTGAAGGGTGAGAAATTTGATCCTCCTATAGCATGTGGTTGGTTTCCTACAGTGAATTTTCCCTGTTAGTCATAGTTTCTTTTTGCCACTCTTGGGTAGAGACACAGCCCTTTTCTTCTCTTGCCACATTCCCCCACTCCCAAGTTCCCCATCCTTCATTTGAATCAAGGAATTTCATAAGCACAGATCAAACTTAAGATATGACATCTGGACGCCTCGCAGCTTCTCCCTCCGTGGATTTCAGAGGGAGCTCATTTTACATAATTGTCTATTTTGATTATTTCCAAAATGGTTTCATATCCTTATGTTCTCTTTTGTCTTGGAGCTTAACTCGATCCTGCAAGGAACTGCTTTGTTCCTCGTCGGGTGTTGTAAAGTTTTTGCTTACTGAGTGGGAAGCCCTGTTGGATGTTAAGCATATATTGAGGGAAGAACTCTGGACTTGGAGGGAGAAAATCTGGGTTTGAGTGCAAAATAAGCTTCTTTCTTGCTGTGTGATTTTTGGCAAGCTGCTTGGCCTCTCTGAACCTCTGTTTCCTCATCTATAAAATGAGTGCTACCTGCCCTATAGGGCTGCTTTTAAGCTGAAATAAAGCAATGAATGTGAGTATGTTTGCAAACTGTTAAGAGGCTTACAATTATAATTATTGTCATGCTTTTAAAAAGTATTTATTAAACTTCTGGATACCAGAGATAGAGTGGGAAATAAGCTTAGATTCTTGTGTGTATTGGTGGAGGTGGTGTAGGGGGATAAGGGAAGGCAGGGAGACTGGCAATAAAAAGGTTAACTAGTAAACAAGATAAATTCAGGTAATAGTAACCATTAAAAAAATAAAATAGTAATAGAGAATGAAGGGGGGTTGTTGGAACTTCTGATAAAAGATCAGGAAAAGCCTCTCTAAGTTGACACCTGCATGTCATGTGAAAAGCTGGAGAAGAGAATCCAGGCCTGGGAAGCAGCAAGTGCAAAGGCCCTGGGGCAGGAACAACAAGCTTGTAGAATTAAAAAAAAAAATGGGGAAGGAGCTTTAACAAAGCAGGTACAGAAAGAATAAAGTGAACAAGATAGAGAAGGATACAAGAACTGGGAGAGATTGGCCAGAACAGGGTCATAGAGGGCCTCGTGGACCATGTTAAGAGCTTGTATTTTATTCTATATGCAATTAGAGATTTTAAGCAGGGGGATGACACGATCAGTTTTCTCCTTTAGAAGGATCCTTCCTCCTAGAACGTGGAGAATAGGTTGTGGGTAGGTGAGCAGAAGCAGTGGGACCAGATAGGGGTGTGTGCCGTCATCGAGGCAAGAGAGGATGCCTGCACAGCAGAAGATGCACAGATGAAGTCTTCCTGGAGGTGTTTGAGTATGAAGCTCATGCAACTGTTTCCACAGGAAAAGGACAGTCTCTGGTGCGAAGTAGGATGTTCTCTTTTCCTTTTTCCATCTGCTTTGTTCTTGTAGGAGTGTGGAGGGAGTTGAAGTGGGCACAGGGAAATTCTGCATTTCCTTTTCAGATGATGCAGGGTTTGGGACTACATGTTCCTATAATTAATCAACAAGCATTTATTGACTAAAGGAAGGTTTTTCTAGGCCTTTGGTTTTCACTTCAGGTCAGCGTTTCCTGTGGACAAACTGGGCATCTGCCTAAAAGCCTGACAAGGAATAGTCTACACGATTTGTATTTTCAATGGGCACAAGAAGCAGTAGAGATACCAACTCAGGGCCACCCATATGACAGTGCAGGTTGTCCCCTGCACAAGGGCACTTGGCTAAGAGGTGGGGCCTGAAAGCCAGTTCAAACCCTGCTCACCAAGCATTTGCCCTGGCGTGGAGGTGTATCAGCAGGGAGAAGGGGCTGCCCTTTTCTAATTGGCACCAAGGCTCATCTGGGTTAGCAGTAGCACTTTCCAGCCCTTGGGGTTTCTGCTTTGTGGCCCGGTTTCCAAGGTCTGTCTTCACCTTTTCTCTTCCAGTCAATTAGCGTTTGTTTTAAGAAGTATTTATTGAGTACCTACTGTGTACCAGGCACTGGGCTTATACTGATGAACAGAGAGACACACTTCTTGCCCTCCCAGAGTTTATAGTCTAGTGGAGGTCATTCCATCTTTCTTCATAGCAACTGGAGGGCTTTCTTTTGGGGAAGGCTGAGCTGATCTCAGCCCCTGTTCTCTGAGACATGAAATGTTAACATCTGACTTGGAAGCACCTCTGGGGGTTGGGAAACAATGACCACCACCCACAACACACGTTCACCTGAGTCCAGACTTCCAGGGAGATGGGTCCGGCGTGGCTATGGACTGTTATTAGCTCAGCTACTTCATTGACCTCTTATTAGGAGAAGCCAAAGGAAAAAACAAAAGTCATTAGAAAAGGGTAAGATTTATCCTTGAACCTTAGAGTCTTCATAAATATTCTGCTTAAAATATGTACACTTTTCTGTATGTTTATGATACTTCAGTAAAAAGTTATGAAAAAGCTACTTAAGTTTGTTGAGTTGTCAGGGTCTGGGCTTTGAGAATTCAAGACAGGGAGATAGGTCAGCCATATAGGTCAGGCCTCCCAGGGGTCTCTGTGTCTTGAGAGAGTCCTCAGGCCCTTGATTCCATTCTTTAGCTTAGTGAATAATCAGATTATTTTATCTGCCTTTGAGGAATCCATTTTTTTGCCAGCCAAACTCACAAAAGATTGCTTCATAAGCCCTAGTATCCATAGATAGATTAACGCTGGGAGATCCACCTCTCCTGGGCATTCATTCTCCCCAGCTTCAAGGTAACTGGGAAACAGAATTAGTCACAGTTTGTTTGGGAAGCTTGGAATGAGAGAAAGAGAGCTGGGTGGTTTTCAGATTTTTTTTTTTCCAGGCTGTGGTGGAGCCAGGAGAATGAGAAATTCCATACATCTTGTGACCAGATGTGGCATCTTTAACTGGGACTCAGCTGTATCAGCAAAACAGAGTCAATTTTAAACAATGCTCCTTTATTTACCTGTTTATTTTAATATTTACATTGTGTTTTTTAAGATTATAAAAGTAATGCCCACTTTCCCGTCAGTGGTTTATTGCGAAAGTGTTCAAACATATAGCAAAAATACCTAATTAAAAAAATCATATATCAGAAGTGTCCCATAAAGAGAGTAAAAGTTCTCATAATCCTGCCTCCTGGAGAGAAAATCCCTATTACCTGTTTCGTATATATTCCTCCAGACTTTTTTTCTATATGTATATGAAGATATATTATTATGATTGCCTGATCATATAATATTATTCATACTATTTTCCTTCTTTTAAAAAAATTTAACAATATATCTCAGACATCTTTGCATGTGAGAATTTATTGATATATTTCATTCTTTTTTTTTTAATAAATTTATTTATTCATTTGTTTATGGCTGCATTGGGCCTTTGTTGCTGCGAGGGCTTTCTTTAGTTGTGGTGAGCAGGCTCAGTTGTTGTGGCTTGTGGGCTCTAGAGCGCAGGCTCAGTAGTTGTGGTGCACAGGCTTAGTTGCTCTGCAGCATGTGGGATCTTCCCGGACCAGGGCTCGAACCCATGTCCCCTGCCTTGACAGGCACATTCTTAACCACTGCACCACCAGGGAAGTCCCTATTTCTTTGTATTTTAAAAGTAGCTTTACTGAGGTATAAGTTATATGCCATCAAATTTACCTGTTTTAAGTGTACAAGTCATGAAATTGTCAGTAAAATTTCAGAATTGGGCAACTAACAACACAGTCCAATTTTATTTATTTATTTATTTTTAAATTTGTATATTTATTTATGGGCTGTGTTGGGCCTTCATTGCGGCGAGCAGGGGCTACTCTTCGTTGCGGTGCGCGGGCTTCTCATTGCGGTGGCTTCTCTTTGTTGTGGAGCACGGACTCTAGGCACCCAGGCTTCAGTAGGTGTGGCTCGCGGGCTCTAGAGCGCAGGCTCAGTAGTTGTGGCGCATGGGCTTTGTTGCTCCGCGGCATGTGGGATCTTCCTGGTCCGGGGCTCGAACCTGTGTCCCCTGCATTGGCAGGCGGATTCTTAACCACTGCGCCACCAGGGAAGTCCACAGTCCAATTTTAGAACTTTTCCATTACCCCTAAAAGATTCCTCGTGTCCGTTCGCAGTCACCCCCATCCTCATCTCTAATACCAGACAATCTATTTTCTGCCTCTGTAGATTTGCCTTTTATGGGCTTGCACATAAATGGAATTATAAACACAGTATATGTATTCCGTGTGTGTCTAGCTTCTTTTAGGGAGCACAGTGTTTTTGAGATTCTGTCCTGTTGTAGCATGTAACAGACCTTGGTTGCTTCTCAATACTATTCCATTTTAGGATATACCACATTTTGTTTGTTTACCAGTTGGTGGATATTTGGGTTGTTTCCAGTTTTTGGCTATTATGAATAATGCTTCTACAAACATTTGTGTACAAATCTGTGTGGATACATTTCGTTCTTTTTGAGTGCATGTATAGAGTTCCATTTTATGGCTGTCCATTAATGTATTTAGCCAAACCCCACTGACGGCCATTTACTTGGATTTTGATTTTTTTTGATGAATAAATAATGTGTATTGGACATCCTTATATATATATATCTTTGTGCACATTGGTGAATGTCTTGGAAGGATATATATTTACAAGGGGAAGTTCTGAGTCAACAGATGTAAACATTTGACAGTTCAATAGCTGGTGTCAAGTTGTCTTCCAAGAGAAGCTGCACCAATTTATACCTCCCACCCCCGGCAGCACAGGAGAGTAGCTGTTTTCCCACATACTTGTCGTGTGCAAGAATGAATATTTTATTGTATATTAACACGTATATGTGGAATCTAGAAAAATGGTACAGATGAACCAATTTGCAAGGCGGAAGTAGAGACACGGATGTAGAGAACAAACGTATGGAGACCAAGGGGGGAAAGGGAGGGTGGGATGAACTGGGAGATGGGGATTGACATATATACACTAATATGTTTAAAATAGGTAACTAATGAGAACCTGCTGTATAGCACAGGGAACTCTACTTCACTTCGCTGTACAGTAGAAACTAACACGACATTGTAAAACAACTGTACCCCAATTAAAAAAAAGAATGAATATTTTCATTTTTTCTAATCTCATAAATGAAAAATGTCTCATTGTCATTTTAATTGTTATTTCTTTTATTATTGGAGAAGTTGTTGACCATTTATATGTCAGTTTATTAATTTTTTACTGGTTTATCTTTTCCTATGACTTTGAAATAATTCTTTGTATTTTAGGAAGTTGGCTTTTTGCTTATAAAATGAACTGCAAATTTTTCATTCCTCAGCTTATCCTTTTTTTTTTTTCCCATCAGAAACTCTGTTCATGGTAGTTGTGCTATACAGATATTTTACGTTTTTGAGTACTCATATCTGTTAGGGAAAAAAGGATCTGTGAACATTTTACAAGTATCACTTAGATATTTATAACATCCCCAGAAGGAGGTGAGGAAGGTAAAATATTGATAGGGGAGAAAGCTGAGGAATGCAATATGTGCTTCATCTACCAAACAGCTGAATGGGTGAGATTTTTTTCAACTCTTTATAGTTGTTTTGGTGTCACATAAGCACCGCTTCCACATACTAGTGCAAAACCTGAGAACTGAATCTGGATATTTTTTACTTCCCAGCCCCTTGCTTGTAATAATTATGACAGCTGACGTTAACGGAATCCATACTGTATGCCATTTGTTCCCACTCATCCTTACAGTCACTCTATGAGATAGGTAGTTATTTCTTCATGGAAAAAGACACAGGGATCTTCGGATAACTTGCTCAGTCATACAGCTGGCAGATGCTGGGGCTGGGATTCAGGCTCAGGTTTGCCTGACACCAGAGCCTGTGCTTAACCAGGAATCTCTCATCCTCGCTTCTGAAGCATTCAATGAGTTGACCTAGGTCTGCCCAGTAAGGAGGTATTTGAGGAGGCCTTTATAAAGGGACACAGATCCTCAGGAAGGTGGAATGTATAGTGAGAAGGCCCCTGATTTGGGCTGCAAGATCTGTGGGTTCTAGTCTTAACTCCCCAAGACTCTTTTCTTGTAATGAGAGAAGGCATGTGTTTGCAGCAGAGTCCGGGGAGGCGGGGGCAGGAAGAGTGGACCCTAAGACCCTTCTGGGTTTTCTGTTTGCTCCATGGTAGGAATGAGCTGGCTGTTGGCAATTAGATCTAGGCCCAATGGAGTGAGATTGGGGTAGTGGGAGAAGAGAGGTGCTTTAAACTCCAGCTCTGAAGTCAAATGGTGTCTAGGTGAGTATGGCTCTGCCTGGGATATTTGACCCTGGGTGATACTGTTGCGTAACCTGGATAGGCAATGGGGATATTGAAGACCTAGAAAGGATATGATTAAAATCCCGAAAAGTCTTGGGGATCCAGGAAAGGGTAGACATACTCTTGCTCATGTATTAGCTACCTAGGAAGCCTAAGGTACCGAGGGCAACTGTGGGAGGGGACACAAAGATGAGTCAGTGTGGCCTGCTCTCAGGGGACTCACCATCTGGGTAGGGAAATGGGATCTATTCAGACATTACTCGAACTCAGGCAGAAGTGGTGACATGAGAGTTTCAGATAAAGAGCTTGGGAGGCAGAGTGAAGGAGCACCAGCTTCAAAGTGAGACAGACCTGGCCTTGAATTATGTCCTATGATAATGACAACAACATCATTTGTTGAGCATGTACCATGTATGTTGCATGGAGTGGCAGACAAGGAGGTCCCCTTCAGAACTGAAGGACTTATCCCCAGGTCCTGGAGAGACTGTTGGCTGTCAGCCCTCTTTGAGAACAGCCTCTGCTGAAGGGAGCTGCATAGTCCCAGATTATGCCCCCTTCCCAGCCCTAGGTATCCCCTCCCCGAAACCTGGGACCACTTGAAGAGCCCACTCAGCTTCAGTACCTCCACTGAGACTGCATTGTGGCTCGGCTCCTCACTCTGTCCAGTCCTGCTTCCTTCCCCTTCCTATCACAGGTTTTGAAAAGAAGAACATACCCTAAAACACTCCTGTATGATGATCTCCATCTCAGAGTTTGCTTCCCAGGGAGCCCAATCCATGACACATAGATGATCTATTCTCACGAGAGACCACTGAGCTGGATTACTTATTCTGTTTTAAAGACGAAGTAACTCAGACGTAGGGAGCTTGGATGGCTTGCCCAGGGACAGTATGTGGCACATCTCGGGTTCAAACTAAGTCTATGCTCAAAGCACAATCTTTCTATATTGCCACCCTGTAGGTGTGGGACTTTAAGCAATGGAAACCATGGGGTTATAAAATCAGGTTGCTGGAAGGGAACTCAAAGTTCATTTGGTTAGAGCTCCCATTCCTTAACCTCTGGATCTAAGTTGCTGAGATCCAGGACTGAAAGTCTCATGTCCTGGGAACTCCTTTACTCCCTCATGGACCAGGGTGGTGGGTCACCCCATGTGAGGATTGACTGAGCACTCAATGAATCCATCCATTCAGTCATTCATTCAACAGATGTTCATTGAGCATCTGCTATGTGCCAGGGACCACTTCAGGGACCAGGGGTACAGCAGTAAACAGAGCAAAGCTCTTGCCCTCTTGGAGTTGCCTTTCGGCGGGGGTGGGGCAGACAGCAATGAAACAGACAAGTAAGTACACACTATAATGTCAAGCAATGGTAGGTGCTATGAAGGAAAACGAAGAGAATGCGGGGGATGGAGGGTGCTGGGCTGAGGGCAAGGAAGTGTCCTAGTTTAGGGTCAGGGGACAAAGAAGCTTTCTGGGATGAGGGGACCTTTGGCTAAGGACCTGAATGAAGAGAGGAACTGGCTATACAGAGGCCAGTGGAAGTGCCTTCCAGGAGGGAGGAACAGTACATGCCAAGGCCCTGGACATTGGCAGGTTTAAGAAAGATGAAAGAGGTGGGTGGCAGGTGCATGATGAGCGAAGGGGGAGAGGGGATTGGAGAGGCATCAAGGGGCCAGAATCCTGCAGGGCCTGGGGGCTAGGAATAAAGAACTTGGGTTTTATTGCAAGTTGGTTTGGAGAAAGTGAGTGGCATGATCAAGTTTATGTTTCAAAGGGGGTTTTGTGACTATTATGCTGAGAATAGATTGTAACTAATGTCATTTCCATTTCCTTCCTGGATTATTTATATTTCTGTTTCTATTTGGGGACAGTCAGAGCGAATGTTGTGGAGGACATCATATTTAAAACCACGGGCTTGGGAATCAGACTCCCTGAGTTCAAATCCTGGTTCCACCACTCCCTGGCCATGGGACCTTGAACTGTTTGCTTAATGTATTTAAGCCTTGACTTCCCCGTCAGTAAAATGGAGATAATAACGCACCTAATTTATGAAGTGGGTTTGTTATGAGGATAAGATGTGAAAACGCTCATAGAGTTCAGCACAGCACTTGCATTTCTTTTTACAACTGATTTTTAAAATTGTGGTTAAAATATAACAGAAAATGGACCATTTAAACTTTTTTTTTTTTTTGGGCTTGTGGCTTACGGGATCTCAGTTCCCTGGCCAGGGATTGAACCCAGGCCCTCGGCAGCGAAAGCGCAGAGTCCTAATCACTGGACTGCCAGGGAATTTCCCATTTAAACTATTTTTAAGTGTACAGTTTGGTGGCATTAAGTACATTCACATTGTTGTGCAACCATCATCACCATCCACTTCCAGAGCTTTTTTTCACCTTCCCATCTGGTTGCATTAAAACAATAACTCCCATGATCCTCCCCTAGACTCTGGCAACCACCATTCTACTTTCTATCTCTGCGTCTGACTGCTCCAGGGACCTCATATAAGTAGAATCATACAGTGCTTGTCTTTTTGTGACTGGCTTATTCCACTTCACATAATGTCCTCAAGGTTCATCCTTATTGTAGCATGTGTCAGAATTTCCTTCCCTTTTAAGGCTGAATAGTATTCCATTGTATGCATATACCACATTTTGTTTATCCATCCATCCATCCACTGATGGACATTTGGGTTGCTTCCACTTCTGGCTGTTGTGACTCCTGTACCTGCATTGTATAAGCACTGGATTTATCTTTGCCATAATTTTTATCCTGCTTTGTGTAAGTGCAGGGAAATGATAGGTGCTTAGGACTAGGAGCAGGAGATGCAGATTCTAGATTTGCATGAGGTCAACTCTTTTATTCTGTCTGAACCTCAACTCTCTCATCTATGGAATGGTGATGCTAATGCCTACTTCAGGGGGCTTGTTGTAAAGATCAAATTAGATATATTCTGCAGACTTTAGAGCTAGGCTGTCCAATATGGTAGCCACCAGCCACATGTGACTGCTGAGCTTTGAAATGTGGTTAGTCCGAATTGTGACATGCTGTGAATGCAAAATGCGTATGTATTTTGAAAACTTTAGTACAGAATAAGGAGAATGTGAAATATCTCAAGTAATAACCTTTTATATTGATTATGTACTGACATAATATTTTGGATATATTGCCTCCTCCTGCCTCCTGGTTAAACAAAGTATATTATTAAAAGTAATTTTACCTCTATTTTTATTTTATTATTTTTTATTTTTTAAATTTTGTATATTTTAAAAGTTATTTATTTTATTTATTTATTTTTTATTTTATTTTTTGGGCTGTTTCGGGTCTTAGTTGCAGTATGCGGGATCTTTGTTGCAGCATGCGGGGTCTTTTGTTGCAGCGCAGGCTTCTCTCTAGTTGTGGCACGCAGGCTCCAGGGCATGTGGGCTCTGTAGTTGTGGCGTGCGGGTTCCAGAGCACGTGGGCTCTGTAGTTTGCGGCACGCAGCCTCTCTAGTTGAGGTGCGCTGGCTCAGTAGTTGTGGCGCATGGGCTTAGTTGCTTTGCGGCATGTGGGATCTTGGTTCCCCGAGCAGGGATCGAACCCGCGTCCCCTGCATTGGAAGGTGTACTCTTTACCGCTGGACCACCAGGGAAGTCCCTATTATTTTTTAAATTAAAGTGTAGTTGACTTCCAATATTATATTAGTTTCAGGTATATAACATGGTAATTCAATATTTTTATAGATAAAGTTATCCTTATAAACTTATAAAATATTGGCTATATTTCATGTGCTGTATATTACATCCTTGTAACTTACTTATTTTATACCTAGTAGTTTGTACCTCTTAATCCCCTCACCTATCTTGCCCCCCCCACCTCTTTTTATTTTTTAATGTGGCTACCAGAAAACTTAAAATGACACTGTGGCTTGCTTCAGATTTTGATTGGATAGCTCTGGTCTAGAGTTCATCACTCATTTTCAGATCTAGATCAGTAATTCTCTGGGTGTTCCTCCCATGGTTGGTTGGGGTCTGAAAGGAGATTCTCTCCCAGAGCTCCAGGCAGACAAGTGATTTATGTCACAAAGGTGCTGCAGTTTAAATGGTGATCAATGTTTATGGCCCATGGAAGCTTAAACAAGCTGAGAGAATAGGCCCCAGCGTTGCTGCCAATAACGTCCAGCCATTAACGTGCAGCCTCCGGGTTCCCTCCACAAAGGGTGGTTTCAGCATCGCCACTCTGCTGGGGTTGGTGATTCAGCTCCGTGTTCCCCAGCGACAATAGATTTCTTCTTTTCAAAGCCTGACTCCTACGGAGGCCAGGGTTGGGAAGTGGGGAGGGCAGGCGATTTCCCAGCTAAAGCCTCTGTGTATCGCTAATTGTATTATCACAGTTTCTTTAGGGAAAAATCATGCATTTATTTAGGACTTAAAAAATAAGAAGACCCTAGGGAGAGTTAAGATCCATTTGGTATTGTGTTTGGGTGTAGCATTTTTTTCCCCTGTCGGGTAGAGGAGAAAAGAATTTCTATTTTGCAGCTGGAAGAGAGCTTTTGTGTGCACGCCCCTCCCTCTTTCCTCATTTTATCTCCCCACTGATAGGATATTGAGGGAGCTGAGACAGCGAGTGTTCCACACAGAAACAGAGATAAGTTTGGAGGCGAAGCCAGTGGGAGAAAAGGCACAGCTAGCTCAGGCCTGGGGGAGGGGGGAACGGGGTGGGAGGGCCGCCCAACCCCCCTGCTCTCTGTATCCCCAGGGCGCTTCCCGCACTAATGCTCTGTCCAGAGTTGAGAGGCCAGTCACCCAGGCTTCCACTCCTGCGGCGTGTCAGGCAGGCAGGCACTCTGCCTTCGCCAGCTTTCCTGAGTGTCACATGGATTTTTGTCACATGTGCTGTTCTGCCTTGGGGTCTAAGTAGTTTCCAAGACAGGTCCCAGATGCTTCATGGCTTCCTTCATTCACTGTTAGGACGGTGGTCTACAGATGAGGGAAATCACAGATCCCACGAGTGGGCTGGGGATGGAGGCAAGCGCTTCCTAGCGTGTGAACCAGTACTAGTGAGGCCTGCCTCCACCTCGCTGTGCTTTGGTGGGGGAGGGGGATGGAAGGGAGCTGCCTGCTGAGCAGTCAGGAGACCAGGCTCCAGCAGGGTATAAGTCAGTTTGACACATGCTGGCCTCTGTTTCATCTACAGAATGGGAATACTGTTCCAGCCCTGCCTACCCCGCAAGGTTGTTATGAGGACCAAATGAGACCTCGGTATGAAAGCAATTTGCACGTTGTAAAGGGCCGTGTGAACGCAGGATATTGTCTTTGCTTTTCCTGCAGCACCTAGCGTAATGACTTAATTAGTTTATAAATATTTTTACACTCTTACCATGGACCAGGCCCTGAACTAGGCGTGGAGGATATAAACGCCTTTCCTGCCCTCATGGACCTCATGGTCCAATGGAGGAAAAGACATAAAGCAGGTAATTACGGTTCAGGGGGTAAAAGCCACAGGAAGGGTAAGATCAGGGGCTGCAGGAACACAGAAGAACTATACATCCCAGCTTTGGAGCTTGAGACGGCTTCCTGGAGGAAGTGACATTTAAGTTGGGGTCTGAGGGATGAAAACATGTGGTCAGTTCTCAATATGTGTTTGTTGAATGAATAAAATAATTAAAAATGCTATGAGCTGCAAGGATAACTGCCCCTCATTTATCAGTTTATAGATAGGAAACTGACCAGAGAGGTTAAGTAATTCCCTAAGGGGCCCAGCAAGTATATGGTGGAGTTAGGAGTAGAATCCAGGTTCAGTGCCCCAGATTTTCCTGAGCTCGGGAGAGTGGGTGAGTGTTCCAATATAGGGACAGGCTGCAGCTGCAGGGACAAGCTGGGAGGGGCATGGGATATGGTGCTCTCTAGTTTAAAGAGGACAAAACTGTCTTTATGAGGCTGGGTTCTCTGGGAAACAGACTTTGAGTTGGAGACTTCTGTGCAGTAAGTTTGTTGAGGATTGCTCTTAGGATCAACGTCTGTGCAGGAGGGAAGGAAGCAGGATTGGGCAGAGATTGAAGCTGACCTGCTATGCAGTCATATCGAAAGCCTCAGCTGATCTCACAGGGAGCACTGAAGCTGGAATGGCCTACAGAGTTGTCATGAACTGGGGAGGAGGCTGAACTTACACCCTCACAGCAACCTGTCACTGGGGTTGGTTTCCCCCCAAAAGGAGCTGTGACCTTTGGAGAGGCCTAGAGCACATCTGGAGATGGGCTCAGCTGAGGGCTGTGGGGTGCCAACCCTGCGGGCAGCTGGGGGATGTTACCACCATCCTGGTGTGGGGGAATGGATGCAGGAGAAACAATAGAGGTCTAGGTGGCGAAGGCAAAGTCCAAGGCCTGCAGGCTCAGTGGAGAATCAGGCTGATTGTCAGTTTGGGGGTTCTCACAAAGAGAAAGAAGGGTTCCTAGGGGCTGGATAGAGCTGGGGCAGGAATCTAGGAGGGGGCTCAAGGTGAGGCAGGCAGGCAGTTTCTACCTGGAGGTCTGAGTAGGGGGCTGTAAAAACCTCTGCTCCAGATAAGAGTTCAAGGGTGAGGCCCAGGTCTTTGCTAGCGCAGGGCAGGCTAGCACAATCCAGAGTGGCAGCTTGTCCTTGGGCCTCCCTGGGAGGGTTTTCAGCCCCCTGGAACTGGGGGCTCAGAGGTGATTAAGGCTTGGCTTCATAAAAGGCCTGGTATCTGGATTGGCTGGTGTCTTGGGAGGAGACTGTGCCTGCCGGTGGTCCAGCTGTGGGGACAGGCGAGGCAGAGCCTGGAAGATGAAGTGGGAGCTGACACCACTGTCTCTCTGCATCAGGAACAGTCTCCAGAGTCCCCACCCAACTGCCTCAAGGGTGAACTAATTTGGCCTCTGCGCCTACCATAGCTGTTTCCATGGATACATTTCAAGCCTCAGTCTGGTCATCTTCAAAAGCATCAAAGGCAGCAAACCTCATCCATGCATAATCTTTTGTTATAGCCCTTCCCCCATCCCTCCCACCCATCCTCTGAACTGAAGAGACTGGCTTAATTGTGGCACAGTCGTCTAGTGAAAGAAGTATTGAACTTTTCCTGGAAGTTTAGGAGACGTGAGTTTGAATCCCAGTCTTGTCATTTATAAAATGCAAATAACAACACCTAGGGCATAGAGTTGTTGTAAGGATTAAATAAGATAAATGTATCTGGAAATGCCTAGCACGTTGCCTGGCCCATGGTGGGTCCTCATTAAATGTTAGTTTCTTTCCTCTCTCTGTATTGATCAGATGCACCACTTAGAAGTCCCATTTCTCCAGGAGCACCCACAGTCTTTGTACAGTGTCTCCTTGAGTGTCACCAGGCACTTGATAGTGACTAAGCTCTCCTTGATGTCAGTTTACTTTCCCTGATGGCAAGCATCACATCCTATGACTGTGGCCTCATAGGGTATCTCTTCACCATTCTCTTTGCTGGCCCCCAAGTTTGGAAGGAATCGAATAGGCCAGTGTCCTTCTCTCTCTTCTTAAGGCCAGGCCTTTGCTGGGAGCAGGCTGAGGCACACAGAGGTGGGGGAGGCTCCTTGCCTCCAGAGAGTCTACTCCAGCAGATGGCTCTGCTGCAGCTCTGCTTAGGAGGTTAATGGACACCAGATGTCTCGGCAGGCAAGCTTTCATTTTCTCCTGGAACCACTTAATTTGGCTGAACATCTGCCTTGGCTTCTGGGCTTTTCCATCACCTGAGCTTCAACACTGGTTCAACCACCAATGGATGTCAGGGGAGCTCCCTCTCCCCTTGCCTCACTGGGGGTCTTGGGGTCTACCAGTCTGATTTGTGAGAGTTAGAGGTGGCGGTCGAGAGAGCACAGAGTGGGATATGGTTGGCTCCTGCCACTGTCCTTCATGTCTGGTCCGTTGTTACTGAGCCTTCCTGTTGGAAAACTGATTTTAAGCTAACAAAATGGTGTCTACCTGTTTAAGGAGTATATCCATCTGGATCAGCCTTGGCTGGCTGTCAAGGGGCTGGGAGGGGGGAGTGTCGAGTCTTTGGAAATGGCTTGAAGGAGGTGCCTGTATGCTCACCCCTCTCCTGCTCCATGGCCTCTGTTGGTGCATTTCCAGACCACTGGCAGCTGATTACCTCAGGGGGCAGTTGTGACTTGATTTGTGCTCGGAAAGTACCATTGTGTTGTTGGTACCACTGGTTTATAAAGGTTGGTATGTGTCAGAGTGACTGGAGGAGTTTAGTAAGGTGCAAACTGCTGGACTCTACCATGGGATTCAGTAGTGTGTGGTGAAGCCCAGGAATCTGCTGCATTTGAAACAAGCACACCAGGTAATGCTGATGCAGGTAACTTTAGACTACTCAGAGCAAGATGACCTGGAACCCTGTCTTTTTGGGATCTGGAATTTCTTTTGCTTTCTATTCCAGGGATGTGCACACATATCCATGATCCTTCTTCTTTGCAGGGGAAACTGCCCATCCATTAAGATCCAGATCAAAAGTGGCTTCAACTGTGAGAACTTTTCTGAACACCCCTTTATTGGGTAGAATTACATGCTTCTCCTTTTGCTTCTATAGCACTTTGCAGGTACTCTTATTGGATGGTACACCTCACTTTTTTTGTGTGTGTGCTCCTTGAGGACAGGGAGCTCATCTTCTTCATCTTTCTGTTTATCTTAGAGTATAGCAGACTAGCGTGTCATAGACACCAATAAATATTTATTGACTGAACAAAAGAATCTTGTCCAACCCCCTAATATCATACTCTTACTATATATAGGGTCTTCATAAAGTATATTCAAATAAGACAATTTTAGTTTTGATAATATAGCTCATTTATCTTAAAAGGTATCAATGATATTTAAAAGATGAATACATTTTCTTTTCATGGCTCATGGCTCTAATCTCCATAGGACACAGTTTACTATCTTCCAGGCTGTAGTTATTTCCCCCCACCCCCCAAGCACACAAATGATGCCTTGCATATAAATGTCACATTATTAGCCTCTACTTTGAACAGTTTGTTTTTAAATGCAATTTTTATGGTTACTAGTCAACCTACAACCTATATGAATTTTGTAATTCCTAAGACCTTTTTGAAGATTGATTGTTTTTCTCTCACATTTATACTTCAAAGTCTAGAGATTAGTCTCCCACTTCTTCTCTGTCATAATTCCTCTATTTAATAGCTCAAATTGCTGTCTGTCTCAATGGCAAGTTTCCAGTGGACAGGGACCACGTGTTTGCAATTCTGTTTGGACAGGGCTTAGCACGTCCAGTCATAGTGAAATTTGTAGAGTGCCATATAGTTTATATAGCACTTTCCCATGATCAGTTCTTTGAATCAGGAAAAACTACTATTTCCCCTCTAGGGTCTCACTAGCTAGTAAGGGACATAGCTAACGTTTGAATGCGGTTCTACTCCCTCTAAATCCCTTTCAAATATGATATTGCAGTACTAGTTATAATAACAAACAAACAAAAGCACAACCTATGTAATGTCCATCGGGGGGAGAATAGTTAAGCATTGGATGGTGTCTTAACTTGGGCTGCTGTGACAAAATACCACAGACTGGGTGACTTAGAAACCAGACATTTATTTCTGACAGTTCTGGAGGTTGGGAAGTCCAAAATGAAGATGCCAGCATGGTCAAGTTCTTGGTGAGGCCTCTCTTCCTGATTTACAAATGGCTACCTTCTTGCATATCCTCAAGTGGCATAGAAAGAGAGAGAGAACAATAGAGAGCTCAAGAACTCTGGTCTCTTCCTCTTCTTATAAGGACACTAATCCCATCATAGGAGCCCCACCCTCATGACCTCATCTAAATCTCATTACCTCCCAAAGGCCCCAGTCCAAATAACATCATATTGGGAGCTAAAGGCTTCAATATATGAATCTGGGGGCAGACACTCACATTGAGTCCATGACAGATGGTCACAGCCATTTGATGGAATATTACTCAGCCTTTAGACAAGAGGCCTCAGCAGGTGATTTAGCAACATGTAAAAGATTTTACTGTTATGGCAATGATATAGAATGAATAAGGAAGGAAACTTGGGAAAATGAATACCATTCAACTGGTGGTTGGGGTGAAATGACATGAACGTTTATGTTTTGTTTTGTTTGTGTTTTGTTTTGTTTTGTTTTAATTTCAGTGACTGTTGCTAGAACATCAGTGTTACTGAGAAACAAAAACACAAAACTGAACCCCTCCTCGTCCCCTGCCTTTGCCACTGCACATTTGCACTTTATTCATGCTTCTGAGGTGCTGATGAAGTGAGAACAACTTTCAGCTCCCAGAGAGCGAGTGTGTGTGCATGAGTCACGGGAGTGTGGTCTGATGCAGATCATTAAGCCCGTGGCAAATGCAGAATTAAGTAACTCTGATAACAGAGCTCTGGAGCATCCTTCTTGGAGATTAAACCTTTCAGGCTTTTAGCAGCGGAGAGGTGCTGGGGATCGGAGATAGCTGGCTTAGAAAGGAAAGGAAGGGGGGCAGATATTGGATGGGGACAGGAAGGAAAATGCATCACGTTCAGGTTAGTGCTCTTTTCTGATATTGTCTGTCGCCTGGAAAAGCATTGGAAAACGTCCCATTATCTGGGGAGAGGACAGTGTGTCTGCCTGCTTCCTGTCTTTTGCTTACTTGCCTTCCTACAGGCTGGGTTTTAATTTCATGTTCTGGCCTATTCCTCCAGCTTGTCTGTGGGTGAGTTTTCATTCTCACTCAATGACTGATCCTGTTTTACATGTGAATGCCCTTCAAAATTCAAGGGGGGTCCTATACCTTGTTGGGAAGAAGGACCAGGCCTCTCCTCTCTGCAGCCCTTTCCTTGCACCTGTTCTTTCAATACATACATAGGTTGCCCCTTTTTTCTGCTGGGCACAGTGCTAGGTGCTGAGCGTAGACAGATATGGTCTTTCCCTTCACGGAGCTTACAGTTAAACACTGGTTGTTCAGGATGGGCTGCATAATTTGTAGGGCCCGGTACAAGATGAAAATGTGGGGCCCTTTATTCAAAAATTATTAAAAATGCATTGCTTCCTTATTACTCCAATCCTCTTATCCCTGTGTGTGAGATGTGAGCAGCCTCAGAAGAGGAGGATGTCTTCCTTGACTCAGCGGGCCTACAGAGAGACAATTGAACACACATAAAAGGCAAGATAAATATTAAGTAAATATTGGTTGCTTGAGACATGCAGCTAGGCCACACAGACATTCACAGAATGCTCAACTTCTCTGAAAATTATCTGGACGTAATCAAATATGATGATGGAAAGCTTTGTCATTCAAAGTTTTGCCTTGTGAAGCAAATGGATAGGCTGTGATCAGTCTAATTATTGTAGGCCTGAAAGACAGGCTTTATATAGAAAGGTCTGTTTTCTGTAGTTAACATGGAGTAGAGAGTTTAGCAGTTTCCGTAAAGCAACAGATAACCTAACTGAAAGTAATGACAGAACTAAGAGTAACTACAATAGGATAGTGTCACATTTCAGAAAATGTCCTCTAGAATGTTAATTTTTAGAGAGAGAGAAATTTGACAGAATTGGTAATTTGACAAATCAGTTTTAGAAATGCTTCATGCTCCGTTCCCTCTTGGAGATTTACAATTCATATGAAAGTCCCATGGCAGCAAAGAAGCCCTCAACACTTTTAGTACAATGTTATTTATGATAGCTCTTTTAAAAAGTAATAACTAGCGACTCTATCTATCAATATCAATCAACAGGGATTCTGAAAAATATGCTTTGGGAAAAGTTGTTGATATACTTCCAAACTTTTAAAATGGGTGGTCTAGGGACACAGGATCTGGATTTGAGACCCACTTACAACCATGAACAAGTTACATGGCCTCTTGTGGACACTGTCTCCCCATCTGTTAAATAATAAAATCCACATCAACACAATTATACAGATTAAATGAGACACTAGGTCTGAGGAAACCTCATGTAAACTGTTAAGTTGTCCTGCAAAACATTTAGTGGCTATTGAAACAATATTGAAATAAACAAGAATTATTTTCTCTATTTAAGAGTGGGTAAACTGAGTCTTGGAGAGGTTGAGGAGGGAGCCTGAAGTTCCAGAGGCGTTTAATGGCAAAGGCAGTCAGTTTCCTGCTTCACAATTCTCATGAAGATGCGTTTTAAATCAACTCTGCTTGTACATTTTAGTTTAGAAAACAAATAGGCTACCTCTTTGACAGTCACGCCCCATGGAACAGCTGGAGGCAGACGCTGGCATCAAAATGCCAACTTTCCTTTCCAGCTTTGACATCCGATGTTAGCAGAATGATGAATTCAGAGGTGACAGATTTCAAGAGGATTTGTGTCCTTTCCAGGCCAGCACACCCTGTTATCTATGAGTCCCCTCTCTACTCAGAAAACCACCAGTGAGGTTGATTGAAAAGGGAAGGTGGCTTTTTTGTCATGAATGAGAAAGAACCTGGTGGGTTTTCTGTTATATACTTTTTGGAGGGAGGACAGAATCTTTGGGAAGGTGTTTTCGAGAAGAAAACACATTGTTTTTCTTCCTTCTTTGAAGGAAAAGCAGTGCAGAGTGAAAAACATGGAAGCAGGAATTACGAGATCTGGTTCTTGTCCTGTTTCTTCAACTAACTAGTCATGTGATCCTTAGCAGTTCCATCACCCTTTCTGGGTGCAAGTTTCCTATCTTAAAATGAGAGTTTTGGACTAGTTTGCAAAATTAATGGTTTTTGTGTTCTGCCTTTGTGAATTTTCCATATCTGTATCACCTTTTTATTATTTTTCTGAGTATTTTTCTTTAAACAGCTCCATTCTGTACAAATTATTTTAAAGGGAAACATTACATATTTCTGCAAATGAAAAGTGAGCATTGCTGCTAGATATTGAAGGTGACTAAAAACAAAAGCAAAGCATGGGGACTTCCCTGGTGGCACAGTGGTTAAGAACCCGCCTACCAATGCAGGGGACGTGGGTTCGAGCCCTGGTCCGGAAAGATCCCACATGCCGCGGAGCAGCCAATACTCACAGCAGCAGAGGGATAGTGCATGGCCTGGATAAGGTGATCTAGACAGGGCACTAACAGTGTCCTCTACTACAGCAAGTCATTTGATGTTTTATCCATGACCTGACCTGTGGCATCCTCTCCTTTGTTTATATGTTTCCATGGAGAATAAAGCAATGGAATAGAAATCTGGAGCCCTGGGTTCTGGTCTTGGCTTTGCTACTACCCTGTTGTATGACCTTGGAAAAGCTATTCAACATCTCTTGTTTCCTCCCCCATGAAAGGAGGAATCATATGATCACTCAGGAGACTTCCAGCTCTGTACAACCTCAAACTATGTGATCCTCTTACCCATCTGGCCTGTGTTGGAAGCATTACAGGAACCATGTCTCACTGTAGTACTGTAGGACCTAACACTCAAAAGTTTCCTCTCTGATCCCCAGGCTTAGAGAGCCAACAGTAAAAATATATAACATTTATTGAGCACTTACTATATACAAGGCATTTTTAGGCCTTAACTCATCTAATCCACGTATCAACCCTGTGACATAGGGTTTGTTTGTTTGTTCTTTCTATTTCACAGATGAGAAAACTGAGGCTCAGAAATATTAAGTAACTTGCCCAGTTACATAGCTAGTAAGCGGCCACTTTGGGATTCCAGGCCCAGTCTACTGGATTCCAGAGCCTGTGCTTTCTTTTTTTTCTTTCTTTCTTTCTTTTTTTTTTAATGTTTATTTATTTATTTATTTATTTATTTATTTATTTTATTTGGGCTGTGCTGGGTCTTAGTTGCGGCACATGGGATCTTCGCTGCGACATGCAGGCTCTTAGTTGTGGCATGCGGGATCTTTTAGTTGTGGCATGCATGTGGGATCTAGTTCCCTGACCAGGTATCAAACCCGGGCCCCCTGCATTGGGAGCGTGGAGTCGTAGCTATTGGACCACGGGAAGTCCCCAGAGCCTGTGCTTTCAACCATTTTCCATATTCCCTTATTGGGATAGTATTTATGTGAGGCTCTTGCTGCATCTGGGTCCCCATTTGAGACCTAGAGACTGGTTGGTTCCACTCCTCTCCACTTAACTCTCTGCCTTTCTCTCTCTGGGCCCTCTTCTGGGTAGGATGGGCTGTAAGCCCTTTGCAGCTCAGGCCTTTGTAACTGTTGAATAAGCAAATGAAGGAGGAAGGCCAGGAAGCCAGAAGCCAACTGTGCACTCAGCCGTTTGTCTGGGACGCACAGTGATGGGCGGAGGAGCAAAGAAGGCTGGTTTTGAGCATTTCCCAGTGATGCCTCCCCGGGGGCGCTGCAGGCTCTGTGCTGCTATGGGGGCTGCTGGGTCTGCAGAGCACAGCCAGGAGACGTGGGATTCACCCTTGACTTAGTGATGGCTTGGATCACCTGCACCCAGAAGGCCCGGCCGCTCTGTGATGTCTGGTCCTGGGGCCAAGCGTGGAGGCACCACAACTCACATTGACTCCTTGCCACCTGGAAACCCATAAAGTGCAGCTTAGCACCAGGCAAGGGGAGACTTTCTGTGCAGACCAAAGAGCTTTTCTTTCTCACCAGCTTTTCTTTCTCACTGTTTCCCTCAGCCCCACACCCCCACTCCATGTAACAAGGATCTGAGTCTCACCTCCCTGGTATCTGGCCCAAGACCCCATCTAGGTGTTTGAAATCTCCTCACATGTCCCTTGTTTTCTTAGGCGTCTGCCACCCATCCCTCTGCCCGGCTCCCCATTTCACAGCAGGCGCTAATGCCTTTCTTGTGATTCTGCCAGCAGAGAAATCAAGGTCAGGGAGATCTGCCAAGTATACCTTTTGGTGGTTTTGAAGGAGGAGCAATCGGTAAGTGATCACTGAAGGCAAAGGGCTGAAGGGATGGCTTCAGGGAGAGAAAAAAGGATGGACAAAGCAGTCTGTCTGCCCTGGATGGTAGAAATGATTAATAGTGAGAGAAGCCACATTGGCAGTCGGGACACCCCCAAACTTTTTCCTGCAGGATCCTCCATTTCAGAGGCTGATACCATCATTCATCCAGTTGCCCAGGCCAGAAACCTGGGAGTCAGCCTTGACTTTTCTCCCTCACCCCAGAGTCTAGTTGTGGCTTCTGTTTTCTGAATCTCTCTTGATTTCAGTCCTTCTCCATGGCCACTGCCCACTACCAAGGGCTCGCCAGCTCTTGCCTGGACTGGTTTAGCAGTCTCCTCCCTGGTCTTGGTCTTCCTGCTTCCAGCCCTGTCCCCTCCTCCCATCCATCCCCACCTGTAGTGCGAAGTGTCTCCCAGAATGTACTTTTGACCTTGTCATGCCAGCCCCAAGTTAGAACCCTTCAGTTCCATAATGACTGCCTCCAGGATGAAGTTCAAACTCATTAGCCTGCCAGGCACAGCTCTTCTTGCTCTGCTCCTGCTTGACCCTCTGTGGTGGGGGTCTCCAAGACCACCCTTATGTTAGATGATTTTCTAGAAGGGTTCCCAGCACTCAGAAAAGCTGTTACACTCATGGGTTATGGTTTATTACAGCAAAAGGATACAGATTAAAATCAGGAAATGAAAAGGTGTGTGTGGGGGGGAGTCCAGGGGACACTAGGCGTAAGCTTCCAGTTATCCTCTCCCAGTGGAGTCCTGTGGACAGCGCTTCATTCTCCCAGCAGTGATGTGTGACCACACATATGAAGTGTTGCCAGCAGGGATGCTCACCTGAGTCTCGGTGTCTAGAGTCTTTATTGGGGGTCAATCACATAGGCATGGATTACCCATGTGACTGACCTTAGGAAACAAACCCACGCCTTCATCATAAATCACATTGTTAGCATAAACAATCTGGTGTGGCCCAAAGCCCAGGTATACAAAGGCACTATCAGGCAGGATATTCCAAGAACTCAGAGGTTCTATCTCCTAGGAGCTGGTCAAGAATCAATCCTTTCTTTGGAATGTGCAGGGTTGGAGCACCCCAGGCCTCCTGAGTTAACCCTTCATTGCACATCCTCCAAACTCACGTCTACCACTCTCTCCCATGCACTCAGCACTCCAGCTATATCATTTAGCCTGCACTCTCATGCCTCTGTGCCTTTGCATGCACTGTTCCTTATGCCTGGAATTCCCTTCCACCTCTCCTGCCCTAGTCTACCTGGTGAGCTCTTACTCATCCTCAAGTCTCCAGGGAAGCATTCCCTCCTGTGAGAAGCCTTCCCTGATGCCCGCAGGCAAGCTGAGCTTCTCCCTCCCTGTGCGCCCAAAGCGCTCTGTAAATGTCTCCTGTCATCATAGGTCATTCAGCGTCTACTTCCCACACCATAGGAAACACTGTAAGTTCTTTTAAGATAGGGAACATGTAGGCCCTTAAAAATAATGTTTATTTTATGTTTTTACAGTGCTAAAAGTAATACTTGCTCATGGTAGAAAAACTGGGGCAGTGTATTGCTTCTCAACTTTTTCTCTCCAGTGCTTTCCACCTAACAATCCTGGTGACCAGAGGGCCTGGACCTGCCTCTGTCTCCAAGTTCCTGCCTGATGTTGACTCAATCTGTTTATATAAGGGTGGTTCACAGTTGTGCTCTCTTCCCTCCTCCTTTCCCCTTCATCCAGAAACATGTGGAATGGGCTGGGAGCTGAGGAAAACGCAGGCCCTGTCCTGAGGAGCTCAGTGTGGTCGGGGAGACAGGCCCTGGACAGCTCACCATGGTGTGATGAAGTTGCTGGCAACACAGAGGAGGAAGAGGAGGAGGAGGAGGGGGAGGGGGAGAAGGAGGAGGGGGGAGGGGGAGGAGGAGGAGGAAGGGGAGGAGGGAGTTTTTTTTGCAGGAAGTAGAAATAGGGTAGGGATGGAATAAGAGAAAACTTCCCAAAGAAGTTGACATTTGGGCTAGGCCTTTAAGGAACTGGAGGATTTTCCTCAGGAAGGGGAGGAAAGGGGTTTCCAGGCCAAGGTCATGGAACAAAGGGGTGACCAGCTGTGCATGGCCTGGACTGGCTGGGCTCAAGGCTGAGGGGCCCCCCTTCCCCCAGACTCCCCAGCCCTCAGATGTGACACACCACTTGACTTTCCTTTGATCCCAGGCAGGGGTTATTCCCAGGGGGCTGCCCTTGCTGAGCTGCTGGCCCTGAGTTCTGTTTTGGTCATGGGGTTTCTTTATTTTTTTTATGTCATTTGGCTCTGAATATGTGTGACATTGTAATTCAGGCTCAAAATAACTAGCTGATTAAAACCTAGTGAAACAAAAAAATGGGGGGAAATGTGCACTGAGACAGATGTCGAGCAGCCCCAGGTAGCTTAACTGCAGGCCAGCTTTAAGCCTATAAATATATTGATGGGCACCTCTTTCTGTTCCGAAACAGCAGCCCTGGGGATCGAGTCAGCCGGTGCTATTCCATGTACCACGTTTTTCATTTCAGGGGGTCTTTTGAGCAAAATGAGACCTTTTGGGGCCAGCCTGTCATGCTTGAGATCGTAGTGAGACCCGTGTGTTCATGCCAGGAGCTCAGTGTCCTACCTGAGTCCTGCTGTCTCCTGCCTTCTCAGTCACTCACTGCTGCTCCCTGCCACTGCAACAGGACTTTGTACTCCTCATTCTGCAGGCTTTAGGTGCTTTGAAAAGATCACAAAGGCTTCCTGGGATATTTTTCCAATGTTAGTTGACTTCACATGTGTTGGTGAAATTACCAGTCTCGTCCATGGATTATGTGAGGATATTTCTGAATCCAGTTCTGTTCTTTTCTGAGTTTTTCCTTCCCTCTGTGTTTAAATCCGTTCTTTGCCACTTACTGGTCCTGGAGTCTTGGGCAGGTAACTAACCTCTCTTGTGCCTTAATTTCATCTATAAAGCGGGGATGATTATAGCACCTTTCTCACTGTTCTGGAAGGATTGAATGATATTATATGTGAAAAGCACTTAGAACAGTACTTGGCACACAGTAAGTGCTAATAAGTGATTAGGAGTATTTTGATTACCCGTAGCTCCAAATTACACTCTGAGGTCCATCTCCTGTTTTAAACCTTGGAATACTAGGAAAATGGAACATGCAGGGAGACCTGGGTTTGAGTCCTTATTTTTCCACCAACTTATTCTGTGATGTTGGGTAAGTCAGCTCTTCCTCTTGGGACTTAATATGGTCATAGTCAAATGATGAGGGTGGATTAGATCAGGAATGACAGATATAGGAAGGGCATAGAACTTCTGGATTTTCTCTCTCATTTCCTACCAGTCTCAGATATGATCTCAGAATCTTCTGAATACAGCTCTCCAGGCAGCCATTGTGAATTGATTAGATGGCACCTGATTTCAAATCTGTTTTCTGTCCCTGGATTAGATGATGTTCTAACTCTGATAGTCTATAATCTTAAATAAAGTGGTACAAGGAGCCCAAATTTCAGGCTCCACAGATAGTCCATCCCCTTGCCATATACCTCTGCCTATTAAGTATGACTGTAGATAAAAACTAACTTCCAGAAGACACTCATATCCCATTTAGCCGGGTATGAGCAGGGGCTTTCCTTTTACTGGCTGCAACATTTCCTAAACCTCTGTTTCCTCTGCATAATGTTCAAGACAGTCCAACTGAAGATCTGAACACCTTTTATTTCCATCTTTGAATTTGACTTTTAAGTCAGCTTTATAAGTATTTGCATCTGTATGTCCTTTTTCAGGCAGATGTGGACAGGGCTTGGCCTCTGCCCTCAAGGAGTTTATAACTTTATAGGGGAGGTAGGATTGAGGCACACACAGCAGTGAAAAACAGTACAAAGTTGTATACAATCAGTTGCTAAGTTAAGTACTAAAACATACATTATACGTCAGAGATAGGAAAACACAGCATGGCAGACATAACTAATCAGTCACTACAGTCTTTCCATAGTAAGCTCAGATGCTGCCTAGTAATCCTTCTCAACGTGGAGTTCCAGGCAGCCACTACCATAGGTCAGGGTTGGCATGTGTAGTAAAATCTATATGCCATCCTGTGTTAGTTAAAATATGTAAAGCTAGCTGCTGTAATAGATACATCTCAAAATCTCAGTGGCTCAGCACAATAAAAGTTTATTTCACACTCATTTTGAATTGGTAGGGAAATCTGTTCCACACAGTCATTCAGAGACCCAGGCTTCTTCCATCTTGTGACTCCGCCCCTCCTCAAGGCCTGTGGAGTCCTTCCCATTCAGCTATAGATGGGGAAAGAGAGAGTGAGGACCATGCCTGAGAATTCTTTATAGGTTAGGCCTGGAAAAGGCAGGCACTACTGTGCTCACCTTTTATTGGCCAGAACCAGGCACATGACCAACACCTGACTGCAAGGAAGGCTGGAAAGTTAGTCTAGCTGTGTGCCTGAGAAGGAGGGAAGAAATGCAGATACTGGTGGACACTAGCAATTTCTGCCATGTACCCTGGAATCACAGGAACTTCCAAAAAGGGTGGAGTTGTCAGAGAAGGCTTTAAGAAGGGCTCTGAAAGATGTATAAGATGTGAATTTGTCAAAGGCAGTAGGGAGGGCATTTGAGACAGGGGTAAAAGCGGGAATAAAGTTTAGGGATGGGAACCATTTGGCCTTAGGCTAAGACAGAAAGGAGACAAGATAGGCTGCGCTAAAGGTTTGTGGGAGGAAATCCTGCATGGATGGGATTAAGTGATGGTGGATCCTTGACTGTGATGATATTTCCTCTCTAAATGGCAGAAATTTGGACAAGTGTTTTGTCGCCAGCAAAAGCTACGAAAAAGGCAAAGACCTGGTAGCAATCAGTGGTCTGATTCTTTCAGCTTCTCTTTTGTCCTCCGGCCATCCTTCAGTGAACCCAGTGGCCTATTTAGAAATACCACCCTTTCTCAAGTTTCCTCAAAACCCTTTCCTTAATGGTGTGAAGAGAATTCCCAATGAGAAGAGAGCGAGGGGGGCAGGGAGCTGGGAGCCCTCCTTCTTAGCCCAACTTTGCATCTTTCCCTATTTGCATTTATTATCATGCACTAATTATTCACAGAGAGCCTTGCCCTTTGTGGGTTCGCATTAATTTAGATTGCTTTTGAAAAGCAATCAAGGAGGGAATTAAGTGATCATACATCAAGGAAAAAAAAAAGACATGGCACCAAAGAGATGGGATGCGCTTTGCTGTAACTGGTCGGGTCAGGCTGCTGTGAGCTTTCCTCTGAGCCCAGGAGATATTGGCAGGTGCACCTCAGCTCTCCTGGGACCTTTGTGGGCCTGTTCGTCACACTTTTGATCAGTATCCCCATGGATCAGAATACAGAAGAGACATAAGTGGCAGGTAGATGATCACTGGCCTGAGACAAGACAGTTTCCCTTTATGAGCCTCAGTTTCCTCATCTGTAAAATGAAAAGGGGGATTAGGTGATCTTTCAGGCCCCTCCTTGTAGGTCTGCAACTCTCTGCCAAAGTCTTTTTGAAGACTTACAATCGTGTAACATTACAAATGGACACACCAACTACCTGCTCCTAATCCATAAAGTTTTCCTTGCTCAGTCTTCCCACGGGCATTAATAGGAAAAGGAAAGTGAACTAATATTTCTCTCTCTCTCTCCTGCTTCAATTATCCAGTGCTCTTGATCTAGGCTATGGATTTCTCAACTGTTTGTTTTTTGTTTTCTTTGGGAGGTCTTTGAAAACCTGTGTTTGTAAAGTGGAATATGCATATAGGTAAGCACACATTTGATAAGTATACAGCTCGACCCTTGCTTTTTTTTTTTTTTTTAATCTTTATTGGAGTATAATTGCTTCACAATAACGTGTTAGTTTCTGTTGCACAACAAAGCGAATCAGCTATATGCATACACATGTCCCCATATCCCCTCCCTCTTGAGCCTCCCTCCCATTCTCCCTATCCCACCCTTCTAGGTCATCGCAAAGTGCCGAGCCGATCTCCCTGTGCTATGCTGCTGCTTCCCACCAGTCAACTATTTTACATTCGGTAGTGTATATATGTCGATGCTACTCTCACTTCGCCCCAGCTTCACCCTCCCACCCCATGTCATCAAGTCCATTCTCTATGTCTGCCTCTTTATTCTTGGCCTGCAACTAGGTTCATCAGTACCATTTTTTTTTTTTTTTAAGATTCCATACATATGCGTTAGCATACGGTATTTGTTTTTCTCTTTCTGACTTACTTCACTCTGTATGACAGACTCTAGGTCCATCCACCTCACTACAAATAACTCAATTTCGTTTCCTTTTACGGCTGAGCGATATTCCATTGTATATATGTGCCACATCTTCTTTATCCATTCATCTGTCAGTGGACATTTAGGTTGCTTCCATGACCTGGCCATTGTAAATAGTGCTGCACTGAACATTGGGGTGCATGTCTCTTTTTGAATTACGGTTTTCTCAGGGTATATGCCCAGTGGTGGGATTGCTGGGTCATATGGTAGTTCTATTTTTAGTTTTTTAAGGAAACTCCATACTGTTTTCCATAGTGGTTGTATCAATTTACATTGCCACCAACAGTGTAGGAGGGTTCCCTTTTCACCACACCCTTTCCAGCATTTATTATTTCTAGCTTTTTTGATAATGGCCATTCTGACTGGCATGAGGTGAAACCTTGTTGTAGTTTTGATTTGCATTTCTCTAACAATTAGTGATGTTGAGCATCTTTTCATGTGCCTCTTGGCCATCTGTTTGTCTTCCTTGGTGAAACGTCTATTTAGGTCTTCCACCCATTTTTTAACTGGATTGTTTGTTTTTTTGATATTGAGCTCCATGAGCTGTTTGTATATTTTGGAGATTAATCCTTTGTCTGTTGTTTCATTTGCAAATATTTTCTCCCATTCTGAAGGCTGTCTTTTTGTCTTGTTTATGGTTTCCTTTACTGTACAAAAGCTTTTAGGTTTAATTAAGTCCCATTTGTTTATTTTTGTTTTTATTTCTGTTACTCAAGGGGGTGAGTCAAAAAAGATCTTGCTGTGGTTTATGTCAAAGAGCGTTTTTCCTATGTTTTCCTCTAAAAGTTTTATAGTGTCTGGTCTTACATTTAAGTCTTTAATCCACTCGGAGTTTATTTTTGTGTATGGTATTAGGTAGTGTTCTAATTCTTTTTACATTGTTTTACATGTAGCTGTCCAGTTTTCCCAGCACCACTTATTGAAGAGGCTGTCTTTTCTCCATTGTATGTTCTTGCCTCCTGAGTCATAAATTAGGTGCCCATTTGTGCGTGGGTTTATCTTTGGGCATTCTATCCTGTACCATTGATCTATATTTCTGTTTTTGTGCCAGTACCATACTGTCTTGATTACTGTAGCTTTGTGGTATAGTTTGAAGTTGGGGAGCCTGATTCCTCCAACTCCGTTTTTCTTTCTCAAGATTGCTTTGGCTATTCAGGGTGTTTTGTGTTTCCATACAAATTGTAAGATTTTTTGTTCTAATTCTGTGAAGAATGCCATTGGTAGTTTGATAGGGATTGCATTGAATCTGTAGGTTGCTTTGTGTAGTATAGTCATTTTCACAATATTGATTCTTCCAATCCAAGAACATGGTATATTTCTCCATCTGTCTATGTCATCTTTGATTTCTTTCATCAGTGTTTTATAGTTTTCTGAGTACAAGTCTTTCACCTCCTTAGGCAGGTTTATTCCTAGGTATTTTATTCTTTTTGTTACAGTGGTAAATGGGAGTGTTTCCTTAATTTATCTTTCTGATTTTTCGTTGTTGGTGTATAACAATGCCAGAGATTTCTGTGCATTAATTTTGTATCCTGCAACCTTACCAAATTCATTGACTAGTTCTAGTAGTTTTCTGGTGGCATCTTTAGGATTTTCTATGTATAGTATCATGTCATTGGCAAATAGTGACAGTTTTACTTCTTCTTTTCCAATTTGTATTCCTTTTATTTCTTTTTCTTCTCTGATTGCTGTGGCTAGGACTTCCAAAACAATGTTGAAGAATAGTGGCAAGAGTGGACATCCTTGTCTTGTTCCTGATCCTAGTGGAAATGCTTTCAGTTTTTCACCATTGGGTATGATGCTTGCTGTGGGTTTGTCATATATGGCCTTTATTGTGTTGAGGTAGGTTCCCTCTATGCCCATTTTTTGGAGAGTTTTTTTCTTAAATGGGTGTTGAATTTTGTCAGAAGCTTTTTCTGCATCTGTTGAGATGATCATGTGGTTTTTATTCCTTAATCTGTTAATGTGGTATATCACATGGATTGATTTGCGTATATTGAAGAATCCTTGCATCCCTCGGATAAATCCCACTTGATCATGGTGTATGATCCTTTTAATGTGCTGTTGTATTCTGTTTGCTAGTATTTTGTTGAGCATTTTTGCATCTATGTTCATCAGTGATATTTGTCTATAATTTTCTTTTTTGGTAATATTATTCTGGTTTTGGGATCAGGGTGATGGTGGCTTCGTAGAATGAATTTGGGAGTCTTTCTCCCTCTGCAGTTTTTTGAAAGAGTTTGAGAAGGATTGGTGTTAGCTCTTCTCTAAATGATAGAATTCGCCTGTGAAGCCATCTGGTCCTGGACTTTTGTTTGTTGTTAGATTTTTAATTATGGTTTCAATTTCATTACTTGTGATAGGTCTGTTTATATTTTCTATTTCTTCCTGGTTCAGTCTTAGAAAATTGTACCTTTCCAAGAATTTGTCCATTTCTTCGTGGTTGTCCATTTTATTGGCATATAGTTGTTGGTAGCAGTCTCTTATAATCCTTTGTATTTCTGCAGTTCGACCCTTGCTTTTATGATCATTTTATTGTATTCTCTTTCCCCTCCCTCCACCCTCTTCTAATTTGGGATGGACACTGAAAGGGATTGGGACAAGAGTCCCAAATCGATTGCTTCCATAGGCCTCTGGCAGGGGGTTGTTTGCTAATCACCATTATGGTTACTGCAAAGATTTGCAAGTGTTCTGAGGGTGTCACTGATTGGTATAAGCCACATCTCACACAGGCTTGGATGAGATCCCCAGGGAGCAGACATCCGGTGAAATGAGACGGAGCCGAGGCCCTGATTGAAGAGGTTGGCAAAGGAAAAGGAGATAGGAGGAGGAGAGTGAGGTGGAACGGAGCACATGCTGTCAGAAGGAGCAACAAAGGGAAAGAAGCAGCAGAGCCTAGATTCATATAAGCCCAGGGGGGTGGAGACAGGGGTGCAGGGTGGGGTGGCAAGTTCTGGCAAGGAAGGGAGAGGATGAGGAGAACCAGGGCTGAGACAGGCCACTGGCTTTGTGATTCCGAGGGTGGGGAAGATGGTGCTTCTTTGAAGAGGTTGAAAGGGTGATGACGCGTGGAGAGATAATGGCTGTGCAGCACTTAGCATGGAGTTTGTGTGTGTGCTGGTGTGGTTCTCCCCCTAATTACCTCTCATCTGCCCTCAATTACTGGATGACAATGATTAAATCCCATCCAGCCCCTTCCTCAGTTAATCCACTGACTGGGCCACCTCGCTTCCACGTTTTACCTGGGAGGCACATTGCGTTTTAGAGAGATCGCCATTATAGCTCTTTTTGTTGAGGAAAAAGTAAGATACAGGGAGAATTTAGTACCCACTGGCTGTAGAAAGGTCTAATTAACCTTGTTCTGGGGCTGTCCACATGACAAGCTGCTCCTCTGTAGAATAACAGATGCCCCTGATGTTTATTCAAGAGCAGATTATCGATTGGACTGACTCAAACTGAGTAGATTTCAGTAACCAGAAATAAATATCTGCTTCGGGCTACCTAAGGACACAGCACACATTTAGCTGAGGTTCCTGCTTTTTCCACACACTTAGCTGAGGTTCTCCAAAGGATAGCTTCCTTATCTGAAAGATGGGGTAAGTGATACTTAGCTTGCAGAGTTATACGAGGGTTAAATGAGATTTTCTATCTCACACACTTAGTGTCATCTCTGGCATGTAGCAGGCATTCGATAAAAGGTGGTATTGATGATGCTACAAGCAAGCATTTATTGAGTGTCCCAGGTGCTGTTACAGAATGAATAATACAGGACTCCTGTTCTTAAGGGGCTGGCAATGCAGCAATAAAGAGAGACTCATAATACTCAGGAAATAATCACAGGGCAGTGTGGTAAACATGGTAATAGAGGGGCACTCTGAGTTCTCTGAGAACAGAGGAGAGGACAGTGGATCCTCTCTGGGAGAGACAGACAAGACTGCCCTGGAGGAGGAGTCTCTCAAGTTAGACCTTGAAGGCAGAGTGGAGAAGAGACATTCCTGGCAAAGGAGACTACAAGTCCAAAGGTAGTGAGGTTGGAGACAGCTTGGTGCTCTTCGAGGAAGCATCCACTGGTGGTGGCATGAGAGAAATGGACTTGGTGACTCTTTCCACCAGCCCCAGCATATGAGGGTGATGGGGTTGGAGAATGCAGAGCTGTCTGGTGTGGATGGAAAGTGGAGTGCTTCCAGTGCTCTGCCTCGCTGAACCCTGTGTGCCAGCCCACTCCCTGCTCCTCCATCTAATCTTCTAAGTAGCCTATTGGGAAGGAGGGATCAAGCTTGGCATCCAGGGCTCATTACAGTCTGTTTCTAAGCCTTTTTTCACTCTATTACAAATGGGGTGCAACTGGGATGCCCTCCCCTGCTGCAGTCAGCCCAGTTCACAGGTGGCTCCTTCTTCCACTGAGCCTCTCTCTCTGGCCATGCCAGCCACAACCTTCTCTGCCTTCTCTTGGAGCACAGGGTAGCTAGCAAGAGGGGCTGGAATCTGGCCGAGACTAGGCACGGGGGGCGGGGGTTAGAGAGGCACACCTGGTGGAAAAGGGGGGGGCAGGGTGTCCAGGGGCACCCAGTATGTCAATGGGAGGTGGGATTCCAGGTAGACAAGGGGGTTGGCAGTGTTTCTGAAACCACAGATGGCCCAGTAGGTGGCTGGAGTGCTGCGAAGGGGAGTCTGGGCCTGGGACCTTTGGGAATCTAGGGCAGAGCCTCGTAGGGGGAAGACCCTGTCTGGGGAGGGAAGATGGTAAGAGCAAGATACACCAGGCAGGTGACTGGTATAGCACCCACACCAGGGCTTGGGAACAAGGTGGGGTCCTGGCGGTCATACTGGTATTTGTGTTGCCTGGGAGTGGGGTGGTGAGGGTACAGCTGATTCATACCTTCTGTCTGGTAGGGATCTTTCTGGAGCTAGGTAAAGGCTCTTGGGAGGAGAGGTGCAAAGGTAAGGAGCCAGGCTGTACTGGATAACCCCCCTCTTCTAATCTCTCCTATAAAGCAGCTAACTAGCTCTTTACTATTTGTGTGACCCTTAGTTTCTGAATGCCTTTTACAGTACTGTAGCCAAGTCCTCACCGAACTTTCAAGGGGCTCTGCCTAGCTCCCACTTAGACCTCCAAGGCAAAATCTGTGTCTGCATTTCTAATAATAAGAAGAACGTCAGCAACAGGGTCCATTTATTGAGCACTTATAGGTACTGGGAGATTTACATGTATGGCTGATTCAATCCTCATGTTAAGACCTTGAGGCAAGCTTATTCCCATTTGACACATGAAGAAACTGAGGCTCAAAGAATTTAAAATCCAGTGTTGAAAGTCACACAGCTAGTAACTGTTGCAGTTCAGATTCAAATGAAGTCTCAGGCAAAGTCTGTACTTTTAATCCCTGTGCTATGCTATGAAATAAAATCATTCCAATTTATTGAAACTGGTCTTTGTTAAAAGCCATGACAGTGCAGTGCATTATCATGCTCCTTCCTTACCTTGGCCTCCAGCATCACTTTGCTTATAATCTCTGTATGTGAATTAATTGATTGATTGAACTGGGGGAGGGGGTGGAGATTGAGGGGGTGCACAACCTGGGGCACCTGGACTAGTGTCCTTTCCTTCCTCGAGCCCCTTGGAGAGAGCCCTGGGGGTGGATGGAAACGTCTGCAGAGAATGTTTTTCAAACAGCCTCCGAAAGCACTTTGCCGAGCAACAAAGAGCCTTTCAGAGCACAGCTCCTGAGGAGGTGAGGGGCTCAAAGGGGTGGGGGACTTGCAAGCTGAGAGCAGAGTGGGAGGGCCTGGAGTCGCCACTGCCTACAGCCTCTGGCTCCACCAAAAAGCCAAGCTGAGGAGGATTGAGTTTCATCTCAGGGTACCGCTGCGGGGCTGAGGGGCCGGGGCTGAGGGGCCAGGGCTGGGGCTGGGGTGAAGGCACATGAGAGGGAGAAGGTCTTTAGGGAACACTACAGGGTGTGTGTGTGTGTGAGAGAGAGAGAGAACAAATCTGTTTCAGTTCTAGAACACAACTCTGTGGGTGTGGAAGGACATTCAAAACTAGTTTCCTAGGGACATACGTGTTTTTAATTAAGAATAGTTTTAAACTATAAAAGTAATACATGCTTGCTGTAAAAATTCAACTGTCAAGGTTTATAAACCTCTAAATAAAACTTTGAAAGCTCTTGCCACCCATCATAAGTTATCACTGTTAACATTGTGGATGTATTCTCCCAGACTCTGTGTGTGTGTGTATACTGTGTTTTAGATACATAATTAAACATCTGTGTACTAGATATGTAACTATAGTGGCTAAGTTCTATCAAATGCTTACTGTGTGCCAGGCTTTATAGTAAGTAGGAGGTGTTCTTTATTTTCATGACCTCATTTCATTCTTACATCTCTGTGAAGTTAGGTATTAATGATCCCCATTCACAGGATGGGGGAAGTGAGACTTAGTAAGGTGCCGGGGGTAGAAATGTGGCTGCAAGATGCGGACGCTTCCCTGCTGGTCTAGTTCACCTTGTTTATAACAAAGTGGGATCACATGTGCCCTCTCTGCAGTGGGGCTTCTGCTCTGGCCCGTTTTCTTGGCCGCTTCACCACCTCCTCCTCCTCTCCCAGTTCCCAGTCATGGCCTTCCCCTTTGGATGCAGTTTGCTCAGTGAATCTGATAAGGAGGCATGCTAAAGCATAAGGATTGTGATCATCACTGGATGAGTTTGGTAGGCAGAATGATGCCTCGCCCCCCGCAAAGAGCCCTGCACCCTGATTCCCTGGGAGCCTGTGAGTGTTACTTCACACAGCAACGGGACTTTGCAGATGTCATTAAGGTTGTTATTAGCTTCCCAGAGCTACCCTAACAAAGCACCAAAAAAATTGGTTGGCTTAAAACAACAGAAATTTATTGTCTCACAATTCTGGAGGCTAGAAGTCTGAAATCAAGGTGTTAGCAGGGCCGTGCTCTCTCTGCCGACTCTAGGGGAGGATCCTTCCTCGCCTCTTCCGGCTTCTGGTGTTTGCCAGCAATCCTTGCCGTTCCTTGGCTTGTAGATGCATCACTCCAGTCACATGACTGTCTTCTCCCCGTGTGTCTTCACATTGTCTTCCCTCTGTGTATGTCTGTCCCTGTGTCCAAATTTCCCCTTTTTATAAGGACACCAGTCACCTTGGATCAGGGTCCACCCAAATGACCTCCTTTTAACTTGATTACTTTTGTAAGACCCTATTTCCAATTAAGGTCACATTCTGAGATATTTGGGGCTTAGGACTTCAACATATCTTTTTTGGAGGGGGGCACAATTCAACCCATAACGACCTTAAAATATGGAGATTATCGTGGATTATCAGGGGGGCCCAGTCTAATCACATGAGCCCTGAAAAGCTGAGCACTATCTCTGGCTGGAGGCAGAAGAGAGGTGCCCAGAGGGGAAGTTAGAAGGATATGACCCACTGCGCCACCCCTGGCTCTGAGACATGGGGACCTGTCCAAGGGTAAAGACTGGAGAGAAGCCTCTAGGAGCTGAGGGTGCCCCCCCAGCTGACAGCCAGCCAGGATATGGTGACCTCAGTCCTACAACTGCAAGGAACTAGATTCTGCCACAACCACAATCCAGGGGGAAGTGGATTCTTCCCAGAATCTACCCATAAGAGCCCAGCCAGCCAATACCTTGATTTCATCCCTGTAAGACCCTAGACCGAAAACCAGCTGAGTCAACCTGGACTTCTGAGCCTCAGAACTGTGAGATAATAAATTTGTGCTTAAATTGCTGAGTTGGTAGAAATTTGTTCTGGCAGTAATAGAAAAGGAATACAGTTACCTTCCCATTTCATCGGCCCTTCAGTGCCTTAAGCCAAAGACATGGCCAATGATAGGAATTCTCGGGGCCTCACGTTTACTTTCTTGGGTCTTTGAATAATACCACCACCCTGTACAGAATGTGATGTTTCCCAGTGCATTTCTTGCAAAATTTCACTTGCTTCTCCCAGGAGCCCTGTGAGATCTAGGGATATTATTCTCCCCATTTTACAAGGCAGGAAACCATGTGATTTAATGAAGGAAGTGATTTGCTCAGCGCCTCACAGAAGTGGGATTGCAAGCCAGGTTTCCTGTTTCCAAATCACAGGCACGTTTTGCCACAGCCCATGGCTGCCTCTATTTCCCAAAGCACCTGTTGTCTGAACACAATTACAGCTGTCCGAAGGCCTGGGCCCCTTGTGAGGGCGTGAGCTTCCTATTGCTGAGAAATGGTCAAGCAGAAGCCAGTGGACAATTTGCTTGGGATGCTGAGGAAGGGATTCCTGCCATCCGTGGGAGGATGTTGGCAGGTGCCTCCTGATGCCCTTTTCAATTCAGGATCTACAGTGGGAGGTGGGATAAGCTTTTGGTACCACAATTCAGACAAGAGAAAGCCCACTGGGTCTTGCCTGGAGAAGATGCACAGAGGAGGCTGAGCAGGACTTGGAGGGGATGGCTGCGTTTGGATTTCTGGCGTGATTGCAGAGCACGCCTCTTGCCCGCGCCTTCCAACAACAGTTGCTTTGGTGAAACTTGCAGGCAGGGTCTGGGTCAAACCTGAAGTGAGCGGACCCCACGGCCTCTGGCCTGCCCTCCGCTCGCTCAACCCCCCCTCAAGTCCATGGTGCTGGCTGAGGGTACACCATGTGGTTGTAGTCAAAAGAACAGTGGTGGGAGAGCAAAGGGGTAAGGGAAATACAGGCGGAGAATCACTTCCTGCCCAGCCTGGCTTCCTGTGGCTTCCCCGCTAACCCACTTGAACTCTCATTAACTCTCTTTGTCTTTATGTGGGTGGGAAGCAAACAGCCTGTCTTTTGAGGGCAGCTGCCCTCCTATTAAAGGTTCCTTAGCAATTTTCCACTTGTCCTTGAGCCTGGGGCGTCCCCTCCTCAGTTTTGTCGCCTGCATGGCTGAGGTGACTTAGACTGTACCTTCCCCATGCCTGAACTCCCTGGGGAGCTACCTCGCTTCCGCCCTTCCTCCCGCCTGTCTTGGAGTGCCCTTCAGTTCAGGAGCTCTTTCTAGCCCCCAGGCCACGCGCCGTGGGGATGGCTGGAAATGATGGCCTCGCAGGCTTCAGGCTGGGAAGTAGCACAGCATCGTGGACAGAACTGGGTATTAACTAAACACTTCCTGTGTGCCTGGCCCTGTGCTAGGACTCAGGGACACAGCACTGAACAAGACAGCAGAGGACCATGTGCCAGCCTTGGTTCCATCCCTGCTGGTGGCGTGACCCTGAGCTCGTCACCTCACCTCTGTGTTACAATCATGTCGAACAATGACTGAAACGGCACTTTGCAAGCATGCTGTAAACTGTAAACTCTATGGAGGAGGTATTGTTAGTTCGTATCCCCTCACTCGATCCTCTCAATTATCTCATGAGGTAGGCATGGCAGCAGTTCTTATACCCATTTTACAGATGAGAAAGTAAAGCCTCAGGCGGCTGAAGAGCAGGAGCGGGAACAGGAACTAAATGTTCAGCTACTTAGCTGTGAGCTGATTCTATTTTACTGCATACTGTGCCCCAGGAGTTCACTGGTGATAGTGTTTAATGACATTTTCAACAACCACAGCATTCATAAACTCACATTCATCAACTGCTTACTATTTACCAAGGACTGGGTTAAATCCTTTATATGCCTATTATTAGTCCCACTTTCTAGATGAGAAAATTGAGGCTCGGCAAGGATAAGTCATTTGTCCAAGGTCACTTTTCTATGCAGAGGCAGAGTCAGGGTTCACACTCAGGTGTGTCTGACCCCAGAGCCTAGACTTGTAACCTCTGTGCTATTGCTTATCCAGCCGAGCATCTCAAACTGATGTGCCCAAAATAACCAGAAAGCATACAAGAGAGTAGGAAGGGGGTAGACTAGCAGTAATCACAACCCCCCACACACACCCCCTAGAAGTGTTCCTCAGGCAGTGGGGACTGTGGGCATCAAGAGGGATGGCTTCCTGCAGCCGAGCTTTATCAGGAAAGTGGATCTTGAACAACGGGCAGGATTGGAAGCTCAGAAGGGCAGAGGCGGGTATGAACAGGGGACCTGGAGAAGAAAGGGAGATGAGGAGGGGATCAGGCTGGTGGGTGCATGTGGGGGAGCAGTGGAGATCAGATGGGCTTTACCTGAAGCAAAGGAACTGAAGTTTGTTCCAGCAGCCATTGCAGCTGTGGCCCAGCTGCCCACACCCCGGCCACTGAAGGAAATGAGTGCCCAGAGACGTCTCTGGGTTTGGGGTGGAGTAAAAGATCGTGCCTTTTTTGTTGTTTATCATTCTGGACCTCGAGGTTAGAGAAGAAGAGGAACAGAGCTACTTTCTCCTAGACTCAGGGAGGAGGAAGGAGAACAGAGGGGACCAGGCCTAGGGAGGGGTTGGGAGAGCCGGGCACGCCAACACTGGTCTGTGAGTCTAGAGACCCATGTGCTGTGCTCCTGTGTAGCACTGTGAAGTTTGAATATAGATTCCTCTCTGGCCCTCAGTTTTCCAAACTGTGACTTGAGAGATGTATCAGTAAGAACCACTGGTTGCAAGTGACAGAAACATCATTCAAACGGCTGAAAACAAGGATTTATTGACTCGTGTGATTGGAAAGTCCAGGGATAGTTCTAATTCTAGGGATGGTTGGATCTGGAGGTTCAAATGGTATCATCAGGTATCTGTTTCTCTCCATCTTTTGCTCTCTTCTCCACTGAGATGCCCTGTGTTACAGGCAGGTTCACCCTTCAAGATCTCAAGGTGACTGCCAAATTCTCCGGGCTTACCTTCTACCAGACTTGCAACCCACAGAAGAAGAGCATCTGTCCGTAGTTCCTGCAGAAGCCCTAGGGTACACCCTAGGATAGCTCCTGGTCCTACGTGGTCATGTGGCGAGGGATGCCTGCCTCTAATTTGCCAGACTGGGGTCACATGATCTCCATTAGAGTTGAAGGTAGAGTTAGTCCCACAGAAGTCACATGGAGTGAGAATGGGATGGGATGATTTCCCCAAAGGAACATAGGAGGGCTGATACCAGAAGAAGGGGGAATGAATGTCAGGCAGGCAAGAACCGCAGATGCCCTCCTCAGCATCCAAGGGCTGACCTGCCTGTCTCTGAATGAAGCCACTGACAATGGGCCCCCTCTAAATTGTGTTAGGGTCATGGAGCCCTTTAAGAATGCCATGAAAGCCATGCTCCCCCTCCCTAGAAAGACACACAGAACTCCTTAGCATGGCCTCTGAGGCACTGCATGATCGGTCTCTCCTGCCTCCCCCAGACTCCCAGCTGGCCACACTGGCCTCTAGCTGTTCCTTGTTCTCACCATGCTGCCTCCCTCCAAAGGGCCTTGAATTTGCTGTTCCCTCTGAGTTAACGTCACCTCTGTGTATGTTGCCTCGTAAACCTCTCCTTGGTACCTAATTCAAGAGCAGTTTAAAATTTTGTATATGGTTGTTTGGCTATTATCTGTCTTTTCCAGCAAAATGGAGGCTCCATGGAGGAGGGAGCTGATTTTGCTTCCCTTTATACCTGTAGCACCCAGTAGAGTGTCTGGCACATAGTTGATGCTTAATAGTAGACAGGTAAATATTTACCTTTAAATATACAATTTTCCCTGAATTTTTTTTAGTGGCATACACCTTCCTAGAGTCAGTCTCTGAACCTCAGGTTAAGAACCTAAGAATAAAAAATGGAAAAATGAAGGCATTGGACAGTCAGCTCACTTAAAGCAGGGCCACGCAAATGAGGACCTCCTCCCTACCTGGGCCAGTTTTTCTGATAATCTAGGTGCCATTGACTTAAGTTGAAGTCTTCTAAGTGGAGTCCCATGGATGATTAGTGTGGGTAAAACCTGTGGTCAAATAAATTTGGGAAACACCGTCTAATCTGATATCCTCCTGCTCTTGGAGATTTACAACATACATTAATAATAGTAATATATTTTAAAAAATTATCATTAGTATAACGATCATTTATCAAGGGCTTACTATGTGCTAGGTACCTTACTAGGTCCTTCACACATAATACGTAATATGTATTTTCACACATAATCTCATAATAGCCTTATGCAGTAGATGCCATCATCACCCCATGTTACAGAAGACAAATGAATGCTTGCATGGATTAAGAATCCCAAGTTATCGTCTAGAAAGTGGTAGATACGGAACTCAAATCCTGGCGATCTGTTAGGTGTCCAGTCTCCTTACTCACTGAAGATATGAGAAATCCTATAGTGGAAACACTTTACCTTTGTGTAACGTGTGTTTGTTGATAATGGAATCCCTTTTCTCTCCAAACACTTAGAAGATCTCAAGGATCACACCTAATTTGGGACATGCTGGTGAAGTCTTAATTCATGTTGAGTAGGACTGAGACCAGAAGAATGTACCTGGCACAGACTCAATGCCACATATATTTCTGGAGCACCCCTTGTGCCAGGTGTGGTGCTAGTGGGCACAAAGCCACATTCTCATTGCCCACGGGCACCCATAGCAGACCGGAGCCTGCTCCTGTGCTGCCCCACCGAGAGCCTGCCTGTCTCTGGGTCTTCCTCGGAACATTCAGCTGTGTCTTCCCTTGGTGGGGTACTGCCCTGAGTCACGTCTATGAGTTAGTTCACAGCTAAACACACGTTCATTCTGTAAATGTTTAGTGAGGACCTTCTGTGCTCCAGGACCTGTGCTAGGGATTGGGGATCCAGAGGCAAATAAAATACTCTCTCTTTTCCCAGGACATCCGTTGTCTAGATCAGTGCATAGGGAATCATAATAAAACGTGCAAGATAGACTGAGAAGTGCTGTGTGAATTTCGAGATACAAGCAATTACTTTTTCTTTTTCGATTAACCAAATTAATTTTGGTTTGGGATTTAAGCTCATACCTAAATGATGTTGGAACATCTGGACGTTGGGCAAGTCCAGATGTTTGGCTGATAGCAGTGAGCAACTGTGTGTTCCGAAGCATCCCGGGGAATTCCTGCCCACCTGCGGCACAGGGTGGGGAGGGACGTGGGAATGAGGTGCTGGCTCAACAAGAGTCCTCAGGCTGTGCCGCCAACCACGCCTGGGCAGCGAGCGTCCGCGTGCATAGAATGCCATCCCCCACTGCCCCTGCCCACTGTCCCCCCAGCCCACGGAAGGACGCCTTTCTGGTATCCAGTGTTGCCAGGTCACTCACATTTCTCCAGATTACTCACCTGAGCCCCCAGGGACAAGCATAGGCTTTTCATTTCACTGACCTCGGGTTCCTCATCCATCAAATGGGAGTAAAGATTCCTCCTCAGGAAGTGGCCTGAAGGATGGGGAGGTGGGGACGTGGGGACGGGGAGGGCAGGGCAGGTCCAGGCAGAAGGAGCAGCATGTGTGAAGCTGCTGAAGTGTGACAGAGGTGGCAAGTTGGAGGAGTTGAAACAAGTTTAGTCCTTAGAATGTCACTTGGCTGTGCCCTCCTCTGGGGAGCATCCTGCCAACCCCCAGGCCCACTTTATTTCTTCTCCCCCATCACTTTCTCCACCCTGGCACTATTCCAATCCACTCAAACTGCCCCTTGGCTCAGCTGTTTCTCCCTTTGGCCAGTAAGATGCCTGATGCACAGCTATTACTTTATTATCTTGGATATCTTGGTAGGTGTCGGTGACTCACAAACAGATACTCCCCTGAAGGGGTCAGCTGTTTCACTGGCAATGCCCCCAGGCCATCTAAACAGGGAGGCTCCCGCCATCTGGGGCCTGCCAGAGCTGGACAGGGGACAAGCGTGAGGACGTTTGACTCAGCGTGGAAGCTCTTCCTCTGTGCTCTTGCTCCTGACGTGCCACGCACTTGCCAGCATCGGTGCGTAGGGCTGCCTGTGTTGGCCGGCTGAAGCTTTTCTGCTCTGTGGCCTCCTAAGCAGGGAGTGTGGGAAGCATCCTGCCAGGGCTGGGCCAGATGTGGCCAAACTTCTGCAGCAGCGTTTGCCCCAGTCCGCAGATGTCCAGCCTCGCTGCGCCAGCCTGGCCGACTGGGCCGGGCCACAGTGTACAGCGCTCAGGGGTCGGTGGCCCTGAGCCATGCCCCACCACCTCTCCTGTTGGTCTTGGTAGCTTCCCAGCTTCCTCTCACATGACTTCTGTCTCTGTTTACTTCTCTCTCTGGCCTCCCTGCCTGCGGCGTCCCCGTGCCACCTCCAGTCTAATCTGCTGCACTAAACCCAGCCCCTGCGCTGGCCCCTTCCTGGTGGCCTCATTCCAGAGTGTGTGCTGTCTTTGGCTCACCCTCCCAGCCCGCGCTCCCCGCCCCCGCCCCAGCTCTCTCTACCACTGCGAAGGAGGATCTGTGCACTTTTTCATGTGAAACCTATGATGTTGTATCTGGAGCTCCTCCATCAAGTGCCCAGGAGGGGACCAGCTCCTGGGGGGGCAGAAATGGGCTGCTCTTAAGTCATGGGATGAACATTCCATAGCAGCCTAGCCCAGAGCTTGACTGAAAACAAATGAGTGGGTAGACACCTGGGGAGGCAGACATGAGCTCTGGGGATCCAGGCTCTGAGCGCCCCAGAGAGTTGGGCAAAGGTATCTAATATGGGTTGAATCGTGTCCTTCCCAAAAATGTTGAAGTTCTGAGCCCTCAAGAGCTGCGAATGCGACCTGATTTGGAAATAGGGTCTTTGCAGAGATCAAATTAAGATGAGGTCGTTAGGGTGGGCCCTCATCCAGTATGACTAGTGTCTAAGGGGAAATTTGGACGCAGACACACACACACAGGGAGGGTGCCATGTGAAGATGAGGGCAGAGAGGGGGTGATGCATGTACAAACCAAGGAATGCCAAAGGTCGCCAGCAAATCTCCACAAGCTGTGGGGCCTCCCTCACAGGCCTCAGAAGGAACCAACCCTGCTGACACCTTGATCTCAGACTTTTAGCCTCCAGAACAGAGGCAATAAATTTCTATTGTTTAAGCCAGGCAGTTTGTGGTCCTTTCTTATGGCAGCCCCAGGAAATGAATACAGTATTTGAATACCTTCAGAGCCTCTCACCTCTGATTATGGGTCAGTGTGCTCTAGCTATCAAGTTTCTTTGCATCTTATTTAGTTTGGACATACAGGCTCTCTTTTGAGGTATCTGGGCAGAGATTTTGAAAATAATAATAAAAACTTTTAATAAGACTCTAATGAGAGTATTAATAAGATTCTAATAAGGAACTTTTTAATATCCTTCCGACTGATGTAGAGCTGGGCAAGGGATAAAACAACCCATTATCCCACATATAATTTTACAGGGCTTTCCAGTCTACAAAAAGCTTTCTTATTTATTATCCCATTTGGCCCTCAGGGCGACCCTGTGAGGTTAGCACTGTGAGCATTCCCATTTTGCAGAGGAAAGAACTGAGGCTGACAGATGTCCCATAATTGTCTTAAGTGGCAGAGCTGGGACTTAAATGTCGGCCTTCTGACTTGAGTCTCATGTTCTTTCCATGCCCTCACAGCTGCCTCCGAACTTGGAGCAGATGGGACAGTTCAAGGGCAGCTGAGCCCTTGCCTGGTGGCCTGAGGAGTAACACAGTCTTTCGATCCTCTTTCAGGAGCAAGGAAGAGGGGACATCATCCTTCCGGGACCTTGCCAGGTTCTCGTAGGACTTTGTGGTGGCCGCAGGGGGCCTCCAGGGTTCTTGGGCCCCTGCTAGAGCAAGGTCCTACCGTGAGAGTGGGCCCTGGTGGGTCATTTACAGCACACAGCAGTTGAGGAGAGGCTCCAGGGGGGAGCTGGCTGCCCAGGGGTGGGATTGCCACTCATCACACAGTGAACTGTCCTCCTCCACGTCTCACGGCCCCGACCCTTAGCAAGCTGGAGCACAATGACGCTTTGCAGTCCCGGGCCACTTTGTAGCCCTCCTCGGGACTTTGAAAGTGCCCACTACCCACTAATAAGTGAAGAGCTTGGGGGAGAGGAATGGCCATAAGGTGTGGAGTCTGAGGTCTGAGTTCAGGCCTCTGCAGAGTGTGACCCTGGGCAAGTTTCCTTTGACTTCGCTGCGCCTCAGGGCCCACACCTGTGAAATGGCTGGAGGACAGCGTCCAGCTTGCTGGGCAGAGGTGAGGAGGAAAGGACAGGTGGGAGCTCTTTCTAATATTGACCTTGATGTTATTCACAACAATAATAACAGTGAATGTCCCTGAGTCTTTGGGGGGCAAAGGCCATAAATCCTTCCCGTGAGGAGCCATAAAGAACCATTGGCCACTTCCTAAAGAGCAGTACTACCCTACTCCCTTTGCCTCTCATTTGTTGTGTCTGGGTGTGACTCACATTCTTTTGCAGTTTTTTGGCCTCTTTAGAAAACTCTTCTGGTTTCTATCATCAGAGAGTTTCTTTCCACTCCGTCCCTCCTCACCCCCTCCCGCCACCATCACCATGGCTCTGAGGTTGTCACGTGAGTGTTTTCCACGTAAAAAATCTGGAAAACCCATTCAAGCCAAACAGAAAGACGATATTACTGAATTGGAAGTTGATGGAGTTGGTCGCAATGCCCTGGCGCGGGGCTTCTGCGGGCTTCAGAACTCTCCAAGGGTGTGAGACTGAGGAGCTAGCTGTTCGTTCTGAAACCTTCGTTGACACGTCCCACATGCCGCCACTGGCTCAGTGCAGCAATAAACCCTGTGTCCTTTCTTGTGTCAGTGCTTCCTGTGGGTCTGTCACTGCGTGGGGCGCTTTACATGCATTAAAGCCTTATTTTATCCTCTTAAACGCCAAACACAGGTCTGTCCAACTTTAAAGTCCCGGTTCTAAGCAGTTCTGGTGTAACTATCTGTTTGAAGGAACTCTCGCCCAGTCCCTTTATCCTGCAGGTGAGGAAACTGAGGCTTAGGAAGGGGGATGGTGACTTCCTAGAAGGAGGAACTGGACCCCAGATGTCCTAACTTCTAGGGCTTTTTCTGCTGTCCCTTCCTCCCCCTCAGAGACGCACCAAACTGCTGCTGGGAGCTGCCCAGTGAGTACCAGCAGGAGCCCTCACTCAGCCATGCTCTTGCTGTTACATCCCAGGTCTCGGTTAAACCTGACAAAGGTGGTATTGGTTAATTCAAGCCGTTGTCTACTTCAAAGAGTTGTACTCAAAGTCAAGTGTCTGGACTCATAAGTTTGGCACCCAGAGGGAGTTATTTGCTCTGATACCAGGCACCTGAACTCAGTAAAAATTCATAATTAGTAGTTAATAGTGCGGAAATGTCTCACCATTCCTGGAACATGCAATGACATGTAACGCCTCGTTTCCTTTGTACATACTGTTCTCAAAGCCCTGAGTGTTCTCCCTCCTGATCCCACCCTCCTCTTATTCTCTGCCTGGTGAACTCTTACTCATCCTTCAAGAACAGTTTCTTGATTCATGTCCAGCCACTCTTCTCCCCAACCCTATTATAAGCAGTTATAATATCACTACAATCTGCTTCTCCCACTAGACTGTAAACTCTGCAAGGGCCTGAACAATGTCTTATACACAATAATAGTATTTAAATAATAGTACTTAAAAAGTTCTTCCTTGCAGCCAGGCTCTGTGCTAACACTTTCCGTGCGTTATCTCATTTCATCCTTCATGACGTTATCAGGTAGACATTATTACTTGTCCTAATTCCTAGATGAAAATGCAGATTCACAGAGAAGTTTGGAAACTTGCCCGAGGTTACGCCGTAGGTGGCAGAGTCAGGGTTGAAGTCAGTGCTGCCATGTACAGTTGTGCTGGCTGCGTACTCCCCAAGGGCATCTGGGGGAAGGGCCAGTTGAAGCTGAAATCTTGCCCTCACCTTGGTGCAGAGCTGTGAATGTTGGGAGGAGGGGGCACACAGGCACCATGAGATCTGGCTCCAGAGTTCAGGCTCTTAACCACTGTGACATTCTGGGAATATAAATCTGCACAGTCATATTGCCAGTGTCTGGCACAGAGTAGGAGCCCAAATGTAGATGAAAGGGAGATTATGAACCAGTAGGCTTTCCCTTTTTCTTCCTTCCCTTTTTACTGCAGAAACAGGTCATCACTTAACAGGTTACTTGGTTTAAGAAGCGCATCTTTTAGTTGACTTGCCTTGTAGCAGGTACAAAGAAACGGCTGAAAACCCAGAAAAAAGTCTCCATCTGGAGCTCTAAGTGTTACACAGTTGTCTTTTATTCTAAGTAAATCCATTCTCCCAATTTGGACCTTTGACAATTGTTAAGCTGGTGTTGAAAAGCCACAGGTGAACCGAAACAAAGGCTGGTTTTGAAACCAGCTGCCGGAACTGCACATCTGCTGGTGCATGAATGCTGGTCCTGGTTCTAGACCTGGTGCACGAGTACTAGGTTCTCCGGCGGGGCCTCAGCAGGTCCCAAATGGGATGGCCTGGCTGCTGCCCAACCTGCTGACTTTCCGAGTGTACTTGGAGCAGCTGGTAACAGCAGAGCTGGTGGTTGGGCCTCTGTGACAGGCAAAAACCGGGGCTTTAGGATGAAATGTCTATAGAAATATCTGAGTTTCTGCAGACGAAGCAAGGGACGGGAGAGGCCTGGGGACAAAGTTCTGTCTGAGGGACTTTTGGGCTGAGAATTCAAGCTGTGCATTCTGGTCCTGCCTTGTGGCTTTGTAACACCTCCTGTTGACATAGAGGCCTGCCGCTTGCTAGTTGCATCCCCGGACAGGTCTCTTAACCTCTCTGGGCTTCCGTTTACTCCCGAGCAGAGGGGGAGAATGTCACCTCCTGCAGAGGATTGTGATGGGGAGTCAATGAGCTAATGTTTATGAAAAAAAACACTTTGTGAATTGGAAAGGGCTGTGCAGATGCTCTAACTACCATTATTTGTCATTAGGTAGCTTTTCTTGCCAGTCCCTGGGGCATTTTGCTCCCAGCTGCATCTGCTGAGTATGCTCGGAGGTGGTGTTGATGGAGGAGTAGGGTGGGAAGAAAACAGCAAGGCAGGCAGAAGACAGGGAGACTTTTAGGCTGGGGCTTTTGTTTACAAGTGGAGAGAACGGGTTTGGCTTTTTTTCAGTCTGAAGTGGGAAAGTCGATGGTCTTCAGCAGATGCGAGTTTGGAAGCTGGATTCTCCTTCTTCTTATCTTGCATCCGGATGTCCAGGGACATTCCTTAAAATTAGCACATCTGAAGGCTGAAGGCAGCCCAAAGCCAGGGACTTGGCAAAGGAATGCAGATCCCAACTTCACTCTCCTTCTAGGCTGGTCTCTTTGCCTTCGGCCTGTTACTTCATGCTCACAGCCACCTCCACACTCTTGCTCTGATGTTCCCTCCATCCAGCACATCCTTCCTACGCCTGTCCAAATAAAATCTGTGCTGCAGAACTAGTCACACTTCCATTCATTCCACAGATATGTGTTGAGTGTCATTCCTCAAGACAGGGAACACAGGAGAAGGCTCACATTTAGGGGAACAGCAGAGGATGCTAAGTTTTGCTCAGACACGTTGAGGGTGAGGAGCATCTGGTAGCCCGGGTCCTGGAGGCAGGGAATTCAGCCCCTGGAACTCAGGAGCAAGGTCAGAGGATGGGGCATGGACGTGGGAGTCGTCAGCACATGTGTGAAGTAGAGGCACAGGCACGGGCAAGGTCGCTTAAGGAGAACCTGAGATGTAAGTTGAGAAGAGCAATAGAAATGATGCCTGGCAACCAAGTGTCGAGTTCAGAAGGGAACCAGCGGTGGGAATGAGAGGGAGAGTGAAGAGGCAGTAGACGGAAAGCCAGCAAGATGAGCAGTGGCCTCTTGCGGTTTGAATGGTGGGGAGAGCATGGTAGCCTAGCAAGGGCTGCAGGGAGGGCAGGCGGATGGACGCTGGAAAGAGCCCACCGGAGGAGCACTCGCAGCCCCACAAGGACCGACGGCCCCCTTTCTCTGCCTGTGGGAATCGCTGCCATAGGTGAGCTGCTGCTGGTAGTGAGAGCGTGTCGTTATCTCTCAAGGCTACTGGTTCACAAAAGGATGGAGAACCCAGGACTGGAGGTCTCCAGGAGGCTGGAGAACAGGCGTGGTTGGGAGTCAGGTAGTAGCAGAAATAAAGGAATGAGATGCAGCTAGAAAGAGGCATTACCCAGTTCAGGATTTCAGAAGTAGGGCAGTTCCTGGGAGCTGACAAGGTCAGGGTGGGGCCACATGAGTGGGCTCTGAGGAGGGGTGGAGCAGAAGACTGTTAGATTAGTGAGGACAGAGAACTGAAGCCAGAGTGGTAATTGGTCATCAGCGTCGATGTTCAGCTGGCCTCAGGCAAGGGCAACAGTGCATGTCATGAGGAAGCTGTGTACCAACAGCCAAGTCCACATTTGCTTTTGTGGGTGTGGCTTGGAGGTCTGGAAATGACGACGTGTTAGTTAAGGTAGAGACACCCAAAGATACTAGGCTTAAATACATTGATTTCTCTCTCACGTAACAGCCCTGCTGGCTTCTACTGTCAGCAAGGCACTGCTCCATGAAGTCGTTCGGGACTTCCGTACTATGGCTCTGCCATTTTCTAGGATGTTGAACTAACTTACAGGCTGTTGCTGGGTCCCATGAGGACCACTCATATTGCATTGGAAAACACTTAGTCACAGGTCACCCTTAGCTGCAAGGGAGGCTGGGAAATTCCCATCTGGGGCAGATATGAGCTCAGTTAGTACACTATCCCTATGGACAAAGGAGGGAACAAAATTTGTGGGACCATCTAGCAATCTGGCACAGATGGTTTTTTTTTTTTTATCCTTTGAAGTGAATATTTTCATGTTATCCTGTATCACATAAAGAATAGCAAATGAAGGACAATCAGTAAATACTGCTGAGAGATAAAAACTCTGTCCTAAAAAGATTTGATGGATATACAAAATATGGCTGATTCATATTTAAGTAGCATGGTTCTTTTCTAATACTAAATCAGTCAACTGGAAGATAACAGAAGTTCCTCCATAACGCAGGCTAGAAAAGTCTATTCAATTTTATTTAAAATCTGTATGCTGTAAAAGTACATGCCATGGAATTTACTAGGATGACAACTATGTAGATATGAAATTCATGACATATTGATTCAACATATTGAACTGGTTTTTAAAACCAATTTATATAAATAATTATAATAGTCTATATTATGTTTAGCTCTTGAGGCATATGGTAGTAAATTTGAATTTAATTTTAAATAAATTTACATAAATATAAAAGGTTCAGTAATTTTTATCCACCCTGCATAAATTAAAAGCAAATTAAAAAACAAAAGGATTGTACTTTATAAATGCACTTGAGGCCAAAGTTCAAACAAACCAGAAATCTAAGTTTATTTCTTACAAAGAAATCAAAGAATGACTGACTTTCATAGAAAGTCATCAATGCAGAAGGTACTACTGAATATTAAGCAGTAAATATATAAATATATATGTAAATATATATTTAGCAGTAAATATGACTTACATTTACTATATATTCTTTAAAAATTAATGTAACTGAAAAAACTTCACACTGATGGCACAGATGGTTTTAAGGATGGACAGTCATTCATTCAACAAATACTTATTCAGTGCCTCTTATGGGCTGGGTCCTGGAGTTACAGAGAAGGAGACAGACACGATGCCTGCCCTGATGGAGCGCACAGCCTAGTGGGTGGTGTGGTCTTCAGAGGAGGAAAAGGCAGCTGATGAGTGGCAGCTGTAGATGAACCAGGTGAGAGCCGAGAGATGGGCGGCTTTCACAGGAGAGGGCTGTGAGGGAAGAGTGGTGTCAAGGAAGGCTAGACTGGGGCTTAGGCAGTAGGTAGAGGGCGATTTGTTCATTCATTCATTCATTCATTGTTTACTCAACAAGCATTTGGTGATAGGGATGCAGTGGTAAGTGAAAACAGTTATAGTGCCTACTCTCATTGGGTTTTCTTCCTAATAGGGTTTCTTCCTCATTTATCAGGTAGTCACATGTATGGGATGAATAATTACACCTGAGGTAAGACTTTGAAGGAGCAGAATTTAGATCTGTGAGAGCATTTTACAAGGGGCTATTAGACAGAGGGAGGGAGGGAGGAATGACGATTTGAAAGATGAATGGGTGTTAACCAGGTAAGAAGCAGCCAGACCAAGGGAACAGCATGTACAAAGGCCCTGGGGATGGAGGACTGAAAAATGGCCCGTGTGGCTGAGGCAGGGTGGAGGTGGCGGGGAGGAGGGGCAGTAGAAAGGTAACCTGGGGCAAGCACACATGGGACCTGAAGGTTCTTAAGGATTTTAGCCTTTATCCTAAGAGCCAAGGGAAGCCACAGATGAGTCTGAAGCTGGAGGAGTGACATGGTCAGAACCCTGGGAAGAGCTAAGCTCATAAAGTTGTGACTTTGCAGCAGAATAGACAGAAGGTATAGGACAAGGATCAGAAAGGGGTCAGAAAAGCTAAAGAACAGGAAGGACAGAGGGCCACCTTGGGCAGGGTTTGTGGCTCACAGGGACAGCGGAGGCAGGAAGTTGAGGAGCAGATGGAGGGACAGGGAAGGGGCCCATTAACTTCAGGCTTCCATCTGGAACTGCGGGTGAAGCTGTGTGTCTCCATCTGGGTTATTTAGCAATCCTGGGACTTGACCTGTTTTCCTATCTGTAAAAGAAGAGTTTCTATGAGGATCAAAGGGAAGATCAGCTAACAGCGGGGTGCAGTATGAATATCATGGATATTAAGAATAATGATATAGACTATATGGAGTACGGAGTGGCTGTGACATCCACCTGAAACACCTGCATTGTGTGGGAAGAAAGATGATAGGGTTCAACGGTCAAGGAGAGGCTTAGCAGTGGCCACACCTGATGTCTCCGTTAGGGAGAGGTTTCAGAATAACTGTGTGTGTGTGTAGGGGTGCGTGTAAATTGGTCTGGTTGTCAGGGGATTTGGGGTCCGAGCTCAGCACCAGTGGTCCTTGCTGGGAGGTTTGAGCAATTCGGTTCCCCAATTTATACGGTAGATTCTGATGTTTAAAGGCATGAGGTCCTGAAAAAGATCAGCCGAGCTGTTTACCAGCTATAGGCTTATAATAATATAGAAATAATAGTTGTTGCTGGGAATTAAAGGGGATGCTGCACCTAAGGTGCTTCATACAGTCCTGGAATAGTGGATGCACATTCAGTGGAAACAGTGGGCCCCAACTTCCTCATCTGTGAAGAGCTGAGATGAATCTGTCCCAGTGGTGACAATGACAAGGGTTTCCACCGGGAGTGTCAGAGTTTCCTGTGAGTGTTTCCCACGGGTGGGATCCTGGGGTCTCTGACTCACCCAGCGCCGCTTGTGCACAGGCCCCAGGTCCACAACCTGCCCCAGGCACGGCTTGCTGGAGGCCTGGAGCCGAGGTCCTTGCCGTGGTTCAGGCCAGGCCTATGGCCAGGATCCTAGAAGCGCCCAGAAGCCCTTGGGTGGAGTCTGCCTCCTCCTTTTTCCTGTGCACCCCCTGCCCCCCACCTCCCCTCCCCTCTTTGCTCTGAAAGCAGCAGCCTTCCCGCTGGGCCCAAGCAGCAGAGTGGCCTAAATTTAGCCTTCTGGCTTCAGTGGTGAGCCACAGGTGAAGACCAAGGGGAAAGCACAAAGGCGGCCACATTTTCCAAATACCTTTGGTCAAGACCATAAACAGCAAATCTGAGGCCCTTGGTCCACGCCCTCTGCTTGTTTTTGAGGGAAGACTGGAGAACAATCTTGTTTCCTTCTCGGCTGCTTCCCCAGTTGACCCTCCCTTGAAACCCCGCCCCCACCCCCACTTTGCCCAGCTTGGAGCCATTCTCTCTCCCAGGAGTGCGGGCCCTGGGCTACAGAGCAGGCCCCCATGGCCTGTGTTTGGTTTGGGCGGTATAATCTGGTTTGGCTCAGACAGACCAGCGTCATTATGCAGGCTCCATCCCCCTCAGTTCAGCCAGGCCTGCCGCCTGAGGAGGCCTGGTCAGACAGGCCTGGTGAGATGGTTCACATCTATTGAATGCTTGCTGTGGACCAGGCATCATCCTAACAATCTTACCTCAATCAGCCCGTTTAATCTTTCTAATAACCTAAGAAGTGGGTACCATGATCAGCCTCTTTTATAGACGAGGAAAGTGAAGCACAGACAGGGTAACTCTCTCAAAATCATACAGCTGGTAAGTGGCAGAGGCCACCTCAAAAGCCCAACCCTTGACTGCCACAGGACACCACCCCCATCATATAGCATCACCCTTTCTGAATCACTTACTGTGCCAGGCACTTTTATGTACATTATCTCAGTTAATCCTCAACACATCCTATGAGGCAGCTACTGCTATTACTGTTCCCCCTTTTTTTTTTTTAATTTTATTTATTTATTTATTTATTTTTGGCTGCGTTGGGTCTTCGTTTCTGTGCGAGGGCTTCCTCTAGTTGGGGCGAGCGGGGGCCACTCTTCATCACGGTGCGCGGGCCTCTCACTGTCGCGGCCTCTCTTGTTGCGGAGCACAGGCTCCAGACGCGCAGGCTCAGTAGTCGTGGCTCACGGGCCTAGTTGCTCCGCGGCATGTGGGATCTTCCCAGACCAGGGCTCGAACCCGCGTCCCCTGCACTGGCAGGCAGATTCTCAACCACTGCGCCACCAGGGAAGCCCACTGTTCCCTTTATATAAAAGTGGAAACTGAGGCTCTGAGAAGTTGATCGAATCGCAGGGTCGGGATGGGAAGCCGTGGAGTAATGAGTGCAGCTGTGCCACCAGGCTGTTAAGCTCCTGCCTTCTCGCCTGCCCACCCTCAAGTGCTTCCCTGGGAGTGCTCCTGCCTGCCGGATCATCCTGGAGCCTTTGTTCCTGTGTTGGGAGGCTTGTCCTCACTGTGGTTTAACTCGTGGGCTTCATCACGGCAGCCAGCAAGTGCAACAGAGGGAGCAGGGGCTGCTCAGGACTGAAATTGTAGGCAGCAAGCTCCGTGGGCAGACCTTGCTCCCAGAGCCCCAAATACTGGGATTGAAATAGTCCATGTGCTCCTCAGGGATAGGGATTCTTTGCAGTCACTGGAGGGGGTGGGGCGGGGTGGGGTTAAGGGAGCATCTTAATACTCCATTCTTTATTTTTGCTTCATCTATTGTGTACACTAAGGTATTTATTTATTTAATTGTGGCAAAATATATGTAACAAAATTTACCACTTTAATTGTTTTCAAGCATACAGGTCAGTGGCATTGAGTATATTCATATTATTGTGCAGCCATCGTCACCATCCATCTTTAGAACCTTTTTGTCTCCCCAAACTGAAACTCTGTATCCTTTAAATACTAACTCCTCACTCCCCACGCCCCCGGCCCCCGCAACCATCATTCTACTTTCTGCCTCTAGGGACATCATATAACTGGAATCATACAATATTTGTCTAGCTTGTTTCACTTAGTATAATGTTTTTGATGTTCATCCATGTTATATGTCAGAATTTCCTTCCCTTTTAAGGCTGAATAATATTCCATTGTATGTATAGAGCACATTTTGTTTATTCCTTCATCCAGCCATAGACATTTGTGTTGCTTCCCCCTTTTGGCTATTGCAAATAACACTGCAATGATATATTGAGGTTTTATGGGAAAGTTTGCTTGAAAAAAAATCCAGTTGCTAAAAGAAATTTGGAAACCACCACATTGGACCAAAGTTGGGGGAGATGGAGACCCAGTAAGCATGAGTAAGTTACCTGTACGTGATGGGCAGAGCCAAAACTGTAGCCTTCAGACTCTGAGTCCAGCAGTTTCTCTCCCTCTGATTGCTGGCTCTGATATATAGAAGGAGGAAGGAAGGAGAATGCAGCTCTGTCCTGGGGGCAACTGCCCTGTGTCCATAAACCTCCTGGAGCTGCAGAGAGGACTGGATTCAATATTTATTGAGTGCCCACGGGAGCCAGTCCAACGTGGAGATAGAGTTTGTGTCTATTTCTGCGTCTCACTGCTTGTGTGACCTTGGGTCCTTTTCTTGCTTCTCAGAGCCTAGGGTCATTGTGAAGATCAGATGAGATGAGATGTGTCCAGTGCATCTGGGGCAGTGTCTAGCACACAGTGCCCAGAGAGCAGGAGCTGCCACTCCACGAGGCACTGCTGGGGATAAAGAGATAAACAGGACAGGCTCTGGCCCTTGGGAGTTCTTCTCAGTGCATCATATCAAGAGGCACATGATGTTGATTTGTCCCATTATTGGTGATATTGACATTTATCAGTTGATTAAGATGGTGTCTGCCAGGTTTCTCCATTGCAAAGTTAATTAACAAGTGTTTTGTACTCATTAATAAATTACTATTTAATGAGCATTTTGTGGGAACTACTTTGAGACAGTGTACAGATTCTATTCCTCATCAGACTTTGACCCTGCAGTTTTAGCATCATGTTTTGCCAAATGATGATTCTATAATTCCCTCTACATTTATTATTTGCAATTCTACTACAAGGTAGAGGCTTCACACCTTTATTTATTTGTTTGTCCATTCATTCATTTATATCAGCACAAACTCATGAATTTCTATTTTATTCAATGGGCTATAATCCACAACAGTCATTATTTATTTTGATGCTCAAATTGTTTTTCTATAAATTTAAAAATATCTGGTAGACTTGGAGAATAATACATAAACTACTGTGATTTTGTAACATAAAATAATAATAATATTGAGCCCTTTCCATGTGCCAGGCACTGTTCTAAGTTTCTTTATTAACTCTTTATATACATAAATTCTTCACATATGTAATAGTTATTTATTGCCGTGAAACAAGTTATCCCAAAACATAGCAGTTTAGAAACAACAAACATTTTCTGTCTCACACAGTTTCTGTGGATCAGGAATCAGGAGTGTTAGCTGGGTGGTTCTGGCTCAGGCTGTCTCACGAGCTTGCAGTTGAGATCCCAGGGCTGCAGTCATCTACGGGCTTCACTGGGGCTAGAGGATTCACTTTGAAGATATGCAACTCACCTGGCTATTGGCTGGAGGCCTCATTTCCTCTCCACAGGGACTCCTCCACAGGGCTGTTGGAGTGTCCTCACAACGTGGCAGCTGGCTTCCAGAGAGAGTGATCCCACAGGGAGAGTAAGGAGGAAACCACAGCGCCTTGTATGACCTCGTCTTAGAAGTCATACACCATCACTTCTGCCACAGTCCATTCATTAGAAGCGAGTCACTGACTACATCCCACAGTTAAGGGCAGATGAAGGATGTTCCTAGGCCCCTTTTGAAGAGAGCGGGTCAAAGAATTTTTGATCGTATTGAAAAGCCACCACAAAATACATAAACTCCTGTGAATTCTTTCATCCATACTATGTAACCCTAAAAGGTAGGCATTACTCTCTGACCAGTTAAGTGCCTTGGCCAAGGTCACACAAGCAGACAGTGGTAAAGTTGGGATTTGAACCCAGGCAGCCTGGCTCCAGGGCCCGCATTCTCAGCCACTACCTGATTTGGCAGGGCCTTGAGGCAAGAAAATGGAGAATTCCTGAAGGTATTTGAGGGAAAAGAAACACGATGCATCCACCCTAGCCATGGAAGGCAGCATGCAGCAAGGTACAGGGTGATGGGTAGCCCCACTGCCTTCTCCAGTAGGGCTTACATGCAGATCCCTTTTCTAGCTCCGTACCTAGGAGGCCTGTCTTTCCACCTGTTGCTTTCCATTTGCTCATTTTGCAGGTAGACAGTTAGAGAAAAGCAGTGTAAATCATAATTTTTTAAAACGGGCAGGATGGTGGTGCTGGCCTCTCTTGCGTGGCAAAGCGTTAGGGGAAGGCTTGGGGGTGGAGCACCTTTAAAAATGGGACAATATGAGACATGGTCTTTACCCTTAGGGGCACAGAGTCCATTTGGAAGACAAGAACATAAACATGAAGTTATTTTAAACCTGGGTTACATGTAATTACCTTTTAAATGGTAGGGCCAAGGCTTGTGTCTCGGTTGCCCTTACATTCCACCACAGTGCCTAGTAGCGTGCCTGGCTTTGCTTATTGAGTGCTAAGTGAATGAATATTGCTATCCTACCATGGCATGGGTGGCAGAGACAAGAAGGAGGTAGCTGGTGAGGTGAGGCAAGCCGGCCAGGGGAAGTGACTATCATGAAGTGTCTGGCCTCTGAAGGCAGCATTAGGTAGGGGAACTAGCAGAGGTTAACAGCCAAGCAGGTGTCATCAGGGATCTACAAAGACTGACAAGCATCGAGAGATGGGCTGAGAACTCAAGGACAGGCAGATACCGGAGGTCAGGAGGGGTCTGGCAAAGGGAATCTGGGCGGCAGGTATGAGAACCTGGAATCTACGTGGGCAGGCAAAGAGAGTTAGTTATAGCCCCAGCACCAGAGCATGGAATATGCCTGGACGCTGAGGCAGACACACTTTACCCTTTGGTGCCTTTTGACCTCATTTGGGCCTGAACTGGTGTCTGAGGGGCTCACTCTTAGGAATGTGAACAGGAAGGGACTGGAGTGAATTTAGGCTGCCAAGGGGCTAGGGTTTCACTTGGGCAAGCCCCCTTCAGTGTCTCCTGCAGGTTTCTTTCTTTCTTTCTTTCTTTTTTTTTTTTAATATTCATGTATTTATTTATTTGGTTGCACCAGGCGGGTCTTAGTTGCAGCAGGCGGGCTCCTTAGTTGCAGCATGTGGACTCTTAGTTGCGGCATGCACGTGGCACCTAGTTCCCTAAACAGGGATCGAACCCTGGCCTCCTGCAGTGGGAGCTTGGAGTCTTATCCACTGCGCCACCAGGGAAGTCCCTCTCCTGCAGGTTTCTGAGGCCTTCCCTTGCCCAAATTGTGGTTTATGGTGCAGATTGGAGTGAGGGTGAACCTGCTCTCCAGGGGTTTTTAGTGTTGAATTCCTTAGGAGACACCCAGTCCTACACTAAGGATGAGACCCAGGGAACACGACTGCCATGGAAGCCTGTCTGCAATTCTTTACTTTTCTTTCTGTGCAAAAAGAGGGAATAAGATGCAAGAGGGAAGAGATATGGCAACATATGTATATGTGTAACTGATTCACTTTGTTGTAAAGCAGAAGCTAGCACACCATTGTAAAGCAATTATACTTCAATAAAGATGTTAAAAAAAAAAAAAAAAAAAAGAGGGAATAGCTTCTTAAATTTCCCTACAGAGAAGATTTAAATTTGTGATTTGAGCCCCAGCTTTGCCACTTCTTTCTCGTGGGACTTTCGGCAGGTGATATGGGATAATTCCTCATCTGGGACATGGGGGTAATTAATACCCACCTCCCTGGGTTTTGGGGAGAATCAGTTCAATCAGACACGTGAATATAATTGTTCAAACAGCAAGTGCTGTGTGAACCTAAGAGAATATTACTGTGGAACAAACTCCAGCCAGTGAGAGCTGAAAGATCTTAATATTGTCACTGGGCCCCTCTTTACATAGGGACCCGGATGTCCCAGGGGAGCTACAGACTTGATGTATTGCTCTTGGCTCATGGAGCAAAAACTCAAGATGATCCTGGTTGATAAAAGCTCCAATTTGACTAGAATCCCTCCCCACCCGCAACTCTTTGTAAAGGACCGATGTTTTCTGTGAGAGTATCCTACAGAACCCTCCCAGGTTTAAGCGGACAGGAGACTCAGATAGAATCCCTGGCTGGGCCGCATGGTTTCACCCCAGCTAGGAAGGGACTTTGTTCTCGCATAGCCTTGGCGGGTCCAGCAGGCTCGCTCCTTCTAGGTAATACCCGAAAGAGTTATTTTAGCTGGACTTTCATAGATTAGGACTTTCACATAAGGATTAGGTGAAAATAACAATGGCTCTTATTCATTAAATGGTACACGAGCAACTTCTGAGTATGAGTTTCCCCTTGAAGAATCTTCCCTTGAGCCTAAAAATGCTCCTCTGGATTACTTCCTGTGTTAACTTCCAAGAAACAGGAAGTTGTCCCTCCTGCCTATAGTAGTTTGTGTTTTAATTGTTTGGTGTCTATATATATGTGTGGGTTAGAGATGTATGAGTTGTCCTCAACCCTTTGGTTTAGATTTCATTTTCTTCTTTGGGTCCTCTTACTTCAGATCCTGGTGTCCCCCAGTGTAAACTAGAGAAGGCCGGTCATGTAATGGCCAAGAATGGGAGCTCTGGGGACATTTTGGGGACATCTCAAGCTTCCTTTTCCCCTTTCATAAATAAGGAGTACAGCAGCATCTGCCTTACAGGGTTGTTTTGAGGCTGAAAGTTGCTAACATGTGTAAAGTACTTAGATAGTACCTAGTGCATAGTGAACACTCAATAAATGTCAGGGTTTTTTTTTCAAGTAGCACATATGGTATTCATTACCCTCAAGAAAAATATGTGCCCCAGAAATATAAACAGGTTGAAAAGTTCAGATAAATCCGTGGATCCATGCTTGGAATATTAAAGAAAATAGGGTACTTGGGGGTACAGAGTACGGTCTTTTTAAAAATTTTTTATTATTTATTTATTATTTTAAATTTTTGGCTGTGTTGGGTCTTCGTTTCTGTGCGAAGGCTTTCTCTAGTTGCGGCAAGTGGGGGCCACTCTTCATCGCGGTGCGCGGGCCTCTCACTATCGTGGCCTCTCTTGTTGCGGAGCACAGGCTCCAGACGCGCAGGCTCAGTAGTTGTGGCTCATGGGCCTAGTTGCTCCACGGCACGTGGGATCTTCCCAGACCAGGGCTCGAACCCGTGTCCCCTGCATTGGCAGGCAGACTCTCAACCACTGTGCCACCAGGGAAGCCCCAGAGTACAGTCTTAATAAATATTTTTCTTTATTTGGAAATGAAGAGTACAGGGGATGCCCCTTTGAGGTGCTAGGCCCTGCTCTGTTTGCCTGGCTGCATCTTGTCTGTTGAAATACGTACCTGGGCTTTTTTCTGCTGCCCTCACTTTTCCAGATCTAGGGGAAGTCCCTTGGGAAATACGTTAATAGATCTTGCTCCTCTGGCCAGTACAGTTCTTCCCCACTCCTGGGCTGGAGCCTCAATGCTTTAGGGATAAGACCAAGTGGCAACTTCCCCTGGAATACATTATGGAGAGGAAATGGGGAATTCAAAGTGTCCCATGAGAGGCAGGGTTCCAGAGCCAGGTTTATTGCTTGAAATCTGGAGCTGAAGTGGGGTTCCCTCACTTGGAAAAGAAGGTTGGAAAAAAGCTCCTCTTGATTGCTGCCTAAGGCTATGGCAAATAGAAAGTGATATACTAATATATCCTTGCAGACAGTACCCGGCAAGTCAAGTCCCCCAGCACTCAGTGGTAAGCTTGAGCGTTCCCAGTATCACCATGGGATTTAAGCCCTGAGCTGCCACTGGGGTGTGGTCTGCAATGGGGACTCTAGTGGTCCAGGAAAAGTCAAGTGCAAAATGCCAGATAGATAGATATATAGGTAGAGAATGCAACAGGCACAAAACATACCTCCCACTCAAGATAAGCCTACAGTTCCAAATTCCAAAACACATGGGAGGAAAACTATTGCTAAGACAAAAAGAGAAAGAAAGAAAGGAATATAGCCAGCACAATCAACAACAGGGAAATGAATTCACTTCAGACTACAAGAAATAAGAGTGAAAGCTAATGATGTCTTCAAAATATGTGTGAGGAGGATCCTCAAAGGGCTGAAGAACGGAATATAAGCTATAAAAAAGAATAAGAATAAATGAAATAAAAGTAAGCAGAAACTAAACAAGAACACAGAATATAAAAAGAACCAATTAGAAATCAGGAAATATATAGTTTTGAATCTCTTAATAAAACCTCAATAGATGAGATAGAATCAATACTGGACATAACTGAAGAAAGGGCTGGTGAATTAGAAGTCGGTACTGAGGAGTTAATCAGGGACTCAACCCAGGATGAGAAATTAAAAATATGAAAGAGCAGTTAAGAGACACAGAGAATAGATCAAAAGACTCTAATATATGTCAGAGTTTCAGAAGAAGAGAATAGAGGAGATGAATGAGAGACAATATTTGATTAGACAGTGAATGCACATTTTCTCATAGCCAGAGAAAGATGTGAGTTCTAGGGTTGAAAAAAGCAACCATAAGTGACAAATAAAAATAAATTCACATCTAGACATGTTGTAGCACAACTTCAGAACCTCAAGAACACAGGCAAACGCTTAAAAGCTCCACAGAGAAAAGGCAAATTACCTTCAAAGGAATAACAACTAGCCTGACGGCAAACTTCTCATCGGCAACAGCAGCTGCCAGAAGACAGTGAGGGAGCACCTTGAAAAAGCTGAGCAAGTACGACTGTCAGCCCAGAAGCCTCCGCTCAGCTAAACCAGCACTCAAGAGTGAGGATGATAGGCATTTTCAGATATACAAAAAGAAGAAAGTTTAGTACACACTGGTGCTTCCTGAAAGAAATACTAAAAGATGAACCTTATCAAGAAGAAAAGTGAGATGAAATATTGAGATTAAAAAATGGCATGCAGAAAAAAACCTGAGCCTAGAAATTGGTGAAATAGTTTGATTGCAGATTTATGTAACCATTGATTATGTTTTTAAAAAGCACAAAACCAAAACTTTTGTGCAAAAAAAATGTACAGAGGGGGCAGTTTCTACTCCCTTTCATCTGATCGTTGCCATGTAGGAAATAAGCCCAGTGTTTCCAGATCGCTGGTCTTTCAAGGCAAACCACAAAGCCAGAACTTTTATGTGAAATCTCCTGAGTTTTAAGGGTTTGCAACAAGTTCAGTAATTTTTAACACACCAAGCTCTTCAACACTTTGAAGAGTCAAGAAAACTACAGCCATATATAGTATATAACACTGTACAGCCATTCAGCCTGCAGTTGGTGACCTCGGGCACAATGTTTAAATGTCCCTTTGGCTCTCTGGTCTCTATCACATGAGCAGAGATGCCTTCTCCGGGGGCTGGTACTTGGACTAGGAATTGAAGGATGGATGGGATTTAATTAAGTGGAGAGGAGCAGGAAGGGCACTTGAGACCTTGAGGTGGGAGTGCATCTGTAGTGGCTCAAGAAATAATTCGGTGGGGGTGGGGTTTGGGAGGAGGAGGTTGGTTGGGGCCAGAGATGTTTAAATATTGTCCTGAATCCTTGTGTCCTCCTTAAGGTCTGGAAGCTGGTCTATTTTGAGTCACATAGTTTAGTGTCTTACATCATTCCCCAGGGACGGCCGTGGTGAGTAAATGAGCACTACTTGGTGATGAGGGTGAGAACGCCAATGAAAAAGGCAAGAAGGAGAAATCCAGGCACATCTGGGAGATTATGTGGTGTGATGGGATGCTTCCCAAGGAGCTACGTAATGTGTCAGCTGGTCCTTTAATTAGAAACAGTGATCTGGAAAGCATGGCTGCAGTGTGGTAATTCACGTGGATTTCTCAGTAGCTTGAGTCTCTGGCTCTGAGCTTTTCTAAATGGCAGCGTTGCAATGCTCCGAACCAGTTGGTTTCTTTGAAATAAAACCAGGTAAACAGAGGGGGCGTGGGTGGGAGTGGTGGAGGGAAGCTGGATCATGAGTCAGGAGACCCCGCTTCTAGTCTGGTTCTTGCCATCAGCTCCTTCAGAGACAGAGCCTGTCTTACAGGGGTTTAGATCCCAAAGTCAGCATGTTGGGTCATGTCAGTCCCTGAAATTGCCCTTAAAATAGAATGTACATGGTTTAGTGTGTGTAACACTATATAGTAAGGTGTGTATATGTATAATGTATATAGTAAAGTGCCATGAGTAGAGTCGATATAACAAGATCACTTATTATGGAGAAAATTACATTATTTAAACTATCTTTTTATCACTCTCTTTTTTGCCACATGTGTATTTTGACTTTGTATTAGTTAAATGCTCATATATTACAACTGGATTGTATGACCTTGAGCATAAAAAAATCATTGCTTTGGGCCTCAGTAAAATAAAATGAGTGGCCCAGATAATTTATAGGCCCCCGTTCAGCTCAAAATCATTGACTTTTTTTTTTTGACATTGTAACTGAGTGCCCTTGATGCAGGCGGCAGGGTCGAATGTGGTTAAGGACACAGGTTCTGTGTCGGGCAGGCTGGGTTCTCATTTTGACTTTATTCCTGCTTAATTGGGTGGCTCTGGGAAGGTATGCCTCAGGTTTGTTCTTTTAAAATCTGTAAAATAGGGATAATAGTATCTGCCTCATAGGGATGCTGCGAAGCTTAAATGATCCTTGTATATGCTTAGAGTAATGCCTGGCATAGTATTTGCTCAATAAATGCCTCTTCTTCTTCTTTTTGCAAAACACCACGGTAAGTGCTCTTAGGAATACAAAAACTGGTACCCTCAGTCTAATCAAGATTTACTCGTGGGGCTTCCCTGGTGGCGCAGTGGTTAAGAATCTGCCTGCCAGTGCAGGGGACACGGGTTTGAGCCCTGGTCCTGGAAGATGCCACGTGCCGCAGAGCAACTAAGCCTGTGCATCACAACTACTGAGCCTGCGCTCTAGAGCCCGTGAGCCACAACTACTGAAGCCCGTGAGCCACAACTACTGAAGCCCGCGTGCCACAACTACGGAAGCCCGCACGCCTAGAGCCCGTGCTCTGCAACAAGAGAAGCCATCGCAATGAGAAATCTGCGCACCACAATGCAGAGTAGCCCCCGCTCGCCGCAACTAGAGAAAGCCCGCGTGCAGCAACGAAGACCCAACACAACCAAAAATAAATAAATTTTTAAAAAAATCTATTAAAAAAATGATTTACTCGTGCTGGCTAGTATACAAAGAGTTTATTATAAGGATATAATAGGCAATATTAGGGCTTTTGAGGGTGGGGTTCCCTGGGAAACAGGTGCTGAGATGGAGATTAGCATGCAGGGCATTTATTGGGGTGTCTGATTGGGATCAACCCTTCTGAAGGTGATTGGCCAGAGGGAGGAGTTGAGCTCTGATGCAGTCCCAGTGAAGGCCTCAGCCCATTCTATGTGACATTCTGGAACTTGGAGAGGCCCTTCAGACTTGTCCCAGGTTGGAGCAAGGGGCCCAGGCCTTTACATGGGATGTTGATCAGTCATGGATGTGGGTCGCCGCTGGAAGGAGTGTGACCTCGGGTGAGGCAGCGTTCTTCAGTCTCCAGAGGGGCTGGCAGCCAGGGGTAGTCTTCCGGAAGCATTCCCAGCAGCTGGGAGGATGCAGCCTTCCTTCCTGAAGGAGAATCTGGTGGCTGATTCTGTGACCCCCACAGTGCCCAGGGGCTGAAAGCAGAGTTAAGCCAGTACTTCCAAGGTTGGAGCTGGGAGGTTAGGAATGGAGGCCACTCTGCTCATTTCTCAGGGGTCGGGTGTCTCTGCTTCTCTCTGCCCCTTTCTCCTGCCTCTCTCTGTCCACAGGCTTTCTCACCTACTCGCTTTGCTCATGGCCTACGATGGCCACCAGCCCAGAGCCTGCATGGCTTTAAGGCTCCTGTTCCCATCACAACTGCCCTCAATCCTTGTGTCTTAGTTCAAATGTCTGCGAGAGACTGGCTGGCCTCGACCAGCCTGTGAGTGGACACCGTCTCCCCACCTCCAGCTTGGGTCACTGTCCACTCCCAGTCCAGTCACTGGAGTGGGGTCTGCCATGTTGCACCTCTCCTTTCCAGGGGTCGTGGCCAGGTCCGTCACCGTCAGACATGTCTATGGGACACTTAGGAGCTCTTCTGATGTGCCAGGCAGTATTCAAGGTACAGGGGATGCTGCAGAAAATCTAAGTGACAACAGTCCCTCACGGAGGGCACATTCTATTGCGGGGAAACTGACTGTGAAGAAATAAATAAGATCCGATCTAGGCAAGGCTTGGGACCTAGAACAGCACTTCCCTGGGGCACAGGCGATGATGTGGGGAGGAGCGGGATGAGCTCCGGGTTTGTTGTTATCATCTCTCTCCCTTGCAGCTTCAGTCATTTCTTTCTGACTGGCTCCCCGTTGCTTCCATCTCCTCATTTCCAAACCTGGCCTGTCTTTCAGCAGCAGCAGCAGCAGTACCTTTGCTCTCCCCTGAGCTCCTTGCCGGCCGCCCCTCTGGCAGTTCAACTCCACTATGTCTGACAGCCTCAGCCCACAAACCGGCAGCCCTCCAGTCTTCCCTACTGCAGTGGAGTTCACAGTCATCCTCACAGACGGAAACCTTGGGATGACCCTCGGCTCTGCTCTTTCCATCCAGCCAGTTGTCCAGTCATTTGGAGTCTGTTTCTCACATCTGTCTCCTCTTCTCCAACCGGTTCTGGCAGGATCTTCTTAATTGCTCCTCTTGGCTTCAGTCTCTCCTTCCCAACCCATTAGTTGGTCAGATTAATATTCCCGAAATGCACCCCTGATGTCACATTCTTTGACTCAATTATCTTCTGGATAAAGTTCAACCTCCATCTCTTGGTATCTCAGAACCTCCTTCATTGGGCTCCAGCTTGCCTGTCCAGCTGACCTTCTACTTTTTCCCTATTGTTGATGGCTGTGCTCCAAGCACCCAGAATGAGTGCCCAGGTTGGTTCCAGCCTTCCCTACCTCCACACTTTTGGATGTTTCCTTCCCCCTCTAGACCTTTTCCTCATTTTCCTCAATCCTTGACTCATCTTTCTTTCTAGAAGTCCTGCCTGATTCACTCAGCCAATAATGGCCCATCTTGCCCTCTTCCAAACTCTTCAAATTCCATCTGAATCTCACTGCCACCCCTTCCCATTTGATAACTGTATTGCAGGCTGTTCCACACATATTTGATCTCCCCTACATAATGGCTGAGCCAAAGGGTGACTTCAACCTCTCCTCCCCAAGGCACCCCACATAAATACATAATCTAAACAAAAATGCACTCTCCTTATTCTTAACCAGCTTCAAAGCAATTTCCCTAGTGTCCACATCCAGCAGATTGCTGCCTCTAGGCTCTGTCTATACAGAAAGTCTGGTGTTGACCCAGTTTTTTCTGGACTGGAGGTCTTTGCAGACAGGATTGAGGGCCAGTCATCTTCAGTCCTCCTCGGGGCTGGCACAGTGTGTCCACTTAGGGCGGACTTGGCTGAAAGAATGAATGGATGAATGAATGAATGCCACAACATACAGCCTCCCCTGGCATTTTCTTTTTTCCATTTTTCTCCATAGAGCTGAGCATACTTTTGTCTCCCTCTGATTGGCTGCTTTAGAGGAGTGTTCTAGATTCCATCGGTAAACTTTCATTTCCTCACTCTGTCCCGTGCGAGAACCAGCAAAGAACCTACAGCTTTAGGCAGGTAGCAAATGTCCCTTACAGTAAAAATGCAAGAACTTCTGCTGCTGCCCTTAGAAGGCTGTCCTCAGGCCCTGCTCCCTGAGTGTGCAATGGAACTGCTCTGTGGCCTCTGCCTTCGTTTCTCTATCTGTGCGTGGCCTTGAAAATAAATACGGAAAAGGTGTCTGGGATGATGGCTGGGTCCCTCTGATGCTGGCCCCTCTGGAGTCCCCTTTCCTCCCCCACCTTGTTACTTCCAGGCTTCAGTGCCAGATACCTCATCAGGCCTCTGCCAGGCTGAGTCTTCACTGGGAACATTCTCCCTGACACTTCTAGCCCCACGGCTCCTCTCCAGCCCTTAGATTTCTGCTGAGATGTCACTCCTTCCAGGAACCCCTCCTAGCCTCCCTGCCCACCCTCCTCTCCGTGAATTGTAATTGCTTATCAGTCCTCCTCCCTGGTCTGCACACTCCACAAAGGCAGGGCAGGGTCTGCCTTGCTCACCACTGTGTCCCCAGTGCCGAGCACAGTGCTGGGCATGTAGTAGGCACTCAGCAAATACACGCTGAGTGAATCGATGGAGGCATAGGAGGATGGGTGGATGGAACAGGCGCTGTGTACCTGTTAGCTACTGCCATAGAATCGTGCACGACAACCACCTACACAGCTCAGTGGCATCGGTCATAAGTGTTCATTGCTCGTGTGTCTGGAGGTCAGCTAGGCAGCTCTGTTGATCTTGGCTGGGTTCACTCACATGTATGAGGTTGGCTGTTTTGGGCCAGGGTGACTGGGGCAACCGGGGCAACCAGGGCAACGCAGCTCCACTCCCGTGTCTCCTGTCCTCCCACAGGCTAGTCTGGGCGTGTGCTCCTGGCAATGGCAGGGGCGTAAGAGCAGGTGGGCACAGGCGATGACGTGGGGAGGAGCGGGACAAGCTCCTGGTTTGTTGTTACACGCAAGGCCTCTGGGGCCCAGGCATACCACATTCTCTCAGCCAAAGCAAGTCATAGGCCAGCCCAGATCCAAGGGGTGGGGAAACAGATTCTACCTCTTTAGTGAGAGAGGAACTATAGAGTCACGTGGCAAAGATAGTGAGTACAGGGAGGAGCTGAAGAAGTTTGGGGCATCTAATGAAACCTGGCGCACTGGGCATCACAAATCCTGGGTCATAGTTCACCCCTAGCTGGGGCCTCAGGGAGGTCACATGTGTCTGGCGGGCCTCGGGCTTCAGTTTCCTCGCCTGGAAAATGCGAATGATGCTATCCGCCCTTCCCATCTCATAATTACAAGGAGTTCACTCATTCATTCTTTCTTCGGCCCACGCTCAGAGTTTGGGAAGTGGTTTCTAATCTGCACAGTGCTGTGCAGCAGGATCGCTCTCCCATGGGCACTTGCCCAACAGAACTGGGGAGGAAGTGGGACAGTGGAGGGGCAGTGGCGAGACCAGGAACCTGCCTGCTGGCCCCACGTCCTAGGTTTCCCACATCTCAAGTTCTCCACTGTGAACTGGAGGCCATGTGGGGTCTAATAAATAATGGATGCAGTTGGGTTTTGAAAAGCATCAAGCATTATGTGGTTGTAAGGTACTGTTAGACACAGGCCACCTCTGCCGAAGTAGCTCTTTGATGAGTCTGGCTTTACCCCATGGCACTTCCTCTGTCTCCCCAGGAGACGAGATGGTCAGGAGCGAATTGTTCTGTAAAGATGTTTTCATAGCCCAATAAAAATGGCAAGCGACACTTGCTAGGTGTCCTTTTTCTGCATGAACACCATGCAGCTCTGCCTGCAAAATTGCTGGTGATTGTACCCCAGGTTCCCCTGCCTGCCGACCGCCCAGGGTAGAGAAATGCTAGGGTTCGTGCTTTTTCCCGGGCATTTTCTTTTTTCAGTCCTACGTGGTCATCCCCTCAGATAAAAAGTCCGTGTTTCTGGAGGAGAAGCAGGCCTCTCCTTCATCTCTCCCCCGACCCTCCCTTGAGTTTATGGTTCTTGGTGATTAGCCACATCTCTGAAATGCTAATGGGACATACACTTGGGTACTTGAGCTAAACTGGATCCGTGGGCATTTCTCCCACTGGCTTGGGAGGAAAACCCCCATGAAAACAACAGCCCCTCTCTAGTTCTGGAGACAGTCCCGGGGGTGGGAGGTGGGGTTTGGGGCCTTTCATTCCCGAACTTGGAAAGGGGGCTTTTGAAAGATGGGCCTTGCAGAATGGGACAGGGAGGCCAGAGAACGGTAATGAATTTGCAGAGTCTGGGTGCCCATCTGAGCCCACACCGACTCCGGCTTGCAACCTGGCATCTGTTTTTGTGGTTCCAGTGCAGGCTGCATTCCTTTCTGAGGCTTCACATCTCTCCAGAGGCCGTCGCTCTGGCTGGCTGCGTGGAAACACCTGGCTCAGAGCACGTCCAAGTCCCACAGAAGTGCAAAAGGAAGCATTTGAACACTTCTTGCTGACAGCACGGTGTTATTTTTCTCTTCCCTCTCTCATGAATCATTGTGCCTGGAATCTTTCCTGGAGGGGTTCATCTGGCTCATGGTTCTCTCCCCAGAATAGGGGACCCTGGTGCTCTGGTGAGTGGAACGAGCCTTCCTGGGCTCACATGTCCTGGGCTCAGGTTCTGGCTGCAGCACATGGCGGCCCAGTGGCCTTGTCAAATGAGCCTCAGTTTGCTCATTCACAAGCTCCTCCAGGTGCGCGGTCACACTAAGGGAGGTCAGGTATGTGAAACTGCCTCGAGCAGATGGGTTTTGAATCTGATTTGAGATTGATCAACCTTGGATCCTTTACCTCGCTTCTCTGGTGGCTGCCGTGATCCCATGTTCATGTTCTCTATGGAAGGGGAAATCCGGGCAGGGGCCCGGCAGTGCCAGATGTCCAGAGGGTATCTCACGTGTGCCATGAACAAGTGTACTCGTGTTATAGTTGACATCTGCTTCCTGCCAGGAACCTAGAGTGAAGCATCACCCCCTTGCCCCAGCTAGAGTGCCCTTGTGGGATTACCACTTCCGTTCCAGGGCCTGGTCCTGGTGCTCTCTGAGCTGCATCTCCTTAGGTGCCACTGTGATCCTGCTGGTCTGTGTTGCCCCAGAGCCATCTCTGCTCTAAGCCAAAGTGTGGAAGAGGCCCTTTTCTCCTACCCTGCTAAGCTTTATCGTGAAATCTCATGGTGTCTCCCATGGGACATCTGAATTGGGCCTTGACGTATGATTAGGAGTTCACAAAATGAAGGGTAAATGTAATACCCATATTTTACTTAGAAGCTACCTCTTCTCCCAGACTGTCTTCCTTTTCACAGGTTTATGAACTCAGTTACACACATAGATGCTGGGGTTGTCTGCCCGACACCTCTGATCTCAGTTTGGGCTCAGAACTGCCTGCATGTGGCAGTGGCAGCACATCACATCACGGCCTTCATCACCACCAGCCAAGGTGGAGCAGAACTCTGAGCTGGACGCCGTAAAGGAAAGGCTGCATGTGGAGGCTACTGCAAGAAACTCAGCATTTGAAAGTGGTCCGGTGGCACTGCATGCCTGGGGCTCTTGTAAAAGTTAAGGAAGCAGGATTTGTCAGTCTTCACATGAAATGCCTACTTTGTGGAAGAAACTTAATCTCTCAGCTGAACCTCCCCATCCCTGACTGTAGGATCACAGTAGCCTCCTGAGCGGCCTCCTTTTCTCCCATCTCCTGTCACCTGTCTCTCATGCTGCCACCACGTTTTTCCATCAGATTGACTGTGGGGTAAAGTTTGAGTCCCCGAATGTGGCCTTCAAGGTCATCCACAGTCTGGCTCCAAAGAACCCTTCCCACCTGAGCTTCTGTATCCTGCCAAACTCCTTACCTTGTGGGCTCAGCAAGCCCTTTGCCAGTCCCTGAACACACCATGCACTTCCAGACCTTGGGGCCTCATCCACTGACTTACTCCTGCTGCCTTCTCTGCTCTTGCCTCAGCTGGTGAACACCATCCACCCTCCAAGGCCAGGCCCAGGTGCCAAGTGAAGCCTCTGATCGCTTTGGCCATTACTGTCTTCCCTGCAGAGTCCCTGCTTCCTCCTTAGTGGGCTCCTAAGCTCTTTTGTGCATACCTCCATCCCAGCTCATGGTTGTAGTTTTTGTATTTGTTGGTCTCTGCTGAATTTCTCAAGGGCAGGTCCTGTGTCATCTCCATTGTTGTATCCTCCTGTCCTTGCACAGGGCCTGGTAGGTGCTAACCAATCTTGACTGAACGTGTAAATGAATGACTGAATGTAGTAATAGAAAGTTAGATATGAATTGGGTCATCCACATCTTAGGAGGAAGGGAGGATTTTGAGTATTTGAGTAAAACATAAAGTTTATATAAGACAAAGAGAAAAGAAAGTATCCAAGAGATTTCCAGGTCTAGGTAGAAACAAGGAACTTTTTATCTCCCTTCTGAGCATTCTGAAAAGACTTGCTAGAGTTGAACATAAAGCAATTAACTTAGAGAAGAAAGAAAGGAAGAATACATGGGCATGAATAAGAATGAATTTTCAGATTTAAACATGGATAGTGCATATGTAACATTTATTGGATACTCAGGCCAAGCACTTTACATGCATAATCTCATTTAATGATCTTAGTGACACCATAAAGGAGTTATTCCATTTCTCCAAACCAGAGGATAAATAGGAGTTAGGATAAGAGAGAAGCGGAGAAAAGAAGGAAAGGGCATTGCAGGCAGAAGAATAGCAAGTGCTCTGAGGCAGGAAAGAACTTGGTATGTTCAAGCAGCAGAGAGAAGGCTGGGGGGCTGGAAGATAGTGAGCAAGGGGCAAAGGGAACCAGGTGAGGCCGTGCTGGGGTGGAGAGAACACATCATAGAGAGTCTTGTAGGCCCCATTAGGGGTTGGTCTATTATCCTAAAAGGGATGATAATCCATTGAAGGATTTTAGGCTGGAGGTGAAGAATGGGGAGGAGAGGGACTTGCTGGTGGTGACATGAATGAGAGTTCCACTTTCCAAAGAAGAACTGATTTAAAAACATTGGAAAGGGGACAAATGTGATGTGGACACTGGTTTAGGAGGCTGCTGTGGTTGTCTAGGTCGGAGATGATGGGGGCTTTCACTAGGGTTGTGGTGGAGATGGAGAGAAATGGATGAATTTAGAAGTCTTGGGGCACTAGAATGGATTGGGGTGGAGAGTTGGGTGTAAGGGAGAGGTAAGGTGACGGCCAGTTTGTAACTCGAGCAAGTAGGGGAATCAAAGTGCCATTTCCTCACCTAGGGGATATGTGGTGAGATAAGTTTCAGGGTGGGAATGAGGGGCATCTCATGGCAAAGGGGTCTGGGGAACTCCCTGGGAGGAAATGCTGGCTTTGACGATCACTAAGGTCCCTAGAATTTCAGAAAGTAGGACCCAGGCCAGACCACCACCCTCCCTATCAGGTGCTTGTAGATCCGTTATGTCCCTTCTTATGGGACGTGGTGGGCCCAGAGCCTTGTAAAGACTGGTTTTGCCCAGCGCTCCTCGACCCTTAAAGACAGACACTGAAAAGGAATCAGCACCACTGGCATTTGTGTTTCTGCTACATAGGAAATATATTTCATATATTTCCTACCATGAAGTACATTCAGGATCCAAAAGGTTTGGTCCTGGAAACTGGAATGCAATATTAGATGGCATTTTATCTGTTCATTTCCCCCATAAGCTGACCCACAGCGGCTGCCCTCATTCAGGAGGGAGAATTTAAAAGTTGAACAGACGGAAACAGGCAGTGCTCCAGAAGTTAGAATCTGCTATTGTTGTGTTCTGGCCAGCAAGTCACCTCAGTGTTGGGAGAAATTACTAGAGGCCAAGGGAACAGGAAGGGGAAGGACGAGGGGCTGGAGTTCATCTGCACGCGATGGGTGCGGGAGGTGGGCACCTTGGCTGGGAGGTGATTCCTATGGAACTATAGAGCACGTAACCTGAATTATGCCCAAACAGGGCACAGAGGGGTGTTAGACTAAGAAATTGCCCACTTGGTTAACATCCAATAAGCTCTTAATGCTGAAATAGACCTTAATCCAACAACCCGGCTTTGTATGGAATTTGAAGCCCAGAGCTTGGTCCATAGTAGGACCACAAAAGCAATCCATTGACCGACTGACCGAGAAGAGTGAGGCTATCTGGCCAACGTCTCATGAAGAGTTATGGCCCCGGCAGGGAACAGAAAGAACCCATTACATTTCCGCTGCCAAGTGGCAAGCGAATAAACATGAGGTATTTTTCCTCTTTGGTAACAGGACCCAAGACATGAAATACGTGCTTGGCAGAGAGTTCCATATTGCATTAGCAGGACACATAGATTTATACTGGGGTATAAGTGCTCTCTCTGAGCCCAAGTGTGAGTGATGGGATTCCAGCCTGACTGTTGAAATTTGCTGTAACGCTGGGAGATGCGTCTGCTAAGGACGCTGTAACCACTTCCTTTGTGGTTGAGCTTGTGTTGCTATTGCAGTTGGTGGATGTACAGCCACATTTTGTTCTAATTTGCAGGTAATGGACTCTTATAAAGTAGTAATAATCATACCACGAAGAAGAATCACACCTGTTAAACTTTTTACTGTTTATAGAACTCTTTCATGTGTGTATATATATCCTAATTTGATTTTTACCACAATTATTAAGTAGGTCTCATTAATCCCAGTTTATGGATGAGGTTAATACCTTAAGGCAGAGAGGGAACTAACCCAGACCCTATTTTTTCAAGTCCATGTTTGAGTATGAAATAGCCTTACCAGACCACAGCATGTTCATGTGCTAACATTATCTGTGCTCAGGCTTGTAAGCCATTATTAAGCCATTCGGCAACCATAATAATTCTGTATTTTTTTCTGAGCCTTTTCCTAAAAGTTCTCTGGACTCAGAATTTGAGAAGGTACATGTCTGGATTCCTTTTGTTATGTCTTGCTGCACTCCATCTATCCTCTGAGGCATGGAAGGTCTCCTGAAGAGTTTCCCTGAAGGTTCCTGATTGACAACAAGAATTGAGAGCAGTGATTGTAAAGACTTGCTTGATGTGCACTACAAAAATAAAACTCCTTCAAATAACCAGGCCCCGCTCACTGACCTCCTTGAAAATTTAACCTCTGCCCCCGTTGTCGAATGGATAAAGATTCCCTTTGAAAACCTTTGCAGAGTTTTACACACACACACGCACACATGCACACACACACAGGCGCAACCCACCTTGCTTCTCATTCTCTTCTTTTCAAAAATCAATTGGCAGGAATTTGCAAAGTTGCCAGAACGAGGTAATGGGCAATAATTCACGTAGCTTTCAGAAACATAAATCACTCAGCCTGATGTAGTGCCTTTCCATCCCATGGCAAGCCTTCGTGAGCAGTAGCTGCAATGTGCATAAAATATTTGGGCTTCACTGAGGCCTTGGATATTCTTCCATGTGGCATTCTCATCAGGTCGTCAAGGAAATTCATCCTGCATCCTATTACTGTCAGGTGAATGCACACATGGCCGGAGGCACCTTCTCAATGAAGATTAGCAGCTCTGGCCCCGGCTGGTCATTTCAACATGAGTTAATGGGGTCAAGGTGGGGACAGCTATGGCAGAGTGGGGTCCGTCATGCTCTGGGTTTGAATCAGGGCTGGCACTAGCTAAAGTGACATTTGCTGGAGTCATAAACTAGAGGTTTATAGATCCCTTTTGTTTAGCAGATACAGCATTAACATTAAAGAGTGAATTTGAATGTATTTGGTCAGATCTGTGCTCTCTGTATTGTTTTATACAAGGTCTCTAACCACATTTTTGTTACCTGCCTAACCCCTGGAGATATTTGAGGTTGCTACCCTACTAGACCCAACCATGGCCTTTCCAGGGCCAGTTGATAGTAAGCTGTTTTTTGTTTTTAAGAAACTTTTTTTTTAATCCTTTTTTTTTTTTTTGGCTGCGCTGTTCAACTTGTGGGATTTTAGTTCCCCGACCAGGGATCGAACCCGGGCCCTCGGCAGTGAGAGCCTGGAATCCTAACCACTGGACTCCCAGGGAATTCCCGATAGTGAGTGTTTTTTAAAATTTACTGCCCCTCCCCATATTAGAGGTGTAATGTCTATTATGTAGAGGATTTGAAAAATATAGAAATAGAAAAGCACAGTGATTAGTATAGGTGTTGGCAACCTTGGTCCAATGGGTCAAATGTGGCCCCTTGCCTGTTCTTATAAATAAAGTTTTATTGAAACACAGCCATATGTATTCATTGCCATACTGTCTGTGGCTACTCCTGTGCTACAAGAGTAGGACTGGGTAGTTGCAATAGAGACTGTATGGCCTGCGAAACCTAAAATATTTACTATCTAGTCCCTTAGGAAAAAGTTTGCCAAGCAATGGCTTAGCACCTAGGTGCTCAGGAAATATTTATCCAAGAAATGAATCAATCTGTAATCCCACCACGTAGAGGTAACCACAATTAACACTTTGGTGTATATTCTTTAGTTTTTCTCTGTGTATAAATAGCTATAGTTATATTTTGGGAAGACTAAATTATACCTCCTGTTTTTGTAACCCACTTTTGTTATTTAACTATATATTATGGGCATTTTCCAATTAACTTTAACTTTCCAATTAATTACATATTAACTACTGTAACTATTAACTATTAACTACTATATTAACTATAATAACTATTACATCATTGTATCATTAACTATTATACAGCACTGATTTTTAAACTGCAGAGAAGTTTATCGCATGGATGTATGAGGATATTTAACCAATCCCCTGTTGTTGGATTATGTTACGTTGTGTCCAAGTTTTTACTTTTATAAATAACATTGTGATAAAAATTCCTGCACATTTTTTGGTGTATGCCTCTGATCCTAGAAAGGGAATTATTCCATCTCATATTGCTAATTTTTTTTTCACCTAGGTATGCCTTATCCTCCCAGTACACTGGTAGTTCCTTGAGGGCATGGATCCTGTTGTACACGTTATTTCCATCTCAGATCCTCCTGTCCTTTAACACAGACAGAGTAGGCAGTCAGTAAATGCTTGTGGGTTTGTATAATATAATGCCCAGCTCCTTCTCTCTGCTTCTCTGGATCCTACAAATCCCACCTCAGCTCTCCTCCTTCATGAGGTCTCAGCTAGCTCTCCAGCACCCCAAGGTCCCTCCCTCTTCTGGTCATCTGAATTTCTATATCACCCACTGCTTAGACCATATTCTATAATTCTTTAGAGCTTTCAAAGTGGTATAATGTACACTGTATAAGTTTCCCATGGCTGCTGTAACAAATTACCACTAATCTGGTGACTTAAAACAACACACATTAATTCTCTCACAGTTGTAGAAGCTAGAAGTCTGAAGTCAGTTTCACCAGGCCAAAATTAGGATGTTGTCAGGGGACCCCACTTGCTCCTTCCAGAGACGCTGGGGGAGAATCCGTTCCTTGTCTCTTCCAGCTTCTGGTGGCTGCCAGCCTTCCCTGGCTTGTGGCTGCATCACTCCAATCTCTGCCTCTGTAGTCTCATCACCTCCTCCTCTTCTGTCTGTGCCAATCTCTTTCTTTCTCTCTCCTATAAGGACACTCGTGATTCCATTTAGGGTCTACCTGGGTAATTCAGGATAATCTGCTCATCTCAAGATCCTTAATTTAATCATATCTGCACAGTCCTTTTCTGCCATTTAAGGTAATATTCACAGGTTCTAGGGATTAGGAGCTGAATATCCTTGTGGGGGTCATTATTCAACCTTCCACGATACACTATTTCTTTTGACTGGCTAATTTATTCATTTAAAAATATTTGTGAGGAACCAATTTGGTGGCAGACACTGACATTGTGCTAGCTGCCTATTGTCACAACAGAGCAGAAAGGACTTGTATATGAAGAACTGTAGTCAAAAGAGCTGAGCAGTGGCTAAGAAGCTGGGAGACCCAGGTTCTGGTACCACATTGGGGTAAGGCTCTCTGTTCCTCAGTTTCCCTTTTGTGAATTAAGGAACTAGACAAATTACTGTTTCCTTAAGTGAGGGATGAGCACCACTGATGGTGTATATATAGGGTAATGTTTAGGTGGTTCACAGGGACAGAACTAAATAGTGTTGACTCACAGAAATAGATAACTTATTTCCTTTTTTAATTCTCCTTCAACCCCTCTTAAGGAGAAAATTGCTATTAGGTGCTAGTGTGTCTTCAACACTTCCTTCAATACTTACCGAACTCCTTTTATCAAAAAGAAAGCTGCATGGGCTTCCCTGGTGGCGCAGTGGTTAAGAATCCACCTGCCAATGCAGGGGACACGGGTTGGAGCCCTGGTCTGGGAAGATCCCACATGCCGCGGAGCAACTAAGCCCATGCACCACAACTACTGAGCCTGTGCTCTAGAGCTCGCGAGCCACAACTACTGAGCCCGCGTGCCACAACTACTGAAGCCTGCGTGCCTAGAGCCCATGCTCCGCAACAAGAGAAGCCACCGCAATGAGAAGCCCGCACACCGTAACGAAGAGTAGCCCCCGCTCGCCACAACTAGAGAAAGCCTATGTGCAGCAACGAAGACCCAGTGCAGCCCAAAATAAAATAATTTAAAAAAATAAAAAAGAAAGCAAGCTGGTCTCAGGCTACAGAATCTAGGCAGAATTTAATAACATTATTTTCTGATCATTGTATTTATTTTTACAGTTACCTTCCATTAATGGAGAGTGACTCAGGTTTTTCCATTTATGGCAATACTATAAAGTATCCCCTGTAAAAAGTGAGGTGATTTAAAAATATATATTAAATAAATATAGGATAGATGGTTTTTAGAGAGGACACATTGTGAAAATGGCTCTGAAGTTTGGGAAACACTTAGATGTTTCCAGGGGTCCCCAGTTCTCTGACTTCTGAGTTCTGGGAGCAGGGTAGGATTGGAAACATAAAGAAAAGCGTCTTTGGTCAGAGGATGCAGCTGGAAATTCAGCATTAATGATTCCTGATCTTTTCCCATTTAAATACATCTGATCCTTCAAGGACCATTGAGCAACAAAGCTGTGAATATTAACATCGTGTTGAAATTGATCATGTCCAATTTTTAACTCAGAGCTTCTGGTAGGAGGAGGCGTGGCCTTATTCTGACCATTCTTTGCTTTTCACTGAACATCTGGAAGGTGGGGAGGCAACTTCCGTCTGACTTCTTCATGAGAAGGAATGGCTGTTATTTGGACAGAGCCCAGATGCTCTAGGGAAACCCTCTCTCCCACCCACTCTGCTTTGAACTCTCCTCAAGGGACCTGGCTTCACAATCCAGGTAGGGATGCTCACAGGGCCGCAGAGCTGGATCTGTGCTATTGGACCACAGTGGGAAGTGGGAATCTCGTCTCCCATCTTTTCAACTATGAATGTATATCCAGTGCTAATTCCCTAGTTTCTTTGGGACCATATAATTTCCTCTTAGAGGAAGATTTTCCTGGTTGACAGCATTATCATCATCATCATTAAATAATTCTTATTTTTTCAGAACACTAGCTCATATACTCTGCTTCCTTTCTGGGGGAGGCACATGGTCTTCCCCATGTTCATCAACAGAAGCAGAGGGGGAATTGCCAGTCACTTCACCCAGCTGCTTTCCAACATATGTGTTCCCCCACCCCCCAGAAAGCTGGAAGCGGATATAATTTGTTTCAGGGAGGCCTCAGGGGTTGATGTGCTTTGATTATCTGTTCTAAGCCTGGCCTTTGCTACCCCGAGTAATTGTGAGATGGCTAAAGACAGAGTGTAAAAACTTGGCTGACTTGGTATAGTACATACGGTAAGTGCTCAGGAAACATCTCTGGCAAGTGATACATGATTTGGAGCCAAAAGACTCCTTAATGTTTAGATGAAATTAGGCAAATCACTTCACCTCTCTGTGCCTCAGTCTACTCCAATGGTATAACAGTAGTAGCGACCTCTTCCTAAGGCTGTAGCATAATATTCACTGCTTTGCTTGAAGAAGGAGACAATTAGTGGGAAGCACAAAGTGCCATAACTGTCTGCTGTTATTCCTTCCATTTTGCAGATGGGAAAGCCACAGCCCAGAGAGGCTGATTTGCTGAAGTTCACACAGCTAGCAAGCTTCAAGGCCAGGCTCTGAACTCAGCAAGTCTGATCCCAGACCCAGCTCTTGGCACCGCATCACCCAGTGGCCCATTTATCAGGGCTGAGGCAGTGCTAAGATTTGAGAAACAATCTCATTCTGGGTCTGATTCCCTCAGATGGGTGGGGAGCAGAGCTAGACCAGGGCAGCGCCTGGCAGGATCAGGCCAGCCGGATTTGAATCCTGTGATTCCCACAGGTCCTTTACCTTCTCTTGGGCCTCAATTTCCTCATCCTTCCCTGCCGCCCTCTTCTGTGGTCAGAAGCGATGTAGGATGCGAAGGGGCTTGGTCAAGGTTAATTAAGGACGGACTGATGTCTTTAGTAGGGGTCCTGGGCAAAATGAGGGAGATAATACAAGGTGCTGTGAGCCGGTTGGAGTCTGCAGAGAGAAGCTTGCTTCCAGGGGGAGGCCGGCTCCACTGGTCGGGCGGGGCGGAGCTGGTCGCACGGCGGCGGTGGTTGCGGGGAAACGGCTGCGCGCCGTTTCTGCCCTGGCAGCAGCCCGGAGCTGGGCGCCCTCCGGGGCGCGGGGCCCCACGACGAGCTGCATCTTTACGTTCACGAGGCTGGGTGAAGTGGCTGGGGTGCAAAGCCCGCGCTGGGGTCGTGGAGCCTTTTGTGCAGGACCCAGAGAAGGAAAGAAACATGGGCCCAGGCTGGCGAGGAGGCAGGGAAGGAAGAGAGAACCTAGCGCCGAGAGGCCGCAGGATGATACACCAGGGTGTCGCGGGGTGATACAGGGTCCTTGTGGGGTTGTGGACAGAGGGCGTGACTTGAGCCTGGGAATCAGCTAGCTCAGTGCCCAGCGTGCCCCAGGTTCACTCTCCGTGGCTGCAGCGATAGTGACGTCTCATTCCTGCCATTTATTTACTTACTTATTTAATATATATATTTATTTATTTATGTTTGGCTGCGTTGGGTCTTCGTTGCTTCACGCAGGCTTTCTCTAGTTGCGGCGAGCGGGGGCTACTCTTTGTTGCGGTGCGTGGGCTTCTCACTGCGGTGGCTTCTCTTGTTGCGGAGCACGGGCTCTAGGCACGCAGGCTTCAGTAGTTGTGGCACGCGGGCTCAGTAGTTGTGGCTCGCGGGCTGTAGAGCTCAGGCTCAGTAGTTGTGGCGCACGGGCTTTGTTGCTCCACAGCATGTGGGATCTTCCCGGACCAGGGCTCAAACCTGTGCCCCTTGCATTGGCAGGCGGATTCTTAACGACTGCGCCACCAGGGAAGTCCTCCTGCCATTTATTGCCTACCTGCTATGTACCAGGCACCAAGCCAGGGGCTTTATATGCACACCACCTCTCGCCCTTTTGACAAACCCACCAGGAAGGTATCATTATTCCCCATTTCATAGACTAGAAAAGAGACTCAGAGAGCCAAGGCGACTTCTACAAAGTGGAGAAAACCAGGTTTGGAGTCCAGGCTGGCTTTCCCCAAAGCCTGTGAGCTGTGCCCTTCCTGCTGTGTCGTGCCATCTCTCGGTGGCGGCTATTTGCCGAGGGTCTTCTAGGTGCCTGGCACATTCCACACATTATTTTTGATCTTTGCAGCAACCCTGCAAGATAAGCACAGTTACCTGCCTTTTACAGATGGGAAAACAGTTCAGAGAAAATGACTCATCTGCCCAAGACCTCATGATGGCCTCTGGCAGAGACAACCTTCCAACTCATGAGAGCAGTTGGAGTCCAGGCTCTGCTGCGTCTATCCACTCTGCCACACTGCTTCTCCTAAGGCCAGAGGCGGATGGCTGTGGACCCCTCAGGATGTTGGGCGTTGGGCTGGCGGCAATGAGAGTGGGTCTCCATCACACTGTTCTGAGGGCCTCGCGGGCCCCATTACACTGCTCTTGTTGGAGGCGCTGAGCGCAAATTCTGAGTAATAAAACATGGGTGTCACCCCTGCCTTAGGACTTTATTCCATCTGAGGATGTGAGAAATGGCCACAGAAAGCAATAATAATAAATGAGAATCATAGCTAACCATTACTGAGCCTCTCATACAGTGCTATCCAATAGAAGTTTCTTCAGTGATGGAAATATTCTGTGCTGTCCAATACAGTAGCCACTAGCCACACGTGCTTTTGAGCACTGGAAAAGTGGCACGTGCAGCTGAGGAATGAATGTTTTATTTTGATCAAATTTAAATAGCCGCGTGTGGCTAGTGGCCACTGTGTGCAGTGCTGATACAGATGAGGCACTGTACCAAGAGCTTTCTCCATGGTCACTTATGAACCCTTACAACAATGATATGAGGTAGATTACTATCATCCCCATTTTACAGGGGGAACTGAGTCCCTGGGAAATGAGGAAATGTTCCCAAGTTCACCTGCTGAATATGTGGCAGGGCCAGGCTTTGAACTGATGTCTTCTTCCATCACAGGAGGGCCTGAGGTCAAGGTCAGGTTGCACTGGGGGACACGATGACAGTCAGAACCAGTGAGAATGGCACAGAGATGACAGATGGAGTTGGGGGTGGAGACAGGTGGTGGAGTGGGACATGATCCTTGCAAGAGGGGCCGTTGGGACCACCCCCCCCAGGGAAAGCACCCTGACCTGGAGACTGGGTCATCTTGGCTCCTGTCTGCCCCTTACTCTGGATTTGCACCCTGGCTCTGCCACTTTCTGGGTGACCATAGGCACTCACACCCCCTCCTTGTGTCTCAATTGCTTCATCTGTAAAGTAAGAATGAGAATAGTGCCAGCCTCAGGCAGGATTGTGCATAGTTGTGTAACATACCATCCTCCTTGTTAGCTCCTGAAACTTTAGCCTGGGGAGGGTACACCAGCTGCCTCTGGCGAGCAGAGGGGCAAACACTCACTTGATCTTGATTTTCAGGACGGACACAGACTGTGAAAGTGGGGCCTCACCGTCCCAGGGAGTGTCAGAAAAGTTACCACATTCTCAGGACAGGGTCCAAGGATGAGAATTGAGTGGGGCCTGCTCTGAGGGTCGTGCTCTGGCCCCTCCTTCTAGCCCAGGAGAGCCCTCTGCAGGCTAGGGGCAGAGGCCTCTAGGGACAAGTTATTGGCATTCTTAATTTCTAACTGGTCAGACCTGTTAACCAGAGCTGCAGGCTCTGTATCATATTTCTGGCTTTGTCTGACTTTCTTTGTTCTCCTTTTTATTATGGAAAGTTTCAAACATTACAAAATTAGAGAGAATAGTATAAGAAGCCTCTTCCCCATGTTCATCACTACAGCTAAACTCCACCAATCAACTCAAGGCCAATCATGTTTTTTACCTATATTGCTACCACTCCCTGGTCCCCTACCCAAGGTTATTTTGAAGTAAATCCCACCGTGTCAGGTTTCTAATAGTCCCTGTGACCCTCACATAAATTTCTGCTGGGAGTACAAGTTGGTGAAATTTCAGGGAAGGGCACTTTTGCAATCTCAAAATGCTAACATCAATGCCTTTTGATCTGCACTTCTATGTGAAGAATTCATCACACAGGTGACATCCCTGCACTTGTGCAAAATGAGGCTTGTATATGGTTGTTTATTCCAGCACTTTTTATGGTGGTAAACAATTACAAACAACCTAAAGGTCCAGGAAAGGGGATTGGCTAAAAAATTTTACATCTGGAATATAGAATATGGAATTCTATAGTGCTGTAAAAAGGAATGTGGAAGTTCTTTATAAAATGACATGGATTGAGTTCCCCAGTGTATTTTGTGTGTGTGTGTTTGTGTGTTTTGTTTTTGGCTGCACCATGCAGCATGCGGGATCTTAGTTCCCCGAACAGGGATTGAATCTGTGTCCCCTGCATTGGAGCGAAATCCCTTACAATGTATTCTTAAAAGAAGAAAGTACAGAACTCTGTGAATGTCATGCTATAATATGTATAAAAACAGGGGAAATAAGTTTTTGAAATATGCAATTATTTCTAGAAACATGAACTTGGAAACTTGGTTACCTTGCTAGAGAGGGACTAGGTGGCTGGTGAACAAGGGTGGAAGAGAGAACTTCCTCTTCATACGCTTTCTACTTTTTGAATTTTGTACTAATTTTTAGAACTCTTGTGTTTTAAAACTAGAATTCCCTCTTTTTCCTGTAAACCTAAAACTGCTCTTAAATTTAGTCTATTAGTTAACAAAAAGGTATTTATCCAGATGGGGTGATGACTTATGTTTACACAAAAGCTTGCACAAAATATTCATAATTGTCAAAAAGGTGAGTGGATAAAGAAACCATGAATATTATTACAAATAATGGAATATTATTCAGCAATAAAAAGAAATGTGCTATCAAGCCATGAAAAGACATGAAAGAACCGTAAGTGCATACTACTAAGTAAAAGAAGCCAGTTTTAAAGCCTGCATAATGTATGATTCCAACTATATGACGTTCAGAAAAAGGCAAAACTACAGAGATAGTAAAAAGATGAGTAGTTGCTGGGGGTTAGGGCGAGGAGGGAGGAAAGGATGAATAGGTGGAGCACAGGGGATTTTTAGGGCAGTGAAAATACTCTGTATAATACTGTAGTGATGCCTACATGACATTATGCATTTTTTAAAACCCATAGATGTAAAACACAAGAGTGACCCTAATGTAATCTATGGACTTTAGTTAATAATAATATATCAGTATTGTCCATCAATTGTAATAAATGTACCACACCAATGCAAGAGGCTAATAATAGGGGGATCTGTGCAGGAGAGTGAGAGAGGTTATATGAGAACTCTGTACTTTCTGGTTAATTTTTCTCTAAACCTAAAACTGCTCTAAAAATAGTCTATTAATTAAAAAAAAAAAAAATAGAGGGCTTCCCTGGTGGCGCAGTGGTTAAGAATCCGCCTGCCAATGCAGGGGGCACGGGTTCGGGCCCTGGTCCTGGAAGATCCCACATGCCACGGAGCAACTAAGCCCGTGTGCCACAACTACTGAGCCCATGTGCTACAACTACTGAAGCCTGCGCACCTAGAGCCTGCACTCTGCAACAAGAGAAGCCACCGCAGTGAGAAGCCCGCGCACCGCAATTAAGACCCAATGCAGGGCTTCCCTGGTGGCGCAGTGGTTGAGAATCTGCCTGCTAATGCAGGGGACACGGGTTCGAGCCCTGGTCTGGGAAGATCCCACATGCCGCGGAGCAGCTAGGCCCGTGAGCCACAACTACTGAGCCTGCGCGTCTGGAGCCTGTGCTCCGCAACAAGAGAGGCCGCGATAGTGAGAGGCCCGCGCACCGCGATGAAGAGTGGCCCCCGCTTGCCCCAACTACAGAAAGCCCTAGCACAGAAACGAAGACCCAACATAGCAATCAATCAATAAATTAAAAATAAATAAATAAAATTATAAAAAAAAAAAAGACCCAATGCAGCCAAAAAATAAATAAATAAATAAATAAATAAATTTTAAAAAAAGAGAAAAGAATCAAAATAAAATAAAATTAAAATTAAAAAAAAAAAGAATTCCTAATTACCTTGGATCTGAAGACTCTCCCTGCTCCCTCTGCTTGTGAGGTTGTGGTTGTGAGTGGGGTGAAGAGTGTGAGGAAACTTGTCCGCCTGGAACGTGGGTCACCTGAGTATTGCCATGGGTGGTAGCATTGGTGCAGGCGCCATGGTCTTGGGTGAGACTGTTGCTTGCAGAATAAGCGGGAGTGTTAAGGGGGGTGGTTAGGCAGGCTGTCGATTCTTGGACTCTGAATGTCGGAGGCGTTTGGCCTCTATCCTGTAAGCAATAGGGAGTCATTGTTACTAAGTCCAAGGTCGTCCTGCTCACGGCACAACAGGCCAGTAATTTGAGAGACGGGTTGTTGTGGCAGGGAATAGTGACTTTATTCGGAAAGCCAGCAGACTGAGAAGATGATGGACTAGTGTCCCAAAGGACCATCTTCCCCGAGTCAGGATTCAGGCTTCTTTCATACCAAAAGGGGAGGGGGTGTGGTTGGTGGTTGCAAACTTCTTGGTGCCGGAATCCTTTGTTCTTGCAGCTGTTTACGCAGGCCTGGTCACAGTGTTCCTGTAAACCTCCAACAAGACAAATGTTATTCTCTGTTCTGCAACTTTTTTATCTCTATATGAATGGAAGAGTGTTATCCCTTTAAAGGCCGGAGACTTGAGAACGGGCTATCCTGTATATTTCAGGCCATAGGCAACATTCTTTTCATGGTTAACTTGTAGCAAAAGCAATAGAATACAAAGGTTAAAGTAAAAGAAGCACATCAAATATGGAGTAGGATTTGTTCTTCCCTATTACTCCGTGGAGAGTTTTATCAGGAGAGTGACACAGGGAGAGCTGTGCTTCAGGAGACCTTCTCTGGGCTTCACGCCTCTGTCTGTAAAACCAGAGGCTGCACCAGGAGTCATGCAGGTCCTCTGCAGCTCTAAGGTTCTGACATCAAAGCCTTTTCCAACTTTCCAAGCCCCTTCTCCCTGCCCAACCCCCTTTGATTTTTCTGCCACTCAGTGCTGTGCTGAGACTGGAACCACTCCCAGGGGACAGTCTTCTGAATGAAGTCTGTGCCTTGCGAGCAATTGTTTTATTTATTTATTTATTTTTCCCTCCTTTTGAAATCTTCCAGGAGAAAAACCAAATCTGTGCTGGCTCCAAGGAGGAGCAAGTTGGAAGGGAGTTAGAGATAAGAAGATGGGTAGTCAAATCCCTGCAGGGTTCTACAGCACCAGCAGGCTGCAGTCCGGCTCCTGCCAGGGCGTTTCCTGCTAGAAAGACTTGACTCTGAGCCGTCCAAGCTGCTAGAGCCTCCAGCTGCTTGTGTGAACTGGGGGAGGTTTCTCTGCTCCTTCCAGATCATCTCCTGTCAGCACAGTGTGATTTATGAGATTTTCCTCTAAAATATGAGAACATTGGCTCCTGATCATGCCCTGTAATGGAGGAAGGCAGTGGCTGCAGCATTTTTGATAAATAATATCTCTTTAGCCCACCGTCTTGTTACGAAAAGGATACAAGAAGTTGAATACACAACTTCTCGTGTATTCAACACAAGAAGTTAGATTCAAGTCTTTTAAAAAAAAAGTAATATGGCCTCAGGTTAGTGAGGAGTTGGGAGGGTCATTGCTCCCATCTGAAGGAGCTGGGCTTGATTTTTAGCTTAATTGCCGCACACCAGCTGTTATGACCAGAGGCTACTTACCTCTGAGCCTCCACTTCCTCATCTATGGGGAAAAAGTGGGGGAATACCAGTAGCACCCACCTTAGAGGGGGTGCTATACAGATTATGTGAGATAAATATCCAAAGAACTCAGCATCAGGCGTGGAACACATGATGTGCTCTGTAAGTGCTCACAATTATTATTAAGGTTATTATGAGCCCTAAATAGTGGATGGTCTACAAGTAATTTTAAAAATATTTAGGGACTTCTCTGGCGGTCCAGTGGTTAAGACTTCGCCTTCCAATGCAGTGGGTGCGGGTTCGATCCCTGGTTGGGGAGCTAAGATCCCACATGCCTCCGGGCCAAAAAACCAAAACATAAAAACAGAAGCAATATTGTAACAAATTCAGTAAAGACTTTAAAAATGGTTCCCATCAAAAAAATCTTTAAAAAAATATTTAGAAAGCATTTTTGTAACTATGTGTTGATATGGCAGGGTTTGCACTTGTGGGAGTGAAGGCATCTCAATCCAATTTAACAAGTAGGCTGTGTCAAGGAGTGCCTGTGTAGATTGTTACAGTTCATAGAACAAAATGTGACCTTGGACAAGTTCCTGATTGGTTCACACAGAAGCCTTGGTTTCTTCATCTGTAAAAATGGATAATAATAATATCCATGTCTGGTGTGGGAATAGTGTATGTGTGGTGTGTGTGAATGTGTGTGGTGTATGTGAATGTGTGTGGTGTATGTGTGTGAGTGTGCATGTGGACATGTGTGGTGTGTGTGTGGTATGTGGTGTGTTTGTAGTGTGTGTGTGTGGTGGTTGTGGTGGTTGTGTGGTGTGTGTGGTGTATGTGGTGTATGTGTGGTATGTGAGTGTGTGGTATATGTATGTGGTGTGTGTATGGTGTGTGTATGTGTGGTGGGTGTGTGTGGTGTGTGTAAATGGGTGCATGGTATGTGAGTGTGGTGTGTGCGTTTTGTGTGAGTGTGTGGCGTGTGTTGTGTGTCTGGTGTATGTGTGGTGTGTGTGTGTGTGTGTGTTGGGTGAGATTCCCATAATCACAGCATTTGATGTCCTTGGGTAAAAGCACTTGGTAAAGGTAAATAGTAATTTGCTATACAGATACTGATATACCATGTGTGCTGGGAGAATCCACTGTTAGAACTTAAATTTCATTGGAGGAGCTAAGGCGATATGACGCGCATACATGAAGGATTAAAGAAATAGCTCGAGGCGGTCTGAGAGTAATTGCAAGTACCAAGGGAGTTCAGAGGAGGGTCATGAGGGCTGAGCTGTCCAGGACTTCCTGGGAGGAGCAGAGCTTGGGCTCTAAAGCACTGGTTTTAAAACTTTTTTGCTTGCCTACCCTCTAAATGAACTTTGGGGGGAAAAAATCTCTTTTGCCCCACACATTTTAACTTGACATCTGAAATGTTTCATTAGAAGTTTAAATAGTTACAAAGGATATCATTTCTGCCATGTTGTAAATATTGACCTCCTAGAGCAAAATTACCCTACTCTCTTAAATGTATCAAATGGAAACTAAATAACAGCAATTTTTAGTTTGCCTTTTTATTGAAGTATCACTTACAAACAGTAGAATGCCCAGATCTTAAGTGTGCAGCTCAGTTCATTTTTACCAGTGTGCCTACCACCCAGATCAAGGTGTAACCGTCTATCTCCAGCATTCCAGAATGCACCCTCGCATCCCCTCTCAGTCAGTACCCCCCAAAGGTGATCATTTCTCTGACCTCTATCACCATAAACTATTTTTGCATGATCTCATGTTTTCTTCCTTCTTTCCATCAACATAAGGAGATTTAAGCAGGTAGCAAGCAGTAGTTCATTTTTTCTTTATCGTATGGTATTCCATTGAATGAATATCTCACATTTAAAAAATCTTACCTACTCTTTGCATAAATTCACTTTACTATTTTAAGAGTGACAAGCATTTTGAAATAAATTGCCCTATTGAAAAAAAATCTTATCTACTCTTAATGGACATTTTGGGTTGTTTCTAATATTTAGCTATAAATCTTCTATGAGTATTTTTCCATATTTTTTGGTAGACATAAACACTGATTTCTTTGGGGTATGATCCATGAGTGGAATTACCAGGTGGTAAGATAAATACCACAATACATTGGTATCCACCACCACTCATCAAAAATTACGTATACAAGGTAGAAATTTTACATTTACGTCGTTCCTGTCTTTACCTTCTTGAACTCATAATTTCCTTCTACTTCCTTCACAGAATTTTATTGTAATATATTTTTATGCTTGAACTTTTTTATTTTTTTACTTATTATTTATTTATTTTATTTATTTTTTGGCTGTGTCAGGTCTTAGTTGCGGCACGTGGGCTCTCTCTTTGAGGCACGCGAGCTCAGTAGTTGTGGTACACGGGCTTAGTTGCCCCCCGACATGTGGGATCTTAGTTCCCTGACCAGGGATCGAACCCGCATCCCCTGCATTGTAAGGCAGATTCTTTACCACTGGACCACCAGGGAAGTCCCTGAACTTTTTTATTGATTATTCTTTTTAGCCAAAATATGTATGTAAATTGAAATGGACCTTTAAAAAAATTTCCTTTGACCATAAAACCCTAAGTATCTTTATTTCAGATTGATTTATCATACAGTTCATCAAAATAATATCAATGTTTTATAATTTGATAAATAATTACTAAAAATAAAAAGTAAGATAGTATGGGAAATACTTCTCATAATGATATGGATGGCAGGTTGATGGCTTTAAGGTTGATGGCATAAGGACCATCCAGGGATCGTGTTAAAATGCAGATTGTGATTCAGAAGGTCTGGGCTGGGACCTGAGGTTCTGTGTTTCTAATAAGTCTCTGGGTGATGCCAGTGCTGCTGGTCCATGGACCACACTTTGAAGAGCAAGGGTTTATGAATTAAGTTAAAGAAGATTTGCTAGCACCAACATTCTAAATCGTCCTCAAAGTCTGTCTTGACACTTTGGGGCACTGCACCATAACCAGATTCTGGACGAGGGAGAAGTTGGTCTTTCTTCTGCAAAGAGAGAGGACGGTTGTGAAGAGTGAGGTGGGAAAGGAGAGATGCTGAGGCGCATTCTCAGGCAGAGGAGGCAAGAGTGGGAATGGAAACAGGATTGCAAACCGATTCCTTTGTAACACTTCCTGCCTGCGCACCCCTTGGGACGGCTTCGAGTGCCCCAGAGTAGGGCTGCCCCCTTTGAAGACCATTTCTCCAAAGGATGCTAAGGTGGTGCTGGCCACCTTTTCAGACAGGAGGCCCATTTCTGCAGGAGGAATTGGACACCTCAGGGACTGGTTTGGATTACTTGGAGAGTCCACTGGTGGTAAATCCAGAGAAGTGAAGTTTAGGGCCAGGTGATGGGTGGCCTTGAATTCCATGCTAAGGAGTTGGACTTAATACTCAGCCAGAGGGGGGGCCTTGGGCAGTTTTGAGCAGGGAGCTGGTGTGAGCATAGTGTGGGGAGACTGATCTCTTGAGCAGCTCGTGGCATGGCAGGGAAGGGGTTAATGCATGGAGATGGCAGCAGTGGCAAAACCACTGGGATCTGGCTGTGATTTTTCTCTCTAGCCCCTGCTTATGAACTTTTGCCCTGATTGCACAGACCTGGTTTGCTCTGTCAGGATTTCCTGAAGTCTGGGCTACATTCACTGGTGGTACCTGAGATGTTGATGCATGGAACTCAAGGTGATTCAGAGTAGAACACAGACATGGCCTTAAATAACCCTGAAACCTAAGAGTGAACAACCCTGAAACGCTCAGCCCTCGCTCAGTCCTGACTATACCTGGAGAAAGTCTGTCTTTAACTCCTCTCATGCTCCCGTATTCCTCGTGTTGATGGAGATTGAGCAGTTTAGGCTTAGGGCATTTGATAGCAGTAGTGTTTAGAGAGAATTTTACAAAATTTCTGTTTTTGTTGAATAAATTTTCTATGTATCAGGATGGCAAGTCGTTCTAGTTTTACCCTTGTCATAATGACATAAAACCGTATGTTTCAAGTAAGTTCTTTCCAGTAAGAAAAATGAGCGAATTTACTAGATCATATGGAAGAAATAATAATGCTGGTGGTGTGCGGGTATGGCAAAAATCGTGGTGGTGACGTGCAAAGATTCAACTTTGGAAAACACTGGGTTACACCATGGCAAAAACTGGCATTTGCTAAATCGTCTTGCCAATGCCTGGAGAGGCTCTGGGTGGCAGATGGTAGGGAGGGGGCAGCTGGAATTGCAGTGCCTGGGCCACTGGCATTGGGTCAACTGGGTGGGTCCCTCTGCTGTCCCCACCATTGCCTAACAGCCTGCTCCTCCCTCTGCCCGCAGAGATCCGCACGCAGCTGGTGGAGCAGTTCAAGTGCTTGGAGCAGCAGTCTGAGTCGAGGCTGCAGCTGCTCCAGGACCTCCAGGAGTTTTTCCGCCGGAAAGCCGAGATCGAGCTCGAGTACTCCCGCAGCCTGGAGAAACTGGCTGAGCGCTTCTCTTCCAAGATCCGCAGCTCCCGGGAGCACCAGTTCAAGTGAGAAGGGGCCAGGGGTCTGGGGTGGCGGGAGGCAGTGCCAGGGCTGAAGCAGAAAGGAGGCAAGGACTCACTGGGGGCAAATGGTGTGCTTCTAGGGCCCGGGGTCTGCAGGTAACTTCCAACTCCAAGCCTCGGTCTTCCTCAGCATAAAGTGAAGCTAGAAATAGTTGCTACCCATAAAGATGCTGAAGGGGATACACAAGGGACCCAAGAGAAGTGCTTGTCACAGAGAGTAAGTGCTCAATAAATTGTTCTGTCGTGATTATCCCACCAAGCACCAGGCTCTGCGCTGGCTTCCATTTGGGCCAAGGTGACAGCCCACCTCCTTTCAGGACATCCTGACTCTACCCAGTTCTCTTTTATCTGGGGGTGAGCCAGCCCATGTCTGCATTCCTTCAGCACAATGGCCTCAGAATTTCTTCCCTGTGAAACAGATGCTCAAAGCATTCCTCTTCCTTCCTCCCCTGGAGGACGGTGCCAGGCTTAGTTGCTGCCTTAGTTGCTTATTTACATACACACACCCTTCACGGCCTAATTCTCATACCCCAAGCTCTGATTTCGAGGAGGGAGGGAGGCTTGGTCCTCTTGGGCACGTCCCTGGCTGAGTCCTCCAGCTGCAAATGCCCCCAGCTCAGAACCCGTGGGGCCAGCCGCCAGGTGTGGGCAGGAGCCGCGACCTCACGGGGATGCTTCCTCCTGCACCTGTCTCCCCCTCCGCCATACTGCCTGGAGGTCCCCCTCCCCTGTGGGTCATCTCTCCAGTGAATGGCCCTCAACCTCAGGAGACCAGAGACTTGTTTCATCCTGCCTGCCCTGTTCTTCTTTCCCCTGGGTTCAATCTCTTTTTTTCTCTCTGTGTAGGTTTAAATTGTGGTAAAATACACATAACATAAAGTTTACCATCTTAAATATTTTAAAATGTGCAGGGGTGTGGCATTAAGTACATTCACACTGTTGTGCAACCATCACCCCCATCCTTCCCCAGAACCCTTGCTTCATCTTACAAGTGTGAAACTCTGCACCCTGTAAATAATACCCCATTTCCCTCTCCCCCTGCCCTGGCACCCACCATTCTACTGTCTATCTCTGAGTCTGACTGCTCTAGGGACCTCATATTAGTGGAATCATACAGTATTTGTCCTTTTGTGCCTGGCTTATTCCACTTCGCCTAATGTCCACAAGGTACCCCCATGTTGTCACATGTGTCAGAATGTCCTTCCTTTTTAAGGCTGAATGATACTCCATTGTGTGTATAGACCACACTTAGTTTAGTTGCGTCCACCTTGCTCTCTCTGTCTTTTGCATTCTGCTCCGGCCAGGGAGTGCTGTTCCTTTAAGCTCCCCTCAACATCTCCCTAAATCGGTGCCTCAGCATTTGAACACTCACTTTTGTGCCTTCTTCCCGTGACATTTGGGGAGAAGAAACTGCTTTATTAAAGGGCAAAAATGTATTACACTTTTGCAAATACCATGCATGTTTTTCCACCCAACCTCATCTATTCAAACTTTCATTGCAGGAGGATGCTTCTATTAATAACTTCCTCCCAGGCACTATCTGGGCCCTTTCATACATAATCTCATTTTTCTGATATATTTTTTGGAGAAAGTGTGTGCTTTTTTAAATGATAAAAGTAAAATACTCATTGTATACAATTTAGAAAATGTAGAGAAGTAGAAGAAAAAAAAATCACTCGCAGTCCCACCACTCAGAAGCTCACATTTTGGTGCCTTTTCTTGCCTGTCTTTTAATAATAAAAACAACAGTGATGATTTATTGAGCACATTAACTGAGTACTTACTTTGAGCTGGATGGGTATTACCACCCCATCTGAGAGATGAGGACAGCAAAGCTCTGACCGAGCGGCTTGTACAAACATGTCTGTGGGCCAGTTATTGGAAAGTGGCAGATTTGAACCTTTGCTCTCATTCTGCCTCCTTGGCCGGAGATAAGAAAGGGCCTGGGTGTGGTCTGAGAACAGCCATGGACTCTGAACACTCCCCTAAAACCACAGACACACTGCAGAAGCGCACGTCTCTGGCTGGGCTGTCGTGGGAGCCATCCAGGCTGTGTGATGAGGCTGGAGCTCAGCTCCTGCCCCTCTCCTTCCTCTTGGTTTGAAATCAGCTCCCTTCCCGTTCTCGGTGTGAACATGGTGGAGAGGAGGGAGGCGGGGCACTGGGGGAGCATGGGCGGGCATCCCCTGTTCCCTTGCATTGCCTGTAATGAGCTCAGTCAGCCCCTCATGGCTTCATTAACCGAGGCCACCAGACAGAACAGGAGCCCCAGCTGGCAGTCTGGCCAAGCAGGCCACTGGACACACTCTGAACGTCTAATTAGGGTGTGGCCCTGGCCAGTGCAGCTGCTGCAGGCCCTCTGCATGAGGCTAATGCTTTGGCATTGCCCCCGATGGCTTTTGGAAGCAGGAGTCTCCAGGGGATGCCTGGACTTGCCCTTTGACCCCAGGGCCAACCAGCCTGACCTCTGGCTGCCTCTTCTTTGGAGCTCAGTGCACAGGGTCTGTGCTGTGCTCTGTCCTGGCTGTCCAGAGAAGCCTTGTCCTGCTGTCTTGTAGATCCTTTATTAAGAGGGTCCACCTATCTGCCAGGTACCCTCTCAGGGTGTGGGTCTGGTCATTTTATTCCTACTGCACTGGGCCCCCTCGGGGCAGAGGTGGGGCCTTCGTGAGTGAGCAGGAGGAAGGGAGGAAGAAAGGGAGGGAGGGGATTTACTTGGTCTATAAAGTTCACTGTGGCTGGGAGATTTGGTTCAGAGAGGGAATTAATTTGCCCAAGATCTCACAGCAAATTAGTGGCAAAACTGGGATGGGCACTGCCGTGGTCCCCTTGGGCTGCTATAACAAAGTGCCGTGGACTGGGTGGCTTGTAAACACACGTGTTTTTCTCACACTTCTGGAGGCCGGAAGCCTGAGGTCAGGGTGCCGGCGTGGTGAGGTTCTGGCGAGCGCCCTCCTGTGGCTTGCGGACGCCTGATTCTCCTTGTGTCCTCACACAGTGAGAGGAACAGAGAGAGGAAGCAAGCTCTAGAGACTCTTGCAAGGGCACTAATCCCATCATGAGGGCTCCCTTCCTCTCGCCCTTATCTAATCCTAATTACCTGCCAACGGCCCCATGTCCTAACACCATCACATTGGGAGTAGGGTGTCAGCATATGACTTCTGGGGCGACACAAACATTCAGTCCATGACAGGAACTCACGTCTCTTGACTCCAAGTCCAGCGCTCCTCCTTTTGCTCCACGGGCTCCATCTCTCTACGGCTCCAGCTGCTCCCTCTCCACTGGGCAGTTGAAAAGTTTACAGCTGCCCAGGAGGTACCCAAGAGGAGTCTGGGCTAGACTCGCCCAGGCTGAGTTCCATGTGGCACCTGATTCAAAGAAAGGCTCAGCTGGTGGCCCTGACGGTTTACCTGGGGCAGGTTGAACATTCAGAGAACAACATCATCACATGTGTCTTTTCTACCATCACATATTTCTATTCTAACACTTTTTTCAAAGCACTCTGACGTCTTTGCTCTCTTACAATCCTGATGATAACCCAGGGATGCAGAGAGGGAGCCAGTGGTTTTATCTCAAGCCAACTGAGTGCCAGGCAAGCTGAGTGGGATTTTACAAAGGACACATTGTGAGCTGTTGAGTGAGAAAACCCAGGGCTCCTGCCTTCCAGCTCAGGCTTCTCTCTCCGAAAAGCCATGTGGGCCATCATATTTGAAATGTGTATATTGAGGACCTCTTATTTTCTTAGACCGTGCTTCATGATGAAGACACACAGGTTAATGAGACACTGTCCCTCCTCTCTCTCTCTCTCTCGAGAGCACGTGGCATGGGGGATGTCCATAGGTGGTGTGCTTGGGGCAGGCACCCAGTCCCCGAGGCCCTGTTCTTTGAACCCTGCCACCTGCTTGTTCTTTAGGCCTCAGCGTTTAGATGTCACTTCCTCTGCAAAGCTTCCTTGAGTCTGACCTGATGCCTTCCTGTGTGTGCCCACAATATTCTGCGCTTGTTGATTTGCTTATTCAGTCGGTATTTATCGAGCACCTACCACGTGCCCGGCCCTGGCTTACAGTGGCAAACAAGACAGACTTGGTTCCTGCTGTGGTGGAACTTACCATCTAGTGGAGGAGAGAGATGCAAATCAAACATAGAAAACAAATAAACAAATCCAATGATTGCTGGGATGGAACGATTGCTAGGGTCTGGGTTGGAGTGTCTAAGACAGCTTCCCCCACGTTCCCTGGCACTTTGGTGAAGACAGCTGTAAGGCTGGGCTCAGCTGGGCTGCCTCCCTCTCCACATGGGGCCAGGGCCTCACTTCAGTCGTGGGAGCTCAGGGCACCGAGGTGGCAGGGGGCAGTCCGCAGTCTTCTTGGACCCCACCTCCAGCCCCTGCCCAGATTCTCTTGATCAGAGTGGTCTCAGCTCTAGCTCAACTTCAAGGGAGGGAAAATAAAGCCCTCCTCTCACTGGAGGACTGTCAAAGGATTTGCAGCCCTCTTGAATCCTCCACACTGAGCTAAAGCGTCAGCCAGGGAAGGCTTCTGGAGGAAGTGGCATTTAAGCAGAGACCCGAGGGATGAGAAGGAGCAGCCGTGGGGACAGTGTGAGGGGAAGAGAGGCCAGTGGGGCTGGAACTGGTGGCGAGGAGAGCCGTAGCCATCCTCAGTAGGAGTGTCATGATCTGATTTCCATTTTTGAAAGATCACCCTGGATTGGAGGGGGCAAGAGTGGAGCTGAGGAGACTAGCAGGGTGATGGGAGTATAGCTCTCCAGGCAGGGGTGACGATGGCCTGGGTGATAGCAGAGCTGACAGAGAGTGGACAGGTGCTGGGAAGTCTGTCAGAGGCAGAATTGAGGAAAAGAGAAGAATCTGTTTCTGACTTGAGATGAAGGGACTTGAGAAGGGCCTAAGGCAGAAGCTGCCACCCTGTGTTGTAGTCACCTTTTTTCCTCGTCTGTCCCTCTTTTGACGACTGGGCTGCCAGCTCTGAGATGGAAGAGGAGGTGGCTGTTGACTTGGGGTCCCTAGCACCTGGCACCAGGTTTGGCATATGGTTGGTCCTCACTGAATGTTTGTTGAATGAATGAATGAAGGTCAGGTGGTAATTAACGTGGCTCTGGGCTGGGGGTGGTTGGGGGCAGGGAAGGGGACATTTGCGGCTGCAGTAGGAGCTTGGGGAGGCCATTTGGGTGAAGGCAAAGGTACCACCAGTTGTGGTACCTGGCACAGGCACAGGGTTGCTGAGAGGACAGTCCTTCACTGGGGAATCGGGACCGCAGAGGTCGAGCTCTAGTTTAGAGTGTGGTCTTCACCAGCAGCTTCAGCGTCCCCATCCCGGGGGGACTTGTCAGAAGAGCAAAGTCTCTGGCCTCCCCTCAGACCCGCTGAATGAGAAACTCTGGGGGTGGGGCCCAGCAATTTGTATTTTAACAAGCCCTCCAGGGGATTCTGATGGCCATTCACTGTTGAAGAGTTGCCCAGGATGATGACTTTCTAGGTGGTAAATTGTTTAGTTCACTTTCAGGCTGTGCTGGCTTTCCGGACCCCTCCTCTCCCCCAGCATAAAATCCATAATCCACTGCCCTTTTGCAGCCGGGCCCGACCTGCGCTGGCCTTGTCCTTTTTGAGGCTGGGAGCCTGTCCACATGAGCAGGAATGTGCTGGGGAAGGCGGCACACAGGGACCTTAAGACCTGCCTCTGGGGGTAGAGGGATGTCCTGCAAACAAATTGGGTAGTTCTAGGAAGCCAGAGGTTTCCTGGAACTAAGATTTCTTCTTCCTCCAGAGAAGTGTTTTCTGAAACTCCAACACCTTGAGCTGTCCAGCTGTGGAGGCTGGTGGTGGGGCGTGCGGGAGGAGGCAAAGAGAGCGAGAATGAGTGGAGGTGGGAAAGACTGCCACTCTGTACCTCCCCTTAGAAATTCCCCATGAAAGGCTCTGAGAGGTTTTACAATAAATAAGCCTGTTGACTTCTTTCTGAAGGCTGTTTGACCACAGGATTCTCCCTCCCTCAGGATATTTATTAATTTTTTACCAAACAAGCGCTCCTTGGGACCCAGTTTAAAAAGCTCTGTTGAGACAAACTCTGCATTCCCCTCTGGAATGTTCATGCTGCATGCAAATAGTGTGGGAGGTGACAGAGACCCCTTCTTTTCTGACTCCCTCCGTTTTTGATACCCCTGACCTTCCGGGGATATACCTGCTAAAAATGCTCTCTCCAGAAGTTTAAGTGTTGGTTGCTGCTATTTGGACAGCTGTGAAAAAAAGCAACAGGGTATTCTATTCAAATATGTTTAAACTGTGGAAAGTCAGAGTGTGGAAAGAGCTGGGAGGTGCTTGGCCAGTCAGTGAATAATGCTTAATATTCTCTGCACAGGAGGTTTGGAGCATCTCTTAGCTTCACGGAGCAGTTGAGAGGGAGGATTCAGTGAGCGACTAAGTTGATTGCCAAGAAAATGCTTCTTTGGGGGGATAAAACATCACAGACTTTGTTTCCACAGATGTAGCATTTCCCTAAAAAGATGCTATAATTTAGACTTAGCCTTCCAGGTGAATCCTAAGGATAGAAGCACTTTTGTAGTGAGTAAAATGTGCAAAGGATTCAGAATGAAAAGGTTTGCTCAGACCGAGGTGGGGATAATGGGGGAGGTCCTCCAGGTGGGAATCGCATCTCCATTCATAGCTGCTGCTGTTACTATGGCTACCGTCGCACCAGTGATGGCTTTCCAGTAATGCTGTCCAGAGCTGGTATTCTCCTAGGACAGGTTGCCAGCCGACTCTTTCCTGATGGCTCTGTGTCTGTGCTGTGCAGGTTGTTTAATCTTTCAAATTCCCCCCACATCCATATTACCATATGCCCGGTGCCCTATAGATGTTTGACATGGATCGTCTCATTTAAACTTCATGGTAAACGTTGTGACCTCTGAGGCAGGTACTATCTCTGTCTTTCTAGTTGAAAACATTGAGGTTTTGAGAAATTAAGTAATTTGTTCAGAGGGACACAGCTAGACAGGTAAGTGGCAGAACTAGGATTTTTTTTTTAATATTTTAATTTTATTGGAGTATAGTTGATTTACAATGTTGTGTTAACTTCAGGTGTACAGCAAAGTGATTCAGTTATACATATACATATATTCATTCTTTTTTAGATTATTTTCTCATATAGGTTGTCACAGAATATTGGGTAGAGTTCCCTGTGCTATACAGTAGGTCTTTGTTGGTTATCTGTCTTATATATAGTAGTGTGTGTGTGTTCATCCCAAGCTCCTGATTTAACCCTCCCCCCGACGTTTCCCCTTTGGTAACCATAAGTTTGTTTTCGATGTCTGTAAGTCTGCTTCTGTTTTGTAAAAGAGTTCATCTGTATCTTTTTTTAAAAAATTAGATTCCACATATGGGTGATATCATATGATGTTTGTCTTTCTCTGTCTGAGTTACTTCACTTACGATGATAATCTAGGATTCTAATCTTGGTTTAGCTGGTTCCAAAGTGCAAAATTTCTTCTAGGTGCATGACTCTCGGTATGTCCCCTCACCTCTCTGGGCTGGTTTCGTGTTTCCTGAGAGTCACCCATCAGTCCAGACCACATCCTCCTTGTGTGGGCATCAGAGGGCTCCTTCTTCTCCAGCTGATCAGCTCATGCTCGTCTCCCCAGGGCCAGCTCAGGGCTCACCTCCTCTGCGAAGTCCCTGCTGCAGGTCCCAGGTTCACAGTCATTGCTCCTCCCGTGGCCTACCATGGTGATCTGTAGGTCGCTCTCCTGGGGCTCGGGTCAGATTATCAAGGAATGATCCAGTTCATATGTCTGATTCTCCCACCTCAGTCTGCCAGCTGCTTGAAGACAAGGGGCCATTTCTAGTCCCTCTCTCTCTCTCTCTGACATACAATAGAAGCTCTATCAAAGTTTTTTGAACGAATAACTGAAAAGACCAAGATACTACTAAATACTTTCTTCAAATACTTGAAGGAAATAGACTTGTGGGGATGCTGAAGGAGAGGAGTGAGGTCCAAGGATAGCATTTTCAGAAAAGCAGACTTTAACTCAACCTTGAGAACGTTCCAGTAGCCAGAGCTGTCCAGCAAGAAAAGGGCTGCCTTGGGAGGTGTGGGTGCCCAATCCATGGAGGTATGTACACAACAGTCGGGTGTTTTAGGGGCACATTTCTGTAATGTGAAGCCTTGTCAGACCGGATCAGTGTTCCTCAGAATGAGGGAGGGACCATCGATAGCACGTGAGCCATAAATAGTGACTGATCTTTTCAGTTCTCTTTCAGTCTTTGCAGTTATAGTTTGGTTCTAGTGTGTTGCTAACACCTCTCTAACCCTCCTTTTAACAAACAGACAACAGATCTTGGGTATTAGCATCTGCCTAGGATTCAATGATACTGTTTTGAACTTACTTTTTTCCAGTAACCTTCTATTTAGGGCAAGTAAAGCTGGTTTTTAAAATTTTATTTTAACTAAGACTAGGGAAAGTCCTTTTTGTAAATAAATCCATTTAAGTAAAAAGAGACACTCAACAGGGAGGTATGAAGTATGGTGGTGTGCGGGATGGCAGAAATCCTGAAGCCAACATGAGATACCCCGAGGGCCCCTGCCAGCTCCTCCTGGAAAGTGAACATCTTTCATCTCCACCCTCTTCATCCCCCACCTTTGTTTTCGTTGCTGGGAGGGATTTTAAGGCAGGAGGGTCAGCCCCTTGAGTGGTCTTTGCCATGGCTACAGCCCCTTATCCTCCTTCCAGTTTTTCTTTCTGGGGCCTCCCCAGATCCTACACCCAGTTTCCTGGAATCCTCAGAGACTGTAATCAGCAACTTCCAAAGTATTAATATTAACCAGGACGTGATTTATTTATATTTGGATATGCTTGATATACATAGATACGTGCATATCATTTAAATTTTATTCTAAAAATGAAAATAGATGTTGTAATAAAGATAAAATAGATGTTGTTGTAATTAACAAGCAGTGATATGCAGGGGTTTAGTTTTGACTCAATTCCATTAGGCAAAGAGGACAGTAATGATCTTCCAAGATTATACAGCACCTTACACTTTGCAGAGTACCTCCCCAGCCTTTAGCTGCTTAAATCCTCCCAAGAATCCTGGTGGGGCTGGGGGAGTCAGGGAAGGTGTCGTCATCCCCATCTGACAGGCAAGGGACCTGAAGGCCAGCCAGGGTGGGCCTGGCTTAGGATCCCCGCTGGTTGGTGAAAGAACTGACCAGAGGAACTGTGGGTCAGCACCCTTCCTCTGCCGGGTGCTGCACGTACTACGTGATGCACCCATTTTGCAGGTGGATAAACCAAGGCAAAGGGTCTCACAGGGAAAGAGAAGATGAGGTTGGCCAGACGTTGCCTAATGAGGCAGGAATTTTTGTTCCAGTACCAAGAATACATTCAGCGAGTCAAAAGGGAGCTCAGGAGTGCTGCTGGACCAGACCCAGTGTGCCATCACTTTGAGGTGTGAGGACCGATCCTCAGGGTGGAGGGGGCGGCTCTGGACCATTGGCACTGGGCCTTGAAGTACACCTAAGGGTTTGCTGGGGGAGAAGGTAGTAATGGGAGGAGAAAACCAACATTTATAGCAAACCTACCATGGGCTGTATGGTTATATACATCAGTCAATGGATTTTCCCAATAGCCAAGTGAGGTGCTGGTGGCAATAATAGTGATGCCAGTAATAATGATTATTACTATTATCAGGCGCTGGGTTTGATGCTGAGAGTGTCTTATGAATTACCTCATTTAATCCTTAAAGCACCACTGTTAGGTAGGCGTTATCAACCCTGTTTTACAGATAAAGAAAGAAAAGGTTTGACTAGCTTCCCAATTCACCCAGCTGGTGAGGAGCAGAACTGGTACTTGAACCCCAACCTTTGACTCCATAGCACCCAGCATGGGTAAGCAGAACCTGCTTCGGGCAGGTGACCCAATGGATGTAGTTCATCCCTTATGGAATGACTGTCTCAGGGCTGGTGTCAGCCAACAGCAGCTTCTAAGTCAGCAGATCTCAGCTCCATGAAGGGGCTGCCCTGCCCTGAAGCCTCACGCCCACTGTTTGCCACCAGGTGAGTCCCAGGCAAAGCCCCAAATTCTCCCCCCTCACCTGGACAGCTGCTCTGCCTCCCACCTGGCCTTCCCGCCCAGCGATCATATCACTGGACCATTCAAAACCTTCATTCAACCTTGACCTTCGAAGTCCTTCGTGGTCTGGCTCCTCCCTTCCTGCCACCTTTTCACCATGCCCTGCGTCACTGCTGCCCGAGCCCAAAAGAACTTCTTTCAGCCCCGGAACATCCATGTCTTGTCTGACCTCACAGCTTCACACTCAGCCTTCCGTCTGCCTGCAGGATATGTCCGTCTTTGTGTTTCCCACCCAGCAAACTCTTACGTGTACGTCAAGCCCACTGCAGATGTTTCTGTGATTACCCATCCACCCTGAGGCAGAATGAGCCACTCCCTCCCCCACTCCTCTGAGATCCCCTTCCTCACACAGCATAACATAGGAAACATCTGTTACTCTCCCCTGCTCAGCATCCCTCCCTTCTTCTTTTGATAACGAGACCTAGATTTTCCTCTGGGGAATCATCCCTGAACAATGGTGAGCCTGTGACCAACATTGTATCCTCTTGGCCACAGAGCTTTAATCTAGCGACCTGCAATTCCAGGATTTTTGGTGGAACAGGTGGGGAAAAGCACTCTCTTTACTGGGATTACTAGCAGTCAGGGTACTTTTGGTTTGGAGACGGCCTGCCTGAGAGTGAAGCCAGCACAGAGAGGGGAAAGCAGAACCAAGTGATAGAGACCAGGTTCTGCTGACATCCTTTGAGCCCCTGGATGCAGCCATGCCCGAGGACAACAACCTCCTATTCCTTTACATTTTTTTGATTAAAATTTTTGATCCTTAAAATTTTTCTTCCTCCCATTACTACCGTTTTTGTGTAAGCCAGTCTGAAGTAAGTTTTTCCTTCACTTCAACTAAAGGTGTTCTGACCAATGGCCATAAGAATTCTTGGTTTGCATTAAGTTCAACTACTAGATTGTGAGCCTTCTCAAGGCTCATCCAGTCATCTTTTTAATACCCTGGGACTGGACAGTGCCTATTAGCACATGGCAGATACTCAAAGGATAGTAGAAGAGTGGGTGAATGAGTGAATGAATTAGAGCCTGCCAAGGGCTCTGGAGGGATACAGGGAAATATGAGAGATGGTTCCTGCCTTCAAGGGGCTTATAGAATAAGTGATGACACAAGCCCACATGTGTGGAGGGCAACTGACGAGTGAGTTAAGCGAGAAGATAAAAAATGTCATCTGGAAGTAACTATACGAGAAGATTGAAATGAGTGGTTCAGACAGAACATTCTGTGGATCTCAGATGATCCCTGGAGGAAAGGCCTTTGAAGTAGATTTTGCTGCGTGGAGTGAAGAGGGGAAGGCATTCCGAGTGGGTGAATGCAAAGATGCGAGGCGGGGATGCATGTGACCCAGGAAGAGTCCTTCCCAGGTTTCAGCAGCCTCACTTTCTTGTCTTTGAAGCTAGATACATAAAAGGGTAGAAAATAGCCATTCACTGTTTCCATTTTTGTGCTTCTTGTTAGGCTTTTCAAATAAATAAGTTGGGGAATTGGGAAAAAAATCCTTTGTCAGATCACGTGCATACATTTGGTTTTGAAATATATGGTTGCTCTTGTCACAGAGGTCTGAAAGGCCCTCACTGGCCACTCCGTCACTCACCCATCCATTTGATGGATGAGGCAGTAAAGCCTCAGAGAGGTCGAGCCGCAAGCCCAAGAACACACAGCCAATTAGCAGCAGAGCCACGCTCCCCAACTCCCAGTACAATAGACTTAGAATCCGTGGGGGGCAAAAAATAGGTAAATGAAGAAACCCATTCCTGGCTCAGAGCTTCACCCACTGCCTGGAGCAGAAAGGGGGATGAGGGAGAGGGCTGGGCAGGCAGCAGATTGGGCCTTAAATGGGCCTTAAATGCCGGCGGAGGAGGTTAGACTTTATCCTCTGTGTCGTAGGTTCATTTGCTCCCTGATGCACCACAAAAAGATGCCCAAGTGACCATGTAAACTCTCCTCAGACTCCTGATCCACTTGGGGTAGCAGCTTATTATGGGTTGAATTTTGTCCTCAAAAAATTCACATGTTGAAGTCCTAAACCCCCAGTACCTCAGAGTGTGACCTTCTTTGTAAATAGGGTCTTTACAGAGGTAATCAAGTAAAGATGAGGTCATTAGAGTAGGCCCTAATCCAACATGACTAGTGTCCCTATAATATAAAAAAAGGGGAATTTGGACATAGACACACATCCAGGGAAAACATCACGTGAACATGAAGGCAGAGATTGGGGTGATGTGTCTACATGCCAAGGATCACCAAAGATGGCTGGAATACCAAAGATGGCCAGCATACCGCCAGAAACTGAGGGGGGGGGGGACACAGAACAGAGTCTCCCTCACAGCCCTGAGAAGGAACCAACCCTGCTGACACCGTGATCTCAGAGTTCCAGCCTCCAGAACTGGGAGACAATACATTTCTGCTATTGAAGTGACCCATCTGTGGTGCTCTGTTACTGAAGACTGGTGTCCAGCAGTACACAGCCCAGGTGCTCATCCTGTCCCTCAAGGCCCTGGTCTATGCTGCCTCTGTGACCTTGTCTCCACCCCTTGTCCATCCGCTCTGCCCTCGGGAAGGCGCCCATGCACGCAGAGCCTTCACGCCGACTGCTGGGGATGCTCTCCCTTATCCCTAGGCCACTGTACAACCTACCCATTTTTCTGGTCCCACCTCATCCTTCTGGGCACTTTTCACCTATCAGCCGACTGTGTGCCCAGACCTGCCTGACACCAGAGAAACAGTGGTGAAGAGGACAGATGTAAGCTAGAAAGGGGTCAAAGACAGAAACAAAAAGTAAATGAACAGGACGGATGTCAGGCGTGGTAGTGCTGTAATAACGATAAAATAGGGTGGTGTACTAGAGATCGAGGAGCCGCTGGGGGGCAGGGAAGGCCTCAACCAGGAGAAACATCTCAGCTAACGTCTCAGTGACAAGAAGGACCACCTCCATCTTCCCTGGGTGAGGTAACCACCCCCCCCCCCGCCTCCCTCCGTTATAGACTCAGGAGGCACCATGCATTTCTCTCTCACAGCTCTTATCACCGACGCCATTTCCTATGTACTTATGTGCTTATTTGATTGTCACCTGAGGCCCCTACTGGACTGTAAGCTCCGTGAATCAGGGAGCGTGACTCACTTTGCTTAGCACTGGCACAAAATATGGCACCCAGTTAATATTTTCAGAATTAATGATTCATGCTCCCAGCAAGGACAATGAATTCCAAATCCTGATTGGGGCAACTTAGGTAGCAAGAGGTTAACCATACTTTTTGGGCCCCAGAACTAATTGAGGGAGTGCTTTTCTGAGCTTTGCTGGCAGCCGCCCAAGCAAGTGTAGTGCAAGACCCTGGAATGTCTTGGAAGGGAGCAGGAAGCCAGAGGCAGGGACTCGGCGTCTTGGGGACGGGGTCAGCTGCAGGAGCTCCCCTCCCTCCCGGAGGGACCACCATCCCAAGGGCAGTGGATTTGGATTCATCTGCAACATGGGGCTCAACAGGCCTGGAAATGGGTTCTGATTGCTAAGCGGAATTTTCCGGTGCCCAGCCAGAAGAAGAGGGGAGAAGCTGGCTCACTGCTGATTTCATTTTCCCAACTCGCCAGCTTGGCGAGGCCTCGCTCCTCTAGCTGCAGATGCTTGGATCCTTGTACCCAGCTCCCCTAGCCAAAGAAAGAAAGCTGTGACTCACCAGAAATTTTCACTGCTATTTTCTGGCTGTAAAAAGTAAAATACATACACATCTTTGTGAAAGTTCTCAATTATATTTTAGCTCAGCAGCTTCCACCTGCTGTGTGGACACAGGGATGCAAGACTGGAAAAGGAGAAAAGCCCTCAAGATGTGCCTTAGAGGACAGAACGCCTGCCCAGGTTCATTTTGGCATCTTCCAGAAGTGTGGCTGCAGCAGGCAAAATGGCTGCTAGCATGGAGAGCTGGGTCTCAGGTCAAAGGGGTCCTGTTTTCAAAAGGGACAAATAACCCCCTGAAAAGGGAAGGCCGGTGTCCAGCTCTGCCATACGTGGCCTGGATGCTTCTACCTGCGGTCCCGGTGCAATCCAGATGGCCCGTGGGATGGTGATCAGTGCGCTGGCCGGAGCCCTCGGGACCCCGCACCTGCCCCTCCTCTGCCTTGCTCCCTGGGCTCTAGCCACACTGGCCTTTATTCGGCACCTTAAATGCACTGAGCTCTCTGCCCCCCAGTGAGCCTTTGCCCATTCTGTTCCCTCTGCCTGGAATCCTCACCCCCAAGCCCACTCTCCTGGCCCCTTTATCTGCCTCCCCCATCTCTTCCTTTAGAGCCTAGCTGAAAGGCCCCTTCCTTAGGGACACTTCAGAGACCCCCGAAATCCAGCCAGGTCCCCTCGATATGAGTCCTCATGCACCATGCTCTCCTCTCTAGCACTTTCTGTGGCTGTGACTCCATCCACACGTGCTGAACTCTCTGAGGGTTATGTGTCTCCCCCACTGGACTGTAAGCTCCGTGGAGGCAGGAGCTGTGTCTGTTGTGCACCATGTCATGTCCCTGGGGACTGGTCCATGTGAAATACGCAATAAGAATGTATCGAGTGGGGGAACTGCTGAATGACCCTGGAGCTGTTTTCTGGTGTTTAACACCAAGGTTGACAATATGGTCTAAGTAGCCAGGCCACAGGGGTTAAGAGACCTGCATATAGTCACACAGGCAGTATGGACTCAGGGGTACTCCTCCCCCCCAAGTCCAGGTGTCTTTCTGTTTCATCGTGTCTTTCTGTCTCACCATGCTGGGCCCTATCTGTGGCCTTCCCTCTTCTTTCTGACACGGTGAGAGCCAGGTACCATTGTGGCCAAGGCCACAGATGGCAGCTCTCCACAGAGCGGTCACCTCCACCCTGACCCTGGCTGTGGACAGCCCTGTTCACCCCGGTCTTTTGTTCTACAAATGAGCTGCTCCACACGAGGAGAGCCAGGGCTGGGAGAAGATGGGGAGAGCGGAAGCAGCCTCCCGTGCTGGAGTGGACCCAGAGGATGGGCCTGCTGGTTGCACGGCAGGCCTGGGACAGTGTCTGCAGAGGACGGGCTGGCACATCTTCCCCATCGTAGGCCTCTTCCAGCTCACCAGGGCAGGAGGAGCCCAGCCCTGCCCCATCCCTCCAGCTGCAGCCTCGACAGGCCTCCTGAGAATTTGCCTTTTCTGCCACATGGTCACGTGCATTTGTAAAGAGTTCCAGGTCATTCCATGGTTTCAAATATCATCCAAGTGCTTGTTGCCGGCATCCACATTTATCTCTCTAGCCCAGATATCGCCTTCTGAGTGCTCCACAAGCCCTTTAGACTCGCCGTCTTCAAATAAAACTCATCGCCTTCCCTCCCTGCCCTGCTGCTGTAAATGTTCCTCATCTCAGTAAATGCTACCCCTGCTCTCAGGCACCCAGCCTGAAAGACTTGGGGTCATTCTGAGCGTCTTCTTTTCCCTCCCAACCAGTCAATCTCAGGGTCCAGTCAGTTTACCACCTAAATGTTTCTTGAATCCCTCAACTTCCCTCTTGGCCCCCTCAAGCCCATCCTCCACGCAGTAGCCAGAGTGAGAGTTTGAAAGTGGAATTCTACCCTTTCACTCCCCTGCTCTAAACCCCTCAGTGGCTCCCCGCCAACCTCAGGATGAAGCTCAAACTCTCTACTGGGACTTAAGGCCCTTAACTATGTGGCCTCTGCCTAATTCTCCAACCTTGTTTTTCACTCTCCCCCCATCTCTCCAGGACACAATGCTTGAGCCCCCTTGACTATGTTTGACTCACCAACCTGCTCTCTCTAGGCCTTTGTTCATCATATTTCTCCATCTAGAAAGCTCTCCCCTGTCAAACTCCATTCCAGCCTTTAGTTCTCAGTCTAGAAAGTGCTTCCTCCAGGAAGCCATCCATGCTCACCCCTCCACCAGATCTGGGCGAGGGGGCCTCCTCTGCCCCGTAGTCTCCTTCCCATTACTACATTTATGAGGCTGTATCATCATCTTCTGCTTCCTTGTGTGTCTCCCTTACCCGAATGTAGCCTTGTGGAGCAGGGTCTTGCCTGCTGTGGTTACTGCTGCATCCCCAGCCCCTCGCCTGCCTGGCACGTACACACAGAGACAGACAATGAATGAATGAAAGCCTGAATGAACCAAGGCCTCATCTCCTCAGCAGCCACTCACTTTAGCTTGACAAGTCCTTGGTTGCTTTCGGGTAACTCTCCCCTCCTTGCCTCTGCTCCTTCTGCCACCCCTGTAATCCCGGTTTGCGTTGCCTCCTGCCCACAGCTGCTGATAAGGAAAGTGCCTCCTTTCCACTCTTTCTCTTACCCAGTCTCCCTGGCCAGGTGACCTAATTAATGGTCCCCAAGCTGTCCCAGCACTTTTGCACCCTTTCAAGACCTTTTTCCTTTCCCCTGAAACTTACCTTCTGGCTGTGACTTCCATAAATTTTGCACATTTAATTCCCTGATGCTGTTCAATTCTTGCATCCCAGGCTGAGCTCAGCCCCTGAAGTAATTTAGGTAACAGCTCAATTATCTCATCTCTCCTTTCATCTTTGCATTTCCATCGCCACCTAGGAAGCTGTGGAAATGGGATGTAAAGTATTTTCTGCCCAAACCCACTTCTCCCCTTGCAGTTCTTATCTTGGTTCATGTCATCAGCATCCAACCAGTCGCCTGAGATCCAAATCTCAGAATCACCATCCACTTCCCCCTCCCCCACCCCCTCTCTATTTCCAGGAAGTCTCCAAGATTCTCTGCTCTCTTGGTGAGGAGCCTCTTAAATTCACCCTTCTCTGGCCACCACCCAGGCCCTCATCATCTCTCTTTTCCTGGACTAGGGTCACCTCCTGACTGGTCCTCCTGCCTCCAGCCCCACACCTCTGCCCACACCCATCCAGCCCTCCACTCATCCACCTGCTCATCCATCCACCCATCTATCCACCCCACAATCCACCCACCCACCAACCCATCCACCCACCCACTCATCTGTCCATCATCCTCCAGTCTGCCCGCAATGATCTTTCTAAGACACACATTGGTTAGATCATACCTCTGCTTAAATAACTTCCATGACTCTCCACTGCCTACAGCAGGCATTCTTAACCCTGGGTGCACATTAGAATCTTATAGAGAATGTATAAAAAATACCAAGGTTCTACCCCCAGAGATTCTGACTCAGTTGGTCTTGGGTGGGGCCTGGGTCTTGGTGTTTTTTAAAAGCTTCCCAGGTGATTTTAGTGTGCAACCTGGGTTGAGAACCATATGGCCTAGATGATAAAATCCCAACTCATTAGGCTGGCGTTCGATTCCCCACAATCAAGCCTTTAACCTGTCTCCCCATCCTTATGTCCTCCCCTAACACACTCAGAATTCTATCTCTGCTGAGCTGCTTCTCTATCTTTGTATCCACAGGTCCCTCTGCCTACAATTCCATCTCTCTGCCCCTCTATTTGGAAAACTCCTACCTATTCTTCAAGACCCAGCACAAATGTGACCTTTTCTGTTGGGTTTCTCTTCTACAGCACCTACTACATGTCAGGCACATTGCTGGGCACTGGATATGGTGACTAAGACAGAAACAGTTCCTGCTCTCACAGAACTTCGAGTAGGGTGATGGGTGGGGAGTGGAAACTCCTTAAGGCAGAAATTCTCAAACCTGAGAGTGCATCGCGATCCCCTGGAGGGCTGGTCAAAACACAGGTGCTGGTCCCACCTCCAGGATTTCTTCTTAAGTGGTCTGGAGTGGCCCCGACAATTTGCATTTCCAACAAATTTCAAAGTGAAGCTGATGCATCTGGGCTGGGGACCACCTCTGAGAACCGCTGCCCTAGAGCGAGGTCAGAGGCACGCTCTCCAGGGAGTATCATTTAAGCCAAAACTCAGAGGAAGAGAGAAAAGCAGGGGCTCACGCACTCCAGATGGCACAGCGCGCGTGAAGACCCCAGGCGGGAAGAAGCTGGCAGGAAAGCAAAGGGGACTGTGTGACGGGGACGTGGAGTGGGCTCCGCGTTTTCTCCAGCTTCTCACGCAGAACGGATGCTCTGCGTGTTTCTATCCCAGCGCTTCAGCACCTTCCACTGTAATCCTTCTGCCTCAGCCACCTCATTAGGAGCCCCTCCGAGGCAGGTCTGTGTCAACGGCCACCCAGAGCCCACCTGAGACCTGACATGGAATAAATGCTGAGGGATTTGTGCTGGGCTGTTGGATTTCAGTGTTCTGGCTTTTTCTCTAGGCTATAAACAAAGGAGAAACTGCTTCGTTTCTCTTACAGCATAATGTCTCCTCCATTTTCCTTAGAGGTCTCTAACATATCCATCCTCTCTCTCAACCAAATTCCTTTCTCCCAAATTCCGGCTACCTGGGCAGATTTTTAAGCCCGTTTGGTGACAGAAAGAAAAGTCAACTGGCCTCTCCTCACCTATCCTTCCCAAGCTCAGGCTTTGGGTGCAGTGAGGGGTGTACGTGCTGTGGCTGCCCAGAGGCCCTCAGGGCTACACTTCCACTTGACTTTGGGAGGATGATGTGGTCAAAGCGGAAGTCAGCAGAATTCCCTTCCTCAGAAACACTGATCGTGGGAGGCCGCATTTCCTCAGAGAACCATGGCCAGCCCCCCGGGGGAGCCAGGCAGGCCTGGGGGACTGGACCTTGAGCCAGTCATCCTAGGTGGTGGATGGGCCTCTGCCCCAACATCACCTTCCCGCCTTGGAAAGTGGAGGAAGGGTCATAGGTCAAGTACACATGCCAGATGCCCCGTGTGGCAACATGGGATTATTGGTTTGATTTTGGTTTCTGATTGTCCTTTACTGTCTTCCTGGACACTAGGATATATACACTTTATTGAGACTAACAGAGGGGTCTTTGGTAAAGCACAGAGAAGAGAGATATCCCCCATTTCATTTTTAGAAATATCCCATTTCCCAAATTTAGGGAAACACAGGTGCATAGATCTGTGGTTCTCAGACTTGCGTGTGAATCAGCAGCTTGGAGGGCTTGTTAAAACCCAGATCACCGGGTCACCTCCAAAGGTTCTGATTCAGCAGGGCTGGAGTGAGGCTCAAGAGCCTTCATTTCTGAGAGACCCCAGGCGATGCTGCTGCTGGTCTGGGGACCCCGACACTTTGAGAACTGTTTTAGCATAATGCCCAGCTAGAGGACACTAAGAATGTGTCAGTCATTGAAGGACCAAGATTTGTCTTGTGTGTACTTCACTCAAAAGCAGATTTCCTTAGGCTCTCCTCCCAAGTATAGAACCTGAAATCCTCCAGGCCCTCAGCTCCATTGAGGGGCAAAGGAATGTGTTTCCAAGAGGCCAAGAGACCAGGACTGACCCTGGAGGAGGACAAAAAGGTTAAGAGCCTGAGGGACCCCCCGGGGGTTGGGGGAGGCAAGGAGGGGAAGGAAAGGGTCCATTTTTTTTTCTTTCCCCTGGATATTTCTAGAACTCATACAAGAATTTCAAGCACAACTGGTTTAGTATTTCTTAACTCCACGGAAGACAGCTTCCTCTCAGAAGGGAGAGATACATGTAGCAAGTGTCACATCCAATGGGAGAGTAGGATGGGATAGGACTTCTAGTCAAAGACCTGGGTTTTGGCCCCAGCACTGCTCTGTGACCTTGGGAGGATTGCTTCCTCATGGTCTCTGTTGCCCCAGCTGTTAAATATGTTATAATAAAACGAGTTTGAAAGGGCCCCATGAGGGTCAAAAGAGCCGCGGTGGGTGACAACGTAGAACACTGTGTGGCTGGCAGTTTCAGAGAAGCCAACCTGAGCTGTCTTGGTTTCCACAGGAAGGACCAGTATCTCCTCTCGCCCGTGAACTGTTGGTATCTAGTCCTGCATCAGACCAGGCGGGAGAGCCGAGACCATGCCACCCTCAATGACATCTTCATGAACAATGTCATCGTCCGCCTCTCCCAAATCAGCGAGGATGTCATCAGACTCTTCAAAAAGGTGGGTACTTGGGCCACCCGAGTTTCTGCCCCAGGCTGGCCTTGGCAAGACAGCCAGCCACGGTGGGGTGTGGTTTGGGGACATGGGACCAGAGGGCAGGCATGTTGAAGGGTGCGGGGGGCTGAGGCCTGGACTCGGCACCCCACACCCTGAGTTTGAGTCCTGTATATGGCTGGGGGGCTCAGCCACTTCAGCAACCACCATCACCACAAAAATAAAAACCTTTGCATGGTTAGGTAAGTAGTACACTCGTTGTAGGAGATTTGGAAACATAGAGGTGAGCTCACACTTATATAAAAAATAAAATAAAATAAAATTCAAAAACAAACAAACACTTAGAAATTAACGTCACCTGAAATGCTATCACTCAGCCATAATCACTTTGGTTGTCATAGGAACTTCTTTATATGTACATATGTAAATACATTTTCTATGAGTGCTGATTTTATACACTTTCTAGAATATGTATGTACTTTTCCCAAATGAGATCAGACTGCATATACGATTTTACTCTCTGCTTATGTCACCTAACAAATTATATAACACTGGATTACAAAATTTTCCCATATCAATAAATATAATTCCACAACATTTTGAAAGATTGCATAATATTTCATCATATAGATGTACGCTAGTTTATTTAACCAATTCCTTATTGTTGAACGCTTCAGTGATTTCCATATTATTATAAATATTGCTGCTGTGAACTTCTTTTATATACACCTTTGTCACATTCACTATTTTAATTGAAGTATAGTTTATTTACAATATTCTATTAGTTTTAGGTGTATAGCATAGTGATTCAGTATTTTTGTAGATTGTACTCCATTAAAAGTTATAAGATAATGGCTATATTTCCCTGTACTATGCAATATATCCTTGTTGCTTATTTATTTCATTTATTGTAGTTTGTGTCTCTTAATCCCATACCACTAACTTGCCCCTCTCCCTTTTGGTAACCAGTAGTTTGTTTTCTATATCTGTGTGTCTGTTTCTGTTTTGCATATACATTCATTTGTATTATTTTTTAGATTCCACATATAAGTGATATAGTATTTGTCTTTGTCTGACTTACTTCACTAAGCATAATATTCTCTAGGTCCATCCACGTTGCTGCAAATAGCAGAATTTCATTCTTTTTTTATGGCTGAATAATATTCCATTGTGTATGTATATATAGATATACCACATGTACTTTATCCATTCATCTGTTGATGGGCCACTGCTATTTTCTTTTTTTTTTTTTAACATCTTTATTGGAGTATAATTGCTTTACTATGGTGTGTTAGTTTCTTCTGTATAACAAAGTGAATCAGCTATACGTATACATATATCCCCATATCTCCTCCCTCTTGCGTCTCCCTCCCATCCTCCCTATCCCACCCCTCTAGGTGGACACAAAGCACCGAGCTGGTCTCCCTGCGCAATGCAGCTGCTTCCCACTAGCTATCTGTTTTACATTTGGTAGTGTATATATGTCCATGCCACTCTCTCACTTCGTCCCAGCTTACCCTTCCCCCTCCCCGTGTCCTCAAGTCCATTCTCTGTGTCTGCATTTTTATTCCTGTCCTGCCCCTAGGTTCTTCAGAACCTTTTTTTTTTTTAGATTCCATATATATGTGTTAGCATACGGTATTTGTTTTTCTCTTTCTGACTTACTTCACTCTGTATGACAGTCTCTAGGTCCATCCACCTCATTACAAGTAACTCAATTTTGTTTCTTTTTATGGCTGAATAATATTCCATTGTATATATATGCCACGTCTTCTTTATCCATTCATCTGTTGATGGACATTTAGGTTGCTTCCATGTCCTTCCTATTGTAAATAGTGCTGCAATGAACATTGTGGTACATGACTCTTTGAATTATGGTTTTCTCAGGGTATATGCCCAGTAGTGGGATTGCTGGGTCATATGGTAGTTCTATTTTTAGTTTTTTGAGGAACCTCCATACTGTTCTCCATAGTGGCTGTATCAATTTACATTCCCACCAACAGTGCAGGAGGTTACCCTTTTCTCCACACCCTCTCCAGCATTTATTGTTTGTTGATTTTTTGATGATGGCCATTCTGACCGGTGTGAGGTGATACCTCATTGTAGTTTTGATTTGCATTTCTCTAACAATTAGTGATGTTGAGCATCCTTTCATGTGTTTGTTGGCAATCTGTATATCTTCTTTGGAGAAATGTCTATTTAGGTCTTCTGCCCATTTTTGGATTGGGTTGTTTGTTTTTTTGATATTGAGCTGCATGAGCTACTTGTATATTTTGGTGATTAATCTTTTGTCAGTTGCTTCATTTGCAAATATTTTCTCCCATTTTGAGGGTTGTCTTTTCGTCTTGTTTATGGTTTCCTTTGCTGTGCAAAAGCTTTTAAGTTTCATTAGGTCCCATTTGTTTATTTTTGTTTTTATTTCCATTGCTCTAGGAGGTGGGTCAAAAAGGATCTTGCTGTGATTTATGTCATAGAGTGTTCTGCCTATGTTTTCCTCTAAGAGTTTTATAGTGTCTGACCTTACATTTAGGTCTTTAATCCATTTTTTGTTTATTTTTGTGTATGGTGTTACAGAGTGTTCTAATTTCATTCTTGTACATGTAGCTGTCCAGTTTTCCCAGCACCACTTATTGAAGAGGCTGTCTTTTCTCCATTGTATACTCTTGCCTCCTTTATCAAAGATAAGGTGACCATATGTGCGTGGGTTTACCTCTGGGCTTTCTATCCTGTTCCATTGATCTATATTCCTGTTTTTGTGCCAGTACCATACTGTCTTGATTACTGTAGCTTTGTAGTATACTCTGAAGTCCGGGAGCCTGATTCCTCCAGCTCCATTTTTCTTTCTCAAGATTGCTTTGGCTATTCGGAGTCTTTTGTGTTTCCTTATGAATTGTAAAATTTTTTGTTCTAGTTCTGTGAAAAATGTCATTGGTAGTTTGATAGGGATTGCATTGAATCTGTAGATTGCTTTGGGTAGTATAGTCATTTTCACAATGTTGATTCTTCCAGTCCAAGAACATGGTATATCTCTCCATCTGTTTGTGTCATCTTTGATTTCTTTCATTAGTGTCTTATAGTTTTCTGAGTACAGGTCTTTTTACCTCCTTAGGTAGGTTTATTCCTAGGTATTTTATTCTTTTTGTTGCAATGGTAAATGGGAGTGTTTCTTTAATTTCTCTTTCAGATTTTTCATCATTAGTGTATAGGAACGCAAGAGATTTCTGTGCATTAATTTTGTATCCTGCTACTTTACCAAATTCATTGATTAGCTCTAGTAGCTTTCTGGTAGCATCTTTAGGATTCTCTATGTATAGTATCATGTCATCTGCAAACAGTGACAGTTTTACTTCTTCTTTTCCGATTTGGATTCTTTTTGTTTCTTTTTCTTCTCTGATTACTGTGGCTAAAACTTCCAAAACTATGTTGAATAATAGTGGTGAGAGTGGGCAACCTTGTCTTGTTCCTGATCTTAGTGGAAATAGTTTCAGTTTTTCACCATTGAGAACAATGTTGGCTGGGCCACTGCTATTTTCTTAAGATCTGTTTCTGTAACACGAATTTTAGGGTCAAATTTTCCTCATTTGTTTGTCTATCTAATGAGGTTAAGATCAGCTACTTCCCAGGGGCAGTATGAGGGTTAAATGAAATGGTGCAAGTGAAAGAGGTGGGTATTATTGAGAAGTGGTTCAGGGTATAGTCTTTGGGTCCAGAAGTCTTAAATTTCTGGCTTCATAATCCTGGTTCCATTGTTTATTAGCTGTGTGTCTTTGGGTTTGTTACTGAAATTCTCTGAGCCTGTTTCCTTATTTGTGAAATGGGGATAGAAATACCCACAGGGCAGTTGCTTGGGTTAAGAGGGTTATTAATCCCAAGTAAAGCATGGAAAGCAGTGCCTGGCACTGAGTAAGTGCTCAGGAAAGCTGGCTATTATAATACGAATGTAAGAGACTATTACTACTAAAATGATCCAGCTCATCTGTTCTTGCCAGGCACCAGTTTTAGGGAAGAGGCGACCTGGGATTGCTAGACACACAGAGGAAGAAGACAAGTTGGTTTGAAATATAGTCATCTCTCCCTGGTCTGTATGTGGATTGTTCACTTTGAGGATGACTTCTATAGCAAAATTGTAACTGCAAGCTAATTCCCCCTGCCCCCCCCACCCCCCGCCACACAATCTGCTCTGGTCTCCTCCTGGGGCTGTGTTTATGAAGTGTAGTCTAACTTTAATATTTGCATAAGCAAACATAATTAGAAAGGTAAATACAGTGCAATAAAAAAAAAATTCACATAGTGCTTTGCAAAGCCAAACTGAAGGGATTCAGATTGCTTGGTCCCATCACAAGCCCCTGCCTGCCGCTGCCACTGTCACATCTTTTTTTCTGGGTGGGAGGGACTCACAGAGAAAGGGTCATCAGGGCCTTTAGGAAATGAAGGGTCTTTTCCTGAGCTGAGCCCTGGGACAAGTGAGATAAATCTTTTCAGCTCTCATTTAGGCTGACAGCAGCCTCACTTGTGATGGAGGTTAACAGGGTGGAAAATAATGAAAAAAGGTCTACAGCTGAGCTCCTGGCTGCCTTGTTACCAGCTCTGTGCCTGTGGAACAAAGGAAACGACCCGGCCCCTCTGGGCCAAGAGAGAGCTGGGGACGGGGCCTGACTGGCTGATTTAGCACAGCGTGGCCCCCTTGTGTCACATCAGTTATAGATGATCTCAGCCCTGAGCCCTGCATCCTTACATAATAATAGTTCTGCAGACCTCAAACGACTGCAGGGGCTGGTCTCTAGTCAGACTGGGGAACAGGATCATCACTTAGCCCATTTTACAGATGAGAAGGTAAAGCCTGAGAATGGCCAGTTGTCACCACTTCCAGGAGGCAGCACGGCTGGGGTGTTGGAGTCTGTCTCAGAATCACCTGTCACTGACATTGTGACCCTGGGCGAGTCTCTCTGAGCCTCAGTTTTCTCATCTGGGAAGTGGAGATGGAGACAGTGCTACACTTGGGGTGGGAGTCCTTTGCCATCTGCCAAGTCACATTCTGGCACTGCCTCTGCAGGAGGTGGGAGTGGCTTCCAGGCCAGGTGTCCTGCCTGTGCCTGGGCCTGGGGCAGCTGCTCCACCTGCCAGCTCCTCAGTGGTGCAGAATGCTCTTTGACTTAATAACTCACCTTTTCCTGATTCTCCGTTTCCCCTTCTGCAGTGCAGTGTGTTATGCCTGGAAGCAGCACTTCTCATTCCACAGCCATTCTAGGCTTCATCTGGGCAAATGGACTTGGGCATGCAGGTGGCCCTTGCTTTAACTGTGAGACGTGGATCCACCAGAGTCAAATGGACTGGATGAGCGCTTAGCAGCCACCGTAGTGACCAGGACTCTTACGTTTGCAAACAACAGAAACCCAGCTCAAGGGGCTTGAGGGAGGAAAGGGAGCTTATCGGCTCTTCCGAGCCAAGACTGGCTTCAGGCATGGGGGCTTCAAGGGCACAAAGGGTGTTGTCAGAACCCAATCTCTCTGCAATTCTGTGCCAGTTTTCTTTGTTTTCCAGTTTTTTGTTTTGTTTTGTTTTGTTTTTAAAGAGGGGTGGGAGAAGGGCTCATGCATAGTCAGTCTCTCTCTCTGTGATGACCACATGGCCCCTGCAGCCCCAGGCTTACATCCTACCTGCTTCAAGTTCAGCGGAAAGTGAGAGGTCCCTTCTCCCAGAATTGGGTCTTACAGGCTCTGACTGGACCAGTGTGGGTCACACGAGTGCTCCTGAAGCTGGGCATACATTCAACTCCCCCTGATGCATAGGGCAAAGGATGGCTGAGGGTGGTTCCCCAGGAAAAACTGGGTGCTCTTACAAGAAGGGTGAAATAAAACAATGGGTGTCCACTAGGCCTTCTGTTCCAGTCCTTTTATCATCCTCTTCATGAGCTGTCCTCTCTCTGCCAGATCTCCCCCAATAATGGGCATTCATTACCTTGCATTGCATTTGGGGACAACCGAGACCAATAGAAAATTCTCCCCAATGTTGAGATGAAATCTTTCAGGGTTTCCACTCACAGGTCCTGCGGGCCACCTAGATCAATCCACGTGGAAATCCATCAGTTACGCATGACCACACACCCAGGCCCTTCCCGCCTCTGGGTAAACATGCCAGGTTCCTTCAGTTGACCCCCGTGACTTGGCTTTGCGTTTTCTCTCCTCCTGGGTCAGGCTCCAGGGCTTCTCTGACCGGCATAAGTTAATATTCAGAACCACTCAGAGCACTCCAGAAAGCTCTGACCAGCTAAGAGGAGAGCAGGGCTGTCTAGACACTTTATTTCTAATAATGAAACCTATGAAGGCACTTGCCTTTTTCATGATCGTCTCAGCGCATTTGACCCACTCTGAACTCTCAGCTCAAATCTCTGGGGGATTTTGTACCAAATGTTTTTTAATCTGTCCTATGAATTCTGTCCTTGTGTGTTTTTATATTTGCCCTTTTAAAACTTCATATTATTAGATTCTGCTCAAATGGGATCAGTGTCCTTATTTAAGCGATTTTTCAAGCAGCAATACGGTAACTTTTCCAAGAGTTTCCTCATTTCCTCCTCTGTGGGAAAAGCCTGTTTTATAACTTCTCCATGTCTTCCTCCTCCGTGTTACCTTCTTCTACGTGTCAATTCTTTGGCCCCGTGTTTGATTCTTCTCTACTTTCTTAGTAGAGAAGGTGGAAAGTGGGGCAGAGGGTTGAGAACGAGTTCACAGTGGAGGTGATGCTTGAATTGGATGTTGAAGGATGAATAGGAGTCTCCCAAGTGGGGAAAGGAGGTTAGGAGTTCAGTGTTAGGACAAAGGCAAGAGCACAGGGGACAAAGTGTCATGATGGGGGTCCAAGGCAGCTTGGAACGGAGGCTGCAAAATGGTGGTCCACAGCTGAATTTGGTTCTCAAGTGTAATCTGCTTGGCCCTCACTATGTTAAGAAAACTTCAACCAATATTTTAAAATTGTGGGATTTCGCATAAAAATCAGAATTTTGTATTCCTCTTGAAAAACCAGAAGCTCTGACAGTACCAGAACAACATGGGGTCATACTTGGCGGTAGTTGTCCAGAGCTGAGTAGCCGCTGGCCCTTCAGGCTGGGCACACTCGCTCCACTGCCCCACAGCCCCTGCGGGTTGTCTGGTGCATGACACCGACCCCTTTATTTTAGCTCCTTGGCCCTTTGTGCATTTGAGTTTGTGGCCTCATCTTTAAACATGATCTAACAATGCTTCTCAAAGTCTAGCATCAGAATCACCTGGAGGGCTTGTTAAACAGGGATTGCTGGGCCCCATGCCCACAGCTTCTGATTCACCAGGTTGGAGTGAGGCCTGAGAATCTGCATTTCTAACGAGTTCCCAGGCGCTGCTGATGCTGCTGATCTGGGGCTCACACATGGGGAATGACTTAACCTAGTCCAACCTCCTGGTTTTCCAGGTGAGGAAATGCAGGCCCACCTCCGGTAAGCACAGAATCCGGCCCCAGACGCAGGTTCTCTACTCCAGGTCCAGTCCTGAATCCACTGCCCCCCGTGGTGCACCAACAGGGAGGGTCCATCTGCACCCTGCTTGCTCTCTCTTCCCGCCCCAACCATTTCTGAGCTGGGCGTTGAAGCCCATTTCATTTCCAGCCTCAGCTTCCTTAACAATAGCCATCCATTATTCTCTGCTCTGATGCCTGCAGAATTTAATTACTTGCCCCAGCCGTGGAGTGAGTTTGACTGTTGGAAGCTGCGGTGTTCTGAAGGAAGCGCTAATGAGGAAAGACTCTTAGCAGAGAAGAGAGGGCATTCGGGGGGCTTGTGTTTGAAAGCAGCCATTCACCGCGTGGCAATAAGGGCTTGGTCTTCAGTGAGCTTTTTCGTTCCTGCCTTGAAGATGTCCGTCGCATTTCATAAATAAATCAGGGCTTTTGTATCCAATAATTGCCTTGCTTTGTGACCAAGATCAAAAGCACCAATGGCCTTGGATTCAAAGCCAAGTTTATTTTTTATTTTTGGGTTGCAGGAGAGAGTGAGGGTTTGCATGCTGGAGGGTCCAGCTCTGAGGCCTGCACAGAGAGAGAGAGAGTGAAGTGGGCAGACTGCCAGGGACGAGGAGCCTTCAGCCGTCTCCACCGTCTGCCAGGGAGACAAGTTGTGAACGATCGCTCTGCTAGTTGAGGCTGCTGAGCTGGTCGCCATGTTCCCAACTCACTCAGCAAACATGTATTAGTGCTTTTGTGACAATAGATAAGCAGTAATCATAGATAACAAACAATTAGTGAGTGCTTACTGTATGCCGGGCTCTGGGCTAAGCGTTCACTTCTTAAAGCCTTAGAGGAAGATGCTGTCATCACCCCCATTTTGCAGATGAGGAAACTGATGCCTGTAAAGGTGAAGCTGGGGTTTGAATCCAGATTTGTCTGACCCCAGAGCCCATGCTTAGTGGTAAAGGCAGATGCTAAAGAAGATAGAGAGATGAATCAGACACAGTGACTTCCCTCAAGGAGCTGGCAGTGAACAATGGAAGTGAAGACAGATGTGTATCAGTGATGCAAATACAGCAGAAAGGGAAGTTGGTTCAGAGGGAGGAGGACTTCTAATCTGGGCTGGGGGACACTTTGGAGAAGGTTTTATGTTGAGGATGCAGCATTTGAAGTGAATCTTGAAGTGAGGATTAGGATCTATGCCAGCTTGGGTTCCCAGGAAGCTGACTCTCAGACAGTGATTATGGTGCAGGGGTGTATTATCAAGTGTTCTTGGGGTCCCCACTGCAGAAGGAAGGGAGGGAGGCAGGATTCAGGGAATTTGCAAGAAAGGCCTCAAATGACTCCTTGGGGAGCTCTGAGGCTGGGGTGGCCCTTCCCGGTTGTCCTGGGTTGTGGCGAGGAAGCTAGGCCTTTATACCATCGTGTTGCTCCTGGGAGGGCATGTGGCCTTGGGTAGGTGCCTCTTTGGTGAGGCAGTTCCAAATAGGGCTGATAGCTGGGGGTGCCTGCCGGGAGCACTCCCCATATCTGGGGGAATAAGTCCTCCAGTCCTGAAGGGGATCTGAGTGGTGCATTGCTGTGTCCCCAGTGGATATGCAGAGATCTGGGAAAAGTGAGAGATAGGATTCTAGACAAAAGCAAAGGCACATTGGCAGAAAAATCTGGGTCCCAGATCATGAGCAGGTCGGCCAGCGTTGCAGTCTACTGCAGTGGTTAGGGGTATGGACAGACTGCGTAATCCCTGTTCTGCCAACTTTCCAGATGTGTGAGCTCAACCTAATCCCTAAACCACTGACTTTCAACATTTTCAAAAGGAAGCTAATAAAAAGCCTCTTTCTTAGGGTTGTTGTAAGGATTAAAAAATGATGATATAAAATGCCTACCTGGTACACAGTAAGCAATCATTAAATATTAGCTATTATTAGGATGATTATTGGGACTTCGAGAAAGAACATGGTGAGAATTAAGTTTAGAGACGGGATGAAGGAACATTCAGGCACACAGGTTAAATAAAGGGTCAGAAATAAGAAAGTATGCTCAGGAAACCACTCACTGATTAGTTCTAACTGATGGTGGTCTTTCTTTTTTTTTTTTTATAACCTCATTTCTTTTTCTTGCCTTATTATATTGGTTTGGACCTCAATTGGTATAGTGTAGAGGGAAATGGGAGAGAAATGGCATTCTTGACGTTTTTTTAAATTTATTTTTTATCCAAGTATAGTTGATTTACAATGTTGTGTTAATTACCGCTGTACAGCAAAGTGACTCAGTTATACATATATACATTCTTCTTCATGTTCTTTTCCATTATGGTTTATCACAAGATATTGAATACTATCTTGACTTTTAAAAAGCATGCTTCTATCTTTTCACCATTTAACTCTTAGCGAATTAGGAATAAATAGAAACCTCCTTAGTCTAATAAAGGGTGTTAACCGAAAACCACCAGTAAATCTCACACATCCTGCTGAAGCGTTCAGCAAGATGGCTGATTACAAGATCAATATATAAAAATTAATAACATTCCTGTGTGCCTGCCACATCCAATTAGAAAATGTAATTTAAAAATGCATACATTAGGGCTTCCCTGGTGGCACAATGGTTAAGAATCCGCCTGCCAATGCAGGAGACATAGGTTCGAGCCCTGGTCCGGGAAGATCCCACATGCCGCGGAGCAACTAAGCCCGTGTGCCACAACTACTGAGCCTGTGCTCTAGAACCCGCAAGCCACAACTACTGAGCCCACGGGCTGCAACTACTGAAGCCCGTGCGCCTAGAGCCCATGCTGCGCAACAAGAGAAGCCACTGCAATGAGAAGCCTGTGCACCGCAATGAGGAATAGCCCCTGCTCGCAGCAACTAGAGAAAGCCTGCGCACAACAACGAAGACCCAATGCAGCCAGAAATAAATAAATAAATTAATTAATTAAAAAAAAAAGAATCTAACAGAGCAGAAACCAAAGTTTAGAAAAAATGCATACATTAGAAAACAAGAATGATGGAAAATTAATGCCATTAATGCTATAAATTAGCTGCATCCTAGGAATTTTTTTTAAAATAAGAATATTATTACCTTTTTTTAAAAAATTAATTAATTAAATAATTTATTTATGGCTGTGTTGGGTCTTCGTTTCTGTGCGAGGGCTTTCTCTAGTTGCGGCAAGCGGGAGCCACTCTTCATCGCGGTGCGCGGGCCTCTCACTATCGCGGCCTCTCTTGTTGCGGAGCACAGGCTCCAGACGCGCAGGCTCAGTAACTGTGGCTCACGGGCCTAGCTGCTCTGCGGCATGTGGGATCTTCCCAGACCAGGGCTCGAACCCGTGTCCCCTGCATTAGCAGGCAGATTCTCAACCACTGCACCACCAGGGAAGCCCCATCCTAGGAATTTTGATAAGTGATGTTTTCATTGTCATTCAGATATAAATATTTCATAATTTCCATTTTGCAATTTCTTCTTTGCCCCATAAATTTTTCAGAATTATGCATATTTTAGTTCCAAAGATTTTCTTTAAAGCTTTTTACTTGCTTTTAATTTTTAACTTGATTGCCCCATAAAAAGAAAAGAAGGCGTGTAGGCTCTATTTTTTTGGTATTTGTTGGAGCATTTGCCTTATCAGATATCAAGACTTCCTCTTAAGTGCTGGTCAGTAAAACAGGTAGTATTAGACCAGTGCTAGGCAAACTAACCGATGGGCCAGATCAGAGCCCAGAAACAAAGCCCCCACAAATGGGAACACAGTATATGGCAGTGGTGCATTACAGATTAGGGGAAAGGATAGCCTGTTTAGTAAATGGATCTGATTCCACTGGTTGCTTGTCCATTTCTTATTATTTTTTAGGAACTGGTTTAAACACACACAAGCACACACACACACACACACATGCACACACACACACACTTTTTTTTCCATATGGAATAAAATTAGACCTCCACCTTAGTTCCCAAAAATATATTCTAGATGGATTAAAGTGCTAAAGGTAAAAAACAAAACTTTAAAAAATTTTGGAAGAAAATGTAGAAGATTCTATTTAAAACCTTGGCGAGTAGGAAAAGGTTGCTTAAACATAAAACATAAAACAAAAAAGCACACACCATAAAGGAAAATATTGATAAATTCCATTATATAAAAATTTTAAAAATCTTCTATACAACAACAACTGCAACAAATAAATAAGGGGAAGGTACAGACCAGGCAAGGAAAAGATATTTGGCATGCATAGAATTAATAAAAGGTTAGTAACCTGAATATAAAAATCAGCTCCCACAAATAAATTGGAAAAGGGCAAACAGCCCAATAGGAACATGGGTAAAAGATACAAATAAGTCACAGAAAATGAAATTTAAATGGTTAAAAATATAAGAAAAGATGCTCATACTTACAGGTAATCAGGAGAAGGTAAAATAAAAGAAAATGAGACGCAGTTTGACTCCCATTAGATTGGTCAAACAATCCCAAGTGCTGGCAAGAATGTGGAGCAGCAGGGCCACTTGTGTCCTCCTAATAAACACGTAAATTGGTTCAGCCCCTTCGGAGAACACTGGGAGTGTCTTGTGACAGAGAAGGAAGAGGTACATACCCTGTATCCCAGCAGTTCCACTTCTAAGTACAACCTAAGATATTCTAGCATATCTGCACACACACAAAACCTTATGCAAGGAGGTTTTCTGCAATAGTGTTTGTAGTAAAGAAACAAAGAGAAATCACCTCAATGGCCATCATGGAGGGACTGGTTAAATAAGCTATGGATAGTCACATGATGGACTATTATACCATCATTTAGATGGAGGAACTAGATCTACATAAAGCAATGTGTATAAAAGTTGAAAACACAATGTTGGGTGAAGAAAGCAAGGTACACTATACTATTTTTATAAATTTAAAACACAAACACTTCATATTGTTTGTATTCTTAGATACCTGTCTGAAACAGAGCTATACAAAGGTGGACTGGGTAAGAATACACACCAGCTTCACAAGAGTTATTGAGGGATGAGGGAAAAAGGAAGGAGACAATGCTTCAGTGCTCTCTGTAACATTTTGCTTCCTAAGAGTGATTTTGAAGCAAAAATGGCAAAATCTTAATGGTTATCTAATTTGGGGGGCATAGTCATGGGTGTTTGTTATCGTTCTCTCTACTCTTCTGTGTGTTTTAAGTATTGGAGTGCTGAAATTAAGTGGTGGTGGGGGGAAGGTAGGTTGGAGACAGATCAAAGGGGCCTTGGGTGTCAGAGTGAGAAGCTGGGCTTTATTTTTTAGACAAAGAAGAACCACTGAAGGTTCTTGAGTAGGGGTGTTGTGGCCAGAGCCAAGTTTAAGGATGACTGATTTGGTGTATTTGATGGCTTTGAAAAGAGAGTTGCTGGACTCAGTTGTTATACATATACACTAATATACAAGTTAGTGGTGGAAGGTGACAGGGGCCTGGATCAGGGAGGTTGATATGGAAATAGAAAGGAATGAGTGGATAGGTGGATGGGTAGGTCCATGGGTAGATGGGTGGATGAGTGGATGGGTGGATGGGTGGATGGGTGAATGGGTTGGAAGGTGGTGGATAGGTGGGTGGATACATAGATACAGACATTTTTGAAAGGCCAGTACAATCCTCTATTACATCCTATTCACAAACAATGCAAATAAAATAGAAGATCAGATCATAAAATGACAAGGAGGTTAGAGAGATATCTCAGGTCAGTTATTCAGCAGGAATAAGTGATCAATAATGTTTTGAATCCAACAGATAAGCCTGACAACATCCATATTCACCTTGAAGAGAATGTAGAGGGGGAGAAAACAGCTCAAAACTGAGGGGCTTCTGGTTTTTGTAGCTATTGGTTTTTCAGGAAGACGGATTTGTCACGCTCCTTAGGATACAGAGACTCTCACCGTCCCCTGAGCCTATTGATGCTTATCTGTGAGAGATTCATGTCCCCCCACTCTTGCCAAAAAAAAGAAAAAAACCAGGGACATAGGAAAGATTATTCCTGAGTATGTTCTGCTTTCACGGAGACTCAGCCCAGCAGTCCACGCTGTGTCCTTCTGCCTTGGCCTGGAAGCCAGGGGGTGGGGTCAGGACGTGGTCACAGAAAACAGGAGATTCTACAGAACGGTACTGGGTACTGTCTGTTGTCTGATATTGACAGTGACCTAAAGGAGAGCCTTTTAAATATCAGCATGCTTCTTATGGTAAGGCAGAGGAATATCCGTTTTATAATTATTTTGGAATGTTTGGGGAAAATAATTCTACAGGCACATAGAGTCATAGCTCTCCCCGCAATAGGGTGGAAGCAACAGAGTGGAATTGTTGAGAGAATCACATTTACTAGCTCTGTGATCTTGAGCAAATTACTCACCCTCCCTGAGCCTCTGTGTCCTAATCTTTAAAGTGGAGTTACAGTGGGGTTATATCCCATAAAGGGCTGATATTAGGCTTACGTGAGGTATTGTCAGTAAAGCAGTTATCATTGGGCCTGGTACATGCTAAGAGATCAAAGAAATGATAGCTATTATTGTTGTTATTTTCTTTAATGATAAGTATTATTGGTAGTAATATCAATAGTACTAAGCATTACTATTAACGATAAGTATTATATGAATAATAATATTTAGTATTATTAGAAGACATCCAGAAACTCCTAGCCTGACCTTATCAGGTCACTTGGTCATGCCATTCCAAGGTATCCTCAGACCTGTTATTTTAAGCATTTCTGAAAATGAAGGCTTTCAGCACAAACAGGGTCCCAGAGAGATGCTGGGAGGAATTAGGGGGGGAAGAAGGTGACAGACACGACATTAGGCTTTTTGCCTTAGCCTGCTGCTGGCCTCCTGGGAGGCACTAGTGGGGCCCACTTCTGCCGAGGACGTTTGATGAATGGTCGCAGGGCCTCCTGTTTCCTTGCTGCCCGATATCCCAGCCCCGGTGTTCCAGCTCCTTGCAAAAACAAGTAGATGACAACATTTGGAGTTGCAGCCACAGCAGATAGAAATTAGTTTGGGAAGGGGAGGAAAGAAGGGAGGTGTCCAGGAGCAGGGAAAGGAAGAAGGTGGGGGGAGGGGGAAGAGTAACAAGTGTCTAGGTGGAAAGTGGGCAGAGTGTAGGCTGAGGATGATGTTAGGAGGCAAAGGGTAGGGACGTGCCAGAGCGGTGGCAGCCCAGTTACTGGCAAGCTAGGACACGGCCCGGAGAATGTCAGCCAGTTAGCTGTCCAAGTGGCTGTGTTCAGGGATAAACTGACCTTCCAGGACAGAGTTGGAGAAGCCCCATCCCTCCAAGACACGCCCCTCAAGCCTTTGCTTTGGAAATAAAAACGCAATCTCTTTGGGAGATGGCCAGTGCTTACATGTCATTTATTTAAATGGGGAACATCTGTGGGTCTCCAGTTTTGTTATTTGATGAGAAAATAAGCTGAAGCAGTGGATTAGCACTAAAAGAGACAGAGTTTTTGTTTTTACTTTGTTTGTATATTTGTTTCCCATTATTTCCTTGGAACCCCAGAACTAGGAAAACCATGGAAAGTTCCCAAAGGGGGAAAACTGGACATGAGAACATCAAGCAAAGAGAAAAGGGAGGCAGGTGTTGCTGACTCAGCGCCTGATGAGATGAAAGGGGATGGTTGGAGTTGAGGAAGGTTCCACCTTACTCTCTGCCTTAAAGTTTTCTAAGCGTTGTTTCGAATGGTCTCCTCTGGAGAAGTGAGAGGGAGTCTTGTCATTAAAACCCAGAATTTTAATGTTTTCTAGATGTGCAGAATGACCAGCTCCACATTTGAGTTAGCTTGAGGGAGACAGAAACATACCCTTTGCAAAGAGAACTTTTCAAATACAGCTCATGAAGTCCTAGGATTTGTAGTAACAGTTCTGAGGGTTTCCCCTTAATAGCGAGATTAGCCCTGCATTGAAAACCAAATTCAGCCATCCACAGCAGGACTTTTGGTGAAGACATTGATTTCACTCAGGAACATTGTGTTAAAAAATTTTTGTCATCTGGTGCCATCTTGACATGAATGTACAGGATTTGGTTTTGTCTTGTGTTTTGCGGAAAAGCGAGAGTCAAAGGTGGCCCCCTTTTACCCTCTCCATTCGCTGCCTCTGCGTATTGGTTAGCTCACGCACAGGCAGTATGGAGTTCCTTTCGTGCGCAAGTCTTCGTGAACAGCACTCTGAGAAGCCAGAGTCCCAGCCTTTAAGGGGCTTATGCTCTCTCTAGTTGGTTGAAAATTGGTCCTTTTGCAGAAACTGTTTGAAAGCTGGTGCTTGGTAGAGGGTTTTCAGAAGGCTGTCTCACCCTGTGGTTATTTTGGTGTCTTCATGCTAAAATAAGCAGGGTGCATCAGTATTATTTCACATGAGAAAAGGTGGAAATTCACGGGATTCTGTAAGCTGGAAAAGTCCAGAGATAAATCTTAGCATCACTAGATCAGGTCAGAAATGCTGTTGTCGAGGCCCTGAGTCTCCTTGTGGTGGGTAGCTTGAGACCCCTGATGTCCTTGCTTGGTGACCCCAGAGGAGAGATGATCTGAGAGTATGGTTCTTAGAAAGCTGCAGGGAAAATTCTTGTTGGCTCAGCCTGGAATACATTTCCATCTCTGACCCAGTCACTAGACACAAGGCGCCAGAGCGCTCTGGTCAGGCTGGGTCCCGTGCTGGATGGACCATCTGGTGTGATCAGACAAGCAGGGGTGAGTGCCACCTGTATCTCATCTTTTGTTATCAGAACAAGGAAGAAGGGAGAATCCAGAGATGGCCATCATGGCCGATTTAGTCCTAGCAGGGCAGGTGGGCCAAGAAGGACCAGGCCAAGGAGAACTCGACCTGCCTGCAAGTGAGGGTAAGGCCCGAGGATGCAGATTTTTGCACAAGTGGTGAGAAAGCACATCGGATGGGCTGGTGGCGTCCAGAGGGTATGCCCTCCTTTGCAGCCTGGACTTGTGGCCTGGACTCATCTCTGTGACAGCATTGCAGTGGCTTCTCTTCAGCTGTGTGCCCGCATCTCGTCTAGGCCCTGGGGAAACAGGCCACAGAAGGTCCTTATGAGTGCCAGTTGTGGGGTTAGAACAACCAAAAGTTGAATCCTGGCTCTTCCACTTCCTAGCTGTACAGCCTGGGGCAAGTTGCTTAACCCTTATGAGCCACCTGCCCTCATCTGCCAGGCGGGCAAAATAATAGTACCTGCCTTAAAGGTTTCCATTAGATAATGTATGGAGGTGACTTTGGACAGTGTTTACCAATGGAATGTGCTCCAGAAATGCTGGCTGCAGCTGATGGAGCAGGGACCAGGTCTCACTCAGCTTTGTGTCATTAGTGCCTCGTGGAGGCTCGTATCTAGTAGGCCATTCAATAAATGCTGGTGTAAATCGAATCAAAGCCAGGTGAGGAACTGGCCACAGAGCTACAGGAAGAGGTAGTGCAGGCAGGAGGATGGGTTCAGGGGCGTGGGGTTCTATGCAGACAGTGGTTTCTGGGTCCACAGGGGAGCCAGGAGGTTCAGCCTCAGGAACCAGACTCTTCGGTGGCTCTCAAAGGTTGGCATGTGAGAAGGGCGCTTGTATAAAGATCCTCTCACACGTTCGGATTTGGCAGGTCTGGGATGGCTGCCTTGATGAGCACCAGGGCATACAGACGGCTGCCCCCAGTGAGACCCCACTGGTTTCTGGGTCATAAACTCAAAGGGATGGGTGAAGGGAGATGCTGTGACCAACTGGAGAGCACAACCCCATCCGAGGGGCCGCCGTGCTCCAAGTCGGGGCTCAGCCTCGCTAGATCTTCTAGTTTTTCAAGAGAAGCTGAAAATCTGGACTTGTAATGGCAATTTCCTGATTTTTAAATGCTGGAAAGAGTCAGATTTTCTGAAAACACTGAATGGCCAAATAAAGCGCATCTGCAGGCCTGAGAAGCTGCCACTTGGAGCCCTAAGTCTAGGGCAGCGGTTCCACCCAGGACGATTTTGTCCCCTAGGGAACATTTGGCAATGCTTGGAGATCATTTTTGTTGTCACAGCTTGCGGTGGGGTAGGGGATGCTCCTGGCATCTAGAGGTGATAGGCCAGGAATGCTGCTAAGCGTCTTGTAATGCCCAGGACTGCCCCCACCCCCATCCGAGTGATCTGGTTCTCAGGGGAGTTTAACTGTCCTTAGCCATGGGCAAAAAAAGAAGCAGGGCCGGGGCCACCTGCCACCCGATTTTACAGATTTTGGGGTCAGAGAGACAGGGCTTTGTCCTTCCAACCCCAAGGAACCAGGGCTGAACCCTCCTTGGCCCAGTGTAATCATATTCTACAGTCTGCACACTTCCTGTGCTTGAAGGAAGCAACCCACCACCCCAACCTCTGCAGGCATGAAAGCCATGCGAGAAATGCAGACAGAGAGTGCGAATACAGTGCTGCTGGGGTCCCCAAGGGCTGGGTGTGGTGTCTGCTGGGGATGATCAGGGTTTTAGCCTCCCGTTCGTGATGGAATGTTTGGTTTGGGTTCAGTAGTTTCTGGAACTGTAGTTGAGACTCTTTCCCTTCCCAACAAAACCCAACCATAAAAAATAAAATGCCTTTAGTCCTTTGAAGTTCTATTGGCTGAGCACTCACTGTGGCCAGCCCTGCCCGGGCTTGGTGCTGAGGGGGAGAGAGCAGAGACTCAGGCAGGTTCCCTCTGGTGACTTACAGCGCCTCCATCCAATCCACCCTCGTCTACCGCAGCTTCATCTTCCTGAAGAAGCACAGTCTGCCATCAGACTCTGCTGCTCCAGAACCTTCAGCGGCTCCCAGGTGCACTCTGACTGAAGCCTGCACTCCGCGAGCCTCCGTGAGCTGGCCCAACCTGCCTTCCAAGCGTATCTTCTGCTCTTCTGTTGCTGTGCTTCTCTCTTAGCAAACCACATTTTTCCCTATTCCCGGCCTCCGTGCCTTTGCTCAGGCTGTGCCTCCTGTCTAGAATGCCGTCTCTGGCCATCCATGCAAGGTCAGGTGGCTCTGGTGGTGGTCCCTCCAGCCTCTTCATCCCTGCTTCCCACATCGCCTCCTTGTTCACTCTTTTGCAGCCTTTTCTGCCTCATGCCTTAGAATTATTTGGTACTTGACCCTTGATCCCACCAAACTGGGAAGAGTTAATAAAAAATTCAACTTTGAATTCCCTTTTCTGGGCAACTTCCTAGCCTTGCCCCTGGCATCCAGTGGGTATTGATTCAGCCTGTACCACTGTTTCCCAAGCTCTTTGCCTGTGCCTGGTATGATACCAGTGCTGTCACGTGCGTCATCTTTTTTCATCCTTACAGGGACTTCATGACACTTGTGACATCGTCCCACTTTTACAGATAAGGAAACTAAGTCTTAGAGGAACTGTCACTTGATTCATTCATAGGTTCACTCAACAAACATACTTAATGAACACCCACTATGCGACAGGCTCTACGGCTTGCCGGGAAGAGTGGGGAAGTGAGACATTGCAGATTGGGTACCCCGGGAAGCTGACTCTGAGGCCTGAATTTAACATCTTAGCAGAATGATTAGGGAGTGTACTTGGGATCCACCCCTAGGGAGGGCGGGGGAGGAAGCAGAGTGAAGCCAAGCTATAGTGCAGGCAGGCTTACTTAAGGTCTTAGCCAGCCCTACGGGGAGTTCTAAAGGGGGCACAACCCTTTAGAGCTGTCCAGGTTGAGACAGGAGAGACCGGCCTCTATGCCCCACATAGATCCATCTTTGGATGAGGTGTCAGTCTTTGGAGGGCTTGTCACCACATCCTCTGATGCCATCCCTGAAGCTTTCTCTTAGCTGGGGGCTGTCTGCTGCCAGCCGTCCCAGCAGCTGGGGGATATGAGCGTCTACCACCGGACAGAAAGTCTCTTTGCCCTCATGGGGTTTACCTTCAAGTGGGGGAAACAAATGACAAATGAATAAACAAGTAAACAAGCAAGATCACTGCACTTCCCTTTATAAATGCAAAGAAGGACAGTAACGGGCACTCAATTTACAGGCGAGGAAGAGAAGATGCTGAGAGGTAAAATGGTTTAAAGTCCTGTCTCCAATCCCGGTCTCTGTGGCTCTGAAATTTAGCCCTCTCCACCCCATAACCAGGCCTCTGCCAGTTGCATGGAGCCTTGAAAGGCAAGCTAAAGAGCTGGGTCTTGATCCCGTAGGCACTGAGGCAGCCTTAGAGGGACACAGTAAAAGGCGTTTCTAGGAAGTGACATTGGGATGGGCATGCAGAATTGGGGACCAGAGTCAGGACTTTGTTGAGGGGCAGCTTCACGAATCTGGGTCCTACAATGATGACATTGCTTGCTCTGGGACTGGTGATGGGAAATGCATCCATTAGGTTGCTTTGGGCTGCCAATGACAGAAAACCCAGCTTTAAGTAGCTTAACTAGTAAATCCACAGAAGTAGAAGTTCACCGGGAGGCAGGCTGTGGGTTCAGTTCAACCAGTTTCTCTGGAGGTCATTAGCAGCCAGGTTTCTCGTTCTGCCACCCAAGGCTGCTTCCTCTCCTGGTCCTAGAGGCCTGCTGGTAGCCACTGGGGCTCCATGCTTTTTTGCTAGCACTCAGTAGGAAAGCTAAAATTCCCCTCAACCTTCTAAGTTCTCTTCCATGCAGTTGTCATATACTCACCCCCAGACTAACAACACATACAGAATCTACCATCTTGAGTCGGGATGGGGGTCAGCGACGTCCTGGAAAGAATTTGGCTGGAGGGATGAAAGCGGGGCCAAATTCACAGCTCTGTTAGGAAGCAGGAAGGGCAAGAATGGATAGTGGGGAGGGAACGGGTATTGCCTGCTGCAGAAAACAAAGGACTGGGCGGTTCAAAGGCAGGGTGCAGTGACAGGTTGGACTGAGGACGGGGGATTTTTTTAAAAAGTGTCAAAAATAGCTCCAAATTTCCAGTTGCCATGTCTGGGAAGATATTATCCCGTTGACTGAACTTGAGGAGATGGAGGAAAAGTCACAACTTTGTTTTGGATAATTTGAATTTGATGTGGTGAGGCGCCATCCAAACTGTACTGTTTTGCAACAGCTGAAGATATGGGTCTTTGAGGTCATGCAGGACGGAGCCCAGGAAGGGGCTGTGGAGAGGATGACATGGCTGCCGGTCACGGAGAAGTGGGAGCTGAAGTCAGCAGTGCGTGGGGAGCCGGCTGGGGCTGAGCTGAGAAGGCCGGACTCTTCCGAGCAGGGGTGCTTCTAGAAATTTATCTGACAGGGGTCCCTGCCCATGTGCATGGTGACAGAGTACAGTGATGTTCACTGCCTCATTGTTTGGAATATTAAGAGACTGGAGACAACCTGCTAGTTAATTAGTTACAATGCATCTGGTGTATGGAACCCCAAGCAGCTAGTAGAAAAAGAGGATGCAAGAGCTACATGTCCTGTCAAGGAACAATCTCTCAGTTATATTGTTAGGTGGACAAAAGCAAGAAACAAAGGCTTGTATAGAATACTTTCATTTATGTTAAAAAAAAAAACAACACACTATCCAACTGTATGCGTGTATATTCATCGACTGTTTCTGGAAGGTATCAGAAGAGACTTAATAGCACTTGCCTCTGGGTGGGGTTCTGGGAGCCCAGGACACTTACTTTTCACTTTTTACCTTGCTGACTGTTAGAGTTCCTTTAACCGTGTGCATTTATTACCTATCAAAAAAGTTGGATCATAAAAACAAATATGTGAGAAACTGAATCTTGGGTGTCAGAGATGTTGGCCAGACCGAGGACCAAGAGGAGGCCATTGGAGGGAAGTCCGAGGCAAGTGTCAGGGGGAGGGGCCACAGGTGAGACTGAGGTACCGGCTGAGACTCAGGGAGAATGGAAGGAGATGGGGACAGCTCCTTGGGCTCATCGAGCACCTCTGTAGATGCCCAGGATGCGACCGAAGATTCTCCCGGAGCTCTGCACAGAAGGTTCTGCCGAGATTCTACTGTGCTTTTGGATTGGGTCCCCTTGCTTTAGTCGCCAGAGCTGGAGGGAGGTCTAAACAGATCTCTGGAATTGCCCTGGAGTTCTTGCTATCTCTTAGGAGATCTAAGAGATCTCCTGTAGGGTCTGCCTTCACACGGGTGATTCTTGGCTATCCAGGCCCAGAAGCTGAGAGGAAGGCAGTGGGCCAGGAGAAGAGCCTGGAAAGGCATCATGTCTGGTACTGAGCCTTCCTCAGCGACCTCAGAGTCCGGGGGCTCTGACCTGTGAAGTAGCCAGAGGAAGGCCAGTCAGCCGCTGGCCATGCTTGAGGCTGAGGGAGCTGAGAGAGAGGACAGGGTGACTCAGCTGTCAGGGGCCAAGAGCAGGCCTCCTACTGTCAGTACAGAAGTTTCATATGATGGCCTGGGCGAACAGGGAGAGCATTTCCCCTCCCCCCCAAATAATAATAATAACACAGTCATCCCTCCATATGGGGGGGATTGGCTCCAGGACCCCACCCCCCGCCCCGTGGGTACCAAAATCCAACGATGCTCAAGTCCCTTGTATAAAATGGCATAGTATTTGCATATAATTATGCACATTCTCCCATATATTTTAAATCATCTCTAGATTACTCATAATACCTAATACAGTGTAAATACTATGTTAATAGTTACAAATACAATGTAAATGCTATATGTAAATAGTTGGCAGTAGAGTACAAGGAAAATTCAAGTTTTGCTTTTTGGAACTCTCTGGAATTTTTTTTCAAATATTTTCTATCTGCTGTTGGTTGAATCCTTGGATGCAGAACACATGGATATGGAGGGATGACTGTAATAATAATAATAATAATTTGCAAAATAACAGAATCCTGGAATCTTCAGGCTGGAGGGAACCTGGAGATAATTTGTCCATTGTTTTCTGACTCATGACCCTCAATATACTAAATATGTATGTCACTTCGTTGTTTGGATTGAGGTCAGCTAAACTTGCACCCTACAGCCCCAAAGTCCATGCATGTGAGGGCATGAAAGCCTCTGAAAAGTTCTGCAGTAAGAAAACCCGCCTCATTTTGTTCGAGGAGCTTTTTAAAGTTTTTTATTTTATAGTTGTGATAACTTAGGTTCCAAGGCCATGTGACTAGTCGGCAGTGCAGCCAGGCAAGAACGCAGACCCCCTGCCTCAAGCGCCAGTGGGCTGTCTGTTTACCTGAGCTGCTCACTGAATTGAGAGGCTAGATCATTATTTCTCAAACTGGGTTCTTTGGAACCCCAGTCTCATGCGATGTTAATGAGTATTGAGCTAGGGACACATACTCTAGTCACATCAGCTGAAGACACCCAGAATTACAGAAAGCTGAACAGGTTGATTGGCTGTGGGGCTTCTCAGAATCTTTAATATGGTGTTTCTGTGAATCATCAAGGTAGGGAGGGGATGTGTAGGGTTCCCCAACTTATATGGCCCAGGAATTCCTGTTGTAAGGAGCCTCTCTCTGTGGATTTGTTTTGTGGATGTGAGTTGAGGTATTCAGGTCTGGGTCAATGAAGTTTATGTTGTTTTCTGTACCCCTTCCCACCCCACCCCAAGCATTGCCGCCCTTTCTGTGTTGAAGAGGGAATTGGTCAGTGCAGCCAGCACCCTTCTGCTCTTCTGACGCTTGTTCTTCCATATTTCAGAGCAAGGAGATTGGCCTGCAGATGCACGAGGAGCTCCTGAAGGTCACCAATGAGCTCTACACGGTAAGTCTCACTCAGGCTCCGCTGCCCAGCACAGGGGGGTGGCTGACCAGAGATCTGGGGGTGACCCTGGGCCTTTTTGCTGTGTCTTTTGCCTGAGTGACAGTGGGTCATCACGATGGGATGTAATGACTTACAGCCCCAGCTTCTGATTCAGTACATTTGGGGAGGGGCCCCGGGCATGTTTAATCTGTAAAAGTTCACAGAGATCCAGATTACCTGTCAGCTGTGGGAATGTATTACCTCCCAAACCTGAAGCCGCAAAGCTGGAGTGGGGAGAGCGTGGGTCAGGTAGGACAGGCTGAAGCTGAGGCCCGCTCCTTACTGACTGTGGGACCTGAGGCGGGCACGTAGCTCGTCTGGGTCTCAGTATTCTCATCTGCAAAATGGAGCACTCTTCTGAGGGTCACGTGAGGGGCAGAGGGTAGGGGTTGGGGGGTGGATGAGCATGCCTCACCATCTCAGGGGAATAATTTCAGAACATCACAATTTGGCCCAGAACTGACCTTGTTCCCTGCTTGGAGGCAAGATCTAACTGGGTTTGGGATGGGTGTTAGAATCTAACACCCCACTCAGAAGGTGAGTGGATGGGGAACACAAGCACACTGGTTATAGTGAGGGAAGTTACAGCCTGTGCTTTGAGGAGCCATGGGCTTCCATGGGGAGGAGTGAGGAGAGGCCCAGTGACAGCCTGGGGGAGCAGGGTGGGCAGGCCCAGCAGACAGAACTACAGGCCCACCACCCCTAAGGCAATCAGGCCAGAGAAAAACTGTTATGTTTTAAGTATGTGGAGATTCCTTATAAAGCTTCTCATTAAAAGGGGAGGATTCTGCTGCTAAAATTATATTTGAAAATCTCTGGTATGAGGGGAAGAAGAGCAGGTTGTGAGAGGCCCCTCTCTTTGGTATTGTTATCTTTCTAAGTCCATGTTCTGTGTAACCAGCAGGTGGTAGACCTCTCAGGGGCCAAGAGCCTTTGCCCAAGAGCCTGTACTTCAGGTTGGAAGTCCTGCCTCAGACTCCAACCAGCTATGGGACTTTGGGCCAGGCATTCGATCTTCTGGGCCTCAGTCTCCCAATCAGTAAAATGGGGGTGAGATTTCCTAGAGATTAATCTATAAAAGTTGAAACGCACATTTCTGTGATTCCAAGTTAAGGAGAAAAACTCGCACCCTGACAGTTTTTTAATGGATTGTTGCTTAGGGTAAACGAAGCACTGCTGCTGGAGAAAACATATGACTTTGAGTCAGATGGGACTGTGGGGAAATCACCTTGTGGTTTACAGCACAGACTCTGGAGCTGGAGACCTGGATTCAAATACAGTTGATAAATGGAAATAATAATACCTGCTTTTTACACCCCCTTGTGAGAATTAAAGGGGATCAGATATGTAAGCACGCCCAGGACAAAGAGGACCAAGAGGCGCAGCGTATCAGAAGTTCCCATGGTCCCATCACCACTGCTGTCTCCACCTCCCTGGCGAGTGTGAAGTGGACCGTGTTCCCGCTTTAGCACCCGGTGGAGAAGCCGGGTGGTAAAGGGGCAAGGCGGGGAACCAGATGAGATGTTTCTCCTCAGAATTCTGCAGAGGGTTTGTTCCCCCGTTGAGGACCTTTTCATGTTTCTCAGGCACTTCACCTCCACAGTGTTCCAGCAACTGGGTCCACATCTGGGACCCCAGCCACTCCCACCCAGGTCTCTAAGCTTTCCTCTGGGCTCCAGCTGGGCTCCCCTCCTGGGTGCTCTCTGTTCACCCCAAATTTCTCCCCCGTTGGCTCGTTTACCCCTGTAGATCCCCTGGCCTACAGCCGCCCTCTTTCCTCCTCTGCTTGTCTGAGTCATACTCAGTTTTCAAACCCACACCAAACTCCACCACCTTAAGCAAGCCGTCACCTCTGGGCCTCAAATTCCTTCGGCAGTCTTTAAAAACCCCTTATGTTATCTTGAATGTCTCCACGCTATCTCTTCTGTTGGCATGTACACTCCCTGGAGTCGGATCTTGGTGAGAAGCACTGCGCTTAGGGCCCAAGGACTCAGTTTGAACCCAGCTGTTTTGTCTTGGGCAAGTCACTTCAGCTCTCAGTGAAATGTGGGCTGGCAATAGAAGCTTTCTCCAGTTTGTAGGCTGGATAGGGCAGGCGGGTCAGGGACCAGGAGGATGACGCTGGTGCCCACACACGGGTGTCCCTGCTGGCCATGGGGCAGGGTGGCTGGACAGAAGTGACACTGGCCTTAGACACGCAGGCCAGGCAGGCAGGCTGGTCCCTGCTTGCCATCTCCCAGCAGCCTGGCAATGGCCTTGGAGCTGGTGGGGGAGGAAGGGCCAGCCCCTCCCCACTCTCTCCTTTTGCCATGTGCTGCAGAAAAGTGAGAACACGGTGGTGCCAACAGCACCCCCTGCCCCCCACCGGGTCATCCGCTGCCTGCACTGAGTTTTCAGTAGTTGCCCAGAAATTCATTTAAATTCAGATATTTGGGGCTGCCTTCTGTGGACTTAGCACCACAGGAGGCATAGCAGCCGGCCGTGAACATTTCAAGAGTTGGTCTTTGAAGTGTCTTGTACATCCTTGGTGTTCCCAGGGTACTTGTTGAAGGAGGGAGGGAAGGATCTATGAATAAGTGAAAGAAACTGGTTTTGCCTGCAAGGAGTTTAGAATCTGCGCAGGGAAATGAGAGTAAACTTGTGAACTGATGATATCACCGCCTAAGACAGAGCCTAGCATGTGCTGGATACCTGGACTCGGAGGGAGGGCACCTAGACTGTGAGCCTGGGGGAGCTGAGCCAGGTTCTCTACAGCTGTCCCCGTAGGGCAGTGCTGGCACACAGTAGGCAATCAATACATATTCACTGAGTCAAGAAATGAGGGGTGGAGTTTGTGCATGTGCGAGAGATTGACTGAGGGTTCAGAAAAGGGCTGGCCCCAGGCAGGCTACTGTGATCAAAGGTGAGTTCTGGGCCTGGTGCCTTTGGATGGGTAGGAATTAACAAAGCAGAGGGGGACAGAGGAAGAGAAAGGGAATTCTGAGCAGGAGAGAAAACATAGGATCATGGCAGAGCAAACCGATTACAGGGGGAGGTGGGTTTGAATTCCTGCTGCACCACCTCCCAGCTTGGCCAAGTCCAATATCATCTTTGGACCTCAAAACAAGGATAATAATAACAACCATGGCCAGAATGTATCTCACACTGTATTAGATACTTTATACACATTATTTAACTGACACACATTTTACAGATAAAGAAACTGAGGCACAAAGAAGTAAAGCCTGGCTTAAGGCCTTTGTATCAGTTATCAACTGCTGCGTAACAAGTTCTGTCAAAACTCAGTGGCTGAAAACGACAACCATTTTATTCGCTTGTGATTCTGTGGGTTGGTGATTTGGGCTGGGTTCAACTGGGGCCACTGATGTGGCTACAGTTTCCTGGCCATTCAAAAAAAGAGTCCCAAATGGGAAAACCCCAGTGGGGTTTCAAGCCTTTGTTTGTGTCACATTTGCTAATATCTCATTCCCCAAATCAAGTCACACAGCCAAGCCCAGAGTTGTGGGATGGAGAAGTAAACTGCTTGCAAAGTGACGATGCAAAGGGGCATCCCTGAGGCCATCGGTCAACTACTGTGGCCGTCTTTGCAAACAGTCCACCACAGCACCCAGTTGCCGAGGGCGCTCTGGACCCCAATCCCACGCTTCCTTACTAGAGATTTGCTTTGAGCACTTTCTGGTTACCATGCCTCGTTATGCAAGCCTTTAGATGCTCCCTCCTCCCCCATCCCCAGAGTCATGACCACAGGGACTAAAGAGGAAATGATGTAGAGAAAGGACTGTCCAGTAAGCCCCACGTTTTTTCTTTCAATGTTTTATAGAGGAGGTGGTACTGGGCATAATGATGATAGAGATGAATGCTTACTGCCACCCGTCTCCTACTTTAGGGAAAAGGCTTGTCTCCACCTGGGACAGGAAGGACACAGAGAAGACGGCAGGGCTGGGCATTTTGTAGGTTCATTTGTTCATTGGTTCATTCATTCATTGGTTCATTCATTCATTCACTCAACAAGGCTTCCCTCTGCCCAGTCCTCATCACCTTGAGGTGCCCTCCTTTCTAAAACATGCCAGTGCTTACACACACACACCCTACACACGTCACACCTCATGTATTTTTCCCTAAACTCCCATCAGCCTGACACAATATACTGCTCTTGATCATCATGTATTGGCCTGAGAGGAAAGAAGGGCAGAGGGTGAGAATGTGGGCCAGTGTGCCAGTCTTTGCTCCAGAAGAAGCAAAACCAAAACAAAACAATAACAAAGCACTCTGTTTTCATTGTTCAGCTAAAAATACGTTCAGATTTTCAATATAGTTCTAGATCATGAAATGCACCTGTTGTGCTTTGCACTGACAAACATTGTAGCATCCGCCACCTGGCCCCTCCGCTGGGCTCAGTAGCCCTGCTCCAGGCTCTCCCAGGCAGGGCTGCTGGGCCTGTCTTCCAAGCCCAGCACTGCTAGTGGGGCCCCTGAGACTTGGTTCAGGGTGACGTGCACGGGGCTTGAGGAGCATCCACACCAACTGCTGCTGGTGACAGGTAGACACCAATTGGAGTAATGAATGGGCTCTACCTTTTACTTACTCCAGCTTTGACTTGATTGTGCACTGGGCTCAGGGGTATGAAATCAACTCTGGGCCCCCAGGCAAATTTTTGCAAAGGTGTCTCCCTCTTGATGACCACTCTCAGGGATGCAGTGGTGGAGAGAGCCTGAGACGGGACCCAGCAACATGGGTTCTGGCCCCAGCTCCATCCCAGGCTCACTGTGTGTCTTCCTGGACTGACATCTGTCATCACTGAGGTATAAACACTGAGGTTTCATCATGTCACTGGGCCCTGTGCCATTTACTTAATAATTTTCTTTAAATTGATTCCTTTGTTAAAAAAACCTCTCCCTGTCATAATTAATTCATGGGTAGGCAGCCTTGTATACTGGAAAGAGCACAGGTTTTAGAGCCAGATGGACCTGGGTTCAAGGTCCTGTCACTTGTTACACCCTCTGAGCCTCAGCTCCCTAGAATATGGGAGTGTCACCACCTCATCTCTCTGGATTCTAAGAGTGAGTGGCATAGAGTATAGCACAGTGCCTGGTGAACGTCAGTGTTAAATCATTGTGTGTTTTATGAAAGGGTGAAGCATAAATATTTTTCATTTATACTTCTAAATCTTCCCCCTCTCCTCTACCCTACAATGCCACTAGGCCAGCCCGAGCTCTGAGAATATTTTGCCTAAAAAAGTTCAGCCACCTCCTGATCGCTCTCCGATCCTCCAGGCTTGCCGTCTATTACACATGTTACATACTCGAGCCAGAGAGACTTTCCTTTTTAAAAAATTGTTGAATATTTAAAGTTAGAAATAGATAATGCATGAATTTTGTAAAAAAAACGATAGTTAAACAGTACAAAAAGATACACAGTGAGAAGTATGTCTCCTGCTGCCCACCTCTCCCCCTCCTCCCATACAAGCCCAGTTCCTAGTTTCTAGTTCAGCTGGTGGTTCCTTGCAGAGATACTTAATTCATCACTAAGCATACATGGACACACATATCCCGCACGAGTGGCAACAACTGGGCCTACTGTTCTGCATCTTGCTTTTGTGATTATGTTTTGGAGATTGTTTCATATCACTAATAATTAGAGCCTCCACTTTTATATGGTGCTTATCACGTGCTGGGCACTGGTCTAAATGTCCAGTGTCTTAATTCATTTCATCCTCGGTTCACTTTTGAGGTAGGTGGTAGTATTACCACCCCATTTTAGAGATGAGGGGTGCGAGGCACAGAGAGACTGGGTAGCCAGCCCAAGGTCACCCAGCGGGGGAGTGGCGGAGCCTGCTCCAAGTCTACTCCCAAAAGCTACTTACATAAATACATTCAACTATTGATATAAACATACACATATAAATTACTTATATATATTTATTTTGGAAGGAAATGATACTTCACATTAGCAAATGAAAAACAACTTGGTATAAATAGAAAGGTTCCATAAGCTAAATGAAGAAAAAACAGGGTTAATTCCTGCCAGTGCCTTCAAAGCAGGCATTAGACATGAGAGCACCAAACTGAGTTTTTCCTCGCGATATACTCAGAAAGATTCCAAGAGAACTGAAAAGGTGTAACACCTGAAATCACCTCACTAACACAAGCGGTTTCCGTCGCACACTTTGGGAAACACTGACGCAGTGCCAGTTAGCTGGGCTCTGGTCCTCGATTTCCCCATCTGCGGGATGAAGGCACGAAGCTAGAGGAACTCTGAGGCTCCTCTCAGGCTTGTATCTTCCTGCCACGCCGCCCAGGGAGGGAGACTAGGGCACGTCTCTGACTCGGGGCAAGGCAGGCCCTGCTGGACTGTCACAGCTGCTGGCCAGGGCGTATGCCCAGTGTCATCTAGGGATGGCGGTGGTCCTAAGAAGAATGGGGGGAACAAGGTTTCCTTCTAGACAACCTCCTCCCCCTCCTCATCTCTCCTGCGTAGACATTCCTTCACTCACTCAGCAGACGTTTACTGATCATCAGTGTGTCGAGAGGATGGGATGTGGCTACGCCATGTGACAAGTGTCAGTGGGGATATGGACACGGTGTGAACGGAGAAGAGATGGCATTGGATTTGGAGCTGAATGACAATGGACTTTCCCGGGTGGAGAGCAAGGCAGAGAAGCAGGAAGCCGGGGTACGGGGAGTAGCCCCTGTTCAGCCGGTCAGTGTTTGTGAGTCAGGCACTAAGTGTGGCCAGTGGAGACCAGGATTGATCCTGGGTAAGTGAGGAGGCTAGCGGGGAAGGAAGTCTGCCTTTTGGGACTCATTCAGCAGCAAGAGACGGAAAGCCAGGAAAACCTGACATATGTAAAAATGGCAATTTATTGAATCTCGGAGGCTGACACACTTGTTTCATTGTCTATCTCCCCAGTAGAGTGAGTAATCTGAGGGCAGAGGCCCTATCTGCCTTCCACGCAGTACTGTTGGCAGCACCTGGTATATTGTACCTGCACGTAATAAACTGTTCAATAAATATTTAATGATTGAAGGTGTAGCTGCTCCCCCCGCCAATACACTCACCAGATCAGAGGCAGCAGAACTGCGTCTCCTCCGTTTTATCCTAGTCCCTCCCTCACTTTTCCTTCTTCCTTCTGTCTTCCTTTCCTTTCCCTCCCTCCCTTACCCTCCACCCTCCCCTCCCTTATTTGGTGGTGTTTTCCTCTGCAGGAGGCTTCTCCCCTGTGGTGACAAAGTTGGCTCAAGTCCATCCCTCTTCCCCACCCTCCCCCACCCCCGCAAACTCACTTCCTATCAGCTCGGCGCCCCCTAGTGGAAAGTGAACACTCCCTTCCTGGTGTTTCCAGCGGAGGCCCAGGGCTGTCTCTAATTGGCCTGGCTGGGGTCCCATCACTGTGGCCAGATTAACATCATGCATACTGATAGGTCAGGCCTGGGTCTGCTGCCCCGCACCCAGGGATTGGAGGGTAGTGTCCGTTTCCCATGAACCACATGGACTGAGGATGGAGGAGCGGAATTTGGGGGATTTCCTCAAAGAAAATCAGGAAGATGTTCCAGAAGGAGGAGGACTGGATGATCCTAGGCAGAGAGAAACGACAGATGTCTGCTGAGGGGGAGGAGCTCAGGGAGGAGAAGAAAGTGGCTCCATTGGCTGGTTTGCAAACAGACACCTGATGTTCTTCTACCTGTAAGCTGTTCCTCAAACCTGTTTGGCTCCTGCTTCTACTGGGCTTAATGCTGACACTGCTTCCTTTGTCTGGAATAATCCATCCCCACCCCAGCCCCTGTTCACCCAGCTAATAGCTACTCTTCCTTCAAGGTTCAGTTTAGATATCACTTCCTCAGGAAGCCTTCCTTTAGCACCCTGTACCCCCCTCATCATCGCACTTATCACACCCTGTGATAATCACTTGTATAACTGTCTGTGTCCCTACTAAGGTGTGTATTCTGTGAGGGCAGAGACCATATCTGTCTTCTACATTGTAGTGTTTCCTATTATAGCACCGAGTGCAGTAACTAGCACATAATGAACTGTTCAATAAATATTAAATGATTGAAGGTGTAGCTGTTGCCCTACCCCCAAATATATTCACCAGAGCAAAAGCAATAGAATCTACCTCCCCTGTTTTATCCTGCCTCCATCCCATCCATCCACCCACCCACCCACTTATCTATCCATCCATCCACCCACCCACCCACCCACCCATTTATCCAGCCAGCCAGCCAGCTGTCGTTAACTCATTCATGCAAATATATATTGCTACTTGCTGGCTGCCAGTCTCTGCTCTAATACAGGGATTATGATCATGGACAAGGTCCTGGCCCTCATGGACTTTGCACTCTAGTTGGGTGAGACGGTTTATAAACGTGCAAAAGGAATAAGACAGTGATTATAAGTTCTACGGAGAACGTAGACCACACAGAGTGTGGGCGGTCAGACTGAAGTTTGGGTACTTCTCTTTTCCTTCAAGGGTGTCTTTGTCATGTCCTGGCCCAGGGTCTCACCTCATACACAACTGTTGTGTGGCCTAGGGATGGCCCTTCCTGTGGGGTGGAGGAAGCGTACATGGACTGCATTGTTGAGAACCCATTTTCTAAAAACTGATCCTTTTCCTGCCCCAGCATGTCCCTGTATTAATGCTGTTAACTTCCAGATTGCCTTTGCCTTCTTTTGCATTTAAATGCAGATCTGAAGAGCTGTACAGATAGTACTTTCCTGATCTGAGGGTTTGGGAAGATGCAAAAGGCAAAGTGTACACAGCAAAGGCAGCATGATCACCAGAAAAGGCAATGTCCACAGCTTGGAAGCCCCGGCCATCTGGCTTGCTGTGTGACTTAGGCCACATGCTTGCTATTTCTGGGCCTTAGTTTCTTTCAATGACAGGTTAATACACCAAAGTTTCTGGAGGGCCTCTGAGAACCTATGAAACTGATTTGGGGCCAAGAATAGTGGTCTCACTTACATGTTCCTACGTAGTGCTTCTTAGCCTGTGCTGGACTTCTTCTGAAAGTCTCTCCCTGATAGGGTCTTGAGGGCTGGAAAGAGAACGCCCATCTGGCAGTAAGCTGGGTGGGTGCCTCTGAGGGCCCCTCCGGAGATCCCGGGTTGAAGACCAGGTCCCAGTGACTTGGCCTCAGCTGAGCTCCTGCATCCACTTCGGCTCCCTTCCCCGCCCCAGCACTGCTGTCAGCCCATCACTCTACAGTCACAGCTTACTGAGTTCTTTCCTAGCCCCCCCTCTCTGGCCTTTGCCAGGCAGCACAGGGAGGTCAAGCCTCTGCCACAGTCATCCAGCAAGTGGTGGGAAGGTCAAGTTTCAAAACCAGGTCTCCTGAGTCCCTGTGGGGCAGAGGATCCTTTCATCCCTATTTCGTGGTTTCCTCTTTGGTAAAGCAGGGATGATATAGTCTACGTCACAGGGTTTTTGTGAGAAATAAGTGAGTTAATATTTGTGAAGTGCTTAGAACTAGGCCTGGCGTGTAGTAAGTGGTCAGTAAGTGTTAGCTGCTATTGTTGTTATTATTGTTATCATGCTGCCTCCCAGGATTGGAGTAAACATTAACTGAAATGCTCCTTGGTGATAATGAAAAGAGAGGTTTGCAAACTCTGAAGTAATAGATAATTTTAAAATATTATTCAGCATCTCCTGGACTGGCAATACTGAGCAGGCTGTTCTAGACTATTGAGCTAAGGGCCTTTCATCCTGAAGCCCATGTTTCAGGTAATTAAATAAAGGAAACATCTAGAGGATTCTGGGCATAAATAGTTAGACTCACTTCAGAGATGCCCCTAGGTAAACTCTTTTGTGGCAGCTGTCTGACGTAAGTGACACCAGGTGATCAAGTTCACCATTATTCTTGGGATCAGGAATTACCAGTTGGATCACATAGAGGGGGAGGAGCAAAGAAACCAGTGGTGTCTGTGAATGTGGAGGTGTAGAGGAAAGGTTCAAGAATGGGAAAGAGGCCCGGAGACAGCCTTCAGCCGGCTTCCCGACTCTGAGCTGCGTTATGTTCCAGGAGCCATGGCTTAAAGATGGTTGAAAGTAGGCAACTGCTTTGGTTATCTGTAAACCTGCAGTCATCCCTTCTGGCCACTAGATGTCGAGAACACATTGATCCAACACACTTTCTGGTCCATTGAGTTGTTTAGAAAGAAACTTAGAGGTATTGGCATAAGGAGTGGATGAAATCAGCAAGAAGAGCATCTCTAGAGGCTTTAGGGCAACTGCAGATGAGCAGAGATGGGTGGGATGCAGAGAAGAAGTCTTTCCACCAAGACCCAAGAAGAAAAGTTGATTGCAGTTTTTCATTTATTGTTTTGAAATGTGGGGAGGTTTTCAGGATGAAAGGAGGGAGAAACATGGTGTAGAATAATTTTTTTTCACATGAGCTAATGTTTTTTAGAGTTTGTGAGCATTTTCCTGAAGTCAAGTGAGTAAGTTCAAGATTTTCAAACCCTCAGCCCAAATCAGGGATGTCGATGGTGGTGGTGATGGTAGCAGCTAATGCTTACATGGCTTTTACTGTGTGGTTGGTATTGCTTTTAGCACCTTACAAAAAATTAACTTATTTAGTCCTCACGACAAACCTATGAGGTAGGTGCCATTATCATCCCCATTTTATAGATGAGGGAGCAGATGTCAGAGAGGTTATGTGACTTGCCCAAGGTCACACAGCTGGTAAGTGGCAGCATCAGGATTCAGCCCAGACATTTGGGCCAGAGGCCATATTCTTACCTGACATGCTCTACAATAGATGTTGCCCCCACTGACTCCTGACATATGACAAAGGGGACTTTCTTAACAACAGATCAATGCTGTGATTTCACAGTAAGAATCACAGAGGAAGTCCTCATTTAAAAGTCTCACTTCGCAGGACTTTAAATGACAGTGAATAAGGTTATAACATTGGCCAGTAATTCATTCTGAGTTCCTTGACTTAAAGGGCCTGGCTAGTCAGAAGCACATCCCATCCCGAGGTGGAAGCTTCTGCTCCATTAGCTGCTGTAATTATCCAAACAACAGGAGAGGAGGACCAACAAGGCTCAGGAACCATGAATCCCAGAAATTTCTTGTGTTTCTTAGCATAGAAAGATGGTCATAAACTTGATATTGCAAAGGGAAGTGTACTCCTAGTTGGGGACTGGGAGATAGAATACTGTTGGTATGGGCCTGGCCCAGCTTGCTCTAAGGCTGCCCCAAATACTCACATCTGCTGAACAAATGGTAATGAATTAAGGAACCGGTATGATATGATAGAATTAAAAGTCTGAGACCAGATTTTTAATGTGGTTAGATATACACTTACTATATGACCCTCCATTCCACTCCTAGGTATTTACCCAAGAGCAATGAAAACATATGTCCACATAAAGAATTGTACATGGACATTCCTAGCAGCTTTATTCATAAGAGCCAAAAACTGCAAACAACCCCAATAACGATCAACACGTGAACAGATAAACAAATTGTGGTATAGCCATACAAGGGAATACTACTCAGCAGTAAAAAAGAACTTCTGATACATGCAACAGCATGGGAGAATCTCAAAAAAATGATGCTGAGTGAGCAAGGGCAGGTGTAAAAGAGTTTATACTCTATGGGTCCATGTACATGAAGTTCTAGAACACACAAAAACAATCTACAGTGACAGAAAGCAAATTGGTGATTGCCTGTGGCTGGGGTAAGGGGTGGGGATCGACTGGAAGGGGGCAAGAGGGGTCTTTTTGGTGTGATAGGAGTGTTCTATATCTTGATTGTGATGATGATCACATGGATGTAAAGTCTGGGAACTACACTGATAACACTGTATGATCTTGGATAAGTCACTCTGTCCTCCTGGGCCTTAGTTTCCCTATTTGTAAAATTTGGTGGTTGGATTAGATGATGTATAGGATTCCTTCTGACTCAAAAATTCCCTTGATATAACAATATCCAACTCTTAATGTGGAAGTAGAGTAGCAAAGTGCAATTTTCTTTATAGGAATTCATTTTATAGCCAAGGACGAGTTTATTTCTGAGAGCATAGAATATCTATTAGGTTACCCAATAATATTCCTTTGGGAAACAGAGCCATTTACAGGCCAATTTGACTTATGGAAACAGCTGAGATAATGATTTGTGTGTAAGAAGGATGTTCCCATGGAAATCCCGCGGGTACCTGAGGAGGGCCTTTTCCAACGACACTGTGGGGAGGGAGTAGGACACAAGAGACACAGCTGGCAGGGCTGGAGAGGGCAGCTGAGGAGGGCCATGTTCACCATATCACCTCTGAGAGCCCCAAAATGCCCGGGGCCTGTGGTGGCCCTTTTACATTTCCTCTTTACTTGTCCATTCCTGGCACTTAGTAAGCACTTAATGATGTTGTTGATGATGATGATGATGAAACTGCTGCTGCTGATGATCATCATTTCCAGTCCTCAGACGGTTTGTGCAAAAGTAAAGGGCTGTGGGATTTCGGAGCATGTCATGGGAAGAGGGCAGGGACAGAGCTGACCGGAACACAGAACTTGGAAGGGGGCTGCTAGCACTAGGGCCACCCTTGCTGGGCCATAACAGCCTGTTGATTTTCCACACTCGTGTGTCTCCAGGTCATGAAAACCTACCACATGTACCATGCGGAGAGCATCAGTGCAGAAAGCAAGCTGAAGGAGGCCGAGAAGCAGGAGGAGAAGCAGTTCAACAAGTCGGGAGACCTCAGCATGAACCTGCTCCGGCACGAGGACCGGCCCCAGCGCCGTAGCTCCGTGAAGAAGATTGAGAAGATGAAGGAGAAGGCGAGTGAAGGCCCCGGGTATCGGGGTGGGAAGGAAGGGGGGGGCCAGGCTCCCCACAGCCTCAGCCTCCCCCTCTGCACCCTGAGGGACTAGGGGTGGAATAATGCTGCCAGCGTCTGCTGTCTTGGAGGTCAGTGTCATGGTGGAGGCAGGGCTGGCCATGCCTCTGCTCACACTTGTTAGGCCTCAGGCGAGGGTCAACAGCAGGAGAGGCACTCAGCTGGCAAGACAGCTGAACTGCGATGAGACTCTCGCGCAGCGAGCACATTCTGGCAAGAATCACCAGGCATTAGTGGGGGTGGGGCCTGCCCTGGACGTCAGTTTAGTGGCTGGGGGGCTGATTGGGACTTCGCGTGTCCCAACAAGAGGGAACAGCCTCTTGGGAACAGCTGGTTGGCGTACCAACCAGCACCTGGGAACCAGGTAAAGAACCATTCTGAAGAAATTGCCATTGCCAAGCCAAAGCCGGGCCAGTTAGAATCCTTGTGTGTTGGTGCTGGAAAAGTGCTTTGGTAGGGCATGGTGAAAGTGCTAGTTTTGGAGTCAGGCTGAGTTTCGAAGATGCCACATGTACAGCAACTCTCTGACCTTCCATATTATTTTATTTATTTATTTATTTTTAAATTAATTAATTAATTAATTTGTTTTTGGCTGCTTTGGGTGTTTGTTGCTATGCGCGGGCTTTCTCTAGTTGCGGCGAGCGGGGGCTACTCTCCGTTGCGGTGCGCGGGCTTCTCATTGTGGTGGCTTCTCTTGTTGTGGAGCATGGGCTCTAGGTACACGGGCTTCAGTAGTTGTGGCACGCAGGCTCAGTAGTTGTGGCTTGCGGGCTCTAGAGCGCAGGCTCAGTAGTTGGGGCACACGGGCTTAGTTGCTCCGCGGCATGTGGGATCTTCGCAGACCAGGGCTCGAACCCATGTCCCCTGCATTGGCAGGCAGATTCTTAACCACTGCGCCAACGGGGAAGTCCCTGACCTTCAATTTTAAAAATTGACAGTGATGGCAAACAAATCTCCTTTCTCATGTCAACTCTGATCAATTGATAGTGGCTGCCCAGAGCCCTATGCTGAGGATTGTGAGCCCTCTCGAGCCTTTGGTTAAAGACAGTGCTGTGATCAATTAATGATGTCTGCCTTGATCAAGGAATTTAGAGGGGCAGTGTGCATGCTGCTTTTTGTCATCCTAGATTGGGTTACTAATAAGGTTCCTTTCTTCTTAAAAAGCTATGATATTCTTGTTGAATTCTCTGGATTCATTCATTCCATGCAATCAGCAAACATTTCCTGAGCTCTTTCTATTTGCCAAACATTGCATCAGATGTTTATTTGGGCTTCTATGAGACTAATTCTATGATTATATGATCCTACAGCTCTTAAAAATTATAGGAGATTGAGTGGGAACATAATCCAACAGGACCTGGGTAAGCTGGCAAAGTAACCAAAGGCAAATAAAATAAAATTTCAGGGTAATTTCCAAAGGCAAAGAAAAATATGCTCCACAATAACCAGGCAGAGACCCAGTTAAAAAATGGGCAAAGGAATTGAATAGGCATATCTCTGAAGAACATATATGAGTGGCCAGTAAGTACATGAAAAGATGCTCAGCATCATTAGTTATTAAGGAAATGCAAATCAAAACCGCAGTGAGATACCACTTCACACCCACCATGATGGCTAAGATAAAAAAGTAGATAATCACAAGTGTCGGTGAGGATGTAGAGAAATTGGAACCGTCATACATTGCTGGAGGGAATGTAAAATGATGCAGCCACTTTGGAAAATAGTCTGGAAGTTCCTCAAAATGTTAAACATAGAGTTACCATATGACTCAGCAGTTCCACTCCTAGGTATCCACCCAAGAGAAATTTAAACATATGTCCGGACAAAAATTTGCACATGAATGTTCATAGCAGCATTATGCATAATAACCAAAGGGTAGAAACAATCCAAATAAATAAACGTCCGTCAACTGATGAATAAAATGTGGTGAATCCCTGTAAGGGAATATTCAGCCATGAAAAGGAATGAATACAGACTACAGCATGGATGAACCTTGAAAACAGTAGGCTAAGTGAAAGAAACCTGTCACGAAAGACCACATATTACATGATTCCATTTATTTGAAATGTCCAGAGTAGACAAATCCATAGAGACAGAAAGTAGATTATTGGTTGCCAGGAGCCGGGGCAGAAAAGAATGGAGAATGACTGCTAATGGGTACAGGGTTTCTCTTGGGGTGATGAAAATATTCTACGTTTAGATAGTGGTGATGGTTGTACAATATGTCTGTGAATATACTAGAAATGAATGTTTAAAAATAAGATAACCAGGCAGGGAATTACAGAGCTACAACATAGGGGGGGTAGCTATAGAGGGGATATGTAGAGAGGTAGAGAAAGCACTGGTTAGTGGGGTCTGGAGACTAAGTTTTAGTTCAGAGTTGTATGCTGATTGGCCATTTGGCTCTTGGACAACCAACTTCTTTTCAGTTTTCATTTCCTCGCCTATAAAATGGATGAATTAAACTAAGATATCTTCAAATATCCTTTCCAGGCATAAAATTTTATGAGTCCATGAAGGGCTGAAAATGGTCTCAGGGTTATAGTAGCCCCCTGGAAATGGGCCAGGAATTTCAAAACTCTCTGTGGAGGTTGGGTGTGTGGTTGGTACAGGGTATAACCAGAAGTTTGTTTCTAGAAATTCCCAGAATAAGTGAACCCTGGAGAAAGGTCAGAGGAGATGTCTGAAGAGAATTAAAAGGCTGACAATGGGGGCATCTCTACTGAACAGCTAGAGAACTCAATCTGGAGGAAGGAAGGTTGAGAGTGCCTAGGTAGGAAGAAGCCCTGTTTCTTTAAGGAGAGCCGTCTCTCTCCTCAGCAGTGGGACTCATCTTTCTGAAGGGGGCAAGGGGACAGCTCTCCAACCCATGGACTCTTTACTGCTTCCTGCCCAGGATGGCCCAGAACAGAAGCAGCTTCCCAGGGAGGCGGTCCAGCTCCTAGCCAAGACTGCACCTCTGGCTGCCCACCCCGCCTCTCCCCACCACGCACATCCAGACAGCCAGTGACAATCACTTCATGCTGTCCACGCAGGGACTGTTCTGGGTGCTGTAGGCTCAGTCATGAACAGGGACCATTAAGTCCCTGACTTCACAGAGCTTACTTTCTAGCAGGGGACCCTGAAAATCAGCAAGTAATCAAAGAGGTAAAAAATATAATTTGGGGTGGTGAAAAGTACTTATGAAAAAAATTGAGCAACCAAGATGTCCTTCAGTAGGTGGGTGGCTAAGTAACTGTGGTCCATCCAGACAATGGAATGTTGTTCAGCACTAAAAAGAAATGAGCTGTCAAGCCATGAAAAGACACGGAGGAACCTTAAATGCATGTTACAAAGTGAAAGAAACCAATCTGGAAAGGCCACATACTGTACGATTCCAACTATATGACATTCTAGAAAAGGCAGAACTATGGAACAGTAAAAAGGTCAGTGGTTACAGCAGTTTGGTGGGAGACAGGGATGAACAGGTGGAGCACAGAGGATTTTCAGGGCAGGGAAACTGCTCTGATACTATAATGATGGATACATGTCATTATACATTTGTTCAAATTCACAGAATGTACAACACCAAGACTGAACCCTAAGGTAAACTGTGGACTCTGGGTGATTACAATGTGTTAGTATAGGTCCATCAATTGTAACAAATGTACCACTTGGTGCCCCGGGGTGTTGATATTGGGGGACGCAGTGTGTGTATGGGAGTAGGGGTGTGTGCACGAAATCTCAGCACCTTCCTCTCAATTTTGCTATGAAGCTAAAACTGCTCTAAAAAAAGTCTTTTAAAAATTAAATAAAAATGAAAATAATCACTAAAAATTGAACAAAGATTAAATGAATGGGAAAAATAGAGCAGGACAGAATGTGGGGAGGGGGTGGTCAAGATGCCGGGGACACATTTTAGACAAGGTTGTGTTGTCAGAGGCCCATGTGACTGTGTGACCGTGGCTAAGGACCTGAATGACGTGGAGGAGCAGGCCACGCAGGGACCTGGAAGGATGGCCTGCCAGCCGGAGGGAATGGGTCTGAATCTAGAGGCAGGAATGAACTTGGCCTCTTAAAGGACGTGCAGAGGAGGGGATGACAGGAACGTGGAGGAAGAGCCAGGTCAGGAGGGCTTCACAGGCCGTCGTCCGGGTTTGGGCAGCCTCGGGGGGTGTTGAGTAGGGGCCTCCGAGGTCTTAGTTACACTCCGCTCTGGCAGACCCCCGGAAAAGGCCACTGCTTACCCGACAGTGCCGACGATGGCTGCACATGTGCAGTGTCAAGTGAGCTTTTTGAGTACAGGGTCCAGATCTTACTCACCTGGCCCATGGAGTAAGGCTTTCCAGGGCCGTGCAGGGAGCTGATCGCAGGCAGTGACCGTAAAGAAAATCTCAAATCCCTCCCATCAGTGGCTCTGCTCTCACATCCACTCTTTCCTTCCTCCAGAGGCAGGCAAAGTATTCTGAGAACAAGCTGAAATGCACCAAGGCCCGGAACGACTACTTGCTGAATCTGGCGGCCACCAACGCAGCTATAAGCAAATACTACATCCACGATGTCTCCGACCTCATCGACGTGAGCTCCTGGGGAGTCTGGGGTTGAACAGGGTCCTGCACTGCCTGGTGCGAGTCATCAGCTGAGGGAGGGCTGGCCCTTGTCCTTAGCTGACATGTGGGGCGGCCAATGGCCCCTGGAGCCCTGATGGAGGGGAAGCACAGGGAGCCTTTGGGGCCTGGGAGAGGAGTATCACCTTGTGGCTTCTACCTCCATGGGTGGGAGTGGGCCTCTGGCGACCCTTGCACACTTGGGCTGGGCGGTTGTAATTCAGTGTGCACTTTCCAAGCGCCCTCCTCTACACCAGGTCTTTTACTGGGTTTGGGGGTACAGGGGTGATCATACACAGTTCATGCCCTGGGGAACTTCCCAGGGTGGTAAAGATGCTTATCTGTTTAACACCCCTGGGTCCAGTCCACTAGACACACACACACATACGGAAGAAAATAATGAATGAGACAAAATTATACAGGTCAGCTTTACTTGGGGATGTTATGTTGGGAGAAATCAGGCAGTTTAAGCAAGAGGAAAATGGAACACTGACTCCTGAGCACCAGCTGTGCAGGACACACTGGCAGGACAATGAGGCTTCGGGAAAGAATTCTGTGAGTGGCGCCTTCGGGGAGGCTCCTGCATCATCTGTGACGGAGCTGGGGCTGCTTCGCATGTGTTCATGCAGACAGGGATCCGGCCCAGCAGATGCTCGGTCAGGCTTCCTTGAGGGTGGGTGCGTCCTTTTCCTCTGGCCTTGGTGTATCCCATCAGGAAGTCAGAGGGTCACCGCTCTTCCCTTGGCTGCAGAGGGGACCCATTATCGCCATTATCACCACCCCCAGGAGAGGGAGCTGCCTGGCCCTGCCTTCCAAATGCCCAGAGGCCAGACCCCTCCTCTTTCCTACCTTTCAGCTTTCTTTTTCACACAACCCTTTCATCTTTTTATTTACCAAATTTTTATTGAGTGCCTACTAGCTCTAGGTCTTGAGGTACAACAGTGGATAAGAGCCAGTAGGTCTGCCCTCATGGAGCTCAGCCTGCATAACCCTGATACATTAAAGGCAAACGCAATGCCAAGCAGTGGGTGTTACCGTGAGAGAGGTGGAGGGAGTTGTGGACACCTGGATGAGGGACACCTGGTGTGAACTCTGAGTGGGGAGAACATCAAGGAAGGCTTCCTGGAGGAAGTGACCTCTAAACTGAAACCAAAGGAAGAGTATTTAGGCAGGAGGAGAGAGGAAGAGTCTTCGGGCCTGGAGATGAGAAAGAAGGCAGTGAGTCTGGGGAGCCGCGAGGAGCACTGCCATTGCCCAGATCGCAGTCCCTCGCTCCCTCCGAGGGCTTTGCCGTGACTTGTGTGGTAAGATTCCAACGTGCATGAGGGCCTCCAGCATGAAAGATTTGACCCTGGAATAGGAGGTAATTGTAAGTCACTGTGACGGCCCCACCCCCATGTCTCCACCCTCACCTGCACCTTCTGTGTGTGCTTCTCTCCAAGTGCTGTGACTTGGGCTTTCACGCCAGCCTGGCCCGCACCTTCCGGACCTACCTCTCAGCCGAGTACAACCTGGAGACCTCTCGCCACGAGGGGCTGGACGTCATCGAGAACGCAGTGGACAACCTGGATTCCCGAAGTGACAAGCACACAGTCATGGACATGTGCAACCAGGTCTTCTGTCCCCCCCTCAAGTTTGAGTTCCAGCCCCACATGGGGGACGAGGTAGGCTTCTCCCAGGAGCCCATGTTTGAGGTTGCTTCCGTCTGTCTCCCATGGGCTCCCAGAGCATCGGTGGGAGGAGAACGTCAGCTGAGAGGCCTGGGGTCAAGTTCTTGGTGCATGGGCTTCCCCAGCTGAGGAGTTTACCACTAATACCCTAATCTTGGTGGCTCAAGCCCCCCACCTGCAGAATTGCGAGACCTTAGCTTTCCATGAAATCCCTCGCAGCTATGTCTAGAAGACCCCAAGGGAGTCCCACATCTGCACACAGACAGTCGTCTCACGTTCTCCCCTCGGATGGATGGCCTCGAATCACCGAAGGCGGGGCCTCAGCAGAGCCACTCGGACCTGTGCTCCAGTGCCGTGAGCCTTGGAGTACCAGCCAACCCAGTTTTCTTCAGGGCTTGCACTGCTGACATCCTCATTATGTTCTGAAAAAAAAATGGGAGAAGGCGCTCTTCACTAGCCCCTAAGCAGCACACTAGTTACCTGAGTTTCACACAACTTCTCAGGAAAATAGCTCCTTGAGCTTTTCCATGTCATTCCTCCCTCTCTCCAGGGCTCAGGCCCCAGTCCCTGGAACCAACGGAGACAGCCACCAGGTGTCATATCTGCCTCCCCGTCTCCACCATCTCTACCACAGGGACATGTGCCCAGAACTTTCTCCTAGTGGCCCCGTTCCCTCCACCCAGGCTCACGAGAGTCAGGGGGACCCAGCCAGCCTCTGGATCCCAGTGGGAGCTCAGCTGGGCTGTCGCTGCACCTGCTTAGCAGGGAGGGACCAGGGGGCGCCTTTAACGATGGCATTTGCTGGACCCTCCAATGGCTCTGCCCACTTTCTTCATTTGCAAGAGATGCCTTCTGCCGGGCTTCCCCACAGCTCCTGCCCCATCCCTGTGCCCTCATGTCCAGCCCTTTGGCTCATCATCTGGTGACTGCAGGGTTGGGTTGCCCAGGTAGTGGTAAAGAACAGAGGCCTGCTGTCCCTTATGAGCTCTGCCAAGTTAAGCCAGGCAGCCAGGCCCACAGGTAGTGAGAGCCCTGGTGGGAATGGGTGTAGGCGAACAGTATCGCTCTCTCATCTTCCTCTCTTCTCCCTTCCTCTCTCAGCGGCCCCTGTGAGAGGGCCGCTGCCCCATGCCTGCCTCTCTCTGGAGCATCTTCCTGCTGGGCCACTCCGCTGTTTCCATCCTTTGTTCTTTTCACTGGCTTCTCTTAGGCAGTTGCTTCCTTACCACCACTGCTTCCTGCCTGGAAATTAACCAATTAGTCTCACTTAATGAGATTATGTCCAAGCTCTGAGTAGCAAACCGTCACGTGCTGCACAAATGTAGACCACAACCGAGAGCGTGAGAGGGTGGCCCCTGGCTCCCAGCTGGCTTTGGTGTCGCTGGGTACAAGCTGTGTGACCTTGGGCAGGTCACTTAACCTTTCCAGGCCTGTTTCCGCAGCTGTCAATGGGGATGTTAATGATAGACAGGCCCCAGCTACGCACAGGTGGCGAGGGCCCGGGTCAACCGCAGGCGGTGGCTGTCATTTCTGCAGGTGTGCCAAGTCAGTGCTCAGCAGCCCGTCCAGACGGAACTGCTCATGCGGTACCACCAGCTGCAGTCCAGACTGGCCACTCTCAAGATCGAGAACGAGGAGGTGAGTGAGCCCCTCCGCCCTGTGAGGGATTTCTTTACAAAGGCCTGACTGGTCCTGCAGAGTCCACTCTTGCCATGGAACACATAAGAAATCAGGGTTCATCTGTAAGATGCACAACTGTCAAAACCACCTACACTAAGAATCTTTGATGGCATGGGGAATGCTCACAAGATGTTAAAGAAAAGCAAAGAGGAAGTAGAACTCTATGTTCAGTACTGTCCTAACCAGGGTAAACTGACGTATGTGTGCACGTTTCTGTGCATATTCACGGGCATAGAAAAAAAGACTGGAAGGAAATACTTTGAATGTTGATAGTGGTTTTGTCTGGGTTGCAGGAGTATAGGTGATTTCTGTTTTCTTCTCTGTGCTTTTCTCTATTTTCTGCAGTGAGCTTATGTTATTTTTATCGTCAGAAATATAGTAGGTATTTTAAATTACACAAAGAAATAACCCAGGGCACACTAAACATGTCATAGATTCTGAGCTCCAGGGAGCTTCTGTCTCACCGTGGCCAGCACACCTCCCTTGCAGCTGGTGGCTCAGGACTTCCGCCAGGTGGGCACAAATGGAAGTACCAGCTGGAGTGGCTCCATTCTGATGTGCACTGATGAGGCCACATGGGAGACCTCCTGTTCCAGCCGGGATGCCCCCACCCAGGGAGGACATCACCCAATTGGAGGACACCAGGACATGGGAGTGTCACCCAAGATCATGGGCAGGTCCATCCTTGAGAAGTGCAGTTGAAGCTGGAGATGGGGAGCCGTGGTCCCTGTCTTCAGACCTCAAGAGGGCTGTTCTAGGCAGAGAGGACAGGTTGCTTTGTGTCTCCAAAAAGGACGTAGCCAGGACGAACGTGAGCCAGAGTGTAGCTAAGGATGAACGAATCAAAGCAGTCCCTGTGGGGAGGTTATGTGGAAACAAATTATATATTTGTTTCTCAAACCTGAGAAGAGAGAGGATACGGCCAGAGTGTTTTCTTTCTTTATTTATGCCCTACATCTTCCCCTGAAGCAATTTAAATTGTTTACATGGAACGGTATACGCTGTATAAGGATAATAATGTTAATGGAATTTAAATTGGAAATCGGGGCCACGGAAAGGAGGGTGAAGCACATGCTCCTCAGGGTAGGCTGTTCATGGCCATGGAAATGCTCAGTTTTGAACTGGAGCTTCTGTGAGGCTATGTTAGAAAGAACCGATTCACTCATTTATTCATTCAAGTATTTATTTAGCACATACTATGCGCTAAACATTGTGCAGAGTTAAGTGAGTGGATGAGACAATATATAGTACCTCCTCTCACGGAGTTTATGTTCTAGTGAGAAAAGACAGGTGGTAAAACACAAAAGCGAATGAACCCATAAATGAATACGTACACAGAATATCAGACACTAAGTTAAGGATGGTGGGCGGGGGTGGGCGGGGGGAGGCCTGATGTCACCAGGAGGCGACTTTTAAGTTGAGATCTGAGTGACAAGAGAGACTTTGAGCAGCAATCACTGTGCAGCGAATGTGGACGCAGTTCTCCCAGGACTGTGTTTGGAACGACCCTCCGTCCAAGTTTCGGTACGCCCTTTAGGCACAGTTCAGTGAAGGGCTGTGGGGAGGCCGGGCCCTGCATGTGGAGCCTCCGGGGTCCCGCTCGGTCCTGGGAGAGGAGTCGGAGTCCTGGAGGACGGAGCACACTGCGTGTGTCTTGGGTCTATCTTCCTCGAGGCTGTTTTTTCTCAGTTAGGCTTGCATGGACTCAGTGGCTGACAGCGGGGGAGTTCACTCACTGAGGACAGTGCTGCCCTTATCCAGGCTGTGTCCCCTCCCTTCTCTGGATGAAGGAAACGGGGAGCGTTTCTAGCGTTGCTCCTCCTCAGGGACCTGCCTCCCAGGAGGAGCTAGTTTGGGGTTGTATAACCATAAAGAGACACAAACCTCAAAACCCAAGTTCCTTGTTGGTCACAACATTCTCCGACGTTGTCTCCAGCAGAAGCAGTCCCGTGATGTGACTTTAGATTAGGCCACCTGGCTCCTCCCCCCAGCCAGCTGCTGGCTTACTTTCCACATCACCGTAACGGGAATGAGCGTCTTTGTCCTGCCTGCCTCCTGATGCTTTATGTGGAAGAAATAAAGGAACGGCTGGGAAAGGGCTTTGAGGTGTCAAAGGCATTCTGAGGCTGAAGGATTTCTGTCAACCTGAAGGATTTTTGTGTTTCCCCAGGTTAGAAAAACCCTGGACGCCACCATGCAGACCTTGCAGGACATGCTGACTGTGGAGGACTTCGACGTCTCCGACGCCTTCCAACACAGCCGGTCCACGGAGTCTGTGAAGTCAGCCGCCTCCGAGACCTACATGAGCAAGGTCAACATCGCCAAGAGGAGAGCCAACCAGCAGGAGACAGAAATGTTTTATTTTACAGTAAGTGGCGCCCTGGCCCAGGATCCTCTGTCTGCCACCCCCCCGGCAGTGATTTTGGGGAGCAGCCCAAACTACTGGGAGCCAGAGCAACCACGTGGGTCAGTTAGACCTACAGTTCTTCCAGCATGCTTTTCAGATTAAATTGCCTGGCGTGGCTTTGTGAAATGCAGAAAGTGAGCTACCAGTGGGTAGCACCGGCCTTGATCTTGGATTGACAGTTATTGTGATTTTCCTGTTCTAGAAAAAATACAGAGAGAGTTGTGTTCAGTAGCGTGGGAGGAAAAAGAGCTAACAGAGCCAGGTGCACGCCTCAAGTCACAACCCTCAAGTTTAGTGTATGGTTGTCATGTCAAGTTGTGTCAAATTTGGGCATGGACTCTGCAAACAACACCCTGAGTGATCTTTGCAAATTGCTGGTGAGTTGCCAGCCTTTCATGTAAAATCCCAGATTACTTACATTTCACTTGGCCAAGGGGGAACAGGGATGAGAGTCATCGGGGCTTTATTTCAACATGTATTTAGTGAACATGGAATGGGGTTAGAAGGGACCTTACATCTTCCATCTGATGTTTGATCCTGTTCAACCCTATCCCTGCCCAAAAGTCATTCAGATTCTGCTTGAACAACCCCAGATTAAAAAGCTCCCTCCTTCCCCAAACAACCCTTTTGTTTGGCTTGTGGCTGGTTATAGATATTATGATGTTTTCCCGTATCTCTGTTATCTTCAAAAATCATCCTCACTAGGATTTCTGGTCATTGATCTTAATTCCGTTCTCTGGGGCAACCCAGAGAGAGGCTAATTCTACTTGACAGTCTGGCAAGGTTGCAGGGAGCTGGGTTTTTATTTCTCCAGGCTAAACATATCTACTCCTTTCAATCCAGCCTCTTAAGCTTTTGTTTTGAGTGCCCTCAGCATCCTAGCGACACTCTCCGGAACGTGTTCCACTTGTCGGTGCTTCTTCTAAAGTAAGATTCCCAGCAGCGGAGTGACCAGCACAGAGCAGGGCTAAACTTTCACCTGCTTCCACATTAGGGGCTATGCTTCTCTTTCCATATGTCCTAAGATCATATTCTTTTTTTTTTTTTTTTTAACCTAGTATCAGTTAAATCTCTATTCCCACCGTACTGCCATTAAACGAGGCCACCCTCCTCCTATGGGATGTGTAGGTGATGTCTTGGTTGGGTCTGATGTTTATCACTGCTTAGATTTCCTCTTGATGGGTTCAGCTCATGGTTCCAGACTATCAGGTCTTGATCCGGCTGCTCGTCACATATGCTGTGTCTTCAGACCTTGTGTCTGCAGAGTCAGTAAGCCTGGCTTCTGTACCTTAAAGTTTGTCAATAAAAAAAAAACTAATTGGTACTTCAGGGCCCAGGCCAAAGACAGAGTTATTCAAAACATGCCACTAGGCTCATATTGATCCATTAATCAGCACTTTTAGATTGTGGTCATTTAACCAGTCACAAACCCACCCAATTCTAACATCCAACTCCATTTCATGCTAGGCCTCGTCAAATCCCTGTCAAAAACCAACGGTTGACGCCTACTGCATTTCCTTCATCAACACTCTTTGACTTTGTTGTTTTCAAGAAAGAACCGATTCACTCATTTATTCATTCAAGTATTTATTTAGCACATACTATGTGAATACTATGTGAATCAGCCCATGCCAGTTTCGGGGGCTCACCACTTCCACGAGGGGCCTACTGTGTTTGTAGAGAATTTATGGGTTACAAAGGTAAGTGAGGAGTGTGGATGAGTATTGTCACTTAGGCAGCAGAAGCAAAAAAGGGGGTTCAGTCTGCTTGAAATTAAAAGACAGCATCCATGATGGGGGGTCATGGATGTTATATTTTGATCTGAATATTCAAGTTATCAACCTGGTTGGCTAGTACACCTCATGACGTGATGTTGTGACATTATTTAGGTATTTTAAGGACATAACACTCCTTTTAAAGCAAACATTAATACGATTCAATGGCATTCTTTCCTTCATGGGTCACACGTGAAGCCTGGGTGAAGCTTGGAAGAAGTAGCCGGATCCCCAAGCCCCAGAGCCCCAGTGTGTAATTTGCACTAACCAGGTGTAATTTGCACTAACCCACCAAAGCATGAGTTACAAGTTTGGGATTGGAGCTTCACCTGGCTTGGGACAGTGAGGCAGGATGGAGAGAATACCTACTTATACCGCAGCTCTGCTTTTTATGGTGAATTCTTAAACACAGGGCGATAAAATCAGAGGGCTATATTACTGGAAGCATCCAGAGAGAGCCTCTAGGTGAGTAGTTATCAAACCGAAGTGTGCTTTTGAATCATGTAGGAAGCTTGTTGAAAACGTAGGTTCCCAGACTACCACCCTCCCTGAGGTGGCACCCTGGAAATGTGAGCACTTCTGGGCCTCTGTGGTGCCCTCCTCGGGTTAGACTCACAGTCTTCCAGAGCAGGAATCTGCATGTGGACACTCTCCACAGCTGGGTAGGAGGCCGCTGGTCCCTGTACCACACTTGGAGAAGCACCATGAGTCTACTCATTTTACCTTGAGGAGGGCATGAGGCCCAGAAATGTTCAGAAATCCGGCCAAGATCGCACACTGAGTGGCCGCAGCTCTGAGCTTTTTCCTTCTGGGGAGAATGGGAATGGTGATGCTTCCACCATTTGCCATCTGAGATTGCAGTGAGGACCAAATGTACATGTTTGAAAACCGTCTACAGATACAAGGGGGAGTGACTCTTAGCAACCACGGGACAAGGCCCTAGGAGCTAAGAAGGACCACGGCCAAGGAGACAGGACGCCACAAGCCCCAGAAACCCAGCAGGGTGGGGCCAGGGTGCGGTGACCTCAGTCTTATCCGGACACATGTCAGCCCCCTCCCCGTGGGCCTTTCCCCACACCTGTCTTCAGCGGGAAGATGGTGACGTTCCAGATGTCCTGAGCTGCCGAAGCGCACTTCTTTGCTCCTCTGCGCCCTTTCTGAGCCTTCTGGCTGGGGAATAGAATGGATTTTTTGGTGATAAACTAGCTGGCAGATTTGGGGCAATCACATCCGTCCCTGTGCCTTCATTCTCAGGGCCTTTGTAACTGCGTTCCCCTCTGCTTAGACCCTTCCCTCCCATGTGCACCCACATGGCTCCCTTCGTCACCTCCTTCAGGCCGGGGCTGAAATGGCAACTTTGCAGTGAGGTCTGCCCTCACTCCCAGTTCCTCATTCCTGCCTTGTTTCCATCCCTAGCGTTCACCACCATTGACCAATTGTGTATTTTATTTATGTTTTTGTTAGTTTATTGTCTCTCTCCTACTCTGCTATGTCAGTCCCACCAGGTCAGAGATTCAGCTGAATTTCTCAGCACCTACTACATGCCTGGCACAGCTGTAGGCACCAAGGATCCAGAAAGGAACCTGCATGGACGGTGCCTACAGTGGCTCATGGTCCAGCAGAGAGGGCTCCCGGCCTGTGATTGGGCGACGTGGGGTGGCAGGGCTGAGGGAAGCTGGTAGTTGTGTAGAGGCGTGGCTGAGGCCAGGCTGAACTGGGAGCAGGTAGATGTGTTTCTGTTCTGGGTGTCCCGTTCCTGGCACGGCTTCCAAGTGCATTGTGCTTGGCCAGGCCCCAGAACTAGAGGCAGCCTGGGGTCCCAGGGCAAATCATTTCTTGTGCCAGCCTCACCTTTCTCATCTGTAAAAAGAAGAAAATCATATCCCCAAATGCAGTTCGGGTTAGTTTAATAGGAACGTCTCCAGGGGCCTGCAATGCCCTTCCTCCTTCAGAGTGCAGCCAGATAAAATGAGACATGTTCTGAGGCTCCCCTCTGACAGATCTGATAACTCTCTCTTGTCTCGGCTGCATGCTCTTGGCCCAGAAGCACGGAGGAACTTTGATGGCTAAAGAAGCCCACTGCCTGGGCTCCTGCAGTCCTCACCTGACAGAAGCACCTTTCACTGCGCCCATCCCCCGAGCTTTCTCTGTGTTCCCAAACTGACCTGACATGCCTCATAGGACTGGACAGCCACGCTTTGCAGAGCTGGGGATCTGATGGAGCTGACACAGAAACCCCTTTCCCCGTGCCTGGGGCCTTGAGGGTGGCCTCGCACCCTGGAGGCCCACTATGGAGGCAGAAATGGCAGGACTTGGCCCTGCGATCGGTAATGTCCTTGTGCCTTGTGTCTTACAGAAATTTAAAGAATATGTGAACGGCAGTAACCTCATCACTAAGCTACAGGCCAAGCATGACTTACTCAAGCAGACTCTGGGCGAAGGTGAGTCAGGTGGCAGAGGCTGGCAAGGGGGGCTGTCTTCCCCGCTGGGTTGTGTTGTCACCCCTTGAGCTGTTTCACGTGGAGATCCCGGGCACTTGGTGGAATGAGGCCTGGTCCTGGAGCCACCTACCAGGGTGAGCAGTCTGGGAAAATAGCTCTGGTACAGATGCTGAGGGGGTCCAGTCTGGCTGCAGAAACTATGGGGCAAACACAAGTCTTAGTTTGGGTTGTGGAGGAGGGTCCCAGATAAAGTGATGAGGGTCCCCAATAGGTAGGGGGTGGGATTCAGGGAACAGGCGTCTGCAGTGTTGCTTTTTAGCAGATTCTGTTTGCCAGGAATACTATTGGAGTGCCTGGCCAGGATTCGAGGTCCAAGAGGAAGAATGCATATGTGTAAAGCAGAGTTTGGTCCTTGGGAGACCTGGGGGCTAGACTTAAAGCTCCCCAAAGGCTTCCAACGATGGGTGGGATAAAATCCCAACTGCTCCCATGGCACACGAGGCCCAAGGTCACTTGACCTCTGCCTGCCTCCCTGACCTCATCTACCCATCCTCCACTTCCCTACTGTGCTCCAGCGGCACTGAGCTCCTTTCTGCACATCAAAGCTCACCTAAGAAATGAAATTGAGTTATTTGTAGTGAGGTGGATGGACCTAGAGTCTGTCATACAGGGTGAAGTAAGTCAGAAAGAGAAAAACAAATACCATATGCTAACACATATATATGGAATCTAAAAAAAAAAAAAAAAATGGTCATGAAGAACCTAGGGGCAAGACGGGAATAAAGACGCAAACCTACTAGAGAATGGACTTGAGGACACGGGGAGGGGGAAGGGTAAGCTGGGACAAAGTGAGAGAGTGGCATGGACATATATACACTACCAAACATAAAATAGATAGCTAGTGGGAAGCAGCCGCATAGCACAGGGAGATCAGCTCAGTGCTTTGTGACCACCTAGAGGGGTGGGATAGGGAGGGGGGGAGGGAGGGAGACGCAAGAGGGAGGAGATATGGGGATATATGTATACGTATAGCTGATTCACTTTGTTATAAAGCAGAAACTAACACACCATTGTAAAGCAATTATACGCCAATAAAGATGTTAAAAAAATTTTAAAAAAAAGCTCATCCAACTTATTCCTGCTTCAGGGCCTTTGCATCTGCTGTTCCCACTGCCTGCAATGCCCTTACCCCATGTCTCTGTGTGGATGGCTCCCTATCAGCTCCCTTCAGCTGTCAGCACAGATGTCACTTCCTCCTGAGACCCTCCTGCCACCCAACCTCAAGGAATCACCACCTCTGTCCCAACACTCTCTCTGTTTGATATTCCTCATCTCACTCATCACCATGTGAAATCATCCTATATACTATTTGTTCACCTGCTTATTGTCGTTGGTCACACCCCCACCCCCAAGAGCATCATATCTTCAACCAGAGTAGGGACTTCCTTGCTTATTTTGTCCACCACTTTATCTAGTGTCTAGAACAGTGCCTGGCTCATATCAGGCACTCAGTAGCCACTGAATGAACGTTGAATGGAAAGGTCACCAGAACATGAACTAGAAACCATCCAAGGTCAAGGATGTGTCAACTGAAAACAAAAATGCACACCCTAAGAGCTGAGAGTTATATTTTATTCAGTGGACAAAATTGAGGACTTAAGCCCAGGCCACAGCATCTCAGATAACTCTGAGACACTGTTCCAAAGAGGCAAGGTGGGGAGCCAGGATATATAGGAGTTTTTGCAACAAAGACCAGGTAGTCGGAACATCTAAAGATTGCTGTTAATAAAGGAAAACCAGACATCTCACGTTAAGGAATTTGGCACTTTTCTATATATGGGAAGATGCAAGAGTCTGGGCTCAGTGCAGTCATTCCTTTGATATGCACCTCAGCTCTCTGGAGCCAGTATCCTGTCTTTTCTCATCCTGAGTTAACTCAGGGTGCACCATTTGTTGTGGGGGGGGGCGGGGGCGGGTGGCTGCAGTATCTGATGATTCACTGGTGGGCGTTATGTTTCATTTATTTATTTATTTATTTAGGCTACATCGGGTCGTAGTTGCGGTACGCAGGATCTTTGTTGCGGCATGTGGGATCTTTCATTGCAGCACGCGGGCTCTTTGTTGCGGCACGCGGGCTTCTCTCTAGTTATGGCACGCGGGCTCTAGAGCGCGCACAGCCTCAGTAGTTGTGGCACTCTGGCTTAGTTGTCCTGTGGCATGTGGGATCTTAGTTCCCCAACCAGGGGCTGAATCTGTCCCCTGCATTGGAAAGTGGATTCTCGACCACTGGACCACCAGGGTGGTCCCTGGGCATTATGTTTCCATCCCAAGCTCCCGCAGGGCTCTCCGTCGGGAGTGGCTGTAATGGCTGATGCCTGCAACATCCCTTGTTTACTGATATGGTAGGCGGCATTTTTAGTTCACAGATGGTTTATAGCAAGTCCTGGTGGCCCTGGAGCCGGGTATGAGGCTCAGCTTTGAGGGGAGGAGCTGACCTGGGGCTTCTGAAGCTGCTGGGCAACCTCAGAGATAGTCTTGTGTTCTGTTTAGAGAGGGCTGTTGGCTGAAGGATGTGCTCCACTGAAAGGAAAGAAAAAATGGGGTCTGGGAAACAGGGGGCCAGTACAAGAGAGATGAAGGGAATTTCTAAGATGATGATGCCAGTAGATCCCGAGATGACAGCTTGAAGCAGCCTAGAGAGCTCCCAGGAGTGTTCTGGGGAAGGAGTGTGACAGGACGAGAGTTGTGCTGGGCTGTGGGGCTGGTGGTCACTGCCGGTGGGAGTTCGCTGTCCGCAACACGTCCTT